>NC_142645.1:33189791-33823750 GCF_053813885.1 Theobroma cacao
TTTATCATTGATTTTGGTAGTGAACAAGTGGATTATAATGCTGTGAGCTTAAAAGTAAGAGTTTATATTTTTGGTATGAGTTCATCAAATTCTATTATATTGTGATAAAACTTGGTGTTTTGATATAGCCTGAGAGGCTTGGCATATGAACTAGCTTAACTGTGAGCTAGAAATTGTTAGGTTATTATGAAGTACACAAATAGAGAAGTATGACATGAATTTAACATCCTAAGGAGCAATGGAAAATGATGTATCAATTTTGGTATAGCTCTAATATATAATTTTGAAATATAAAGATTTGGGGAAAAATTTATAACTTATGAGTAAAGGTGTGCATTTGAATTCATGTAATTAAAAGTTTAAAATCTACCTTGTTGGTCATAAAGCCCATGATTGAGAATGAATGATTATAGATTTAATTTTCTAAGGTAAAAAGGCTAAGGGAGTTAATATCAAAAAGGTCTTAATAGATGATTCTTTGATTTTAAAGTACACTTAAGGAGAGACAAGTATCTAATTTCATCCTCGGATGGATGAACTAATGAGGTCACGAGATTTGGCATTTGAAGTAAATTTGAGGAATTTCAAGTTAGATATGTTGTATGTGATTGATGATGAATAAATTAGCTACGACATTGGAAATATAGAAATGATCAGTAATCAAGATGAGACTAGGAAAGGAACCTTAAAGGAAAATTTTGAGCAACTTTAATCTTGAGAGGTTGAGTTATTGATTAAAGAGATTGATTAAGATTATAAGGGGGTATGCGAAATGTCATGATTTATTGAAATGTCTTATGGTATAAGTTGAGATTTATCTAGTGATCACTTGAACATGAAAGTATTGGAGTTTGTTTTTGGGAAAATGGTTACTATTGGTTACCGAATTTGAATCATCTATGATGTTAAACATAAATGAATAAATAAAGAGTGTTTGATCCTTATGTATTATGAAATGCTTGAATGGAATTTGTATGGAGGTATGTCAAATGGAATACAGGTTGGTTGACCATTTAGACCCATAGGCAATGGTGGAATAAATGCTTGAATGTTGGAAGGTTTGATAAAAGATCAAAGTAGAGGAATTGTGGATGGTTAAGTAAACATGCATGATTGATGATTTAAGCATGATTTGATTGAGATGTGACCAGAATTAATAGCACATTTGAATTCTCTTCATAAGATAAAGAATGATATTGTTTTGATCCAACAAGAGTAATGCACATAATTATATATTATGACATCGTTGACTTTTCTATAAAGATTGGAAGTTGATATAATGCATAAACCAAGATTCTATGTTAAGAATGCCTAACGAGAGTGATGTGGCAGAACTTGAGAACTTTGATTATTCACCCTACATCGATTTGAATTCGAGGAGGTAACATAGGAGGCAGATGAGGAGATGCTGACAAAGTATCCCCACCTCTTTGATGCTTAGAGGTACGTTACCTTATAGTTAAATTTAAATTCGAGGACATAAATTTTATTAGTGGGGAAGAATGTGAGACCTCAACCCCTATAGGCTGATAACGAGGCATAGGCGTAATAACCCAAGCTAGGGGTAGATTCATAATTTCCTTTAATAAGTTCCCAGAAGGAAGTTTTTTGATATTTAAGGTCTAAATAGGCATAAAGACCAAATAAATGATGTATAATGATGAAAACACGAAGAAAACTAGATGTGGCAATAATTTTCGTAACAGGGGCAAAAATGGTCATTTTGCACCTCGAGTCAAAATTTTTAAGTTTTCACCGACTCGAGCATGTTTAGACTATTATGGACCTTGTCTTTGTATAAAAAGAGTAAAATGATTGCACCAAGGATTGAAGGAGAACAAGTTAATGTGCTAAGGGCACATTCGTAATTTCAAGTGGAATAGATAAGCTTGACCTATAAATACCTTTCTTCCAGCAACTTTCTCATTGTCTAGTAGCTTTTTTTCTTCATCCTTCTTCCTTCTCACGTTTCTTCATCCTCCATGGAAGCATGGTATGAAAACTTTATAACTTTCTCTCTCTAGCTCCAAATTTCATGCTTTTGCCCACTCTTTCATACGATTTTTCACGCACTTCCACTTTTACACCTTAAAACCCTCAAAAAGTCCTTGTTCAGCACTTTTTGTGACTAGTTGGAAGTTTTAGAGAGAGAAAGAGAGATTTTTCACATTTGTTTGAAAACTATTGGAAGAGAATTCAACAACAAAGAAACCCTAAGGTGAGTGATGAACTAGGCTTGGTTTTAAGTTGTTGATAATGGCTAGTAATTGGGATTATGAGTTATTTTATTATTGAGTTGTTTACTCATTTTTAGTGTGATTAGAGTAGTGCAAGGAATAGCCATTTGATATAGTTGGAAGCCAATTAGGAATGACTAGTAGAATTTGAATTAGAAACTAGCTTTTGGAGTGATATTAATGCAAATTGGATTGGTTGTGATGTTGTGTGTTTATAAGTTCCAACAAGGCCTCACATGTCCATTTGGAGTATTAGTTAAGGTTAGAGTCAAGCAAAAGAAACAACAAGACCGGTGAGTGAATTGCATCTCAAAACTTGTTTTGGGAATGTGAATGAAATTGCACAAATATTTGAATGATTTATCCAACTTTTCTTAAAAACAAGTGCCTTGGGAACAAGCCTTTGAAAATTGCCTTTATGTTGTGACATGTGGTTGGTTATGGATTTATGCAATATTACATTTTGGTGGTGTATATATATATATATATGTGGTGTGCATGATAATTGATATTGTGTATGATGATTATAACCGTGTGTGTGCACGATGTGGGGGGATGTACACGATGGCACTAACTGTGCACGATGTAGGGGCATGCACACGATGACTCCGGCTATGTACACGATGTGGGGGGATACACATGAGTTGGCTGAGATGATGGTGGTATTGGTGTTTATTTATGTATATAAGTATATATATGTTTGTGAAATAAAAGTTCATGAGTAATGGTATATGGTTGTAATGCATGTGAAATTTGGCATGATGAATCTTGAGAAATTCCCCTTTTCTTGCAATTGATCTTTATTGCAACACCATATGGATTTTTTGTGCAAAGGAGGCCCCTTTTTAACTTAGGTGCCCTACTTTTCGCTGCAGCGAGAAAAATTCTGTTTTGGCAGCAGAAAAGTCGCTGCAGCGAAAATAAATCTCGCTGCAGTGAGAAACTCCCGGGTTTTGATGCAATTCCTTCACTTTGATGAAGATTTTGACCACTTTCCTTTCCTAACTGGGAAAAGTGGTAAACATCAAAGTTATATCTCTACCTCTTAGCTTTCTAATGGTCTAAAAATCAGGTCAATTGAACTTTTGTAACAGGAGATATACTAGAAAAACTAAAATACATGCAAATTGACACTATTTCTCGCTGCAGCGAGAAACTTTCTGTTTTGGCCACCCGAATTTCATTGCAGCGAGAATGAACTTCATTGCAGTGAGAAACTTACTGCCATGCTTGCTACCTTATTTGATTTTGACATATTTTTCACCCATTTAACCTCATGGGTTGATTTTGGGTTTTTGCAACACTGTGAGGTTATTAATCAAAGTTTGGAATGAGGGGTTTTTAGTAAGAAACTAAATCATTTGCATTGTTTTTGATACAAGTGCATCATGATTTCCAAATTCTTCCTATTGATTGCTTGTTCCCTTCTTATGTTTACTCACTAAGGTTTATACTCACGTTTCTAAAATTCATGCTTTCAGATTGGAGGCAGTTAGGACCTAGATTGTGTCGCACACATATGCTCGCCTTCTTGGTAGGTACTATGGCACCTCAGTAGCTGTACCCTCACCCACGGTCACTCCACTGATGGTCAAGGGTCATATGATTATGTATACATATAAGTAATGTAGACGACTCAGATTCATGTTAGAAAAATCAAATATGTATATTTGATTACTGAAGCCACTATGAGGTGGCAAATGAGTGATACTATGTTAGCACAATACAATTGTGAGTATTAGGTTACTATAAAATGTTATTGAAATATTTTTAGTTGAGAATTACAATATGGGTTTGAGAAATGATGGTTTGGAATGAAGATCGAGATTGCATAAATAGGCTTGCTTGGGCTTAGTGGGCTATGCCCATTGGGCTCATGCACCGGTTATAGCCTGAAATTTAGGTTGTGACAGAAATTCAGGCCAAATAAAATCCAAGGGGCTTTCACTACCACCGAGAATATCCACTCATGCCACATTGCACATTAAATTGAACACATTGACAACACTAAAGTTTCATTATTCATTTCAATCATATATTATAATCATAAACTTTCTATCACATATACATATAGAAACATATATACACATGTACACCACCCCACTTCATTCATAGTCATGTGCACTCCCTACTCGCACATTTCCATATCATCATCATCATCATCATCATCATCATGTGCACTCCCTACTCGCACATAGCGGGGTCATCATCAGCTCATGTGCACTCCCTACATCCACACACGGCTAGGATCCCCCATTGGTCCTCAGCTCATGTGCACTCCTTACATCGCACATAGCTGGGTCATCATCAGCTCATTTTCACTCCCTACATCCGCACATAGCTGGGTCATCATCAGCTCATCATTATTCATCAATGCACAACATATATTTCTATACATACATACCAATATAATATAGGAGCACACAGATTCATCCTTTTACACATTTCACATTTTCACAACATCGAGACATTTTTATCAAGGGCTTGTCCCTCGGCACACATTTTTAAAGAAAGGATAGATAAAATCATTCAAATGTTTCACCCAAATACATTTACATTTCCTAAAGCAAATTTTGAAATGCAATTTCACTCACCTAGCAACAACGAGATATTAAGTCGCTATTTGTTCGGAGGTGTCTCTAACTATTTTCACTGGCCGATCACTCGTTATTTACTCTGGCACGCCACCACAGTTCTCTAACCTTATCTTTGCACTTCCTAGCAATAATACGAACTCAATATATTTAATTACATATGTATACGGGCAGTACTTCAATCAATTAATCCTTACTCAAATTTATATTTTTCATCCTATCATGAAATCATCTTCAATTAACTCAATCTTAATACATTTTTACCAAAATTACTTATATCCATTGCTTACGAAATTCCTTAGATTATATCACCGGTAACTTATTTATGATGTCACGTGCCTACTTCAACCTTTCTAAATAATTTCTGCCCAAATCCATCTTATATTTCCACACATAATCCACTTATATGGCAGTAACAATCATTCTCACTTTCACTCGATTATTTCCTACTTTACATGCATCGTTATCTATCTAACTTTCAATACTTTGTTTCTCAATCCTCCATCTATAATATTCCATTTTCATTTCTTTCAAACAACATGCCATACAATCTTAATAATTTTCAACTAGCTTAGGCAAATAAATCCTTTCAACAACCATAATTCCTCACTAGGCTTTAAAACGTAGTGTTAAGCTTACCATTTTCCTTTTCCACTTTGAGTCCTTCATGTACCCATGGGTTTATTGGCTTACATGTTATCAATTTTTCACCAATCAAGCCAATCTTTGCTACCACAAGATATTTCTCTAAGTCACTAACTCATTTCCAAAGACTACTCAAGCCAAAAACAAGAATTCTTACCGTTCGTTGCTTGAATCACCAAGACAAAGCTTTTTCTTCCTTTCTCTCTTTTTCTTTCTTCTCCTCCTAGGGTTTAGATGTGCTAGAACTTGGGGTTAAAGGCTGTAAATTTAGTGCTCAAGAAGTTTGGAGAAGGAAGGAAAAGAAAACATGGAAAGGAAAGTGAAGAAAACTTGATTTGATGGTGGATAAAGAGAAAATGGCATGGAAGCTTCAAGAATGGCGTGGAGCATGGATGAAGAAGAAGAAAAATCTGGTGGGGGAAAGGATAAGGTTAGTCTTGGCTTAAAAAAATAGAGTCAAAGCTTCCTTTAGAAGCTTTGACCAAACTTCACATAAAATTACCGTTTTGCCCTTTTTGTTTCTTTCCATTTTAATTTAGTCCTCCCAACACTCATTTAACTCCAATCTCCTTCTATTACCTTCTCCTACACATGTACAAACAAAGTATGAATTTTGTACTCCAAGACGGTGTCCCCATAATATTTATTTGCCTGCGTTGTCTTTACTTAATAAAGACACGCGGCCCCATTAACGTCATTTTTTTCCAAAATTGTCTCATTCTTCTTTTCCCCCACTTAGATTGACCATAAACTCATTCTTCATGGAAAATTTTGATACTGAATAAAATATTAATATTTTAATATTATTTTATTCTAAAAATTTCCTCTTGTCTCCTCTTGTCCCCTTGGTACCCAAAATACCTTCTTATGCCTCAACTGACTTCCGAATCACTTTTTATCTCGTAAATTCTTCTCCGATAAAAATATTATTATTTTATTATTATTTCCTCTTGTGCGAAATATTTTATCCTCAACTATTCCTTTCATCTTTCATCATTTCTAAACGTTATAATTAACCTCAATTGGCATCCAATAAGCTTTATTAGTCACCATATCAAAGTACAAGGTATTACAGTCGTCAAGCCCGGCTCTGCAATGTGTATTATGTCATTCCTACATAAGAATGCATGTTTGCTTACTTGGGTATCTCGAAAATCGTTAAAGGACGACAATGTACCAAATGGTACAACTAAGTTGATTTAAGCCTCAAACTAGTCCAAATAGAGATTTTAAGATGAAATTGAGAATTTTAAAACCCCAAAAAGACTTAAAATGGTGATTCGAAGTTCGAGGATCGATTTGAAATCAAATTGGAATTTTCATGACCTAGGGGCAAAATGGTCATTTTGCTACCCAAGGTTAAGATGTGAGTGTTGGATGAAATGTTTTACTAAGATTGATCATTTGGAGTATAATTTGAGTTTGAGAAGTGAAAAATTTTAATTTTGACATTTTTTCGAGCATAGGGGTAAAATAGTCATTTTGCTACCCAAGGGCAAAATTGTAATTTTACACCACCCAACACTTGTCCAGCACATGGATTTTTTCCAATATTATCGTGGGTAATTGAGGAAATTTATATGGTGGAGAGAGATTGCTTTATGGGTAAGTATGACACATGAACCAATGGAATGGTGACACGTGGCAAATTTTTATCCATTTATTATTTTCCTTATAAATTAGCACAAAACCAGCCCATTTCTCATTCTTATGGCCGACCAAAGCAAGAACAAAGGAAGAAAAGGAAGAACAAAACCCTAGGTGGAAAAATTCAAGGGAAAAGTGTGAAAATTCAAGGAAACAAGTGAAAAAAAGGTAAGATTTTTCAATTAAGCTTGAGATCTCTCTTTCTTAAGCATTTTTTCTTATTTTCCATGGTTAAATCACATGAAATCATGATGGGTCTCTTGCTGGCTGAACACTTAGAGAGAGATTTTGATGGTTGTTTTGGTTAGATTTTAAGATATTCTAGTGTTTTTAGTTAGTTAGTGATGTGTAGCATGAAAAGCCAACAAGAAAAATTCCCTTCCTCCCATCACCCATTATTGGCCGAATTCTCCATGTAGAATATTGATGATGATTTTGATTTTATTTCAAGTGATTTGGTTAGGAATTAGTGATTTATGGTGTGAGAATCAAGGTTGAAAAATTATAGTGTTGATGCACCCACCATGGCCGAATTTTCCAAGAGAAAATGTGAGGATGATTTTGTCATATTTTAAGTTATTTAACTTATGTTTAATGGTTTGGAGAATTGGAAGAAAAATGGAATTATTGGAGTTGAATTGGACATATTGACCAATTAATCGAGTGATAGATTGAATTAGGCCAATATCGTTTTATTTAGGTACACAATTGAATTTGTGTAGAACACCATGTTTAGACGATAATCCGAACAATTTACATCCCATTTCATGCATTAGTATAAAGCTTGAATTGGTTTTATAACAATTTAGCACAAATGTAGTAAATGGCTTATTGTGCATTATGTCTAGATGGTGAGCATTCTGGCAAAAGTAAAGAGATAGTACTTGAGGATCAAGAATCAGAGTACTCGGAACTCGATTTCTATTACAGTGAGTAACCTTATTATCGTCTTAATTATCTAAAGTAGTTTTTATTCATTTTTGTGATTTTATGGAAAATGAGTTTAAATGGTAAATCTTTATGTTTTATAGACAAAATGTGATTAAATGAAATGATTTTATAAAATTGACTTGAAATTGAAAGATGGTTTTGAAAATGGAGTATTTGGAGACTAATTGTTGCATTATAAATCATGGTTTGAATTGAATGGCTTATGATAATATTGGCATGAATGGTTGGATTTGGTAAATGTGCTGAAAAAGTATGAATTATTGATTTGCCTTGAGAGGCTGTAAAATAAAATAATTGTCATGTCATGCTGTTGAATTTTATTGAATTGGTGGGTTATAATTGGTCGTTGCAGTGGACGAGTTCTGTGGACCAGCCTATTAGAGGGGCATGGTAACCCTATTATATCCATACCTCAGTATGAGAGGCGCGGTTGGATAACTCCTAAGGTTAACACTTTAAAGTTCACTTCACTTCAAACCACCACGTGAGGGTGAACTCAGCCAACGCCAAGGAACGACTGTGTTTTCAAAATAAAAACATGATTTATGCATACATAACTTTTTAATAGCCTTGGAGGACTCGGTTGGGATAGCCCTTGGCCAAGGCATCCCTGATAACTAAGTATGAGAATGATTTTGGCACGAGCCAAACTTTTCAAGAAATCATAAGCCTCGTTGTCTTTTTTGGTGAAATGAATCTATTTTATCTTATTAAAATGAGTTCAAAATGCTGAGAATCATTTTTATGCTAATCTATTTTATCTGTCTCCATTTACTCAGTTTTAGATATTGTAGATGGTATTTGTTTACTCATTGGGATTATATAATCTCACCACCCTCCTTTCCACCCATTTTAGGCTCAGGATAGTTGGTAGATAGCTCACTTTGTTGAGGGCTACAATTTGACTTGCATCCTTAAAAACTGTAGGTTTACCGCTTTTGATACTTTTGGTCGTTCGTGGGCCCACGTGTCATTGTAAATTAAATTTTATACTTTGGTTATCTGTATTACAGTATGTATGAATTTATTTAGCTTTTACACTACAAAAAATTATTTATCGATAACTCTATAAATGTTGTTTTATAAGAAAATAGAATATTTTATTGAATATTTTTATTATATTCAAATAGTTATAATTTCACTTTAAATGAATGTTTTAGATATCTAAACTTCTTTTTTATTATGAAATATGTGTTTTCCACTTGCATACTACATTTTTAGCTAGTTTCGAGATTTTTTAAGAAAAATGACCAAAATGCCCCTATGAGACAGAAATTATTTTTGTTATTGATTTAAGTTGGAAATAGCTTAAAATCTTTTAGAACATGATATTTGGCAACGGTTACTCACAAGGGAAATGAGAAACTGATATTAAAGCCTTACGGGGTTCTAGTTGACATTTCGGGTAATGAGTGTTGATCGAGACACCGCGACGATTGTCACGGGCTCGAGGGGAGTACCGGGTCATGAGAATAGTCTCCCCCACTGAACTAGAATTCGTCCTTGAATTCATGTCGATGTCGAGTTATCAATCTCACTCCATGATCTTATTCCATTTCTCCTTTTATAGGGAATTTCGATCTATTCACCTCGTTTACCTCAAGTTCAACTTGAATACTTCACTTATGTCTATTATTATCCTTTAGAATCAGATCAGCAGTACCCTTCACAATCATAATATCTTATATTGAGACTCCAAGCATGCCTCTATCACCATTATTAAATTTGAACCATACTCCATCTCAATCATACTGATTTTGATCACATATTATACTTACTTATGTATACTTAATCACCATTTTATTGTTTCTCTCCTTGCCAAGGTTCTCGACATTCATTCATTCATCTTATCCCCATACACTATTATGTAGCCTACAACATTATAAACATGCCATATTTATTTTTGTACATAGTCTCAATGTTGAGAAAGGCTAATGCCTTCAATTATTTCTACATACTTCAAGTTTATCTTGCATTTACACCACATACTTCAATTATTCCCTCGCTATGGATTACATTTCTTTAATCCCATTCTTTGATTATCTTTTCTAAAGTTTCTTATATCATCATAGTTCAACTTCTATTGGGACTTCTTGCCGTTGTACTATTTATACAACTCATCAATACATGAAGTTCAAATCTCCAATTACTGAGAACAATTCTTCACCTTAGTTAGTCTAGTCATCAGTTTCACATATACATGTGTACATGCATTTTCAAATGTCAATGTCCCTTGTTACGCATAGGGATCCATGTGTTCACGTGCCTTGGACTACATTTTCCTTAATTCATCTCTATCCCTATCCAAGATTCAATATAATAATCCTCATAGTGCAGGTCAGCATTCTTGTTATGCCTATGCACAACTTCATATCGTTCATATCATTTCCAATTATATGCTTGAGTTTCACCATACTATTTATCCTTGCATCACAATGTCATTAATCACATCTCACTTGCTAAATGTCATTTGCATTAAATTGTAATCCGGTATTCGTATATGCTTTATAATCTCGTTGATCTTTCAAAGGTTTATCTTTATTATCATTGCATCTTATGCAATACCACAATCTCTAAAAGTCATCCTTGTTTCTCAATTATTCTTTATACCTCTAATATATACATTATATCCTTGTTGCATTTCAACTTTAATGAATCACTTAAAACTTAGACTCATTTGAATCGTGCATGCCTTAAGCATTTTCGAATTCCAATTCCATACTGCCTTAAGAAGTTTTCATTATTGGACTTCATTATCCAAATTCTCTTCGATCATCCTTTGTTCTATTCTTTCATACTAATATGACATCATTTTCCCCAGACCAATCTGCAGTTTGTATTTGAAACTACAAGACTTGAAACAAGGTTCTCCTTAACTACTTTTCAACGTCAATATGAATCTCACTTTCAGCTTATGACTTTTTCTTTGTAACCACATAACTTAATGCTTGCTTTCACAAGATCCACAACAGAACTACTCTTGAGTATTTCCTTGGTGATACTTATCTTAAACTCACGTTTCACCGCATGTGATCACTTAAACCGTGACTTAGCCGTTAGGCTCCTCATCAAGTTTCAAAAATCCCACATTTTATACATGCTGTGTATGATTGGTAATTCCTTCTCAAAAAGGTTTGTGCATTCCCGAAACACTTAGTCTCTTATGTGCTCCTTAACATCCCGAGCATGTCATTCTATAGGCATGCACTTATTCTTAAAGATATATAAATACATACTCGTCCATTCAATCTTCAAATTGTCTTCATAGGTTTCTAGTGTGCCACACAATTAGCCTTGCATTATTACTATTCCTTTTCATTTAGCTGCTTCAAGATAAGAATTGAAAATTCTTATAACGATATTCTGGATAATCCCATTTGCTATACCACTCTTGTAATCCTTCATTCACACTTTCATTACTTGGTATTGACATCCCTTACCCATCTCTCATATATTCATCTAACTCTTCGCTCACTTTTTCCTTAGCCTTTAACAAGGCTTAATCTCTCATCTCCCTTATTTCTTAGGATTTGACTTCGGTCAACATATTATTCATCCTAATACTTCACATGGTATCTTATCTCAATGTAGTCATCTCAAGAATCTTTCAACTTCCTTTTTTTTCTTTATATACCCCTAAACAAGGCAATAAAAAAACTTTTCAATTCCTTCATGTAAACATTCTCTGGAACATTTAAAACTCCCATCTTGCTCATGCATCCAAGACATGAAGTGTCCCTAGCGCTGCGACGCTGGACAGTCAGTGCTGCAGCGTCACGGTTGCTGGACATGGAATAGTTCCAACGCTGCAGCACTAAAGAGTTAGTGCTGTAGCACTGTGGCTACTAGAAATTTCTTCCATGAATAAGTTCTTCCATCTTTAAAGTTACTACAGGGATCATGCTCAACCATTTGGCTTTCCTCCAGGCCTATCCCACATTTTCATGACTATGCATATCTTTTCTTTTGCTTATAATATGCACTAAGTAGAGTCAATATTTTCAAACTCATTTTATCCTTTAACATTTATCTTCAACCAATAAGTCCCACCTTAGGACAATCTTGCCATATTGTGCATCAAATTCTCAGTATATAATACCACACACAAAATTATTCACCATTTATGACATTCCATAATTCCTTAACATTCACAATTAATTGTTTTTCTTGTCATGTAACTCAAATAGTTTTCTTGACTTTCAGTACAAATGACCATGAAAATAGTTCATCTTTCTCCACGCTCTACATTCACAATCTTTATTAAATCAATGTTTCACCTTTTCCCAAGTTTCATATTTGTGCCCAATTATTACCTCATAATATCATGGCATCATTTTGTAACTCCTTTCAAACTTAAATTTTACAATCCTTGACTTAATCACATCATCCATTCTAAGTGTCACCTATATCGTCATTGATTTCTCCCATATCCTTCCAAATTGTAATTGCAACTAGGATTTCAAATTTCACCTTTCCACGATTAATTGGTAATCCTTTGTCAGATCTCGTAGTTGTTTGTACCATTAATGACTTTCTACGTCGATCCTTAATAATTATCCAAGGCGACCAACGATGCCAGGAAGTTGAATATCCTCCCTCAATCATTATATCGCTAATATATCTCTATCGTATCAAAAGACTCCAATACGAATCAAGTCATTAAAACAACTACTTCATAATCCATTTAAGTCATACAAAATAAAAGCCAACTCTTAACTCCTTTGTATCGATAACTACTACTATTTCCCTTACACCGCATTTGTCTAGACTTAAAGTGATACGAACTTGAACCAAAATATTATGTGTCTTTAGGATCCTCGTCGCCTCGATCCAGGCACATCGATGGATCCTTTTTCGGGTCCTTTCCTATCTCTTGGGATTTTTCCATTTTATCTTTAATCCGAGCTTGTTGCTACCTCCGAAATTCCTCCTTACTAACAGGTGCAGCACCTCTCCCACAATCAGAAGGGAAGTGTTGAACAACAGATACAGATACCTTCCTAGGACAATAATTACTGATCGTCCTTTTTCCCATCTTGTTCGTGTTCTTTTTTGTCTGGTCGATTTCATTACACACCAATCTTGCAAAACTACTCAAGCTCTTAAATAATGGTTTACCTCTCAGGGAAACCGATCCACTCGAAAATCGGGTCAGGTTACTTGTTACGCTTTCACCTTCGGGCACATATCGGCTCCGAGCAGTGGAATCTAGCGATCCCTTGCTAGGTACTATAAGGGGTATCGAGACTACCGTCTTTTCTAGACGTGGCGTGTGCAACCGGCGCACGTCCACCTATACGCAACCAAGTATTGATTACTCATCCATCTATACATCATAAAAATAGGTAGGTTTCTAATGAAGTAGGGGCCCATGTAGCCCCTTGTCCTTGATTTATATTGCGCACCCACAATCCAAGGACAAGACTTTACACGGACTCCAACAACTCCGCTGACCACACAGGAATCCCTAGGATTCAACTAAACCCAGAGCTCTGATACCAACTTTGTCATAACCCAAATTTCGAGCCATGACCGGCTCAAAGCCCCAATGGGCTCAACCCACCATGCCCAAGCAAGCCTACTTACAGGATCTTATACATTAATCCATATTCCTTTAAAATCCGAAATTCTTAATACTCAATTATAATTCTTTTGAAAATAATTCATAAAACCCAGTCATGCATTCATAATGGCATCATCAACCATTATATACATATATAGAATAACAAATGAACCTTAATCTTTCACATCAAATATCCATATACACATAATTAGACCTCGACCATCAGCGGAGTGACTCTGGGCACGAGTGATAACACTTAGTGGCACGTTAAACCTACCGAGCAATGTATAGGGAAGAGCACCTCGTCCTAGGATCCAATCACCTTTAACTTAGAAAACCTAAAACATGAATTTAAAAAAAACGTGAGTGCAAATTCAGTGAGTGAACATAGAAGGGGAACAAGTAACATTAAGGAAGGTTTAGAAAACATGATGTACTTGTTTCAAAAACAATGCAATTGAATTAATTTCTTACTAAAAACCCCTTATTCAAACCCTTGGTCGCTTAGTCACTTGATGACAAAAAACTCATGAACAATAAAGAAGTTGAGAAGTAAAAACTCTTTAGTAGAATTCAAGCAAGTTAAGCATAATAGATTGACTCTCACCGCAGCGAAAAGGCATTCTCGCTGCAATGAAATTCTGGCCAGATAAAATCCAAGGGGTTTTCACTGCCACCTAGAATATCCACTCATGCCACATTACACATTAAATTGAACACATTGACAATACTCAAGCTTTCATTATTCATTTCAATCATATATTATAATCATAAACTTTCTATCACATATACATATAGAAACATATATACACATGTTCACCACCCCACTTCATTCATCGTCATGTGCATTCCTTACTCGCACATTTCCATATCGACATCATCATCATCATGTGCACTTCCTACTCGCACATAGCGGGGTCATCATAAGCTCATGTGCACTCCCTACATCCGCACACTGCTATAATCACCCACCGGTCCTCAGCTCATGTGCACTCCCTACATCTGCACATAGCTGGCTCATCATCAACTCATCATTATTCATTAATGCACAACATATATTTATATACATACATACCAACATAATATAGGAGCACACGGATTCATCTTTTTACACATTTCACATTTTCACAATATCGAGACATTTTTATCAAGGGCTTGTCCCCTGGCACACATTTTTAAAGAAAGGATAGTTAAAATCATTCAAATGTTTCACCCAAATACATTTACATTTCCCAAAGCAAATTTTGAAATGCAAGTTCACTCACCTGGCAACAACCACAGTTCTCTAACCTTATCTTTTCACTTCCTAGCAATAATACGAACTCAATATATTTAGTTACATACGTATACGGGCAGCACTTCAATCAATTAATCCTTACTCAAATTTATATTTTTCATCCTATCATGAAACCATCTTCAATTAACTCATATCTTAATACATTTTTACCAAAATTACTTGTATCCATTACTTACGAAATTTCTTATATTATATCACCGACAACTTATTTATGATGTCACGTGCCTACTTCAACCTTTCTAAATAATTTTTGCCCAAATCCATCTTATATCTCTAGACATAATCCACATATATGGAAGCAACAATCCTTTTCACTTTCACTTGATTATTTCCTAATTTACATGCATCGTTATCTATCTAACTTTCAATACTTTCTTTCTCAATCCTCCATGTAAAACCCGACCCTATAAACACATGTCATGACATACATGCATTGAGTAACATGTTATTCGCTAGGAAAGTCCCTAAGAATAGATGAAACCCGGTATTGTACCTAACGGTACACTTGAGTTGATTTAACCTCGAATTAGTTCAAATAGGAATCGTAGGATGAAATTTAATATTTTATAGTCCAGGAATGACTAAAAATGATTGTTTGGAGTTCGAGGGTTCATTTGGGGAAAAATTGAAAATTTTGATGTTCAGGGGCAAAATCATCATTTTACCACCTAAGATAATAATTTGATCATGGAATGAAATTTTTGACCAAGATTAACTATTTGGAGTATAATTTAATGATAGGAAGTGAAAAAGTTTAATTCCGATGATTTCTAGAGTGTAGGGGTAAAATCGTAATTTTGCCACTCGCAGACAAAATTTGAGATTTTGAGAGAATTTAGATCAAATTTGACAAATTAGAGAATGGTATGAGTATAAGGGATGAAAAATATGTCTATAGGCAATTTTTCAGTTTTTTGGGTAAAAATGTAATTTTTGACTTTTACGGGGGTAAAAGTGTAAATTTAAAAAATTACTCCACCAAGACTTTGCATAAGTCTGAGAATTTTATCTAAGCTATAGATATGTGGGAGAAGTGTATGGTGAAAATTTAGAAACAAATGGATGGCTAGAATTTAAGGAATTAATAAAATATTAAAAAAATGAATAAAATAATATTATATTATTTTAGCCTTCAAAAAGGTCAAAATTTTCAGAATTCTCATCTTCTTCAAGCCGTCCAAACCAGGAGAGAAAAGGGGGAAAAGAAATAAGAACCCTAGCTGAAAATTTTGGGGAAAATCAAGAGACATCAAGAAATCAAGCATTAAAAAGGTAAATTTCATTGATTTTCCTTGTGATTTTCCTTGTGATTTTCACTACCCATGCATTTTTTCTCATTTCCATACAAAATTAGAAAGTAGGTATGGACACCCATGCTGGCCAAACCTCCATGGATGAGTTTTGAGCTTGAGTTTTTGTTGATTTTAATTGAATTAAGTGATTTTAGTTAGGTTATATTGTAATATAGCAAAAATAAGCTAGAGAAATAATTTTCTCCCATTGAAACCCATTATGCCAAATTTTCTAGGGGAATATTGGCTGCTGATCTTGATGTTTATTTGAGGAATTATGATGAATAATGATGAATTATGAGCCTAGAAAAATAATGGGAATTTTCGGAGTAAAAATACGAATTTTTACCCATTAGGGGTATTTTCGTAATTTGCTACCGAGACTGATAATTTGCACCACACTGAGGGACATTAAGTCAATTTGGGTGCATTTGAGGTATAGAAACTGAAAAAAATTAATTTAGAGCTAAAATGGAGCGCGTTAGCAATTTATCGGGTAAAGTGCCAAAAATAGGTTAATATCGCGTTTAAGCCATTTTAGGCTATTGCATTTCATACCATGCATTAACATAGGATTTAAGTAAGTTATATAGTGATTTAGCATCAATGTGGCGAATTGTGTAATTTTTGCAATGTGTCTAGGAGGAGAACCTTCCGGTAAAGGCAAGGAAGTCGTACCCAACGAACAGTGATCGGGTGTCACGACCCGGAACCTCCCTCAGGCCCATGACAACCGCCGCGACGTCCCGATTGACACTCATTATCCGGAATGCCAATCGAAACCCCGCAAGGCTAGCGAATCAGTTTCTTGCCTTTCCTGTGAGCAATCGTTGTTAAATATCGAGTTTTAAGAAAATATAAACTATTTTAGATCGAAAACAATCAAAATAAAATTTTTGCCACATAGGGGTATTTTGGTCATTTTTACCAAAAAATTTTGAAACCTGATAAAGATACAACGTATGGTAGAAAAATATCCACTGCCGATTAAAAATAAATTTTTGTAATCTAAATCATTCATTTAGAGTGAAAAGTTGGCTAATTAAACTAAATAAAAATATTTGATAATATATTTCATTTTCTTATAAAACAATTTTTATAGAACTATACATACAATAATTTACAAAGTTATAATGTACAATAATAATTACAATGACAAGTGGCCCATAAATGCACCCAGTATTGGTGATAGTAACCTATTGTTTGTAGGATATAGGGGTCAATTGGAATCCTCGACAAAATTGGATATCTACAAGCTACCACAGGCCTGAAATGTTTGGAAAGGAGGTGGGTGAGATTTTGCAATCCCAATGAGTAAACAGGCATTATCATAAATATCTAAAGGCAAGTAAAATGGAGGCAAGTTTAAACAACAAATCACAGACCATTTCATAAGGTTTTCAATTTCTTTCTTAAACCATAAAACATTTGTAATTTACCAAAACAGTTGTCAAGGCTTATAACCTTTATTAAAAACATGGCTCAAGCCAAAATCTAGTCCTCGGGGATACCTTGGCAGAGGCATCTAACCGAGTCCGCCAAGGTTGTTAAGATATTTACATGTTAAACACATTCTAGTTTTGAAAACAAGCCGTTCCTTGGCGTTGGCCGAGTTACACATTCACGTGGGGGTTCGACGTGAAGTGAACTCTAACACTACCTAGAGAGTTACCCTCCTCGCCTCTACAACCAGAGTAACTATGAAACCGAGTTTACCATGACCCTCTAATAGGCAATCCACAGAAACCCGTTACTGCAGTGACTAAACCCACTAATTTTAATAAAATTTCGACAGTATAACGTGGCTTTTATTTATTTATCCAGCCTGCATAGTAAAAGACAACTTACATTCTATTCCCAATGAAATTATAAAATATAGCCACATATACTCATATATCATAAGCCATTCACAAGAAAATATATTTTTCAAGACAATTGGTAGCCTCCAATTACTCAATTTCATAATCAACACAATATATTTTTATTTGTCACATTTATTTCTAAAACATCAAAAATCCCGTTTTAATCTCATTTTCGTTTCGTAAAATACATAAAGAGCATTTAAAAATAAACTCTAGATAATTTACAATAATAATAGGTTTACTCACCGTTTGTACAGATGAAATGCTTCCTAGGTGCCCCGATCACTATTGGTCGGGTACGACTTCCTTGCCTTTATCGGAAGGCTCTTCTCCTAGACACATTGCAAAATTTACCCAATTCACCACATTGATGCTAAATCACTACATAATTGACTTAAATCCTATACTAATGCATGGTATGAAATGCAATAGCCTAAAACGACTTAAACGCGGTATTAACCTATTTTTGGCACTTTACCCAATAAATTGCTAACGCGCTCCATTTTAGCTCTAAATCGTCCCATTCTCTCTCCAACATTTCTAACCATTAAATATTAGTCAATAACCTTCTAAAATCACCAAAATCAGTTCACTTTCCTCCGTGGAAAATTTGGCCAAAAATGGGACATTAACTCGGTAAATTTTCTACTTTGTTTTTCTATCACATTTAACCATTTTTCATCATTTTCTCTTCATTTCTCTTAGAATAAAAATCAGATCATCATCATTGTACCTCATTGCAGATTCGGCCAAGGGTGGGTATTGTGAAAATTTAATGCTTTCTTGCGCAATTTAATTTCTAAAAACATTTAACTAACTAAAACTATCAATTTAACTAAAAATCAAAACCTAAAAATTTCAATTTCTCCTCCCGTGAAATTCGGCCAGCCCTTGATATCACTTTTAGATCTCTCTCCTCAAGCATGCTAAATGGAAACAAAGGCATAGGAAAGGTAGAAATCAAGCTAGAGGCAAAAAATCTTACCGTTAGACGCTTAAACGGGCGAAAAATGCGAATTCCCCTTTGAATTTTCTTGTTTCTCTTTGGTTTTTCTTTTTTTCTTCCTTTCCTCTCTATTTTCTCTCTTGTTCTCCCTTATGGCCGGCCATCACTTAAAATGGGGTTTAAATGGGCTGACTTTTCATTAAAATAATATTAAATCATTAAAAAGTGCCATGTGTCACTTTCCCATTGGCCCATTTTTAAAATTGTCTTTTAAACTTCAATTTTTCACCACTTAACATACCATAGTTGTTCATACCAAAAATAAATAAATCCTATGATTTTGACAAGTTTTGGGTGGTGAAAATTACGATC
Organism: Theobroma cacao; assembly: GCF_053813885.1. Taxonomy (NCBI): domain Eukaryota; kingdom Viridiplantae; phylum Streptophyta; class Magnoliopsida; order Malvales; family Malvaceae; genus Theobroma; species Theobroma cacao. The sequence goes on from NC_142645.1 coordinate 33,209,198, forward strand.
TTTACCCCGAGATGATAAAATTACCGTTTTGCCCTTATGTTTCGAAAATTGCTGAAATTGAAAATTTTCACTTCCTATCGTTAAATTATACTCCAAAAAGTTAATCTTGGTCAAAAATTTCACTCCATGATCAAATTATTATCTTAGGTGGCAAAATGACGATTTTTGCCCCTGAACATCAAAATTTTCAATTTTACCCCTAATGAACCCTCGAACTCCGAACAATCATTTTTAGTCATTCCTGGACTATAAAATATTAAATTTCATTCTACAATTCCTATTTGAACTAGTTCGAGGTTAAATCAACTCGTGTACTGTTAGGTACGATACCGGGTTTCGTCTATTCGTAGGTGCTTTCCTAGCATAATAACATGCTACTCAGTGCATGTATGTCATGACATGTGTTTATACAGTCGGGTTTTACATCGAGGTACCTAGATAGCATTTAATTTGTACAAACGGTGAGTAAACCTATTATTATTGTAAATTATCTAGAGTTTATTTTTAAATGCTCTTTATGTATTTTATGAAACGAAAATGAGATTAAAATGGGACTTTTGATGTTTTAGAAATAAATGTGACAAATAAATATATTGTGTTGATTATCTGAAATAAGAAACTTTTGATTATGAAATTGAGTAAATGGGAGGCTGCTAATTGTCTTGAAAAATATATTTTCCTATGAATGGCTGATGATATATGAGTATAAGTGGCTATATTTTATAATTTGCATTGGGAATTTATGCAAGCTGTTTTTTACTATGTAGGCTGGGTAAATAAATAAAAGCCACGTTATACTATCAAAATTTTATTAAAATTGGTGGGTTTAGTCACTACAGTGACGGGTTTTCATGGACTGCCTATTAGAGGGGTACGGTAAACACGGTTATATAGTTACTTCGGTTGTAAAGGCGAGGAGGGTAACTCTCGAGGTAGTGTTAGAGCTCACTTCACATCGAACCCCCACGTGAATGTGTAACTCGGCCAACACCAAGGAACGACTTGTTTTCAAAACTAACATGTGTTTAACATGTAAATATCTTAACAACCTTGGCGGACTCAATTAGATGCCTCGGCCAAGGTATCCCCGATGACTAGTTTTTGGCTTGAACCCTATTTATAATAAAAGTCATGATCCTTAACAACTGTTTTGGGAAAATTACAAATATTTTATGATTTAAGAAATAAATTGAAAACCTTATGAAATGGTTTGTGATTTGTTGTTTAAACTTGCCTCCATTTCACTCGTCTTTAGATATTTATAATAATGTTTGTTTACTCATTGGGATTGCAAAATCTCACCCACCTCCTTTCCAAATATTTCAGGCCTATGGTAGCTTGTAGATACCCGATTTTGTCCAGGATTCCAGTTAACCCCTCTATCTCACAAACAGTAGGTTACTATCTCCAACACTTGACGTATTTATGGGCCACTTGTCATTGTAATTATTATTGTACATTATAACATTGTAAATTATTGTATGTATGAATTTATTTTACTTAAACGTGTTTCTATAAATACTATTTTCTATAAAAATGCTATATTTTAATCAATATTTTGAATAGTAATATTTGTCTGTAAATCCTTTTAAAATAATTTTGTCTTTTGATTTACTTGAGCCGAAAATGATTGGTAATTGTTTAAAATGGAATGTTTAACAGCGATTGCTCACAGGAAAGGCAAGAAACTGATACGTAAGCCTTGCGGGGTTCCAATTGGCATTCCGGGTAATGAGTGTAAATCGGGATGTCGCGGCAATTGTCATGGCTCGAGGGAGGTTCCGGGTCGTGACACTCCATCTACAATATTCCTTTTTCATTTCTTTCAAACAACATGCCATACAATCTTAATAATTTTCAACTAGCTTAGGCAAATAAATCCTTTCAACAACCATAATTCCTCACAATATTCAACTAACCGTAGGCTTTAAAACATAATGTTAAGCTTACCGTTTTCCTTTTCCACTTTGAGTTCTTCATGTACCCATGGGTTTATTGGCTTACATGTTATCAAGTTTTCTCCAATCAAGCCAATCTTTGTTGGCACAAGACATTTCTCTAAGTCACTAACTCATTTCCAAAGAGTACTCAAGCCAAAAACAAGAATTCTTACCTTTCCTTGCTTGAATCACCAAAACCAAGCTTTTTCTTCTTTTCTCTCTTTTTCTTTCTTCTCTTCCTAGGGTTTAGATGTGCTAGAAATTGGGGTTAAAGGCTGTAAATTTAGTGCTCAAGAAGTTTGGAGAAGAAAGGAAAAGAAAACATGGAAAGGAAAGTGAAGAAAACTTGATTTCATGGTGGATAAAGAGAAAATGGCATGGAAGCTTCAAGAATGGCATGGAGCATGGATGAAGAAGAAGAAAAATCTGGTGGGGGGAAAGGATAAGGTCGGTCTTGGCCTAAAAAAATCAAAGTCAAAGCTTCCTTTGGAAGCTTTGACCAAACTTCACATAAAATTACCGTTTTGCCCTTTTTGTTTCCTTCCATTTTAATTTAATCCTCCCAACACTCATTTAACTCCAATTTCCTTCTATTACCTTCTTCTACACATGTACAAACAAAGTATGAAGTTTGTACTCCAACACGGTGTCCCCATAATATTTAAAATATTTATTTGCCCATGCTATCTTTACTTAATAAAGACACGCGACCCCATTAACGTCATTTTTCTCCAAAATTCTCTCATTCTTCTTCTCCCCCACTTAGATTGACCATAAACTCCTTCTTCATGGAAAATTTTGACACTGAATAAAATATTAATATTTAATATTATTTTATTTCAAAAATTTCCTCTTGTCTCCTCTTGTCCCCTTGGTACCCAAAATACATTATTATGCCTCAATTGACTTCCGAATCACTTTTTATCTTGTAAATTCTTCTCTAAGAAAAATATTATTATTTTATTATTATTTCCTCGTGTGCAGAATATTTTATCCTAAACTATTCCTTTCATTTTTCATCATTTCTAAACATTATAATTAACCTCAATTGGCATCCAATAAGCTTTATTAGTCACCATATCAAAGTACAGAGTATTATACCTTCTCTTCAACTTTGAAATTTTCTTTAATTTAACGCTTTATTCTTTTTTTTATCATAAGTTTGCACCCCTAAACTTATTTTTTTCTATTGCAAGTAGTGGGTGTCGATATATGCCCTTAAGCAAATTGTATTGGTCAAGGAATATAATTTGTCATTTAGTGCATAATTAATCACATAAATATATGTGATAGAGGTTTTCCTTCATGTTAATGCAATAATAAGGAGTTATTAAGTACTAATTGGATGAAGCCAATGGAACATAAAAGCCTTGTAATAGAAATGTAAAGTTGTTACAATTATGAGATCACTATGCATGAAAGCCATGTTCCTAAAATTGTTCCTAGTCATTGTATTGTCAAGACAGGGCATTAATAATGCTCAAAGACTGGTACAAGTTAAGCCTCCTTACTGGGGAAGTAAGTAATTAATCTCATAGATTGAAGTATATGGGATACTTAAGGATAACACGTGAGTGCTTGTTAAAGAACGAATTCACTAAACATGATCTGCTATGAGAACTCCATTTGATATTTCATTCAATTGTCTATGGAATATGGGCTCATATGATAGTCATGCAATTAGTTCTTGCACTTGAGACTGTTCACTCCATATGTTTTTGATGATAATAAAACATTCCTCATTCATTAATATCTAACTTCACTATTTAAGTGTGTAAGATTTAATTTTATGCCCCTAACAAAGTTGTTAATTAAAGGCAAGTCAAGGAGTTTGCTAAGTTTAATGAAGAATTAATCAGTTAAGAGGGAAAGAGCAAGAAATGAACAAAAACAGAACCTTAGAAACTAAATATCAAAGGACCTTAATTAGTTAAGGTATGGCTACATGATAAGTTGAAACAAAACAAAAATATACTAATCGGTTAAGAGGTCTGGTGAATCGGTTAGAGCATAAGGTCATAGTATCTTCAAGCACTAAAAAAAAGTTTGAAAATAATGTTGACCGATGAAGGGAGCCAAAATGGAGAAGTTCAAAATTCAAAAATTCTTTAGTCAATTAAAGTTGATCTTAATCAGTTATGGCTGAAGGAAGTAAAGCCTTAATGAGTTAAGGGAAGAGTTAACCAATTAGAGGAAAACTGTTGTGTAGAGAAGTGAAAACAAAAAGTTTCTAATTAGTTAGAGCTTGCCATAACCAGTTAGAGAAAGTCTGCTGAAGAAAAGAAGTTTGACGACAGAGAACTCTTAATCAGTTAGAGCCTCTTGTAATCAGTTAGAGCAAACAGCATAGTAGCAGAACGGTGCAAGGTAGAAAAGTAGTAATTGGTTAGAGTTGCCTGTAATTGGTTAGTCAAAGTCTATCTGCCTTTTTGAAGTTAAATACTAGAGGATAAAATAATGGCTAGAAGTGCATCAGAGTTGTTTCTAACGGCTATAAACTCTCTCCAATAGAAAAATCTGACTTTTCAAGTATAAAGGAAGCTCCAACGGTCAAAAAGACAAGATTTGAAGAGAGAAAAGCTATTTTGAGAAAAAAGAAAAATATTCTTCACCAAAAGCACTTGTCTTTCATTCCGTATCTAGAAAAATGTTAGAGCTTAATTGTAATTTGTCCAGACTTGTAAAGGTACTTCGTTGTATATCCTTTTTTTTTTTTGGGAAATTAGAGTCTGGGAAGCACTCTAAAGCTTGTTGTAAAGGATTAGAGCTTGGGTTAGAAGCTCACCTTGTAAAAGCTTAGTGGAAGCTATTAATTCCACTGGTTTAGTGAAGTTGGGTTGAAAATCCTAGATTAAGAGATTAAGGTAGAGGATGTAAGTCAAAGGGACCGAACCACTATAAATACTCTTGCATTGTCCACTTCTCTTTACCTTTCTTTACTTGGTGTGTTGTAATTTGACAAGTTCTAGTCCTTCCCTTTATCTAGTTGATTAAGTGCTTTTCAAGCTCTAAAGGGCTGAGCAAAAAATTTTTACTGCTATTCACCCCCTCTAGCACTCAAACGGGACCAACAGAGACACCAGGTCATCTTGTATAGGGAATGACACACTTTGATTTCTCCTTTACGAGTTTGGAGGTGACCAGATGTTGAAACAGGGCATTTTTTGGGTATGCCATGAAGCATGCGAAGGTGAATGAGTGGTCATGAAAGGATTCATCACCCCAAGTGATATGAGGGGCTGTATCTCATTTGTTTTCAATTCTTAATTAACTTATATAAAGCTTTTGGCCAAGGCATGATGAATTTGAGGAAATTTAGTTTCTTACATTCATAAAGTTAGTCATGAATTATGAGAACTAATATAGAATGTCATAAATAGACACTGAGCCATGCTTTATGACATATCCGAGATACTTGATGAAAGAAATGTATTGCACTGAGAGGCTTATCACAAAAAAGCTTTATCAAATTCTTTAATTAACTCTCTAACATTTGGGTGGTCATGTTGTATTGGTAGATGCCACTCATGATCTATAAATATAAAACAATTATAAAATTGATTTTGGATTAGGGTTTATATTTATTGCCAACATGTTAGAAGCTTAATAGATCACATACATTAAGTGACATGACTGAGATTAAATAAGGATAATCAATTAAGTTGGACTTAATTGGAATAGACCAAAAGAAAGTGGGAAATTAACTAAGTTTACAAGGGCTTAATTGAATTAAAATGCAACTGTTGTATCTAGGGTTACAACTTAGTCTTGCTATATAAATATGTTATGTTAGCCAACTAAGCTTGAAGCCTCCAACTACTTCTTAGCCGTTTCATAAAAACAAGATAAAGAAAAATAGTTTTCTCTCTTTGATAGAAATAAGATTCGACAGAAATTTTTGGTCTTTTTGTTTTAGAAACAAAACTTGCTAACACAAGCAAAATCTTACATTTGGGAAGGTCTTATTTAGTCACTATGTGGATTACTGTTAGAGGCCAAACACTTGGGTGGCTGAAGATTTGACAAGTCTTAAAGGTGAAGAAACAAAGATTTTGACTGTAGGATTTTAAATTGTTTTATTCTCTTTTTGGGTTACTTGCTTTATCATAAGTGATTTTTGGATTTAATTGGCTCTTGATTACGACATCTAAAGAAAGTTATTTAACTCTTAAACTTTTGAATGTTCATAATTAATTTGAAAATTACATGAAAACACAAACATTCACCTTGTAGGATTCGATTGTTTCTCTAATTAAATGATAGTTTATTTTTCCATTGTTATATTTTTAATTTCATGATTAATTTCATGTTTAAGCATGAGGTCGAATGCCAACAGTGGTATCAGAGCCTTTGTTTGATTTTTTCATGTAATTTACATGCTTGATTCTTGGTTATAATCAATAGAATTTATTTGTTTGTTGATTTAGTGTATATCAATTTTGAAGGCTTTCTTTAAAATTGGTTTTTTTGTTTTAATTCAAATAAGGACAGCATGTGTTTAATCCACTAAAACATATTTTAAAATGTTTAAAATCATGTTTAATTGATGGATTAATGAATGGATTAAAAGGCTTGCAAAGCCATGTTACAATCAAATAGTTTTGGGGTGTTTTGGAGACTAATCTGTCGATTATTTTTGCTAACATTGGGCAAGCATTATGAGAAGTTTTTAATTGTTAAAAAATTTAGTTTTATCAAATTAATTTATTGCATGTTTTAGCTAGACTTGATTTAGTATGAAAAAGAACCATAAAATCATGCTTTCAAGTTCCAAAATAATAAAGATTCAATGCAGAAAATTTTGGGCAAATTGGTTTTGGTGACTTAATTCCTCATGAATTTTGTATTTAATTGTTAAACACAATTACTGAAAATTTCCAATAGCTTTTTCATGAGTTTGACTCATGATTTATGGAGTTTTAAGAGCAATTAAACGCCATTTATTTTTATTTTGGGTGATTCATAAAGAATAGGAAATTGTTTCCTACTTTAAAAGTAATTCCTAAAATTAAGGATAGAATTTTAATTTTGGGTGATTCATAAAAAATAGGATATTGTTTCCCACTTTAAAAGAAATTCCTAAAGTTATGTGATAGCATTGAACTTTCCTTGAAATTTTGGTTTGACTAGAAGTTTCCAAAATTTGTTAAGTCACCATTTAGGAACCTTGAACAAGATACAATTTAGAAAACTAATCTATGTTTTAAATGTTGGAAATTAAAATGTTGTCTTAGATATATTTAGTAAGTTCACCTAAAATAAAGAGGTTTCCAAAATTCAAAGGAGTTTTAATTATGGAAAGAATTAAAATGGAAAGTTTTATTTCAGTGAATTTCTATTTAAGCAAAAGAAGTAAAATGTTTACTTCAAGTGATTCGAAAATGGGAATTTCTTAAACACTAAATTAAAATAAAACAATACCAAATAATTTCAGTTTAGCACTTTAAGTGAGTTAATTGATGTTTTTCTCAAATAACACACAAGATCACCAAGTGATATTGAGTTTGCATTTATTTCTACACTTTTGATTGTGATTATAAAGCATGAGGATGATTATGGACTTAGACCTTAGAAGATTAGATCATGGATGGCTAAATTTATTTCTCATGGTATTTATTTTAAAATAGGCTCTGCGCACCCTACTTTATCTCTATTTTCTCTACGTTGTAAAATTCTTTTCTCACCTAACTCCCCTCAAATGTAACTCGAGGTTTCTTGATTATAGAATGTAATTAGTTACATCAAAGTGTAAAACTAGGATTGGATAAAAAAATTTTTGTAACTTGAAGAGGGAGATCCAAAGGTGCATGGAGACTCAAGGAGATTACAAGTAAAGCTTGAAGACGATATTTGTAAAATCCCCTAGGAATTTGACCAATTAATTTCCTAAATGGCTCAAGGAAATTAGAATTAATAAAGTCCATAATCCTTATAGTAGTTAGCATGGGATAGATTTATTTTTCAATATATATATATATAAGATATGTGTGAAATGCAATAAATGCTATGCATGTCAAGAACGTCAAATCAATGAGACCTTAATTAACTAATTAATAAATAAAATCCCTCATTAATATATTGAGTCAAAAAGTTGCCTTCCACCATATAACAAGATAACTAGGCTGCTATTTTAATTGGAGGTTTGTTGAGTCACTCAAGGCCAAACTTTTATATGAGTACGTTTGAGTTATTGGTGGGTCTTACTCAACTAGTACCATGTTGTTCGGATGTGTCACACATGATCACATAGTATTAGAGGCCATAGTTAGGCAAAGTTTATATGATATATTTAGACAAGGAGTTATCACCGAACTGATCTAGGAGTTGTATACGATACAATTGGTAAGCTAAGTTACCTACCTAATTAGTTTTATTATGGCTTGTTGAGTCACTCAAGGTCATGGTGGGATGTAAAGGTGTAAAAACCCCTCCTCGGTCGCTACCAGTGTTCGAGACTTTCAAGAGAGACCCACCAAGTCCAGAACAAGCCTTTAATAGAAATTCCTGTTAATTCACTGTGTACGTTCACCAATCCATATTAATGCTTAAACCATATACTCTCATGACATAATTTGAACAATGGACGTGATAAATCAATTGACCCTTAATCCATATAATCATAAGTGTATACATTGAAATCCAAAATCTCCAATTTAATATTTGTATCAAGACTAATATCCATTTACATATTAATAGACAAAATGCAACGACTCGACTTTTAGCAGCTGAGTGACTCAAAATGCAAGGCTAAGAGGTGTCATTACCTATGTTGCCGTAAATCTCAGTGTGCTATACAGCACACTTGAGCGATTTACTTTTCTGCAAAAGGAAATAAAGGGGTGAGTCTTGCAAACTCAGTGATCATAGACTCCGTGAGCAGGGTGTAAATGGGAAACAAGCGTACAGTAGATAAATTTGAATGTTAAAAATATACGAATACATAACTATTTAAACTTAAAACAGAGATTTGTACCTTATATGAAAATAAAAAATTTTTATGCAAGATAGTTATTTCAAACCAAAAATATATCAATCTAGAGCGAATAAAAGTTTCCACGTCAAACTATTTAATAACTTCATTTGAATCAAATAAGTTCATGTATTACATTAAAACCAGTGAATGTAAAAGATTTCTACCGTCAAAATCAATTAACGTTTTACTCAAATCAAATCAGTAGAATCGCGCAAGCTCTCGTGAAATCAAGTATTAATCAAGCTTATACACAAATCACAAATTGTCTAATACACGAGGAGTTAAATCGATATCATTGTATAAACAGGGGAGCTATAGAAAATCTTATAGTTTTCACCATGCATAGAAATATGAGTTTAAGAACCCAAAGAGATGTCACTCTCAAGTGGGGAATAATAATAAAAACTCATGGTCTCGCTACCACGTAATAACATTAGGGAGCCTCGCTCCATCGGATCCCACATGCCATGGCAATCTCAACGATGTTGGCTGACATCGGAGAAAGCAAGAGGTTGCAATCGCGCATAATATCTTGTGGCCTAGCCATGCATGTACAACATAGACCATGGCCTCAGCCATGTCTAATAGCCTGTCAGTGACCCAAAGGTTCTCTAGCTAGAGTTCACTTGTGCACAAGGGTCACACTTTTTCAATGTGACATCAGGCCTACTCTCGAATCTCCTGGCTTAATAAAACCATTTAAAAGCCAAATCGGGTTTTCAAAAGATCATTTCAAACCACTTTCTAAATACCGCTCATGGTAGCACACTAAAACCCTTTTTGTAGAACTTTGCAATGTAAAACCTTTTGTATGAAGTTAGGTGCCAAATCAGCATGGTGAATGCGAAAATTCATTCATGAATGCAGATCACACAATCATTAAGGCACATTTTGGACATAAATCGTATTAAAAGGCTTGCTTCCCAATTATAAAAACCCTCTACATATATATAGCTTATATATATTCAAAGCTATTTTCAAAATCATGGCATCCACAATTTCCTAGAATTTTTACCAGCTCATGCTTTCCACAATTTTGCATTTAAAGTAAACCAACACGTATATATATATACACATATATATTTATGGGAATTTTAAAATCGACACCCCCTACTCACCTTACAATAGTGGGATACTACTTTGCTATTGACATTTCTCTTAGTCACCAACTCATTTTCAAAGATTACTCAAGCTAAAACCAAGAATCCTTACCTTTCCTTGCTTAAACCACCAAAACCAAGGTTTATTCGTCCATTGACACTCCACGGCTTCTCCTTTGAGTATTGAAGGCTCCTTGAGTGATGAATCAACTCAACTCTTCAAGATGAGGGAGGAAATCTCATGGGGCCTCTTGGTTTCGGGCAAACCGGTGCCTTTCCTTTCCTTTCTCTCTTTTCTTTCTTTTTTTTTTTCCTCTCGGGTGGAAACTTTCTAAGGCTTTCTTTCCCTTCTTTTTCTTCTTCAAATGGCCGGCCTTTACTCCCACCAAGGCTTATTCCTCATGTTTCTTTTACTTTTTAATTTCTTTATTACGTTGCCACTCATTTAAACTAATCACCATGCTTGCATTCTTTTTCTTTTCATTTTATTTGGCCAATTTTAAAAACCAATTACAATTCATGCACTCATTTCCTTTTTAATTTCATTTGGCCATTTTGCCACTTCAACTTCCATCCTTTACAATTGGGTCTTGCTGACATTTCTTAAACTCCAATTTCCTTCTATTTTCCTTCCTTTACATGTGTATAAACAAAATATAAAATTTACACTTCACCACGGTGTCACTATAATATTTAAATATGTATTTACTCGTACTAGCTTTATTTAGTAAAGACACGCGAGTCCCACTAAGATCGTTTTTCTTCAAAATTCGTTCTTACTTCTTCTCCCCCACTTGGATTAGTCATACATTCCTCCTTCATGGCTAATTTTGAAAATAGTTAAAATATTAATATTTTAATATTATTTTATTAATAAAATATTATTTTATTTTAAAATTCTCCATTTGTCTCCTTGGGTCCTAAAATGTTTTATTATGCCCCGATTCACTTCGAAATCACCTTTTAACCCACTAATTCATCCTCGATAAGGATATTATTATTTAATTTTATTTTCTCATGTGCGAAATATCTTACTCTAAAACATTCCTTTCACCCATCACTACTCTTTGGCACGTAAATTCACATCAATTAGCCCTTCGTTTTATCGATATGGTTATGTTGATTTCTACATGAGGGTACGGGGTGTTACAATCTCCCTCACTTAAAAAGAATTTGTCCTCGAATTGACGCTAGCGTCAGGTCATTTACCTTACTTTCAGATTTTATTTCGTTTCTTCCTTCATAGGGAATTGGATTTATCCATCTCATTTACTTTTAGTTCAACTTGAACACATTACACTGTTAGGGTACGTAAGTTACATTTTTTATCACCTTGAGTGGCAGTGCCTTTCAACATTTCTTTTCTCTTACAACTAAGATTCCAAGCATGCCTTTAGCTCCATTGCGTACCTTAAATACATCTCAATCTTAATCATACCGATTTCGATAACAAATCATGCTTACTTATGTATACCTAATTACCACATCTTTATTTCGATTCTTGTTAAACTCTTCGAACTTCATTCATCTTATTCCCATTCACCGTTACATAACTTTATGGCATTATAATTATGCCATATTCATTCCTATACAATTTCCAACATTAGGGGAAATTGAATCTTTCAACCATTCCTTCATACTTTAGAGTTATCTTGTAGTTATGCAACTCCAATCTTCTTAATCTTTCCGTTCATTGCACATTCAAAAGGTTCAGACTTCTACATCATTTTTAATGCAATGAAATTTACATCATATGAAAAGGCAACTCACTTGCCCATCTTTTAACTTTAATTGTAAGCCCTTTCATTTACCACCAAATTCTCTTCACAAACTCTAATTCTTCACATCTCGAAATATAGTATCATTATTATGACTTAGAATTCTTTGATCATCATTGACTAAATTGAACTTTATCTTTCTTAATCAATTTCTCCAATTACTCGCTTGTATTAGTATCACCATTTATTCTCCATCCATTGCACTATTGCTCCAAAATTCTTCCATACCTTCATAACACATTTTCTAATGGTATCTCTTATCATTGTATTATCTTTACAACTCATCAAACTTGTTGAGTTCAAATTTCAAATCACTAAGAATAATCCTTCACTTTAGTTGGTCACATAATCAACTCCATATATACACATATACACCCATTTAAATGTCATCATTCATCACTATGCATAGGGACCCTTGCCAACCATGTTCGGATTGAATTCCCTTTTTGCTTTTCTCAATTTTGACATTTCTAATTTATCCTTCCATTTCATTTCCATAAGTCATATTTAATCCATGAACATTAGAGTATAATTAATTTCCAAATTATTCTTTGGACATTTAAGTTATCATTCAACTTACATTCTACCATACTTTATCTCTCATATAATCCATATGATTTCACATCATGCCTATGCATAACCTCGCGTAATTTACATGCTTAAGCTTCTCTCTTTCATCACTTCCAATCATATGCATAAGTTTCATTATACCACGCATCCTCGCATCATAATGTCATTCACCACATCTCAATTGCTAAATATAATTTTCATCCAATTTTAATATGGTATCCGTGTATGCTTTACAATCTTATGGGTCCTTCAAAATTCATCCTTACTTGATCACTACATCTTATGCAATATCACAATTCCTAAAAGTCATATTCATTCTCAATTACCTTTTATACTTCCAACATATATATCCTTATTGCATTTTGATATTACTTAGTTACTTAAACTTAGGTTCATGTGAGTCATGTGCAACTCTTGCATTTTCGAATTTCATTTTCTACATTAGGACATTTTCACTAATCAACTTCATCACCAGCGTTATCTTCAATTATCTTTTGTACTATTCCTTTATACCAATATAACATCATTCCCTTTAACCATCATACGATTAGTACTTGTAATTGCAAAACTTGAAATAGGATTTTACTTAAATACTTCTCAATGTCATTGCAAGTATCCACTTCCAACTTACAACTTTCTTTTTGTAACTACACAATTTAATGCTTGTTTTCACAAGATTCATAACAGAAATCCTCTTGAGTAGTTCTTTGTAATTACCCACCTTAAGTTTATGTCTCACATCATATGACCACATAACCTCGGGTTTAATCATTAGGCTTCTTAGCAAGTTCCAACTACCACATTACATCAATGTGCATATAAAATATACCAAAGTAATATTAACCATTGTCCTTGACACATGGAGTTTGGTGTATTCTTTTCAAAACTTTTATGCATTTCCAAACACTTTGTCAAACCCTGTTCTATAAAATAATTACGACGTCATTTACATGCTTAATAGAATGTTTGCATATTTAGAAAGTTTGAGGAATCGTTAAAAGACGATATTGCCCATAATGGTACCATTAAGTCGATTAAGCCTCGACCTAGTTCAAATAGGAATTTTACGGTGAAATTAAGAGTTTCACAGTTTAGGGATGACTCAAAATGGTAATTCAGAGTTCGAGGATCAATTTGGAGTCAAACCAAAATTTTCACTATCCAGGGGCAAAATGGTCATTTGCCACTTGGGGAGAAAATGGGAATTTTTAGAAAATATTTTTTTTGGCCTCATTTGACTTATTAGAGTATGATTTGAAATTTAGAAGTGAAAAATTTTAATTCCGGTGTAATTTGGGGTATAGAGGCGAAATGATAATTTTGTTACCTCGGGGGCAAATCGATAAATTTTCAACCCCGACACTTGTCAATACCAAGGGATTTTATTCATCATGAAAATGGATAAACAAGAGAAATGTGTGGTGAAGAATTAAAGAATTAAAAGTCAAATATTTAAAATTTGAACCAATAAAGAAATGCCATGTGTCATGTTTTTATTATTTTATTATTTCTTTATAAAAAGGCAAAAAATCAGCCCATTTCTCCCATAGTGATCAGCCAAACCAGAAGAGAAGAGAAACCAAGGAAGAACAAACCCTAGGTGGGAAAAATCAAAGAGAAAGTGTTGGAATTCAAGGATTTGATCAAGCAAAGGTAAATTTTCTTTCATTTTGCTAGTGATTTACCTTACCCATGCATTTTTCCTTAATTCCCATGGTTAAATTACATGTTTTCATGATGAATTCATGGCTGGTCAAAATGGGTATGGAGAGAGAATGATCTTGGATTGGTTTGATTTTTAGGTATGTTAGTGTTTTTAGGTGATTAATGATGTGTAGCATGAAAACAAGTGAAGAAAACCACCAAAGGTTTGGAACCCATCAATAGCCGAATTGTCTAAGTGAATAATGAGGAAGAATGGGATGTTATTCTAGGTGATTTGATTAAGAAATAATAGTTTTTGGTGTAGGAATTAATTAATTATGGAGAGAAAATTAAGTAGGAAAAATCACGGAGTTAGTGTACCATTGTTAGCCGAAAGTTCCAAGAAGAAAAGTGAAGATAAATTTTGCCTAATTGTGTGTTAATTAGTTGTGCTTGGTGAATTGAGGAATTGGAAAAGAAATTGAGCAAGTTGGAGTGAAATTGGACGCATTGGCCAATTTATTGGATGAAAAATCGACTTAGGCCAATACCGGGTCTAGATGGCTACCCGTGCATTTTTCATTTCATATCATGCATATATATCGAGCCTGAAATAGCTTATGACTGTTAGACACAATTTAATTGGAATATGTGTCAAGGATTATGGCTAGGTGGTGAGCCATTGCATACGGGTAAAGGACTATACCCGCGGACTGAAAATAGGAGTATTTCTACTCTTAATATTGTGAGTAAACTTATTATCGTCTTAATTATCTAGAGTAGTTTTATACAATTGTGTGATTTTATAGAAAATGGGTTTAAATGGTAAATTGCTATGTTTTAGGAAAAATTGTGATTTTATAAAATGTTTTATAAATTTTTTGGAAAATTAAATACTGGTTTTGAAATTAGAGTAATTGGAGACTGCCTGCTATTGTTATAAATTGTGTTTTAAATTATATGGCTTATAGCAATATGTGAGCATGAATGGCAAAGTTTGTGTTTGTATCAAAATTATATATACTATGTATTCAGCCTTGAGAGGCTAGATTGCGAAAAATTGCCATGTCATCAAGAAAAGGATTTTATAAATCAGATGGTAGATAAAATAAAGATTAGCTACTGCAGTGGCGGGGTTCCATGGACTAACCTATTAGAGGGGCATGGTAAACTCTTTTATATTCTCACCTCGGTCGTAGAGGCGCGTAAGGTATCTCCTGAGGTGGGCTTTTTGAGTGCACTTCACGTGGACCACCGCGTGAGAGTGAGACTCAGCCAACGCCAAGGAACGACTGTGTGTCAGATGCGAAAACATGCTTATGGGTATGGGACATTTAACAGCCTTGGCGGTCTAAGTGGGATACCTTGACGAAGGTACCCGCGAGAATGATTTTGGCAGGGGCCAAGTTTTGTGAGATATATAAGTCATGTTGATTAATTGAGTAAACTGAATATTCATGTTATGAAACATATATTGGAAAAGAATATTTTAATTCGTCTCCATTTACTCACCTTTAGATAGTTTAGATGGTGTCTGTTTACTCACTGGGATTATGTAATCATAATCTCACCCCTTTTCCTATCCATTTTTCAGGCTCAAGACAGTTTGTTGATAGTTGATTAAGACAAGAATTAATCTAGGAGTTGCATCCTAGAAAATAAGTGTTCGTAGCCCTACACCTTCTTGGTCAGTTGGGGGCCCACGTGTCACTGTAAAAGTAATTTTATACTTCAGTTATCTGATTTAAAGTATGTATGAACATATTTATCTTTTACACCATGTTTTTGGAGGGTTTCGGTATTTTTGAAGAAAAATGATGAAAATGTCCTTGTGAGCCAAAAAAAATAATATTTTATTGTTTTGATTTGGAAACGACTTATGATTTTCTTGAAATGTGAGATTTAATAACTGTCGCTCACCGAGGAGATGCGGAAGCTGATTCTAAGCTTTGTGGGGTTTCGATCGGCATTCGGGGTAATGAGTGCCTATCGAGACGTCGCGACGGTTGTCACGGGCCTGATGGGAGTTCCGAGTCGTGACACACTTAGTTACTTATTTGTTCATTAGTCCCTTAAGGTCATTCACTTTAAAAACACGCTCTTATCCTCCTAGATATTTGAATGTATTCTCAGCTATTCATACCTCAATTTCAATCCATAGGTTTTTAGTACGCCACATTATTGGCCTTGTCTTATTACTAATCTTTTCTTTCAACTATATCAAAATAAAATTGCAAATCCTCCTAACGATACCATAAATTAGCTCATTTGTTATGCCAACCTTATAATTCTTCATTCAAAATTTCCTCACTTGATATTGGCATCCTTTTATTTCTTTAGATTCATCTTTAGTCAACATAGTGTTCATCTTAATACTCCACATTGTAACTCATCTTAAGAACTTTTCATCTTTTTTTTTAATCACGTGCTCATCTATAAGGAAATAAGAAACCTTTCAATTCATTCATATGAACATTCTTCAAAACAGTTAGAACTTCAATTAACTAAGCTCAACATCAAGTCCAATAACCAGAAGTCAACTTGTAAATTCATCTTTATGCCATTCAGAACTTGGTCATGCCTTTTGGACATGAGGTGTCCCTATTGCTGTGGCGCTGGACAATTAGCGTTATGGTAGTGCAACTACTGAAAATTTACTTGTCAAAGCAATTCTCCTACCTTTAGGGCTGCTACATTAATCACTCCCAACCATATAGCCTTCCTTTAAGCCCATACCACAATTTCCATAACCGTTATATTTTTTTACTTATCACATACACTAGGCCCAGTCAATACCTTTAATCTTATGTTTTCTCCCAATACTTGTTATCAATCAAATAAGTCTTACTTGAAAACATCCTTTCCATATTATATGATGAATTCTTAATTATATACCTTTGTTATAACATTTAGTGCAAACTTGATTAAGTAATAGTCTCCAAGTATCTCTTAGGTACTTAAATACCAAAGTGCACATCACCTCGCGTTGCGATCTTAACTTTACTCATCAATCCTTAACCAATGACATGGTAAGGTGGACAATTCATTTAATTATTGTACCTCACCTTTGTGGTCATAAGATCGAAATTTCTTAAACTTAGGATGTAGAAGCTCCCTCTTAAAGCTTTTCCAAAAATCAACATTTTCTAAATCCTTTACCTTTGGAGAAATCAAATTCAAGACTAATCATTTACGTCATAGGTTGCATACCGATCCAAATAGACTCTTAAACTAACCTTCAAAGCGATTTGTATATCAAGCTCATCCTTAGAGCATATTTGTTTACTAGCTTTTTACTTGATGACCACGCATCATTTATAACAATCACTGATTTTCACCCTTGGGCTAATTCATGTACTTATAACTATAAACCATAATAGTTCTAATCAAATCTTGGGATTTCATAGTCACTTAATTGGAATAAAATCTAGTTCCATCTAAGCTACTATACACATGTTCAACACATATATAAGTATAATATATCTTAGAGGCCCAACACCATTTATATATGGGCATGGTAAGCTCAGTTAACACAGTGCACTTGCCTCTGTGCACATGGGTATTTGTTTACACCTCCCTCAATACTTAGATTTATAAACCTCAAGTGAATCACAATAATCACTATTCATCCTAGCCAAAGTGTGCCCCTTATTACCATTATCGTATGTGCTCCTTTATGTTGAGCTCAATAATGATCCAATGTGTCACGACCCAGTTCCTGGGCCAAGACCAGCGCATGGGCCCAATGGACATAGCCCACTAAGCCCAAGCAAGCTATCTATGTGACTCCATTCATCGATTTCATCATTCGTTCTTACCACTGTATTTCGAAGTTCTTACTAACAAGTATGTCAAAACTTTTCTATCGAAACCATATATTCACATTTATATGATTCAAAATAATATCATTCGTGCCATTACATAGTGGCAACATTAAACAATATAAACATCTATTGCTTAAGACATATACACATCTTAACAATTTACATTAGGGCATGTGTGTTCAACAAAAAGGACTCTAGACTTCCAGTGTAGCAACCATAGCGAAGGTGCAGCTCCTGAATGCCATTGATACCTACCAAAAGATGGATACAAGTCTACGACGACACCTTGTCCTAGTTACCAGTTGCCTCTTGATCTGAAAACATGAAGTTGAAAACGGTGAGTATAAGCTCAGTGAGTGAATATAAGAAGGGAACAAGCAAATGAGAAGGAAGAATTTAGAAATCATGATGCCCTTGTTTCAAAAACAATGCAATTGATTTAGTTTATTACTAAAAACCTCTCATTTCAAACTTCAATTAATAACCTCATAGTGTTGCAAAAACCCAAGATCAATCCATAAAGTTAAATGGGTGAAAAATATGTCAAAATCAAGCAAGGTAGCAAGCATGGCAACAAGTTTCTCACTACAGTGAAGTTCATTCTCGCTGCAGCTAGATTCAGGCGACCAAAAGAGAAAATTTCTCGCTGCAGTGAGAAACAATGTTAGTTTGCATATGTTTTAGTTTTGCTATTATATCTCCCATTAAAGAAATTTAATTGATCTGATTTTTAAACCATTAGAAAGATAAGAGACAGGGCTAAAACTTTGATGTTTACCACTTTTCCCAGTTCGGATGAGAATATGGTCAAAATCCTCATCGAAGTAAAAGCACTGCATCAAAATTTGAGAGTTTCTTGTTGCAGCGAGATTTATTCTCGCTGCAGTGAGTTGTTGGCTGCCAAAACATAACGTTTCTTGCTGCAGCGAGAAACAGGGCACTTAAGTGTAAAATGGACCTCCTTTGCACTAAAAGTCCATTTGGTGTTGCCATAAAAATCAATTTGCAAGAAAATGGGAAATTCTCAAGATTCATTATGCCAAATTTAACATGCATTACAACCATAAACCATATTCATGAGCTTTCTATAACACACACAATTATATATACATACATCATCATCATGTGTGCACTCCTTACTCGCACACTTCAACATCACCACCCAACATCATTTATCAATACACAGCACATATTCATAAGATATATACACACCTACCAACATAATATAAAGCATACGGATTCATCCTTATACACATCTCACATTTCGCAATATCAAAAACATTTAATCAAGGCTTGTTCCATGGCATACATTTGCAAAGAAAAGTTGGATAAAATCATTCAAATATCTTGTGCAAACACATTCGCATTTCCAAAATAAGTTCGAAATGCAATTCCACTCACCAGTATTTCGTTGAACCTTTAGTCGATTCTAACTTCCCTAATGGTCTAAATGGGACGGTGGGGCTTCGTTGGAACCTATCATTACATTAACATCACAATTAACTTAATTCTCATAATTACAAGTTCTACAAGCTACCACCTACTAGTTTCCAAGTGCCATTAAATGGCTATCCATTTTCACTATCCTAATCACTCCAAAGTGAATTTCCAACCTCAACTACCAAAACACCCACAAGTCTAAACACTAATCATTTTCAACACTAAAAATCAATTCTAGTTCACTACTCACCTTGGTAGCTTTGTGCTTGAAATTCTTTCAAAAAACTTTCAAGCTATTAATAAAGCTTCCTTTTTCTCTCTCTAAAACACCTAACTAGTGAGAGAGAGTATGGAAATAAGATTTTTCAAGGGTTTTAAAAAGAGATAGTGGAAGAGCACAAGGATTTATGAAAGGGTGCACCAAAAGCATGAAAAGTGGAGCTATTTTGAGGGAGGTTATGGAGGTTCATATCAAGCTTCCATTGAGGTTGGAAGCAATGTAAAAGAGAAGAAGAAGCTGCTAGAAGAAAGAGATATTTATAGCCCAAGCTTATCCACTCCATTTAAATTACCAAAATACCCTCACAAGTTAACTTGTTCTCCTCCAATCCTTTATGCAATCTTTTACTCCTTTGACATTGGGACAAGGTCCATAATGGTCTAGAACTGCTCGGGTTCATGAAAACTTAAAAATTTTGACCCGAGGTGAAAAATGACCATTTTGCCCTAATCGTGGAAATCATCATCATTTTTATTTCCTTCATCATTTTACCCTTATTTAATCATCCATTTATGCTTTAGGCCTACTTAGGCCATAATATTGTTTAAATCTTACTTTTAGGGGCTTACTAAGGAAATGACAAAATTACCCCTGATTAGGGATATCGTATTTACTTCTATCTACGAGTCTATGAAGGTCAAAGTCTCACACAATGTCATCCAATTTCTTCCCATTGACAATTATGGGCTCAAATTATAACTCCACCAAATGAATAAATTATTACAGACCTATTAGTCTAGCTCTACTTTCCTCCATCCTTAGTCGGAGGGATTTGTCATTACATTAACCTTTCATTAGGAGCATTTTGCTTTAAGGTCTTTCCAACAACAGCTCGCGTCTTGGGTGGCATCTCAAACCCGGACAACAGCGCTACTTATAACCTTTATATGATGTTAGTAAAATAGGTAGGTTACAAAGAATAAGAGTTTATATAGCCTCTTGTCTATGACTTATGCTATAGTCACAAACCATAAGCAAGATTCTACACTAACTCTGACAACTCCACTGCTTGACATGAGGATTTTTAGGACTTGACTAAACCTAGAGCTCTGATACCAAGTCTGTAACGACCGCTTCTCAGTCACTACTGGTATCCGAGACTTTCAAGAGAGACCCACCAAGTCTCGAACAAGCCTTTAATAGAAATTCCCGTTAATTCACTATGTACGTTCATCAATCCATATTAATGTTTAAACCATATACTCTCGTGACATAATTTGAACAATGGACGTGATAAATCAATTGACTCTTAATCCATATAATTATAAGTATATACAATGAAATCCAAAATCTCTAATTTAATATTTTTATCAAGACTAATATCCATTTAAATATTAATAGACAGAATGCAACAACGTAACTTCTAGCAACGAAGCGACTCGAAATGGAAGGCTATGAGGTGTCATTACCTACGTTGCCATAAATCTCGGTGTGCTATATAGCGCACTTGAGTGGTTTACTTATCTGCAAAAGGAAATAAGGGGGTGAGTCTCACAGACTCAGTGATCATAAACTCCATGAGTAAGGTGTAGATGGGAAACAAGCGTACAACAGATAAATTTGAATGTCAAAAATATATGAATACATAACTATTTAAACTTAAAACAGAGATTTGTGCCTTATATGAAAATAAAAAATTTTAATGCAAGATAGTTATTTCAAACCAAAAATATACCAATCCAGTGAGAATAAAAGTTTCCACGCCTAAACTATTTAATAACTTCATTCGAATCAAATCAGTTCATGTATTACATTAAAGCTAGTGTATGTAAAAGATTTCTACCATTGAAATCAATTAACATTTTACTCAAATCAAATTAGTAGAATTGCACAAGCTCTCGGGAAATCAAATATTAATCAAGCTTATACACAAATCACAAATCGCTTCGTACACGAGAGTTAAATCTATATCATTGTATAAACAGGGGAGCTACAGAAAATCTTATAGTTTTCACCATGTGTAGAAATATGAGTTTAAAAACCTAAAGAGATGTCACTCTCGAGTAAGGAATAATAATAAAAACCCTTGGCCCCGCTACCACGTAATAATATTTAGGAGCCTCACTTCACTAGATCCCACACGCCATGGTAGTCTCAACGATGTAGGCCGACATCGGAGAAAGCAAGTGATCGCAACCACACATAATATCTAATGGCCTAACCACGCATGTACAACACAAACCATGGCCCCAACCATGTCTAACAGCCCATCGGTCACCCAAAGGTTCTTTAGCTAGAGCTCACTTGTGCACATGGGTCACACTTTTTCGATGTGACATCTGGCCTACTCTCGAATCTCCTGATTTAGTAAAACCATTTAAAAGCCAAATCGGGTTTTCAAAAGATTATTTTAAATCACTTTCAAAATACCGCTCATGGTAGCATACTAAAACCTTTTTTTGTAAAACTTTGCAATGTAAAACCCTTTGCATGAGGTTAGGTGTCAAATTAACATGGTGAATACAAAAATTCATTCATGAATGCATGTCACACAATCATTAAGTCACATTTTGGACATAAATCGTATTAAAGGGCTTGCTTCCCAATTTTGCAAACCCTCTACATATATATAGCTTATATGTATATATTCAAAGCCATTTTCAAAATCATGGCATCCAAAATTTCCTAGCATTTCTAACAGCTCATGCTTTCCACAATTTTGCATTTAAAATAAACCAACACATATATATATACATATATATTTACGGGAATTTAATATCGACACCCCCTACTGACCTTACAATAGCGGGATACTACTTCGCTATTGACTCGAATGCATATCTAGCTATTTCTACTTGCCGGTTGCTCATCATTTCCTCCGGAACGCCACCTCAACACTCTATCTTTACTTTTGCATTTCCTAGTAACAATCCAATCTCAATATGTTTAGTGTGTATCATTTCCACTTCTCTTTCTCATTCAATCATGAATCCTCATTTTACTAACTTGCATCTTAACACATTTTTGCTAAGGTTTTTCATATCCTTTGTTTGCATAATTCTTTAGATTATAAGTACCGGCAACTTATTTATAACTTTAGCACACATATTAATCTTTTTCAATGATATTTATCAAGTTCAACTATCATTTTCACACCAATAACCTCGCATATGTCAGAAATTATAAATCTAATTTCATCAAGCATTTTCTAAGTTTACATGCATTACAATTTACATCTACATGCTACCACCAAGCATAACATCAATATTCATTGATACGCACCAACATTCCTAACCTTTTAAGCCTTTCACAAAAATACATATCCATACATTACATTTTTCCAAGCTTTTTAACTATCATAATTGCTTCTAATCGTACCCATGTCATCACAATAACACCACACATTGCATGTCTTACCTTTGTGGTGAATTTGACATTGCATGCAACCTCAAGGCTTTTCCAATGTTCCACCCACCAAGTTGCCAACAATTGCACAATTATTCTTCAAAATATTAAACTAACCATAGGCCTTAAAATGTAGTGTCAAGCTTACCACTTCTCTCTCACCTTAAATCCATTAGACACCCACGAGTTTGGTGGCTTGCATGTCACCATATGGACTCGAACCAAACTGATCTTTGCTGCAACAAGACATTTCTTTTAGTCACCAACTCATTTTCAAAGATTACTCTAGCTAAAAATAAGAATCCTTTCCTTTCCTTGCTTAAACCACCAAAACTGAGCTTTATTCCTCCATTAACACACCATAGCTTCTCTCTTGCGTATTGGAGGCTCCTTGAGTGATGAATCAACTCAACTCTTCAAGATAAGGGAGGGAATCTCACGGGTCCTGTTGGTTTTGGGCAAACCCATGCCTTTCCTTTCCTATCTCTCTTTTCTTTCTTTTTCTTCTTCCTCTTGGGTGGAAACTCTCCAAGGTTTTCTTTCCCTTCTTTTTCTTCTACAAATGGCCGGCCTTTACTCTCACCAAGGCTTATTCCTCATGTTTCTTTTACTTTTTAATTTCGTTATTACATTGCCACTCATTTAAACCAATCACCATGCGTGCATTCTTTTTCTTTTTATTTCATTTGGCCAACTTTCAAAACCAATTACAATTCATGCACCCAATTCCTTTTTAATTTCATTTGGCCATTTTTCCACCTAATGGTGCTACATGCACCTATTTCCTTCCTTGTGCATTGGCCCAAAATCTATCTTCATTCTTTCTCCATTTGCCACCTAACTCTCTCATCGTCTCTTACTTCATTTCTTTCTTCCATCAATATTATTTCATGCCCAACTTAACCTTATATTTTATTTGGTCTTCTTATGAAATTATATAAGTCACATGCGCATCACATCTTTCTTTCCTTACGTAGCCCCCTTATGCTCCAATCCCATTGCATGTAAAGTAAATTTAATCTTACTTTTACTATGCATGGTCGGGGTCTCACATGTTCCCTACTAACTTCCTCCTTTTTGCATGCTATCATTGCATGTAATAGTAACTTGCATATGTATATCTCATATTCCTCATAATCTAAGCTTCCTTGGTTAGGAAATTCCCCTTTTTAACTTCAAATATTGAAATTGCAAATGAGTCATCGTACTTTTCCTTATTTACCATGTGACCCCTCCAACTTCCATCATTTACAATTAGGTCCTGCTAACTTTTTTTAAATTCCAATTTCCTTCTATTTTCTTTCCTTTACACGTGTACAAACAAAATATAAAATTTGCACTTCACCACGGTATCACCATAATATTTAAATATATACTTATCCACGCTAGCTTTATTTAATAAAGACACGCGAGCCCCACCAATGTCGTTTTTCTTCAAAATTCATTCTTACTTCTTCTCCCTCACTTGGATTAGTCGTACATTCCTCCTTCATGACTAATTTCGATAATAGTTAAAATATTAATATTTTAATATTATTTTATTCCAAAATTTTCCACTTGTCTCCTCGGGTCCCAAAATGTCTTATAATGCCTCGGCTCACATCCAAATCACCTTTTAAGCCACTAATTCATCTTTGATAAGGATATTATTATTTAATTGTTATTTCCTCGCTTGTGAAATATTTTACTCTAAACATTCCTTTCACCCATCACCGCTCTTTGGCATGTAAATTCACGTCAATTAGCCCTTCGTCTTATCGATATGGTTATGTTGACTTCTACACGAGGCTACGGGGTGTTACAAAAGGGTTCTAGCTTAGTAAGAAGTTTAAAGTTTAAATTTCTTGAAATATTAAGGACGGCTATTATTTTAACAAAATCTTGAGAATAATCATATAAGATTCTAAAACCTTATCTTTATGATTACATAATTTACGTTAATAACTAAGCTTTATATATGTTGATTTATATAGGATATAAATCAGTCATGGCGAGTAGTTTGTCACTTAGAAGCATACTTGATGCAAATAAGTTGACAGGCCTAAATTTCATTGACTGGTTTCGCAATATCAAGATTGTCACGACCCGAAACTCCCATCGAGCCCGTGACAACCGCCGTGACGTCTCGATCGACATTCATTACTCGGAATGTCAACCGAAACCTCGCAAGGCTTTAATATCAGCTTCTCATTTCCCCTGTGGGTAATTGTTTCCAAATACCACATTCTAAAAGATTTTAAATTGTTTCCAACTTAAACAAATAAAATAATAATTTTCATCTCACAAGGGTAATTTGGTCATTTATCCCAAAAATCTCAAAATCATCTAAAAATATAGTATGTAAGTGGAAAACACATATTTCATAATCAAAAATAATTTTGGATGTCTAAAACATTCGTTTAAAATGGAATTATGACTGTCATAATAAAATAAAAATATTAAATAAAATATTCAATTTTCACATAAAACGATATTTTAAGAACACTGCATAAATAATTTTTATAGCGTAAAAGCAAAATAAATTCTTACATACCGTAATACAGATAACCAAAGTATAGAATTTAATTTACAGTGGCACGTGGGCCCACGAATGACCAAAAGTATCAAAAGAAATGAACCTACAGTCTTTGGATGTGGCAAGTTCAACTGTAATCCTCGCCGATATCAGTTATCTACAATCTATTCTGAGCCTGAAATGGGTGGAAATGAGGGTGGTGAGATTGTAAAATCCCAGTGAGTAAACAAACATCACTCAAAATATCTAAAGTCGAGTAAAAGGAGACTATTAAAACATTTCATCAAACTGTAATTTATCATCTTTCAACTTATTTCAACCAAATGAAATCAATTTATTTAAAGCAAGCAATCAGTATGGCTTATGAATTTCTTAAAAAGCTTGGCTCATGCCAAAAATTATTATCATACTTAGTTATCTGGGATACCTTGGCCGAGGGCTATCCCAACTAAGTCTGCCAAGGCTATTAGAAAGTCGTGTTTTTATTTTGAAAACATAGCCGTTCCTTGGCGTTGGCCTAGTTCCCCTTCACGTGGTGGTTTGGCGTGAAGTGAACTTTAAAGTTATACCTCGGGAGTTACCCTACTCGCCTCTCCAACCAAGGTAAAAATATAACAAGATTTCGTGCCCTTCTAATAGGGTAGTCCACAGAACCCAGCCCACTGCAGCAGGTCAAACCCACCATACAATAAAATTTTGACAGCATGACAGGGCTAATATATTACTACCCAGCCTGCAAGGGTAAAATAAAGCAATTCATACAATTCATAAAAAACACAGCCCAGCTAGTCATGCCAATACAATAACATAAGCCATTAATTCAATTTTAAATTTACAACATATCAGTGGTCTCCAATTACTCTATTTTCAAAATCGTTATTTCGTTTCAAGACAATTTATAAAATATTTTCATTTAAACTCATTTTGTTTACAAAACATAAAAATTTACCATTTGAACTCATTTTCATAAAATTCACCAAAACCGAATAAAAACATACTTTAGATAATTAAAATGATGGTAAGGTTACTCACCGTGTCTAGAGTGGGGATTTTTGAAATACTCAGACTACTGGTCCTTGGGTGCAATTCCCTTGCCTTTATCGGAGGACTCACCACCTTGACACAGTACAAAATCGAGAAATTCACCACATTGGTACTAAATTTAAATTAAACTAATTTAGACTACTAATGCTTGATATGGAATGCAAAAATGTCTAAATTTTTGCCTAAATGCGGTGTTAGCCTATTTCAGTCTTTTACCCGATAAATTGATATACGCGTCCATTTAAACTCCAAATTAATTTTTTTCAGTTTCTATACCTCAATTGCACCCAAATTGACTTAATGTCCCTCAGTGTGGTGCAAATTATCAGTCTCGATAGTAAATTACGAAAATACCCTTAGTGGGTAAAAATTTGTATTTTTGCTCTGAAAATTCCCATTATTTTTCTAGGCTCATAATTCATCATTATTCATCATAATTCCTCAAATAAACATCAAGATCAGCAGCCAATATTCCCCTAGAAAATTCGGCATAATGGGTTTCAATGGGAGAAAATTATATCTCTAGCTTATTTTTGCTATATTTCAATATAACTTAACTAAAATCACTTAATGCAATTATAATCAACCAAAAATTAAGCTCAAAACTCATCCATGGAGGTTTGGCAAGCATGGGTGTCCATACCCACTTTCTAATTTTGCATGGAAATGAGAAAAAAATGCACGGGTAGTGAAAATCACAAGGAAAATCAATGAAATTTACCTTTTCAATGCTTGATTTCTTTATTTCTCTTGATTTTCCCCAAATTTTCAGGTAGGGTTCTTATTTTTTTCCCCCTTTTCTCCCCTGGTTTGGACAGCTGAAGAAGATGAGAATTCTGGAATTTTTACCTTTTTAAAGGCTAAAATAATATAATATTATTTTATTCATTTTTTTAATGTTTTATTAATTCCTTAAATTCTAGCCATCCATTTGTTTCCAAATTTTCACCATACACTTGTCCCACATATCCATAGCTTAGATAAAATTCTCAGACTTATCCAAAGTCTTGGTGGAGTAATTTTTGAAATTTACACTTTTGCCCCCGTAAAAGTCAAAAATTACATTTTTACCCCAAAAACTGAACAATTGCCCATAGATATATTTTTCATCCCTTATACTCATACCATTCTCCAATTTGTCAAATTTGATCTAAATTCTCTCAAAATCTCAAATTTTGTCCGCGGGTGGTAAAATTATGATTTCGCCCCTACACTCTAAAAATCACCGAAATTAAACTTTTTCACTGCCAAACCCTCAAATTATACTCCAATAAGTCAAGTGGGGCCAAAAAAATTCTTTTCTAAAAATTTCCATTGTGTCCTTGGGTGGCAAATGACCATTTTGCCCATAGACAGTAAAAAATTCGGTTTGACTCCAAATTGATCCTCGAACTCCAAATCACCATATTAAACCATTCTGGGACTTTAATATTCTTAATTTCATTTTAAATTCTCTATTTGATCTAGTTCGAGGCTTAAATTAACTTAATTGTACCATTTGGTACATTGTCGTCTTTTAACGATTTTTCTTTTGGGGCTTTCCAAGTATGCAAGCATATTGTCAATCATATGAATGACATGGAAAGTATTTTATAAGGTCGGGCTTGACAAAGATTGTCTTGAAACAAGAGAAAAAGGCTTATGTCCTAGATGGTCTTGTTATCGAAGAACCTAGCAATGATGCTATAAATGAGGAAAAGGGGGCTTATAGAGTTTATGTGGATGATCTCGATCAAGCTACATATGTGATGTTGGCTAGTATGGCTCCAGATCTTCAAAAGCAACATGAAGCTATGAATGCCCTGGATATTGTCTTAAACCTTAGAGAAATGTTCAATAAAGAAAGTCGCCCATAGAGATTCAATATTTCAAGGGAATTGTTTCGATGTAAGATGTTTGAGGGAAGCTTAATAAGGCCTCATGAGTTTAAGGTGATAGGATATATCACTCAACTTGAGCAGTTGGGTTAGGTTATGGATCATTATTTAAGCATAGACCTTGTCCTTTCTTCTCTACCATATAGCTATTCACAGTTTTATTTAAGCATAGCCTTTAGTTCATTTTGTCTTGTCTAAGAAAAATTAAAATAAGAAAAAAAAAATTTCTAAGAAAGACTAGGGTGAAAGTCATCAACTTTGCAAGGTATGAAGCCTACTATAAGAGTGAAGAAGGACAAACACAATGACAAATGCCATTTTTGCGGCAAACTAAGGCATTGGAGGTGGAATTACAAGGATTATCTTGAATCTATCAAAGGGAAGAAACAAAAGAAAGCTTCCACATCAGGTATGAATCATATGATGATTTATTTTTGTCACGATCCAAATTTCAGGCCATGACTGGCGTAAGGGCCCAATGGATGTAGTCCACTAAGCCCAAGCAAGCCTATCTATTTATCCTACTCATCATTCCATCAAATATTGCTAAGTCATATTTCATAACTTTGAATTAAAATAGTGATAGACATTGCCAACTCGTACTATAATAATTTACACTATGTTTGTCTACACATATCAAAAGGAGACTCGATGTCTAGTGGAGAAACTCGATGAATGTACAACTGCTGAATGTCGAGACACCTACCAATAGTCGACTCTACAAGAGCACCTCAATCTAGTTACCAACTACCTCGTGATCTGAAAATATGAAGTTGAAAACGGTGAGTATAAATCCAGTGAGTGAACAAGGAAGGGAACAAGCAACAATAAAGAAGAATTTAAAATCATGATGCACTAGTTTTAAAACAATGCAATTTAATTTCATTCATATTAAAAACCCCTCATTAATGTGAGACCTCAACCTCTATAGGCTTGTAACTAGGCATAGACACAATAACATAGGCCAGGGGTAGTTTCGTCATTTTCTCTAATAAGCTCCTAGAAGAAAGTTTTATGATATTTTAAGGTCTAAATAGGCATAAGACCGCATAAATGATTTGTAATGATTAAAACACGAAGAAAACTAAAAGTTTCAATAATTTTCACAATAGGGGTAAAATGGTCATATTTCACCTCGGGTTAGAATTTTTAAGTTTTCATGAACTCGAGCATTTCTAGACCATTATGGACCTTGTCCCAAGGTCAAAAGAGCAAAAAGATTGCATTAAAGATTGAAGGAGAATAAGTTAATTTGTGGAGGGGCAATTTTGTAATTTCCAAGGGAGTGGATAAGCTTGGGCTATAAATATCTTCTCCTTCCAGCAACTTCTTGAAATTCCAGCAGCTTCTTCTTTTTCTTCTCCTCTCAATTCACGTTACTTCCAACCTCCATGGAAGCTTGATATGGAGCTTGCATAATTTTCTCTCTCTAGCTCTAGTTTTCATACCTTTGAGCCCTTTTGACTAGAACCTTGTACTCTTTCACTCTCTCACTTCAAAAACCCTTGATAAATCCTATCTTCGTACTTTCTCTCACTAGTTGGGCATTTTAGAAAGAGAAAGAGAGAATTACCCCATTTGTTTGGAAGTTATTGGAAGAAAATTCAACTACAAAGAAACCTTAGGGTGAGTGATGAACCAATCTTGATTTTAGCTGTGAATAATGGCTATTAATTGGGATTATGAGCTGTTTTACTGTTGAGTATGTTCATTCCTTTTATAGTGATTAAGATAGTGAACATAGATAGCAATTTAATGTGGTAATTGAAAGCTAGCTAAAAGATAGCTTTTAGGGTTTATAGTTTGTGAATTGACCTATTGCTTATGCTAATGTGGTTCTAGGTTTTAATGAAGGCCCATCCTTCCAATTGGATCATTAAGGGAATTAGAGTCATCTAAAGGCTCAACAATATACTGGTAAGTGGACTTGCATTTCAAACTTGTTTTAGGGAATGTGAATGATTTTATCCAACTTGTCTTTGAAAATGTACCTTACGAACAAGCCTTTGGTGAAATGATTTTATATTATGAAAATGTGCTATACAATGGGCTATGTGTTATCAAAATATGATAGTATGCAAGATATGCATTGGGTGCTTCTTTGTATGTTGATGTGGACCCAGCTATGTGCGAGTAGGAATGCACATAAGCAGTTGCTGACCCGGGTTTGTGCGAGTGGGAGTGCACATAAGCCGTTGCTAGCCCGAGTATGTGCGAGTGAGAGTGCCCATAAGCCGTTGCATATGAGATGATGATGATGGGAGGGTGTACATGATGATTGATATATATATATATATATACATATATGGTATATGGTTGTAATGCAAAAATGTGAGCATTTGAATTATTGAAATTTGGGAGTTTGTATGTGTTACATGTTCCTTTTGTTATTTTAGTAGGATGGCTTTGATTTAAGGGGAAAAGAAAACTTTTTTCTTGATGTTCTGATTCTCACTGCAGCGAGATTCATTTTTGCTACAACGAGAAACTCTTGGGTTTTGAGGGGTGGTGCAGGCCGAGAATCTCGCTACAGCGAGAATGTTACTATACTTCTTACTGTAGCGAGATTCATTCTCACTGCAGCGAGAAACTTTCTCTTTTGAAATCCATAATTTCACTGCAGCGAAAAACTTTCTGTTTTTCTCCTCATTTGGCTCGATTGTTACCCTATTTTCCATTTCTTTGGTACCATAGTTGAGCATGGACTTCCAACATTAAGGAATATATGAATTAAGTTTAAAATGAGGAGGTTTGGTGAGAAACCCTTGGCCAGTTAAGAAACCCTCGATTAGATGATAATCAAAGTCAAGTGTCGCTGCAGTAAAAATTCATTTCCCTGCAGTGAGGACCCGTCGTTTATTTGACTTGATTCGTATGAATGCTATTAAAGTTTTCGCTCTTCAAAACCATTGTTGAGCATGGACTCTTTTCATTAAGTGATTTACTCATGCAGGGTTTACATGAGGGGTTTTTAATAAGATCTAAAACAAATTGCATTGTTTTGAAAAAGAATGCATCAGGATTTCGTTAAACATTCCTTAAGGTATGCTTGTTCCCTTTCTTGTTCACTCGCTGGGTTTATACTCACTGTTTTCAACTTCATGTTTTCAGATCACGAGGTAGGCGATAACTAGGACGACGTGTCCTCGTAGACTTGTATCGATCTTTTGGTAGGTGTCTCGACATTCAGTAGCTGTACGTTCGTCCGAGTCCCTCCGCTGGAAGTTGAGTATTCTTTTGTTGTGTATGGACAAACCTAATGTAAATTATTAAGAAACGTTATAGACAATGTATATACACTTGTTTGGTATGCTAGTATGAGTTGGCAAATGTTTAATATTATTTTGACCCTAAGTTATGAAATGTGACTTAGCAGTTTATGATGGAATGATGAACACGTCAGATTAATAGGCTTGCTTGGGCTTAGTGGACTACGTCCATTGGGCCTATGTGCCGGTCATGGCCTGAAATTTGGGTCGTGACAATTAAACCCTTAAATGATTAATCACTTGGTAATGATGAACCCATACATAACAAATAATTTGAAAAATGAAGGCTTTAGTGATACATAAACAAGTCAAATGTGACAACGAATTTTCGCTGCAGCGACGTTGGGATTTAAGTTATTAGTCGAACGAGGGTTTCTCAACTGGCCGAGGGTTTCTCACCAAACCTCCTCATTTTAAACTTAAATCATTGATTCCGTAATGTTGGAAGTCCATGCTCAACTATGGTATCAAAGAAGTGGAAAACGGGCAGCAACCGAACCAAAGGTGGAGCAAAACAGAAAGTTTTTTGCTACAGCGAGATTCATTCTCACTGTAGCAAAATTTTGGTCACAAAACAAAAAGTTTCTTGCTGCAGCGAGAAACTACAGTACCTTTCTCGTTGCAACGAGTTTTTGGCCAGCCAACCCTTTCAAAACCCGAGATTTTCTAGCTGCAGCGAAAATGAATCTCGCTGCAGCGAGAAATAGAGCACCAAGAAAAAGGTTTCCCTTAACTCAATAAAAAGCCATCTTGCAAAACCAACAAAATCAACATGAAACACATGAAAATTCCTAAAGTGCAACATATCAGATTTCACATGCATTTCAATCATATATCATATTCGTGAGCTTTCATTTCATAAGCATAGATATGCATAAATACATAGATAAACATCAATATTATCATAATCACACCTGGCTCATGTACATCCCCCCACATCGTGCACATAGTCGGCGCCATCGTGTGCATCCCCCCCACATCATGCACAATCAGTACCATTGTGTACATCCCTCCACATCGTGCACACGAGTACTATCATCATCTATCTCCCACACCACCATCATCACCGGCATGTGCATCCCCTCACATCGTGCACACACACGGCTATAATCATCATACACAATATCAAACATCATGCACAGCATATATATATATATAAACCATCATAATGCAATGGTGCATGATTCCATAACAACCACATATCACAACATAAAACCATTTAGCAAAAGCTTGTTCCCAAGGCACTTATTTTAAGAAAAAGTTGTATAAAATCATTCAATTTCTTTGTACAAACAGTCACATTCCCAAAATGATTTTGAAATGCAGTTCACTCATCGGCATTCGTTGAGCCTTTGGCCGACTCTTACTTCCCCAATGGTCCAATTAAAAGGATGGAACTTCGTTGGAACCTACCATTACATTAACATCACCATTATGTTAATTCACACTATAAACTCTAAAAGCTATCTCTTAGC
This sequence comes from Theobroma cacao, assembly GCF_053813885.1. Lineage (NCBI taxonomy): Eukaryota > Viridiplantae > Streptophyta > Magnoliopsida > Malvales > Malvaceae > Theobroma > Theobroma cacao. The sequence continues at coordinate 33,242,272 of NC_142645.1, forward strand.
TAGCTTTCAATTGCCATTTTTAAATGGCTATCTATTCCTACTATTCTAGTCACATTAGAGTCAATACACAATCTCAACAATAAAACTCATAAACCAATCACTCGACATTATCAACACTTAAAACCCAATGCTAATTTACTACTCACCTTGATAGCTTTGTAACTTTGAACTTCTTTCCAACAATTCCCAAGCTATTATAGGGGCTTTGTGAGACCCCAACCTCTATAGGCTTGTAACTAAGCATAGATGTAATAATACGAGCCAAGGGTAGTTTTGTCATTTTCTCTAATAAGCTCACAAAGTAAGTTTTAAACAATATTATGGCCTAACTAGGCTTAAGGCATAAATGGATGGTGAAATTATGGGTAAAATGGAAAGGAAACCAAAATTTTGACGATTTTCACGTTAGGGGCAAAAAGGTCATTTTTCACCTCGGGTTAAAATTTGAAGTTTTTATGAACCCGAGTATGTTTAGACCATTATGGACCATGTCCCAGTGTTAAAAGAGCAAAACGATTGCATAAAAGATTGGAGGAGAATAAGTAAATTGGTGGAGGGGTAAATTGGTAATTTTAAGGGAATGGATAAATTTGGCCTATAAATATCTTGAATTTCCAACAACTTCTTGAAATTTCTAGCAGTTGTCTTCTTCTTCCCTTCTCCTTTCTCACGTTTCTTCAATTCTTCCATGGGAGTTTTCTTCAAGCTTCCATAACTTTCTCTCTCTAGCTTCAATTTTCATGCTTTTGGTATACTCTTCCATAAACCCTTATACTTTCTCATCCTCTCACTTTAAAACCCTTCAAAAATCTGGTTTTCATACTTTCTCTCACTAATTGGACATTTTAGAGAGAGAAAAAGGGAATTACACCATTTATTTGGAAGCTATTGGGAGATAAGTTGACTACAAAGGAGCCCTAGGGTAAGTGATTAACTAAGCTCGATTTTTAGCTGCAGAAAATGGCTAGTAATTGGGATTTATAAGCTGTTTATTTTGAGTATGTTCATTACCTTTAGTGATTTAGATAATGAACATAGATGGCCATTTAATGTGGCAATTGAAAGCTAGCTAAGAGATAGCTTTTAAGGTTCATAGTGTGTAAATTGACCTATTGCTTATGCTAATGTGATCCTAAGTTCTAAGGAAGCCCCATCATCTCATTTGGACAATTAGGAGAATTGGAGTCATCTAAAGGTTATATAATCAATTGGTGAGTGGATTGCCTTCAAAACTTGTTTTGGGAACTATAATGTGTTTGCCACCCATTTGAATGAATTATCAAGTTTTTCATAAAGACAAGTGCCTTGGGAACAAGCTTTTGCAAAATGGTTTTATATTGTGATATGTGAATGCTATGGATTCATGCACTATTGTAGTATGATGGTATATAACTGTGTGTGTTGTGCATGATGAATGATATTGTGTATAATGACTGTAACCGTGTGTGTGCAAGATGTGGGGGGATGCACATGCCGGTGATGATGGTGGCGTGAGAGATGGATGATGATAGTGCCCGTGTGCATGATGTGGGGGGATGTACACGATGGCACTGATTGTGCACGATGTGGGGGGATGCACACGATGGTGTCGGCTATGTGCATGATGTGGGGGGATGTACATGAGCTGGGTGTGTTTATCATGATGTTGATGTTTATCTATGTAATCATGCATATCTAGACTTATGAAATGAAAACTTATGAATGTGATATATGATTGACATATATGAGAAATTTGATAAATTGCACTTTGAGAATTTTCATGTGTTGTATGTTGATTTTGTTTGTTTAGCAGGATGGCCTTTTTGTTGAGTGAGGGGAAACTTTTCTCTTGTTGCTCTGTTTTCGCTGTAGCAAAATTCATTCTCGTTGCAGCGAGAAACTCTTGGGTTTGAGAACCTTCACCAGAACTGGTTCTCGTTGTAGCGAGAATGTATTTCGCTGCAGCGAGATAGTCACCGTAGCTTCTCGCTGTAGTGAAAAAGGAATCTCGCTGCAACGAAAAACTCTCTGTTTCATCAACGAAATTTCACTATAGTGAGAAAGAATCTCATTGCAGCGAAAAACCTTCTGTTTTGGACTCGTATCTTGTGTAATTGCTGCCCTATCTTTCACTTCTTTGCTACCATATCGGAGCATGGACTTCCAACATTAAAGATTAAATGAGTTAAGTTTAAAATGGGGAGGTTTAGTGAGAAACCCTCAGTCATTTGAGAAACCCTCGTTCAACTAATAACTAAATCCGAATGTCGCTGCAATGAAAATTCATTCTTGCTGCAGCGCAGCTGCAGCGAGAATGCCTTTCCTCTACAGCGAAGATTCGTTGTCGTATTTGACTTGCTTGTATAATATTGAAGCTTTTATCTTTCAAATTATTTGATATGTATGGATTCATTATTACAATTGATTAGTTATTTAAGGGCTTGATGAGGGGTTTTTAATAAGAATAGAAACAAATTGCATTGTTTTTGAAAAAGGATGCATCATGATTTTGTTAAAGTTTCCTTATGGTTGCTTGTTCCCTTCCTTGTTCACTCAATGGGTTTATACCCACCATTTTCAAATTCATGTTTTCAGATCACGAGGCAACCGGTAACTAGGACGAGGTGTCCTTGTAGACTTGTGTCCATCTTTTGGTAGGTGTCTCGGCATTCGGTAGCTGTATATTCATCCGAGTCACTCCGCTAGAAGTCGAGTGTTATTTTGTTTTGTATAGACGAACTTAATGTAAATTATTAGAATACATGTTGTAAACACTGTATGTAAATTTTTAAGGAGTAATGCCAGTACAAGTTGGCAATGTATATCACTATTTTGATTCAATGTTATGAAATATGACTTAGTGATATTATATGGAATTATAAGTAAGATAAATAATAGGCTTGCTTCGGTTTAGTGGATTACGTCCATTGGACCCTTGCGCCGGTCATGGCTCGAAATTTGGGTCGTGATAGGCTTTTTCTCTTTTTCTCTCTCTAAACACCTAGTTAGTGAGAGAAAGTATGGAAGTGGGAATTTTCAAGGGTTTTAAAGTGAAAGAGTGAAAGAATACAAGGGTTCTAGTCAAAAGGGCACAAAAGTATGAAATTTAGAGCTAAAGAGAGAAAGTTATGAAAGCTTCACATCAAGCAACGTGAAAGAGAAGAAGGAAGAAGAGGAAGAAGCTGCTGGAAAATGGGAGAAGAAGCTACTAGAAACAAAAGATATTTATAACCTAAGCTTATCCACTCCTTTGAAAATTACGAAAATGCCCTTAGTAAGTTAGCTTGTTCTTCTCCACCCCTTTATGAAATCTTTTTACTCTTTTAACACTGAGGCGAAGTCCATAATGGTCTAAATATACTCGAGTTCACGAAAATTTAAAATTTTTGACTCGAGGTGAAAAATAACCATTTTGCCCTTGTGGTGAAAATTATTGTCACTTTTAGTTTTCTTTGTGTTTTTATCATTACACATCATTTATGCGGTCTTTTGCCTATTTAGACCTTAAAATATCATAAAACTTTCTTCTGGGAGCTATTAGAAGAAATGACAAAACAATCCCTAGCTCGTGTTATTACATCTATGCTTAGTTACAAGCCTATAGAGGTTGGGGTCTCATAATTTTTCACTACTTGGTATAAGATACTTTACTTTTTATTAATGGTTTTAATATGTATGACATATTGAAGGAACTGATGATAAAGAAGAATGAAGAATAAGACCATGAAGGTGATAACCTTAGTTGATGGTGATGAAGCATGTCAACCTAGATTAGATTGTGGAACAATAAATAATTTTAAAACATAAAATGTTTTCCCGACATGATTGCTAAGATGAGATTTTTTGGTTTTAGGCATATGGCTGAATATTTTATTTTATGTTTAGGAAGCATAGATTTATATTTTGCTAGCATGAGATGCTTAGCTTATATATATTTGTATATTTACATTACATCACATTTTATTTTGGAATGGTTCTAAATTATTTATCCTAAAGTATAAACTTGCGTATATGATAAACGATGCTAAGTCATAATGATAAGGTCATTGTGAGATTATTTTTCTTTCGATTATGAATCAAGAAGTAAATTAATGAGATGACTTAGATAAGATTAAGTCCTAACTACATGAATTCATAATAAGATTATGAACACATTTAGTTAAGGAGCACTCTTATGGAGATAAAATATCTAAATTAAGATTGCTTAGAATGAAATAACAATTGATTATCATATTGAATTCATTAAAGATGAATCACAGAGCATTCCAAACCTAGTTAATCACATGAACTAACATTTGAGAGAATTTCATCCCATAACTGATGATAAACGACTTATGATATGTAAGTATACATAAAAGTTACGGATATAACAAAGTAAAGTCAACAAGTTTACTCTGTAAGATTTCTATACATGATAGAAATAGTGGAAGCCAATGATATTTTAAAGGTCAAGGGTCATGAAATTATGTAATCCAATGGATAAGATCTATGCACAAAGATTGATTTAATGGGATGCATAATTCATGAGATGAATCCATTAAATACAAACTACAAGTAGGATAAATATTGACGCACTACTCATATAAGATGAGTCTACTAAATGATCCAACATGAACAATTGGATAATAGTCTTTATTCAATAAACTAAAAGTAGTTGAATACATTGAATAAGATAAACATATTTTGTGCAAATCATATGGTTAATGGGAGTAAGATAAGTTGCTCATTAAAAATGTATAAGATACATTTGCTAGTTTAAGAAAAACAAAGTGGGACTAAAGAGTTAAAGCCTAAAAGGGGACTTAACAAAAGAATTTAGGATGACATGTTAAAAGAGTTTAAAATAGAGAGAATCCTAAATGTTAAAAGTGACATATAGTCATGATTGAGCAGTTTTATTGGATTGGTTCCCAACCAAGAGATAATTACATGATTATATCTATAATTGGATACAAACCTTCTGTTTAGGCTACAAAAGAAGAAAGATTTTGATCATTGGTTTAATGAACCAATAAATGATTTCGAGTTGTTAAAGTTACAACAAGAGACATATTAATGGAATCAAGGTCTTGTTGTGATCTAAATTAGTATTTCAATTATCATAATGGAGATTGTCAAACATATAAATTAACATATTCCCAAATATTGCAATTTGAGTTGTCCTAGTAGAGACATAGTAGCTAAGTGAAAGAGTTTGATATTGGATACGTTAGCAATTGACTTAAGTGCAAGTGGGAGATTGTTGGTATATGTCCTTAAGCAAATTGGATTGGTCGAGGAATATATATTGTAATTTAATGCATACTTAATTGCAAAAATATATGTGATAGAGGTTTTCCTTCATGTTAGTGCAATAATAAGGAGTTATTAATTACTAATTAGATGAAGCCCAAGGAACATAAATGCCTTGTAAGAGAATTGTAAAGTTATTTCAATTATGAGATCACTATGCATCAAAGCCATGTTCCTAAAATTGTTCCTAGTCATTATATTGTTAAGATAGGGCATTGATAATGCTAAAAAACTAGTACATGTTAAGCCTTTTTACTTGTGAAGTAAGTAATCGATCTCATAGATTAAAGTATATGGCATACTTGAGGATAACATGTGGGTCCTTGTTAAAGAACAAGTTCATTGAACATGACTTGCTATGAGACCTCCATTTCGTATTTCACTCAAGTGTCTATGCAATATGTTCTCATGTGATGGTCATGCAACTAGTCCTTGGACATGAGACACCAGGTCTGTCACAACCCAATTTTTGAGCCATGACCGATGCAAGGACCCAATGGGCTCAGCCCACTGAGCCCGAGCAAGCCTATATTTATAATCTTATACATTAATCCATATTTCTTTAAAATCCAAAATTCGTAATATTCAAATATAGTTCTTTTGAAAACAATTCATAAAACCCCTTTATACATTCATAATGGCCTCATCAACTATGATATACATATATACCTTGACAAATGAATCTTAGTATTTCACATCAAGTATTCATATACACATGATTAGACCTTGACTGTTAACGGAGTGACTCTGGGCACAGTTGCTAACATTTAGTTTCATGTTATACCTATTAAGCAATGGATAGGGAGGAGCACTTTGTCCTAGGATCCAATCACCTTTAACTCAGAAAACCTAAAACATGAAGTTTAAAAACGTGAGTACAAACCCAGTGAGTGAACATAAAAAGGGAACAAGCAACATTAAGGAAAGTTTAGAAATCATGATGCACTTATTTAAAAACAATGCAATTTAGTTGAAGTTCTTGTTAAAACCCCTCAATTAAACCCTTAGTTATCAAATCATTTAATGATGAAGGATCCATGCTCAACATGAAATTTGAAAGAGTGAAAATTTCAGCAAATATCCAAACAAGGCAACATAATAGACTGATTCTCGTTGCAGCAGAAAAACATACGCGAATTTCTCATTGCAGTGAGAATGGATCCTCGCTACAGTGAGATTCAGGGCTGATAAGGTTAAAAGGGTTTTCATATGTCACAAAGATCCATTCCTGCCACATTAAACACCAAGTTGCACACAAATTGATAATAACCAAACTTTCATAATATTCAATACAATCCCATGTTATTTTTATAACTATTTCCATAACATATATAAACAATTTCATAGCATATATGATTATCACTGTGGCATAGATATATACAAGCATGTGTACGCCCAACGGTCCTCAGCCTATGTGTGCCCCCACATCGCACATAGCTGGATATAGACCAGCACCAGTCCTCAACCCATGTGTCCTCCCATATTGCACACGGCTGGAATCATCACCCACCAGTCATCAGCTTATGTGTCCCCCTACATCGCATATAGCTGGAATCACCACCGTCAGTACTGGTATGTGCCCTCCCTACCGCACACATTCGGTTATAATCATCATACAATATTATTTATCAATGCACAACATATGTTCATATATATATATATATATACCTACATAATATAGGACCACATGGATTCATCGTTTTTAGACATTTCACACTTTCACAACATCAAAAACATTTTATCAAGGGCTTGTTCCCAAGCACCCATTTTTAATGAAAAGTTGGATAAAATCATTCAAATGTTCATCCAAATACATTTACATTTCCTAAAACCATTTTGAAATGCAAGTTCACTCACCGGTCTTTGTTGATGTTTTGATGGACTCTAACATCAACTAATGTGCCGAATGGAGGTGTAGGGTTTCATTGGAACCTATCACACACAATAACATCACAATCAACCCAACTTGTCATTAATACCATTCTAAAAGCTATTTCCTAAATCAAGTTCCACAGGCATTTCTAACTAGCTTCCAACTACTGTCAAATGGCTATTATTTGCACTACTCTAGTCACACTAAAATGAATATCAACCTCAACAATAAAACACTCACAAATCTAATTACTAGATATCATCAACCACTAAAGAGATTAATCCTAACCCACACTCACCTTGGTGGTCTTTATAATTGAATTCTCTTTAAAGATTCTTCAAGCTAGTAAAGGAAATCACTCTCTCTCTCTCTCCACACATCCAGCGAGTCAAAGTATGGGAGTAAGACTTTTAAGGGTTTTTTAGGTGAAGGAGTAAAAGAGTATAAGAAAGTATGGGAGTAAGACTTTTAAGGGTCTTTAGGGTGAAGGAGTAAAAGAGTATGAAAAACCCTATAACAGGGTGTGTAAAGCATGAAATTTGAGGTTAGTTTAAGAGAGCGATGGAAGCTTTAAGAGAAGCTTTCATGGAAGATGAGAGAAAAGTGAGATGGGAGGAAAAAGAAGAAGAAGCTACTGAAAAATGGGAGGAAGCTGCTGGAAACTAGATATTTATAGCTAAACTTATCCAATTTTTTATACAATTTACAATAATGCCCTTAATAAGGCCACTTGTCTTCTTCTTTTTCATGTGCAATCTTTTTAACTTTTTAACACTAGGAAAAGATCCAAAATCCTTTGAAAGAGGTCCTTTAAATAGCCCCCAAAAGCCTTAGCTTCAAAAATCCCATAAACCTGTTATTTGTGAAAATTACGGTGAGGATCAAGACTCTCAATTTCCAACGCTATGGCGCTCAAAGGTTTTGCCAAATTCTGTTCTTCTAGTGCAATACTTTCACTTTGATAAAGATTTTCACCACCTTACTGCTATAACTTAGCAAAGTCGTAGACATCAAAGTTGTATCCCTACCTCTTAGCTTTCTAATGGTTCAAAAATCATGTCATTTGGACTTTTGTAGTGGGAGATATGATTAAAAAACCGAAACATATGCAAATAGAGCAATAGCCCATTATGCACCTTTCTTCGCCAATTGAAATTATTTTTGATTCTACTCCTATAAAAACATAAAATAAATATAAATAACATAAAACTAACATTATTAGCCACCATATCAAGATACAGGGTACTACAAGGTCATCTTGTATGATGAATAATATACTTTGATTTCACCCTACGGGTCTGAAGGCTACCAGATGCCTAAACAGAGTGTTTTTGGGTATGCCATGAAGCATGAGAAGGTGAATGAGTGGTCAAAACAAGATTTATCACCCTAAGTGAGATACATCCCCTTATCTCACTTGTTCTTAATTCTTGATTAACTTGTATAAAGTCTTTGGCCAAAGCATGATGAATTTGAGAAAAGTTAGTTTCCTAAATTCATAAAGTTAGTCATGAATTATGAGAACTAATATGGAATATCATAAGTAAACACTAAGCCATGCTTTCATATTGCACTGAGAGGCTTTGTCAAATTCCTTAATTGACTCTCTAACATTTGGGTGGTCATGATGCATTGCTAGATGCCGCTCATGATTTATAAATATAAATCAATTATCAAATTGATATTTTATTAGGATTTATATTTATTGCCAAAATGTTAGAAGCCTAATAGGTTATAGACATTCAGTGACATAATTAGGATTAATTAGGGATAATCAATTAAGTTGGAATGAATTGGAACAGACCAAAGTAACGTGGGAAATTAGTTAAGTTTGCAATGACTTAATTGAATTAAAATACAACTGTTGTATCTAGGGTTACAACTTAGTTTGGCTATATAAATTTTTTATGTTAACCAATTAAAACTTGAAGCCTCTAGCTATTTCTTAATTGTTTCATAAAAAAAAGAAAAAGAAAAATAGTTTTCTCTCTCTGATAGAAATAAGATTCGGCAAGAATTTTTGGCCGTTTTGTTTTAGAAATAAAACTTGCTAGCATAAGTAAAATCCTACCTTTGATAAGGTCTTATTCGGTCACTGTGTGGATTATGGTTTGAGGTCAAACACTTGGGTGATTAAAGATTTAACAAATCCTAAAGGTGAAGAAGCAAAGATTTCAACTGTAGAATTTTAAATTATTTTATTCTCTTTTTGGGTTACTTGCTTCATCACAAGTGATTTTTGGATTTAATAGGCTCTTGATTACGATATTTAGAGTAAGGTATGTAACTCTTAAACTTATAAATGCTCATAATTAATTTGAAAATTATATGAAAATATAAACATTGATCTTGTAGGATTCTATTGTTTCTCTGATTAAATGCTAGTTTATTTTTTTATTGTGTTATATTTTTAATTTCATGATTAATTTCATGTTTGAGCATGAGGTCGAATCCCAATAGTGGGGTGAATACTAAGCCAATATTTTAACTTTTTCATCAATTTCTCCTTCTACATTACTCAAAATCTAGCTTAATACACATCCTAAAATTGTATACATACTTAGGAGTGAGGGATGTGAAATTAGAAATTTATTTAAAAGCTAGGCTAAAATATTTAGGTGTTTAAACAAAGACAAGGAACATTAGGCTTAAAGGGGTATATTAGCGATAAAATTTAGCAAGGTTAGCTTCAAAGGCTCAAACGGTCCAAAGATGGTCTAAATCACCTCTTTAACTAAATATTGCCTAGGATTTTTCCTTGAGAGAGAATTATGAAAATTCTAGAATTCATGATATAATTCTAAAAGTTCACATCAATATAGACCTTCTCTAAATATGCACAATAATTCAAAATAAAAGACAAAGAGCTCAATATATGGAAATCACATTTTAACAATGATATTAAGCAAGGGAATTTAGCACAAACAAAACAATGTCCTTATTTATCAAAAGCAAAAAATTCAAGACAACTAGATTTTTATCATTGGATAAGGAAATCATTGAAAATTTTGGCACTAATTACTCTAGATCCTAAATACTTTAAATGAACATAATGAAAAATAACTGATAAACTAACCCAAAACAATCATGCAAATAAATAAATAAAATCTCAATTTCCATCAAAAAATCAACTTTTAGAAAAATAATTCTCCCCTCAAGCTTAAATTCAACATTGTCCTCAATGTTGGAAAGAGATAAAGAAAAGGTGAAAGAATACTTCCTTGCTAGTTAAAGGAATCCAAAAAAGTAGGAAAACTCTAAGAAAAATAATAAAAAGAAATTAACGAGGAATTATAAATAATAAATAAAATAAAAAGAAACTTTAAATAACACAAAAAGAGTTTAAAAAGCTTGGGTTGCCTCCTAAAAAGCATTTCTTTATAGTAACTAGCTTAATTGTGGTACCCCATTTTGCACTTCTTCACCACTGCAATAAGGCTTGAGGCTTATTTCATTAACCATCAATGTTCTAGCAACTTCAATAGCAATTTCTATGATATCACAAGGATAAACCTTAACCACTTTGAAAGAACCCAACCATCTTCATTAGCATTTCCATGGAAAAAGCTTGAAGAGTGGATTGGAAAGTAACAAAACTTGTTGTCCAGCCTCAAAATTTGTTGTACTTAATGTTGGAGTATATTCTCGTCAAATTCCTATTTAGCTAGCTTATCAATTGAATCCACTCTATAGCAACTATATTTAAAGGGATACTTAAATGCATTGAACAAATTAAACATTAATTCATCCTGTCAACTTTGAAAGTTATTTTGCCATTCTTCACATCTATGATTGCCTTTATTGTAGTTGAGAATGGTCATCCTAAAATAATAGGAATTTCGACATCTTCCATCGCAAGCACAATGAAGTCCACTGGAATGTACAAATGTTCAACTTTAACCAAACCATCCTTTGTAATCCCAACGGGTGCCTAATCGATTTGTCTACTAATTGCAATGTAATTGTAGCAGGCTGTATCTCTTTAAATCCAAGTTTCCTAGCAACAGAAAAAGGCATTATTGAAACACTACCACCCAAATCACAAAAAGCTTTAAAAATTTTAAAACTACCAATAGTGCAAAGAACATAAAAACTCCCTAAATCCTTAAGCTTCAGTGGAAGCTTGTTCTATATTATAGCATTACACTCCTCAGTAAGTGCAACTATCTCAAACTCTTGCAATTTCCCATTTTTGGTTAAGATGTCTTTCCAAAACTTCACATAGCTTAGCATGTTTTCCAAACTTTAGCAAAAACGATATTAATATGAAGCTTCTTTGTCACAACTTAATTTTAGGGCCATGACCAATGCATGGGCACAATGGGCATAGCCCACTAAGCCTAACCAAGCCTCTTTATGTAATTTCGATCGTCATTTCAACAATCATTCTTAAAGTCAAATTTCGTAATTCTCAACTATAAAAATATTCAGTGATATACTATGACAATCAAATACTTACATTTGGATCATCCAAAGTAATATCACCCATTTTCAACTCATAGTGGCATCATCGATCAAAATACACGTATATTGTTTATACTATGAATCTTGGTGATTTACATCACATGTGCACATACACAGGCAAAAGACTCTTGACTACCAGCGGAGTGACTTTGGGTGAAGGTACAACTATTGAACGCCATGGTACCTACCAAAAAGATAAATATATGTGGACACCTCAATCTAGGTCCCAACTGCCTTCGACTCTGAAAACATAAAGTTTAAAAGGGTGAGTATAAACCTAATGAGTGAACATAGGAAGGGAATAAGCAAACGATACGAAAAGTTGTAGAAAACATGATGCACTTATGTTAAAAACAATACAATTTAGCTTAATTTCTTGTAAAGCCCCTTAATTCAACCTTTGGTTATTTAATCCCTTAGAGTGAAAGATCTATGATCAACGACGAAGTTGGAAAGAGTGAAAACTACAACAAATATCCAAGCAAGACAAGCAAGGCAGAGAGTTTCTCGTTGCATTGAAAATCAATTTGGAAGCAATTAACAATTTCAACATTCAATATTCATTGCAATCACATAATAGTTTCTCTAACGTTTCTATGGTATGTGTAAACATGTATACAACCACTGGCTCATCAGCTCATGTGCACTCCCATACCGCACATAGTTGAAATCATCATCAATCGATCATCAGCTCATGTGCACTCTCACACCGCACATAGCTGAAATCCTCATCCACCGGTCATCAGCTCATGTGCACTCCCACATCGTACAGAGTTGGAATCGTCATCCATCGGTTATCAGCTCATGTGCACTCCCATACCGCACATAGCTAGAATCACCCGTCATCACCGGCATGTGCACTTCCACCCGCACACGCATAGTTACAATTATCACACAATATTATCATTCAAAGCATAGCATATATATCATAAGAATATAGGAATACATGGGTTCATCACATTACACATTTTACAACATAAAACGTTTCATCAAGGGCTTGTTCCCAAGCATGATTTAGAGAAAAAAAGTTAAATATAATTATTGAAGTGCTTCATCTCAAAACATATGTATTTCCCAAAAATAATTTAATGCAAGTTCACTCATTCGTCCTTGTTGATTCTTTTGATCGACTCTAACTTCAACTAATGCTCCAAATGGACATGTGGGGTCTCATTGGAACTTATCACACACAATATAACCATAAAAAATATAACAGCCCACAAATCTAATTATTGGCCATCTATAACAACTTAAAATCAATCTTAAGTCATTTCTCACCTTGGTGGACATGTAGTTGAATTTTCTTAGTGAGGATTAAAAGGGGAGAACTCCTTCAAGAGTTGTCAAGCTAATTTGAAGAGATTCTCTCTCTAAAAATGTTCAGCTAGTGAGAGAAAGTGCAGAGGAAAAACTTTTTTTGAGGGTTTTTTAGGTGAAAAAGTGAAAGAGAACGAAAAACCCTATGAAAAAGTGTGCAAAAACATGAATTTTGGAGTTAGTATGAGAAGGTTATGGAGGTTTTAAGGTTTCTTTCAATGGAGGATGAAAGTTCTACAAAATGGAGAGAAGAAATGAGATGAAGATGAAGAGAGTGCTGGAACTTTAGATATTTATCTCTAAAGTCAATCAAAGTTTCACGTAATTTACAAAAAAGCCCCTTTTTGTTCTTTTGGTGTAGTGCTTTCACTTTGAAAAAGAATTTTGACCACTTTCTGATCAGAACCGGGAAAAGTTGTAAACATCAAAGTTGTATCCCTGCCTCTTAGCTTTCAAATAGTTCAGAAATCATGTCATTTGGACTTCTGTAGTGGGATATATACATGAAAAACCGAAACATATGCAAATAGAGCAACAGTCCATTATGCACCTTTATTCACCAATTGAAATTATTTTTGATCCTACTCCTATAAAAACATAAAATAATTATAAATAATGTAAAACTAATATCATTAACTTAAAACAAATATTTAAAAATAAATTAAACTAAACTAATAAAATGATTTGTATGTGCACTTGTGATAAAAATGCAAGTTGGCAATTTACGATTTTCATGATCATGAAAGATATGAAGGTTCTCAATACGTAGGCATACACTTGAAGTTGTAACTTATGTGTTTGGAGAATTTAAGATATAGTTAATTTCATGTGATTTGAACTGGTTATGTGGTACTTAATTTAATGATTTGGCTGAGTGTTTGAAACTTGTTATGCATGGTTGGATGAGATTAGCATTTGTAAAAGTTAGTGAATCTCTTGACTATTTCTTGTGGACTATGAAAGTTGATGGAATGGAGGCACGTAGTGCCATGATATTTTGTGATGATAAATGACATGATATACATCATTGGAAGTGATTGTAAAAATAAGGGAAGAATAAATTCTTGAATCAATAATAAGGTAAGCATAAGGAGAATGATTAAGATGGACAAATTTCATGACAATTTTAAGTTGAAGTGATTGAACTATGTGAGTTACGAGACAAAGAAAACAATCAGTTGCGAATATTAAGGAATTATGAAATACTAGAATTGGTGAGTAATTATGTGTGATAGTATGTGATTGAGAATTCATCATACAATACGGGAAGGATGTTGTTAAGTGAGACTTATGTGATTGATAACAAGTGTTAAGAGATAACGAAAGTTTAAAGATGTTGGCTAGGCATAGTGTATGTGATAAGTAAGAGAATATAAACGATTAAAGAAATTGCAGTATAGGCTTAGAGGAAAGCCATGTGGTTGAGAATGATTCGTGTAGTAATCTTAAAGGTAGAAGAATTGTTTGATAAAGTAAATTCCAGCAGTTGCAATGCCGCAGCGCTAATTGCCCAACGTTGTCGTGCTAAGAACCCTTCATGGCTAAAAAGCACGATCACATTGTGAGTGGCATGAAGATGAAACTCACAAGCTGGAGTATAGTCAATGGTCTTGATGTTGAGTTTTGTTATTTGGAGTTTTAAGTACATTGGAAAGGTGTTTATATGAGTGAATTGAAAGGTTTCTTTGTTTCCTTATATATTGGCATGTAAGTAAAAGAGAAGTTAGAGAGTTCTCAAGATGGCTACATTGAGATAAATTACCATGTGAAGTATTAAGATGAATAATATGTTGACTATAGTCAAATCCTAAAGATTAAGTCTTGTTAAAAAAATGAGTGAAACGTTAGATGAACGTATGAAACATTGACGAGGGATGTCAATACCAAGTGATGAAATTGTGAATGAAAGATTACAAGCATGGCATAGAAAATGAATTAATACAACGTTAAAGAGCAAATAAGTGATTAAGTGTTTTGGGAATGCATGAACATCTTTGAGAAGGAATTACCAAACATACACAGCAAGTATAATATGTGGGATTTTGAAACTTGCTAAGGAGCTTAACGGCTAAACTATGGGTTAAGTGATCATATGCGATAAAACATAAGTCTAAGGTAAGTATCTACAAGGAAATACTGAAGAGGAATCCTGCTATGAATCTTATGAAAACAAGCATTAAGTTACGTGGTTACAAAAAGGAAGTTGTAAGTTGAAAGTGATATCCGTATTGACATTAAAAAGTACTTGAGAAGAACTTTGTTTCAAGTCTTGCAATATCAAGTACAAATTGTAAATTGGCTAAGGGAGAATGGTGTTATATTAGTTTGAAAGAATGGTACAAAAGATGACTGAAGGTAACCTTGATAATGAAGTCAGATAATGAAAACCTCATAATGTATTATGGAAATTGGAAATAAAAAATGCGTGAGGCATGCGTAATTCGAAGGAGTCTAAGTCTTAAGTGACTAATTAATATCAAAATGCAATAAGGATGTAATATATATGTTAGAGGTATGAAAGATAATTGAGAAACACGGATAACTTTTAGGGATTATGGTATTGCGTAAGATGCAATGATCAAGTAAGGATGAATCCTTGAACAATCAATGAGATTATAAAGCATATACGAATACTAGATTATAATTTAATGAAAATGACATTTGGCAAGTGAGATGTGATTAATGACATTGTGATGTAAGGATATATAGTACAATGAAACTTAAGCATATAGTTGGAAATGATATAAATGATATGAAGTTATGCATAGGCATAATGAGAATTCTCTAGATTACGTAAGAGATAACTTGTGGTAAGACGCAAGTTGAATGGTAATTCAAACAACCAAAAAGGGCAATTTGAAATTGATTATACCTTAATGTTCGTAGATTAAATATGAAAGTGTTGACATGCACTATGAGAATTATTATATTGAATCTTGGTTATGGATGGGAACAAATAAAGGGAAATGTAGTCCGAAGGCACTTGAACACAAGGATTCCCACATCTAATAAGGAACGTTGACACTTGAATGTGTATGTACATACATATGTGTGGAGTTAGTGATGTGCTCAACTAAAGTGAAGAATTGTTCTTAGTGATTTGAAATTTGAACTCAATATATTTGATGAGTTGTATAGATAATGCAATGATAAGAAATCCTATCAGAAATTGATCTATGTTGATATAAGAAATTTTTGGAGTAATAGTTAAAGAAATGATATTAAGGAAATATAACTTGTAGCGTGATTAAGCCATAAAAGATGGACAAATATGATTAAGAAGATTTAAGTTACATAAATACGAGATAAATATGAAGAATGAGGGAATGGTTGAAAGATTCAACTCTCCATAATGTTGGAAATATGTATAGGAATGAATAGGGCATGCTTATAATGCCATAAGTTATGTGATAATGCGTGGGGATAAGGCAAATGAATGTCAAAAAGTTTGACAAGAATCGAAATAAAGATATGTTTAAGGTTAGTAATGGAATTAAAGGCATACTTGAGATTTTAGTGATGAGAGAGAACAATGGTTGAAGGGTACTGTTATTTGCTTCAAAGATGATAAAAGGTCTAAGTTACGTACCCTGACCTTGTCAAGTGTTCTAGTCGAACTGAAGGTAACGAGGTGCATAAATCAAAATTCCCCATGAAGAAGGAAATAAAATAAAATCATTGAGTGAGATTAACAACCTGATGTTAAGGGGAATTCGAGGACGGATTCTTTTTAAGTGGGGGACACTGTGATACCCCGTACCCTCGTATAGTAGTCAACATAACCTTATCAATAAGACAAAGGGCTAATTGACGTGGACTTAAGTGTCAAAGAGCAGTGGTTGGTGAAAGGAATATTCTAAAGTAAAATATTTCGCACACGAGGAAATAATAATTAAATAATAATATTTTTATTAAGGAGAAATTAACGAGATAAAAAGTGATCCAAAAGTGAACCAGGGCAACATAAGATTTTTTGGAGCCCTAGAAGGCTAGTGGAGAATTTTGAAATAAAATAATATTAAAATATTAATATCTTATCTGTGGTTGAAATTAATCATGAAGGAGGAGTATATGGCTAATCTAAGTAAGGGAGAAGAAATAAGAAAGAATTTCAAAGAAAAACAACGATAGTTGTGCCCGTGTGTCTTTATTTAATTGTGTCCGTGTGTCTTTATTAAATTGAGCTAGAGTAGGTAAGTAAATATTTAAATATTATGATGATACCGGGTTGAAGTGCAAACTTTATATTTTCTTTGCACACATGTAAAGGAAGAAA
Organism: Theobroma cacao; assembly: GCF_053813885.1. NCBI lineage: Eukaryota > Viridiplantae > Streptophyta > Magnoliopsida > Malvales > Malvaceae > Theobroma > Theobroma cacao. Next base: position 33,259,473 of record NC_142645.1, read on the forward strand.
AATAAAAAGAAATTGGAATTAAAAGATTGTTAGGAGGACTAAATTATAAAAGGGAGAAACTTGGAGGGCAAAACGATAATTTTTCCATGAGCTTGGTTAAAGCTTCCAAAGGAAGCTTTGACCTTTTTCCTTCTTATCCATGGCTGATCCTTATCTTCTCCATAAGGCATTTTCTTCTTCTCTTCCAACCCAATGCCATTTTCTCCCTTGCAACAAAAATCGATCTATTTTCTTTTTATTTCTTTCTTCTCTTAATTCTTCATTTTTTTATCTTCTCCTTGGTCATCAATCCATCATTCTCCACCCATTTTCATGACAAATGGGCTTTAGGAGAGAGAAAGAAAAATCTCTTTTTCTTTTATTCATTTTTCCATTATACTCTGCTTTCATCACTACCTAAGCTTTTTAGCTTTGGATCTACGTTTTAAAGCCAAAAGGTATATATTTTCAACTCTTGGATTTTGAAATTCATGGGTTTATATATATTTTCAGATTTTATTTCTTAATTTTCTTCAAATTTCTTTTCTTGGAAGTATTAGGTTTCTATTTATTTGTGTACCTCCAAGCTCATCCAAGTAAAAAATCTTTAAATTGGAACAGTTGGTGTAAGGGGTTTGTAAATTAGACTAGAAATTTATGTTAAATGTTAGGTTAGAGTGTAGATTGTCTAGTGTAAATTTATTAAAATTATTAGATTCAATTTATGACATAATCGAGGTTGTTATGGTTTATTGACAAATATAGGTGCTAACGATACTTCAGGTCTTACTTGGATTATGACCTTGTTGGTGCTAGTTTTGTAAGGTGAGTGAACTTGCATTTAAAAGGTTTTGAACAAATGCATATATGTTGAATGAAATGATAGAATGTCCTTGGTTGACTCTTTTAAAATTTATGTACATGAACAAGCTTTTCAAAAGTGATACTTCTAAGTTTTTAAATGCATAATGTGAAGAATTACGTATTTGAAATATTATGTTGAATTGCCAATTGAATTGTGGCATGTGATGTATTGTCATGCAAAGATTCTTGTTACATGTTGTTATGTGTGCCATGCATTAAACTGTATTGTTGAATGATAATGATAACCATGCGTGTACGGTGTGGGAGTGCACATGACTGTGATGGTGGTGTGCGGTGTGGGAGTGAACACGATGATGACATTTGTCATGTGCGGTGTGGGAGTGCACATGATGGGGATGTGGTGTGCGATGTAGGAGTGCACACGATGATGATGATATATGCCATGTGCGGTGTGGGAATGCACATGAAATATGCCATGTGCGATGTGGGAATGCACATGATATTTACCATGTGCGGTGTGGGAGTGCACATGAGGATATTAGCTATGTGCGGTGTGAGAGTGCACATGAGCTGAGTTGAGGATGGCAGTTGTGTGCGTTGAGCCATGTTGTCTAATTAGGATTGACCTTGATGCGTTTCATGCATGTTTGAAATTTGATTACATTGAATGTTGAAAGTTGAATTTCCTAAACGTTTTAAAATGATTTAAAAGTCAACATGGCATCGAGTTTTTTGATGATATACAAATTGCATGGTTTCAATATAAGTGCATCATGTTTTAAAAAAATCTTCATATCGTTTTCTTGTTCCCTTCCTATGTTCACTCACTAGGTTTATACTCACCCTTTTCAACTTCATGTTTTCGTTTTTAAGATCAAAGGTAGTTGAATCCTAGGTCCATATGCTTCCTCCTATTCATTTTTCGGTAGGTTCACTACGACTCTCAATGATAGCACCCACGCCTAGAGTCACTCCACTTGTTGTCAAGGGTTTGTTGTATGTTTATATGTGATGGTTTAATATAAATTGTGAGATTTGTTGTGAACTTTGTATTACTTGGTTTTCACGATTTAAATTTTGAAGAGATTGTTATTTGAAATTACAAGTTTTAGATCCTAAAGAAAAAAGAAGTGATAGATGGACTACTAACAAGTTTACATAGAGAGGCTTGCTTAGGCCTGGTGGGCTTTGCCTATTGGGCCCATGTGTCAGTCATGGCCTAAAGTTTTGGGCTGTGACAGCCCATTGGGTCCATGCGCCAATCATAGCATGAGATTTGGGCTGTGACAGCATGCCTTGTGAACCGATTATAAAGTGAGAATATTTGTGACAGCAAAGATCTACAAGATTTGAAAGAAATAGATGCATCCATGTGGGTCAATCTTGGAATGCATGGTGATTTTGAGCTATGTAAGCAATGGGTAAGTGTTTTAGTCATGAAATCACAAGTATAAAGGAGAAATGAGATGTGTATTAATTGTCTCTGCTTGTGGCAGCAATGGTGACCGAGGATGTAAGGAAATGATGACCTATTTGTGGAATTCAATCTAAACCTGAAAGGTAAGCATGCAATGTGACTACATTGTGTTGTGTTGGCTTTCTTTGGTTCAAAGTATGTGGATTGTATGTTAAACTATTGTGAACGATGAGGATGAGAAATGTAAAAGTAGATTAAGGATTAATTGATTGAAGTGTAGAAAGGACCTCCTTTGCACTAAAAATCCATTTGGTGTTGCCATAAAAAATCAATTTACAAGAAAATGGGAAATTCTAAAGTTTCATCTACCAAATTTAACATGCATTACAACCATAAATCATATTCATGAGCTTTCTATAACACACACAATTACATATACATACATCGTCATCATGTGTGCACTCCCTACTCGCACACTCTATTATCATCACGTGTGCACTCCACTCCCTACTGGCACACTCCATCATCATCATGTGTGCACTCTCTACTTGCACACTTCAACATCACCACCCAACATCATTCATCAATACACAACACATATTCATAAGATATATACACACCTACCAACATAATATAAAGCATACGGATTAATCCTTATACACATCTCACATTTCACAATATCAAAAACATTTAATCAAGGCTTGTTCCCTGGCACACATTTGCAAAGAAAAGTTGGATAAAATCATTCTAATATCTTGTGCAAACACATTCACATTCCCAAAACAAGTTCAAAATGCAAGTCCACTCACCGGTATTTCGTTGAACCTTTAGTCGATTCTAACTTCCCTAATGGTCCAAATGGGACGATGGGGCTTCGTTGGAACCTATCATCACATTAACATCACAATTAACTCAATTCTCATAATCACAAGTTCTACAAGCTATCATCTACTAGTTTCCAAGTGCCATTAAATGGCTATCCATTTTCACTATTCTAATCACTCCAAAGTGAATTTCCAACCTCAACTACCAAAATACCCACAAGTCTAAACACTAATCATTTTCAACACTAAAAATCAATTCTAGTTCACTACTCACCGTGGTAGCTTTGTGCTTGAAATTCTTTCCAAAAACTTTCAAGCTATTAATAAAGCTTCCTTTTTCTCTCTCTAAAACACCTAACTAGTGAGAGAGAGTATGGAAATAAGATTTTTTTCAAGGGTTTTAAAGAGAGAGTGGAAGAGCACAAGGATTTATGAAAGAGTGCACCAAAAGCAAGAAAAATGGAGTTATTTTGATGGAGGTTAGGGAGGTTCATATCAAGCTTCCATGGAGGTTGGAAGCAACGTGAAAGCGAAGAAGGAAAAAGAAGAAGAAGCTGTTGGAAAATGGGAGAAGAAGCTGTTGTAAGAAAAAGATATTTATAGCCCAAGCTTATCCACTCCACTTAAATTACCAAAATGCCTTGACAAGTCAACTTGTTCTCCTCCAATCCTTTATGCAATCTTTTACTCCTTTGACACTAGGACAAGGTCCATAATGGTCCAGGAATGCTCGGGTTCATGAAAACTTAAAAATTTTCACCCGAGGTGAAAAAATGATCATTTTGCCCCTACCGTGGAAATCATCATCATTTTTATTTCCTTCATCATTTTACCCTTATTTAATCATCCATTTATACCTTAGGCCTACTTAGGCCATAATATTGTTTAAAATCTTACTTTTAGGGGCTTCCTAAGGAAATGACGAAATTACTTGTGAGACCCTGTCAAGCTCGATTAAAAGACGGTATTGTATCGAGTGGTACAACTAAGTTAAATCGAGCCTTGAACTAGTTCAAATAGAAATTCTAAGAGGAGTTTGAAAATTTTAAAACCAACAGAATGGCTTAGAATAGTGATTTGGAGTTCAAGGTCCAGTTTGGAGTCCATCAGAAAATTGACCAATTAGGGACAAAACGGTCATTTTACCATTTGATGATAAAATGGAGATTTTTAGCCAAGATTTGATCACATTTGACCAAGAATAATTATATGAAGTATAATATTGATTATTGGAGTATAAAATGATGTTTAGCAATGAAAATTTGTGATTCCCGATATTTTTGGAGCACAAGGGCAAAATGGTAATTTTGCCACTAGAGGACTAAACGAGAATTTTTATAAAACATTTTTTTTGCCCCATTTGGTTAATATTGATCAATATTAGTGTTATTTTAGGTTGAAAAGTAGAAATAATGAGATTCCGGTACATTTCAGAGTATAGGGGCAAAATCGTAATTTTTTCGTCTCGGGGGCAAATCGGTAAATTTTTCACCCTAGCACTTGTCAAGACCAAGGGATTTTAAATGGGGTAGGATTGGATAAATACCAGAATATTTGTGGTGGAAAATTAAGAAGAAAAAGTCAAAAAGTTAAAAATTGGGCAAATAAGCATGTGACACATGGCATGCTTGATTATTTTATTATTTTCTATAGAAATCAGCCCATTAAATCCCCAATTCCCTCACCATATTCGGCCTAGACATCCAGCAACAAGAAAAAAGGAAGAACAAAAGGAAAAACAAGAAAACCTAGGTGGAAATTCAAAGAAAAAGTGAAGAAATCAAGGAAACAAGCTAGGTAAGTTAAAATTTCTTTAATTCTCCTTGATACCTAGCTTACCCATGCTTTTGTTCTTGATTTTCATGGTTGAATATTGAGTTATCATGATGAATTCAATTCTGAAAAATGGGTATGGAAGAGGAATTGTTGTTGGAATAATTTGATTTTAGACTATGTTAGTGTTTAGGGATAGTTAAGCATGGTTATGAACAAAAACACAAAAGAAATATTCAATTTCTCTAGGGTTCCTTGTTGGCTGAACCATGAGGGCTGAATATCAATGGGGGATTGTTTTTATTTCTAGGAAAATGGCATGGAAAATGATGAATTAAGGTGAAACGGTTTTGTAGAAAAAAATTCGATGCTAGTGCACCAAATGACCAAATTTTTCTATAAGGAACTGTGAGGGTTCTAATGCTGAATTTGGCTTTATTTAAATGAATGTGGTAAATTAAGGTATTAGAGGAGAAATGAATTAATTTGGAGGTGATTTGGACACAATCGTCGATTAATCGGGTGATTGGTCGAATTTAATCGATACCGTGATTAAACGGTAATCGGACATATTTTTGCATTTACATATCAAGCATTAGTAATTAAAATTAATTTATATCAATTTAGGGACAATATAGTAAATTCCTCGACTTTGTTATTTGTCAAGGTGGTGAGACGTTCGGAAAAGGCAAAGGAATTGCGCCTGAGGACTATTAGTCTGAGTTCACCCGAAATCTGGATTTTCGACACGTGTGAGTGGACTGCCTATCAAAATTGTTTTGGGAATATAACTATTTTGAACAAAGTGTTTGAATGATTTTATGTAATTTTTCATGAAAATGAATGCCTTGGGAACAAGCTTGTGAGAAAAGGTTTATATTATGAAATGTGGTTATTATGGATTTCTATGTGGCTGCTTTATGTTGATATACGTATATGCTTGAATATAATGTTGTGTAATTATGTTGACTCGGCTATGTGCGAGTAGGGAGTGCGCATAAGTCGAGGATGACCCGGTTATGTGCGAGTAGGGAGTGCGTATAACCTGGTGATGACCCGGTTATGTGCGAGTAGGGAGTGCGCATAACCCGGTGATGACCCAGCCATGTGCGAGTAGGGAGTGCGCATGAGCTGGTGATGATGATGATGAGCTGGTGATGATGATGATGGGTTGGTGAGATGATGATGATGGGTATATACGTATATATATATATAAATATGTAAATATGTGTGATATAGCAAATTAATGGACAATGATTTATGGTTGTAATGTACATGAAAGTTGACACATTGTACTTTGAGAATTTTCATGAATTTTAGATTGATTTTATTAGTTTAGCAGGATGGCTTTTTGTTGAGTGAGGAAAAATGTTTCTCTTGTTGCTCTATTTTCACTGCAGTGAAATTCATGCTCGCTGTAGTGAAAAACTCTCAGGTTTGGAGGGGTTTTAAATATGAATGAACTAAATTGCATTGTTCTGAAACAAGTGCTTCATGATTTTAAATTCTCCCTAATTGTTGCTTGTTCCCTTCCTTGTTCACTCACTGAGTATTGTACTCACGTTTTATAAAAAAATTCATGTTTTCAGATCAGGTGACTGTTGGACCCTAGATCGAGGAGTCCCCGTAGTGCATCTCCTGGGTATGTGTCTGGCATTCCATAGTAATCCCTTATATTGTAAATGTCTCCGCTGGAAGTCATTGGTTCTTTTGTATTGTGAATACAATCTAACAATGTGAATATGTGTATGCAATGTAAATTGCTAAATACATGACTGGTATAGTGCATGCATATTATTATCGATAATGCCATTGTGTTTTGGCTTTGTTCACACTCGGAAAAAGGTGTGTGTGTGTGCATGATATGATAAATTTGTTAAGCAAAGGTAAATGGATAGGCTTGCTTGGGCTTAGTGAGCTATGCTCATTGAGCTCATGCGCCAGTCATGGCCTTGGAAATTGGGTCGTGACATTACCCCTGATAAGAGATATCGCATCTACTTCTATCTACGAGTCTATAAAGGTCAAAGTCTCACATTCACCCCTACTTAAAGAAATTCAGTCCCCAAATTTAAATTCAACTATAAGATAACATAACTCTAAGCATCAAAGAAGTGTGGATATTTGGTCCGCATTTCCTCATCGGCTTCCCACGTTACCTCTTCATTGGTGTGGTTTTGGCATAACACTTTCACTGAGGCTACATCCTTCGAACGGAGCTTTTTGACTTGCTTATCAAGGATAGCCACTAGTTGTTCCTCATAGGTTAGATCATCTTGCAACTGGATGGTTTCATATCGTATTACATGAGATGGATCGGGGTTATATTTTCTAAGCATTGACACATGGAATACGGTGTGAATATTCGAAAGGTCTGGTGGTAGCGCCAAATGATACGCCACAGCTCCAACCTTTTCTAAGATCTTAAAGGTTCCTATATACCGAGGACTTAATTTTCCTTTCTTACCAAACCTCATTACCCCTTTTGTTGGTGAGACCTTCAAAAATACGTGATCTCCCACTTGAAACTTTAAGTCTCTCCATCTATTATCAACATATGACTTTTGCCTACTTTGTGCTGACAACATTCTCTATCGAATCATATGTATCTTCTCAGTGGTGTTCTGCACCAACTCAGACCCTAAGAGTTTCCTTTCTCCCACCTCTAGCATCCAATAGGTGACCTACACCTCTGTCCGTATAATGCCTCAAATGGTGCCATCTGGACGCTAGCTTGGAAATTGTTGTTGTAGGCAAACTCTACTAAGGGTAGATATCGATCCCACCTGACCCCAAGGTCTATCACACAGGCCCTCAACATATCTTCTAATGTCTGTATCATCCGTTCAGACTGTCCATTAGTCTGTGGGTGGAATGTCATACTAAAATCCAATTTAGTGCCCAATGCTTTCTGCAACTTTCCCCAGAACCTACTAGTGAACTGTGCTCCTCTGTTAGATACTATAGAAATGGGAATACCATGTTGTCGTACTATCTCATCCACATAAACTTGAGCATATTGGGCAGCCTCGTAAGTAGTCTTAATTGGAAGAAAATGGGCTGACTTTGTTAACCGGTCTTCTATTATCCAAATTGAGTCATATCCCCCACTAGTTTGAGGCAAACCCGTTACGAAATCCATTGAAATATGCTCCCACTTCCATTCGAGCACTGGTAATGGCTGTAGTAGCCCTGCAGGCTTTTGATGCTCAGCCTTAACCTATTGACAAACCAAGCACTTGGAAACAAAGTCAGCTACATCTTTCTTAAGTCTTTCCCACCAATACACCTCTTTCAAATCCTCATACATCTTTGTAGCCCCTAGATGTACCACATAGGCTGCCATATGCGCTTCCTCCAATATTTCCCTTCTTAATCCACCACTATTGGGTACATAAAGTCTGGATCCATACCTCAGCACTCCATCTGTGCTTTTAGTAAACATCTTCCCTTTCCTTCCTTGAGGATCCTCTAAGGCCTTAACTACAAACTTATCTTTACTTTGTGCTTCTTTAATCCAGTCTATTAAGATAGGCCTCATTCTAAAATGTGCTAGTAATGCATTTACCTCCGAAACTTCCAAATGCACACTCATGTCTCCCAAACTATGAATCTCCCTAATCAAGGATCTCCTATCTGTAAAAATATGTGCCAAGCTCCCCATCGATTTTCGGTTCAAGGCATCTACCACTACATTTGCCTTACCGAGATGGTAAAGAATAGTACAATCATAATCTTTCAGCAACTCCATCCATCTTCGTTGTCGTAAGTTAAGATCCCTCTGCTGAAATATATACTTTAACCTTTTGTAGTCCGTATATATCTCGCAAGTCTCATCGTACAAGTAATGCCTCCAAATCTTTAAGGCGAACACAATTACTACCAACTCCAAATCATGTACGAGGTAATTCTGCTCATGCCTTTTAAGTTACCTTGATGCATACGCAATCACCTTCCCATGCTGCATTAATACACACCCTAAACCAACCAGCGATACATCACAAAATACCATATAACCCCCCGTGCCTTGCGGTTGGCTTAATACTAGAGCTGTGGTGAGACATGCCTTAAGCTTCTCAAAGCTATCCTTACAAGCATCAGACCACTCAAATTTTGTATCTTTACGTGTCAGCTTAGTTAGAGAGGTGACTATTTTGGAAAAGTTCTTCACAAATCGACAATAATAGCCTGCCAAACCCGAAAAGCTTCTAATCTTCGTAACTGATGTTGGCCTTGGCCACTTTTCCACTGCCTCAACTTTATTTGAATCAACTTGTACCCCATCGTTGGATACCACATGTCCCAAGAATGCAACGCTTTCAAGCCAAAACTCACACTTGGAGAACTTGGCATCCAATCGATGTTCTCTCAAAGTTTGGAGCACTATCTTAAGATGCTGCTCATGCTCCTCCCTACTCCTCTAGTATATCAAGATATCATCAATAAACACCACTACGAACTTGTCCAAATAAGGCTTGAACACTTGGTTCATCAAATCGATAAAGGTCGCAGGGGCATTCGTAAGCCTAAATGACATCACCAAGAACTCATAATGCCCATTCCTTGTTTGAAATGCGATCTTTGTTACATCTTCGTTTCGGATCCTCAACTGATGGTACCCAGATCGTAGATCTATTTTAGAGAAACACTGTGCTCCTTGTAATTGATCAAATAAATCATCTATCCGTGGAAGAGGATACTTATTCTTCACCATTACCTTATTAAGCTGTCGGTAATCAATGCACAATCTAAGTGACCCATCTTTTTTCTTTGCAAATAGCACCGGTGCTCCCTATAAGGATACGCTAGGATGAATGGAGCCTTTATCCAACAAATCTTCTAACTGATCCTTAAGCTCTTTAAGCTCCGCAGGTGCCATTTTATATGAGGGTATGGATATAGGTCTAGTGTCGAGGAATCAAATCTATGCAAAATTCAATCTCCTGCTCGGGAGGCAAACCTGGTAGTTCTTTAGGAAATACATCCATGAACTCATTCACCACTGACACTTGGCTTATATCTCCAACCTTTGCTTGAATATCCCTTACCACAGCCAAGTGACCTATACAACCCTGCCGTAACAACCTTTTGGTAGACATGATCGATATCAAATTAGTTGGAGTATTACTCTTATCCCCTTGAATACTAAATGATGATTCATCGGCAAAATCAAACCTAACCAATTTATGATAGCAATCCACACTGGCATGGCAGGGTGATAGCCAATCCATTCCCAAGATCACATCAAAGTCTAAGGTGTCTAACACCACTAAATTCACCAAAGTATCCTTGTCCTTGACTCGCACTACAAAGGACTCATATTCCCATTTGGCCACAAATACCTCTTTTAAAGGAGTAGACACTACTAATTTTTCTTCTCTCCTAACACGATCTTTATCCAAATGAGATGCAAAACATGGAGAGATAAAAAGTTGGGTAGCACTAGGATCAAATAAGACTCAAGCATTCGTATTACAAACGGAAAGAGTACCTGAGACCAATGCATTGGATGTTTGGGCCTCTTAGGGTGTTAAAGCATAAACCCTCTCTTGGTCCCTACCAACAGAACTTTGACGTCCGAACCCAGATGGCCTGCTTTGAGAAGAAGTAACAGCACCTCTACCTCTTGATCCACTAGCCTCCTGACCAGATGAGGCAGCAATTGAAGGAGCAGATGAAATTGATTGGGCGGAGCCATGAGCAGAATCTTGTGATTGATGAGCCATCGGATAATTCCTCATAATATGTCAAGGTTGACCACACCCATAACAAACTTTCATAGTATGGAAACATCGTCCACTATGTCGCACTCCATAATTATTGCAACGATCAATATCTTGACTACCCTACCTTGAATCTTGTTGTCTTCCCCGACTAAAAGTTTTTTACCTTGATCCAATGCTGACACTAGTTAAATCACTCCCTTGTTAGGGTAATCGTGAGTCCCTCTATGGACCCTGATGGCTAGAAGATGGAATACCACTGCTGAAATCCTTGTGACCTTGATATCCCTCTATCATGGGCTTTTTTGCTCTATCCCTCATAGCTCTACTCTCACTGGTCCTCATCTCAATCCGCTGAGTGCAATCCAGTGCTGCGAAGTAGATATTGAAATCTCGAAATGCAACAGGCCTGAACAATGGCTCCACTAGCCCATCCACAAACCTTTGAATCTTAATCTCTTCAGTAGAAACTAGATAGGGCGCATACCGAGCCAACTGAGTGAATTTAATGTCATACTCCGATACCGTCATACTCGAGGTCTGTACCAGAGCCTCAAACTCTCTAACTCTAGCATTACGTACACTGAGTGGTAAAAATCGATTTAAAAAGGATGTACTGAACTCACTCCAAGTTAACGGTGCTGCATCCATTGGTCTACCTGTACATAGAAAACTATACCACTCTTGCGCCACGTCCTCTAATCGGAAGGTGGCTAGCTCGACTGACCGGACACTAGAACATCCCAAGGCTTTACAAATCTTCTCCATCTTATCTAAGAAAACCTGTGGTTTCTCTGATGCATCAGACCCTAAAAATGATTGAGGCTTGAGCTTAGCAAATCAGGAAGAGAAATCTCTAAGTGACCCCTCTCAACCTCATGATGTTGGGGGTCAACATGTCCTTGGGAACTAGGGGATTCTTGTACCGTAGGTCTCCCCTCCACTACCCTCTTTATATCGTCCAAACGGGCTGCCATCATCTCTATAACCTGATTAACTCCCTACAGGCCTGTCGCCAAGTCATCAATGGTAATGCCCCCAACTGGTTATCTATCAACATCACCCGAAGATTGTCCCTCCTCTTGTCTACTCACAGGCATATCCACCCTCACCAGCCTAGTGGCTCTGCAACGTCTACCTCGCCCCCTAAGGGTGGATGCTCGTGGCCTATCTGTTAACTCATCAGGAGCATCTTGCTCCTCCATCCGTCTTGAGGCGGCCCGTGTCTTAGGTGGCATTTTTACGTAGACAAGAGTAAACACCTATTATTAAACACATTTTATAATCATACTTGAGGCAAAAAGGTGGTTTCTAAGATAGGAAATTTATGCGGTCACTAAGTTGTAAAATGTGTCGCGGTTCACACTTCACAACCAAAGTTTCCACATAAATTCCCGACAGTCCACTGCACCAACAAAAAGGAAGTCCTAGGACCTAGCAACCTAGGGCTCTGATACCAAGTCTTTCACGACCTAATTCCTGGGCCATGACCGGTGCATGGGCCCAATGGACATAACCCACTGAGCTCAAGCAAGTCTATTTATGTGACTCCATTCATCGATTTCATCATTCATTCTTACCATTGTATTTCGAAGTTCTTACTAACGAGTATGTCAAAACTTTTCTATGAAAACCATATATTCACATTTATATGATTCAAAATAATATTATCCGTGCCATTACATAGTGGCAACATTAAACAATATAAAAATCTATTGCTTAAGACATATACACGTCTTAACAATTTACATCAGGGCACGTGTGTTCAACAAAAAGGACTCTAAACTTTCAGCGGAGCAACCATAGCAAAGGTGTAGCTATTGAATGCCATTGATACCTACCAAAAGATGGATACAAGTTTATGAGGACACCTCATCCTAGTTACCTGTTGCCTCTTGATCTGAAAACATGAAGTTGAAAACGGTGAGTATAAACTCAGTGAGTAAACATAAGAAGGGAACAAGCAAATGAAAAGGAAGAATTTGGAAATCATGATGCACTTGTTTCAAAAACAATGCAATTGATTTAGTTTCTTACTAAAAACCCCTCATTTCAAACTTTGATTAATAACCTCATAGTGTTGCAAAAACCCAAGATCAATCCATAAAGTTAAATGGGTGAAAAATATGTCAAAATCAAGCAAGCTAGCAAGCATGGCAGCAACTTTCTCGTTGCAGCGAAGTTCATTCTCCCGGCAGTGAGATTCAGGCGGCCAAAATAGAAAATTTCTCGCTGCAGCAAGAAACAGTGTTAGTTTGCATGTGTTTCAGTTTTTCTATTATATCTCCCGTTTAAGAAGTCCAATTGATCTGCTTTTTAGACCATTAGAAAGATAAGAGATAGGGATAAAACTTTGATTTTTACCACTTTTCCCAGTTCGGAAGGGAAGGTTGTCAAAATTCTCATCAAAATGAAAGTACTGCATCAAAACCTGAGAGTTTCTCGCTGCAGCGAGTTGTTGGTTGCCAAAACAAAATGTTTCTTGCTACAGCGAGAAACAGGGCACCTAAGTGTAAAAAAAACCTCCTTTGCACAAAAAATATATTTGGTGTTGCTATAAAAAATCAATTTGCAAGAAAATGGGAAATTCTCAAGATTCATCATGCCAAATTTAACATGCATTACAACCATAAACCATATTCATGAGCTTTCTATAACACACACAATTACATATACATGCATCATCATCTTGTGTGCACTCCACTCCCTACTCGCACACTCCATCATTATCATGTGTGCACTCTTTACACGCACACTTCAACATCACCACCCAACATCATTCATCAATACACAGCACATATTCATAAGATATATACACACCTACCAACATAATATAAAGCATACGGATTAATCCTTATACACATCTCACATTTCACAATATCAAAAACATTTAATCAAGGCTTGTTCCCTAGCACACATTTGCAAAGAAAAGTTGGATAAAATCTGTCACGACCCGGAACTCCCATCGAGCCCGTGACAACCGCTGCGAAGCCTCGATAGACATTCTTCCCCCGAACGCCTTTCAAGACCTCGCAAGGCTTTTGTACCAGTTTTTCCATTCCTCTCTCTTTTTTCCTTTTCTTTTTTTTTTGAATAATAAAATAAACTAAAAATATTAATTAAAATAATCTATTTTAATGTAAAACAATATATATATATATATTTTTGAAATATCAAAAATTAATTTACTGCACATAAAAACAAAATAAATTTATACATACTGTAATATAGAAAACTGGAGTATGTAATTTAAATTACAATGACATGTGGGCCCCCAAATAACTGAGAAGGTTTAAGTCTATAACCTTGCTTTCTAAGATGCAACTCCGAGATTAATTCTCGTCTTAATCAACTATCAACAAATTGTCTTGAGCCTGAAAAATGTATAGGAAGAAGGGGTGAGATTATAAAATCCCAGTGAGTAGACAAACATCATCAAAATAATCTAAAGCCGAGTAATAGGAGACAATTAAAATAATTCATCTCAACCCATATAAATAATTGGATTTCATCTAATTACTCAACATGGCTTACGCACTTTTCAAAAACTTTGCCCTTGCCAAAAATCCATTCTCGGGGATACCTCGCGAAAGCATCTTACCGAGACCGCCAAGGCTGTTTATTGTCACACACACAAACACATTTCACCTCTGACAACACAATCGTTCCTTGGCGTTGGCTGAGTCCCACTTTCACGTGGTGGCCAGCGTGAAGTGTACTCAAATCCTACCTCGGGAGTTATTCTACGCGCCTCTCCAATCGAGGTAAGCTCAATAATTAGGAACTGTGCCCCTCTAATTAGGCTGGCCCACGGAACCCCCGTCACTGCAGTGCCCACTTTATAATCCACCCACCAATAAAATCACAACAGTATGACATGGCTCACTTAACACATTCAAGGCAAATCAAAGTAGTTCACATATTCTTGAAATAAAAAAAATAACCAGTCATACCCACATTTATCATAAGCCATTTAATGTAAAATCATGGATAAACAACACAATCATAGTATAGGTCTCCAATTACTCTATTTTTGAAATCATTTTTAAATTTTCAAAAATTTTATAAAATTATTTTATAAAATCTCATTTTCCCATAAAACACAATAATTTTCCAATTAAACCATTTTTCCATAAAATCACACAATTAAATAAATCTACTCTAGATAATTAAGATGATAGTAAGTTTACTCACTGTACTAGGAGTAGATATACTCCTATTCTCGATCCTCGGGTGTAGTCTTTTACCCGTATCAGATAGCTCACCACCTATCCACAATACATGACACAAAAAATTCAATAATTTGTGTCAAATCAATATATATTATTTCAGGCTCTTATCCATGCGTATGCACTAGATAGGGTGTGAAATGTTTGGACAATCGCTTAATCACAGTGTCCGACCTAACTCGCCTATACACAGTGTAAATTTCTAAAATCTTCAATTCAACTCCAAGTCCATCCATTTCAATTTCAATTATCCAATTATATCCACAATACCTCAATGACTGTGAATGTGGTCCAATTTATCAGTTCGGATCATAAATTACACTTTTACCCCTAATGGGTAAAAATTTCAATTTTTTTTGCACCAAAAATTCCCATTAAATTTTCAACCTCATAATTCATCATTTTTTCATCTAATTCTCTTAAAATAAAGTCAACCTCATCCTCACACACCATTGGCTAGATTCGGCCTATAGAAATTCATGGAGAAAATGAATATTTTTCTTGTTGTTTTACTCATAAACATGCTAAACTAACACTAAACACTAACATAGTTCAAAATCAAATTAATCTAACAACTTTCTCTCTCTAAACCCATATCATCAGATTTGAATCCATCATCAAAACACATAATTTAACCATATAAAATAAGGAGAAATGCATGGAAATGATAAATCTTAAGCTAAGCTTGAAAAATCATACCTTTAAACACTTGATTCCTTGAAAAATCACACTTTTTCTTTGAATTTTCTCACTCTAGGGTTTGTTCTTATTTCTCTCTCTCTCCTGCTGGTTTTGGCTGACCCTCCAAATGAAGAATTCTGGAATTTTCAAGACTTTTAATAGGCTTAATAAAATATTATTATTTTATTTACCTTTTGAATATTTTATTATTTTATTTTTTTCTAGCCCTCTTTTTGACTTTCTTTTTCTACCACTCAATCCTCTTCACTTATCCATGTCTTCCATGAAATTTCTAGACTTTTTCAAAGTTTTGGTGGAGCAAATTTTTAAAAATTACACTTTTGCCCCCGTAAAGTGAAAAATTACATTTTTGCCCCAAAAATTGAAAAATTACCAAAATGCATAATTTTCACTCCTTATACTCATATCATGCTCCATTTAATCAAATTTGATCTAAATTCTCTTGAAAAATTCAATTTCGTCCTCGGGTGGCAAAATTACGATTTTGCCCCTAGATAGTGAAAATTTCGATTTGACTCCGAATTACCATTTTGAGTCATCCCTGAACTGTGAAACTCTTAATTTCACCTTAAAATTCCTATTTGAACTAGTTCGAGGCTTAATCGACTCAATGGTACCATTAGGGGCAATATCATCATTTAACGATTTTTCGAACTTCCTAAATATACAAACATTCTATCGAGCATGTAAATGACGTTATAATTATCTTACAAAGCAGGGTTTGACAACACTACCCCCCTTAAAATAAAATCTTGTCCTCAAAATTTCACTTATCGAACTCCAAGAAAAGATAGGGGTATTAGGTTTTTATTCGATGCTTAACTTCTCCTGTTATCTCCTTTATAGGGAATCTTGATTTGCTCCTTGTATTTATTTCCAACTCAACTTGAATACTTCACTTATATCTATTATTACCCTTTAGAATTTGATCAGCAATAATCCTCTCGATCATAAGTCTTTATGTCATTTAGGATTATACTAAGTGGTTTCCCAAGATAAAGAGTCTACGCAGCCTCTTGTCTATAATCGGTGCTGCAGTCACTGACTATAAACAAGACTCTACGTCAACTCCACTATTTCGCTGTTTACCATAAGAGTTGTTTCTTTCAATTACTTTTCATTCAACTGAGTTAATACAAGAATTATAAATCCTAATAGTAATCCTTTACAATACTCATTTTCTATGCCACCGTCGTAATCCTTTATTCACAAATTCGTTACTTAACATTGATGTCCTTTCTCATTAATCTCTCATCCTCTTTATTTCTTAAGATTTGACTTTGATCAATACATTATTGATCTTAATACTCCACAAGGTAATTTATTTCAATGTAGCCGTTGGAATCTACTTAATTAAAACAAATCTTTTACTTTTGGAGTTACTACCTTAGTCATTCTCAACGGCTTGGCTCCTTTTTGAGTCTATACCACAATTAGCAAAGTAAATTTTCTATCACAGATGCATGATCGGGATACTGACCCCAACATATCTATATTATCTATGTGATATGCCACCGTCATCCCTTAGGGCATATTTCATTACCAATATTCACATATCTTTTCCATGATAATTTCTCAAATAAATTAAAACTTGTGGGGGAAAACATACTTTACAATTTATATCTCCCTCTATAAGCATCTCCAAAAATCCTCATGTCCTATGTCCCACCTTAGGACAGTCTTCCCATATGGTTCAATAGATCACAACTTCATCACACGCCTAATGATTCATTATTGATAGTATCCCACTATCCTCATAATCGTAACCGATTATATTCCTCATCTTAAAATTTTACGGTATCACCTTCTAATTCCCTCCATACTCAAATTTATAATCCTTGACTTAACCCCGTTAATGGGTGATCAATTCATAGTACTGCAAGGTTTAATCGTTATTAAATCTAATAATTGCTGGAACCATTAATGGCTTCCTATATTAACCTTCAATACTTATTTAAAATAATCGATCTTGCCACTAAGATAATTATTCATCCTCAATACTTATATTACTAATCTACCTTTGTCATACTAAAAGATTTTTATACTCCTTCTCATACTGCATCTGCCTAGGATTACAATATTACAAGCTTCAACAAGGCACTAAACATCTTTAGGATCATTATCATCTTGATCCTTTTTCGAGTCCGTTTCAAGTTTTTCCTTTTTCTTCTCTTGCCATTTACTTACATTGCTCCCACAGCTTGAGGGAGAATGTCTAACGACAATCACATAATCTCTTACACACCTTGAAAACAAATAGGTCTCTATATGCAGACTCATGCATTCTATTCAACTTAATTTAACTTAATCTGGGGCCACGCAGTGTCAATGTGGATTTCTTAAAATAACTTTAAAACCAAAAACTTTAAAATCCATATCTTTAAAACCAAAATCTTTGGTCTTTAAACCATGCTCTGATACCAATCGAATTGTCACGACCCGGAACTCCCATCGAGCCTGTGACAACCGCCGCGAAGCCTCGATAGACATTCTTCCCCCGAACGCCTTTCGAGACCTCGCAAGGCTTTTGTACCAGTTTTTCCATTCCTCTCTCTTTTTTCCTTTTCTTTTTTTTTTGAATATTAAAATAAACTAAAAATATTAATTAAAATAATCTATTTTAATGTAAAACAATATATATATATATATTTTTGAAACATCAAAAATTAAATTACTGCACATAAAAACAAAATAAATTTATACATACTGTAATATAGAAAACTGGAGTATGTAATTTAAATTACAATGACATGTGGGCCCCTAAATAACTGAGAAGGTTTAAGTCTATAACCTTGCTTTCTAAGATGCAACTCCGAGATTAATTCTCGTCTTAATGAGCTATCAACAAATTGTCTTGAGCCTGAAAAATGTATAGGAAGAAGGGGTGAGATTATAAAATCCCAGTGAGTAGACAGACATCATCAAAATAATCTAAAGCCGAGTAATAGGAGACAATTAAAATAATTCATCCCAACCCATATAAATAATTGAATTTCATCTAATTACTCAACATGGCTTATGCACTTTTAAAAAACTTTGCCCTTGCCAAAAATCCATTCTCGGGGATACCTCGCGAAAGCATCTTACCGAGACTGCCAAGGCTGTTTATTGTCACACACACAAACACATTTCACCTCTGACAACACAGCCGTTCCTTGGCGTTGGCTGAGTCCCACTTTCACGTGGTGCCCAGCGTGAAGTGTACTCAAATCCTACCTCGGGAGTTATCCTACGCGCCTCTCCAATCGAGGTAAGCTCAATAATTAGGAACTGTGCCCCTCTAATTAGGCTGGCCCACGGAACCCCCGTCACTGCAGTGCCCACTTTATAATCCACCCACCAATAAAATCACAACAGTATGACATGGCTCACTTAACACATTCAAGGCAAATCAAAGTAGTTCACATATTCTTGAAATAAAAAAAGTAACCAGTCATACCCACATTTATCATAAGCCATTTAATGTAAAATCATGGATAACCAACACAATCATAGTATAGGTCTCCAATTACTCTATTTTTGAAATCATTTTTAAATTTTCAAAAATTTTATAAAATTATTTTATAAAATCTCATTTTCCCATAAAACACAATAATTTTCCAATTAAACCATTTTTCCATAAAATCACACAATTAAATAAATCTACTCTAGATAATTAAGATGATAGTAAGTTTACTCACTGTACTAGGAGTAGATATACTCCTATTCTCGGTCCTCGGGTGTAGTCTTTTACCCGTATCAGATAGCTCACCACCTATCCACAATACATGACACAAAAAATTCAATAATTTGTGTCAAATCAATATATATTATTTCAGGCTCTTATCCATGCGTATGCACTAGATAGGGTGTGAAATGTTTGGACAATCGCTTAATGACAGTGTCCGACCTAACTCGCGTATACACACTGTAAATTTCTAAAGTCTTCAATTCAACTCCAAGTCCATCCATTTCAATTTCAATTATCCAATTATATCCACAATACCTCAATGACTGTGAATGTGGTCCAATTTATCAGTTCGGATCATAAATTACACTTTTACCCCTAATGGGTAAAAATTTCAATTGTTTTTGCACCAAAAATTCCCATTAAATTTTCAACCTCATAATTCATCGTTTTTCCATCTAATTCTCTTAAAATAAAGTCAACCTCATCCTCACACACCATTGGCTAGATTCGGCCTATAGAAATTCATGGAGAAAATGAATATTTTTCTTGTTGTTTTACTCATAAACATGCTAAACTAACACTAAACACTAACATAGTTCAAAATCAAATTAATCTAACAACTTTCTCTCTCTAAACGCATATCATCAGATTTGAATCCACCATCAAAACACATAATTTAACCATAGAAAATAACGAGAAATGCATGGAAATGATAAATCTTAAGCTAAGCTTGAAAAATCATACCTTTAAACACTTGATTGCTGAAAAAATCACACTTTTTCTTTGAATTTTCTCACTCTAGGGTTTGTTCTTATTTCTCTCTCTCTCCTGCTGGTTTTGGCTGACCCTCCAAATGAAGAATTCTGGAATTTTCAAGCCTTTTAATAGGCTTAATAAAATATTATTATTTTATTTACCTTTTGAATATTTTATTATTTTATTTTTTTCTAGCCCTCTTTTTGACTTTCTTTTTCTACCACTCAATCCTCTTCACTTATCCATGTCTTCCATGAAATTTCTAGACTTTTCCAAAGTTTTGGTGGAGCAAATTTTTAAAAATTACACTTTTGCCCCCGTAAAGTGAAAAATTACATTTTTGTCCCAAAAATTGAAAAATTACCAAAATGCATAATTTTCACTCCTTATACTCATATCATGCTCCATTTAATCAAATTTGATCTAAATTCTCTTGAAAAATTCAATTTCGTCCTCGGGTGGCAAAATTACGATTTTGCCCCTAGATAGTGAAAATTCCGATTTGACTCCGAATTGATCCTCGAACTCCGAATTACCATTTTGAGTCATCCCTGAACTGTGAAACTCTTAATTTCACCTTAAAATTCCTATTTGAACTAGTTCGAGGCTTAATCAACTCAATGGTACCATTAGGGGCAATATCATCATTTAACGATTTCTCGAACTTCCTAAATATACAAACATTCTATCGAGCATGTAAATGACGTTATAATTATTTTACAAAGCAGGGTTTGACAAAATCATTCAAATATCTTGTGCAAACACATTCGCATTCCCAAAACAAGTTCGAAATGCAAGTCCACTCACCGGTATTTCGTTGAACCTTTAGTCGATTCTAACTTCCCTAACGGTCCAAATGGGACGATGGGGCTTCGTTGGAACCTATCATCACATTAACATCACAATTAACTCAATTCTCATAATCACAAGTTCTACAAGCTATCACCTACTAGTTTCCAAGTGCCATTAAATGGCTATCTATTTTCACTATCCTAATCACTCCAAAGTGAATTTCCAACCTCAACTACCAAAACACCCACACGTCTAAACACTAATCATTTTCAATGCTAACAATCAATTCTAGTTCACTACTCACCATGGTAGCTTTGTGCTTGAAATTCTTTCCAAAAACTTTCAAGCTATTAATAAAGCTTCCTCTTTCTCTCTCTAAAACACCTAACTAGTGAGAGAGAGTATGGAAATAAGATTTTTTTCAAGGGTTTTAAAGAGAGAGAGTGGAAGAGCACAAGGATTTATGAAAGGGTGCACTAAAAGCATGAAAAGTGGAGTTATTTTGAGGGAGGTTCATATCAAGCTTCCATGGAGGTTGGAAGCAAGTTAAAGCGAAGAAGGAAGAAGAAGAAGAAGCTGCTGGAAATTGGGAGAAGAAGCTGCTGGAAGAAAAAGATATTTATAGCCCAAGCTTATCCACTCCACTTAAATTACCAAAATGCCTTGACAAGTCAACTTGTTATCCTCCAATCCTTTATGCAATCTTTTAGTGCTTTGACACTGGGACAAGGTCCATAATGGTCTAGAAATGCTCAAGTTCATGAAAACTTAAAAATTTTCACTCGAGGTGAAAAATGACCATTTTTCCCCTACCGTGGAAATCATTATCATTTTTATTTCCTTCATCATTTTACCCTTATTTAATCATCCATTTATGGCTTAGGCCTACTTAGGCCATAATATTGTTTAAAATCTTACTTTTAGGGGCTTATTAAGAAAATGATGAAATTACCCCTGATCAAGGATATCGCATCTACTTCTATCGATGAGTCTATAAAAGTCAAAGTCTCATAGTCATAAGTGGTGTTATTATCCAGGTTTGAGATGCCACTCGAGACACAAGCCAATGTTGCAGAGATCTTAAAGTAAATGCTTCTAACACAAGGTTAATGTAGTGATATATCCCTTTGATTAGGGATGGAGGAGGGTGGAGCTGGACTGTTCAATCTGTAATAATTTTTTTATTTGATGGAGTTATGATTTGAACCCATGGTTGTTAATGGGAAGAAAAATTAGATGACTATGGATTGTATTTGAGGTCAATATAAAGAGGCACGTGTGATAATGGTAATAAGAGGCATATTTTGACTGGAATAAATAGTGATTGTTGAGATTCACTTGAGGTTTATAAATTTAAGTATTAAAGGAGGTATAAATTGATACTCACATGCACGGAGGTAAGTGCACTGTGTTAATTAAGCTTGGCCTGCCCATATATGAATGGTGTTGAACTTCCAAAATATTTTATATGCGGATTTGTGTTGAATATGTGTATAGCAGTTTAGAAAGAGTTGGGTTTGATTTCAATTAAGTGATTGGGAGATCCTAAGGTTTGATTTGAACTATGTTGGGTTGTAATTGTAAGTGCATGATTTAGCTCAAGGGTGAAAATTAGTGACTATTATGATTGATGTGTGGCCAATAAGTAAAAAGTTAGTAAGCAAACATGCTCTATGGATAGACTTAAATTTTGCTATGCTTAGTACAAAGCCAATGAATTAAAGGACTAGTGGTGAATATGGTAGTTTAAAGTTAAATGACTTAAGAAAATTGATTATAGTCTAAATGCCTTATGGAGTTTTAAATTTGAGCTGGATATACGAATCGCTTTAAAGGATCAATTTAAGAGTCTAATTGGATTAGTATGCAAACTATGGTGTCAATGATTAGTTTTGAATTTGATTTCTTCAAAGGTAAGGGACTTAGAAATATTGATTTTTGGATATGCTCTAAGAAGGAGTTTCTGCATGTTAAGTTTAGAATAATTTTGACCTTATGGCCGCAAGAGCGAGATGCGACAACTAAGTGAATTGTCTATTTTATAAATGTAATTAGTTAAGGATTGATAAGAAATCAAGATTTTAACACTAAGCGGTGTACAATTCGATATTTATGTATTTAAGAGTTATTTGAAGACAAGTGCTTAAGCAAAGTTGGACTAAATGTTATGGTAAAGGAATAAGATTGTTAGTAGTGAAATATGCCTAAACAACGATTTTGGCATACCACAAAGAGGGTGAAATAGATGTTGAAATTAATGTTCTGATAGCGTACGTATGATAGAAGTTAGTTTTACAAATTGTAGTTTTTATGAGAATGAAATATATAAAGGTTATCAATATGTGGGCATATACTTGGGGTTGTAATTTATGAGTTTAGGGAATTGTTTTGATAAAGTAAATTTCCAATGGCTGTAGTGTCGCATTGTTGAACGTCGATTTGAATTTGAGGATGAATTCATTTTAAGTGGGGGAGACTGTAGTACCCCATACCTTGATATGGTGGCTAACAATGCTAGTTTTATGTTATTTATATTTATTTTATGTTTTTATAGGAGTAGGATCAAAAGTAATTTCAATTGGTGAAGAAAGGTGCACAATGGACTACTGCTCTATTTGCATATGTTTCGGTTTTTCAAGTATATCTCCCACTACACAAGTCCAAATGAAATGATTTTTGAACCAGTAGAAAGCTAAGAGGAAGGGATACAACTTTTATGTGTACCAATTTTCCTAGTTCTAATGGGAAGGTCGTCAAAATCTTTGTCAAAGTGAAAGTATTACACTACAAGAATAGAGTTGGACAGAACCATGAACGCCACGGCACTGAAACTTAGTGCTGCGGCCCTGACTGTAATTTCCACCAATAATAAGTTTATGGGACTTTGGAAGCTAGGGCTTTTGGGAGGCTATTCAAGGGACCTTTTTAGAGGATTTTGGACCTTTTCTTAGTGTCAAAAGAATAAAAAGATTGCACAAAGGATAGGAGTAAGATAAGCCACCTTGTTAAGGGCATTATTGTAATTGCATGAAAAATTTGATAAGCTTTGGCTATAAATATCATTTTCGAGCAACTTCTTCTCATTTTTCCAGTAGCTTCCACCAGCTTCCAACAACTTCTTTTTTCTTCCTCCCTACCCAATGCCATATTCACCGCTACCACCATGAAAATGGAGTTTTTCAATTTCTTTTCCTTGTTTTCTTCTTATTTCCTTTCTTTTCTTACATCTTTCTACTCCAAACTTCTTGGGCACTAAACCTAAAGTTTTAAGCCCCAATTTCCAGCACATATAAACCCTAGGAGGAGAATAAAGAAAAAAAGAGAAAAAGGAAGAAAAGCTTGGTTTTGTAATTCAAGAAAGCTAAGGTAAGGATTTTGTGTATTTAAGCTTATGGTTGGTTAAATTCTTGAAAAATGATGTGTGAATCATTTTGTCGCAGCTATGGTGACCATGGGTGTGAGGAAATTATGAAATTTGTTGGGTGAAATTCAAGCTAAAACCAAGTGGTAAGCTTAATGCTACAATTTGAAGCTTATGATTGGTCTAGTACGGTGAGAATGATTACGTGCATAGGTAGTGTTATTGTGATTTCATGGGTATGGTTGGAAGGCAATTATATTGATTGGAAGTTTGGTGTGTACATATGTGTTGTTAGGAAAGGTTTAAAAGGTTATGCTTGTTGGTGTGCATGAATGAATATTAATGTTATGCTTGGTGGCAACATGTAAATTAGGATGGTGGTACATGTAGCCTTCGAAAATGTTGATGGAAGTAAATTTATAGTTGCTGCCATGAAGTACAAAAGATATTGAATTTGGATTGTTGCTATGAAGTACAAAAGTAAAGGTAGTGCACAGTTGTGGCGTGCTGGAAGGAATAACGAGCGACCGGCAAGTAAAATAGCTAGATACGCCTCCGAACAAATAGCGATATAATATCCTGCTATCATAAGGTGAGTGAACTTGCATTTCAAAATGTTTTGGAGAAATGTTTACGTGTTTCAATGTATCATTTGGAAATTTCATCAATTTTTGGTTTAAAATTTCTTGGGAACAAGCCCTTGATAAAATGTTTGATGTTGTGAATAGTGAAATGTGTAAAAGGATGAATCCATATGCTTTTGTAGAATGTTGATATATATATATTATGTCATAAATGGCACCATTGTGTGACAAATGCAACTGTGCATGTGTGAGGTGAGTGTGCGCTTGTCGGTGATGATGGTAGTGAGGGAGATGGATGGGATGTACAACTATGTGCACGATGTGGTGGGATGCACATGAGCTGGGTGAGATGCACATAATGAATCTTGAAATTTTTTCGTTTATTTGCAAATTGATTTTATTGCAACAAGAAACATTTTGTTTATACTACCTTGCTTGGATAATTGCTGGAAATTTCCTCTCTTTCTAATTTCATACTAAATATGGTTCCTTCATCATTAAATGATTTAATAACCAAGGGTTTAATGGAGGGATTTTAACAAGAACTTGAATTAAGTTGCATTGTTTTCAAATAAGAGCATCATGATTATCAACTTTTCTTATCGTTGCTTGTTCCCTTCCTATGTTCACTCACTGGGTTTATACTCACTGTTTTTAAACTTCATCTTCTCAGATTCAAAGGTAGTTGGGACCTAGATTGAGTGTCCATGTATGCTCGTCTTCTTGGTAGGTATTATGGCATCTCAGTAGCGGTACCTTCACTTAAAGTCACTCCGTTGACAGTTGAGAGTCTTTTGTCCATGCACACACATATGTAATGTAAACTACTAAGAATCATGTTATAAATGAAGTACGTATATGTTGGATTGATAATGATGCCCTTATGAGATGGCAATGAATGACAGTACTTTGAGGTAATACAAATATGAATATTCAGTTGCTATAAACTATTACTAAAACATTCATCGTTGAAAATTACAACACATAAGTTTAAAGATGATGGATGGAATGAGGAATAGGATCTCATAAATAGGCTTGCTTAGGCCTAATGGGCTACGCCTATTAGGTCCATGCACCGATCATGGCCCGGGATTTGGGTCGTGATAGTTTTAGTCTAACCTTTATGCAAATGCTTACACCATGTATTTTAATATGAAAAGCAATTTGAAAGGTTATCGGACCTTGTTTTCTAAATGATTTAAAGCAAAAGACTTGGAAACCTCGATTTGGTTTTGAAAACAATTTTGACAAACCGAGAGCATTGAGAGTAGGCCGAATGTCACATCAAAATAGTGTGAACTTTGTGCACAAATGAGCTCTAGCTAGAGAACCTTTGGGTCACCGACGGGCTGTTAGACGTGGTTAGGCCACAGTTTATGATTATACATGGCAAGGCCACGGGTTGTTATACGTGGCAAGGCCACGAGTTGATATACGTGGTTGCAGCCACTTGATTTCTCTGATGTCGGCTAGCATCGTTGAGACTACCATGGTTATGGGAATCCGGTGGAGGGGGGCCTCCCAGATTGTTATTATGTGGAAGAAGGTCCATAGATTGATTATTTATGATTACCTACTCGAGAGCCTTGAGAGTTTTTAGACTCCTACTCTTTTGCATGGTGAAGAGTTAATGTTTTCCATAGCTCCCTCAATTGAATGAAAGCTTTCAGTGCTTATATGTGATCATGAGTTGATTTATGTGGATGTACACGTTGATATTTACATGCCACACATTTTGGGAATGTGTAAACTTTTATACGGTTATATGTATTTTTGATGGAAAGTGATGATTTTGATGATTGAAATTTATTTTTGTAGTGATTGTTTTCGGCATTGTTTTGACAAGGAAAGTACTGCATTATGATTTTACGGCATCATTTTTACAAGGCATAAACACCCTACTTGTGATTTGGCTTTTCTAACATTTTATAATCTGGTTTTATTATTCATATGATATGCTTTAAGCTTGTTTCCCATCTGCGGCCTGTTCATGGAACCGATGATCACTAAGTTTGTGAGACTCACCCCCTTTATCTTCCTTTTGTAGATAGTGATCGGCGTAGTGTGCATTCATCGGCACATATTGTCTACTACGGATAGGTAAAGGCATCTCATAGCACTTTATTCCGAGTCGCTATGCTTCTAGAGGTCAAGTCGTTCATAGTATCATGTATTTATAAATAGTGTCAATGTAAGTGAGCGGTTAGATAATTATAGACTATAATGTATTTTTACAAGTAAGGTGAATAAAGGTTAAGATGGCTTATTATGATTTATGTTCAATTCTTATTACAAAGGGTTATGTGGTTCAAAGTAATTTCATAGATTGTTGGCATGAATATGTAGTAATAACTAAAGTTTCAAATAAGGTGTGTTCGAGCATTGGCGGGTTCTCCCACAAGACTTAGACGCAGGTAGTGATCAAGGAGCAGTCATTACAAAATCTAAACATTAAAAGCAAAACCAAGAAAACAAGAGAATAAAAGAAAATATAGAAAAACTCAAGAATTGTATTCTTGATCTCCAAATCTCCTTGAATCCTGCAAATTCTTCTTAGCTTCAATGACTTTATGGCTTGACTCTCAGCTGTTAATCTGGTGTTTGTTCGTTCCTTCTTGAAGTCTTTCGAAAGGTTATTTTTATAGGCTCTGAAGTTAAGCCAAGTTGGGTGAAGAAAGAAGTCAATTTCAGTTGGGATTTCTTCATCAGACTATGTAAGTCGCAGCCTTGCCTAATTAATTAACAAAAATTGTTATTGCTCTATGACTACTGTAGTTTGTCAACTTCAACAAGATTTTTGACCATCCTACAAGCTGAACTGGGTGAAGTAGTAAACACAAATTGTAGAGTTTTCTCTTATCTTTCCAATGATCCAAAAATTGCTTCATTTGGAGCTCTGTAGAGAAAGTTATGGCCAAAATACCAAAACATGTGGATTGGAAATCTGCACCTTGAAATTGCTCTCCCTTTTCCATTAAAATTATTCTTTCAAACACCTATAAAAAGCACAAATAAATCAATAACAACCTATCTTATCCTCATTAACATCAAATTAAGCATAAAATTAACCATGATTAGATTGACTCAACTAAAATAATTAATTTAAAATAATTAAATAAAACTTACTAATTTCTATGCATTACTACAAAAACTAAGCCAAATTATTATCAAAATTAAGCCCAAATAACTCTATATTAGAGAGTTATCAATAACCATAAGAAATGTATTGTGGCAGCCAAGAAAAGCCTGATTGGAGAGGATTTAGTGACATGCAAGCCATCAAACTCTTGGATGCATGATGGATTCAAAGTGAAAGAGGAAAGGTAAGCATGGTATTGCATTTTAAGGCCTACAGTTGGTAGAGTTGTCAAGAAAATAATTTGTGAATAATGTTGGCAGCTTGGTGATTGAAACTTGGAAGAATATTGGAGTGCATGTAAGGCTCAAGCAACCTCAAAGTTAAAAATGTATAATGCTTTAAGTATGGTTAGAAGATTTTGAGAAAATGGATTTTGTTGTGTTGATTGAAAGTTTGAAAGACACATTGGGAAGAATGATGATTGGTGGAAAGATTCAAAAATCATGAGCTAGTTAGAAATGTTAAGGTTGCTTGCTATGTTGTTTGAAAGAAATAAGGATGAATAGTGTGGATGGAAGATTGGGAAATAAAGCATTGAAAGTTAGATAGACAAATTATGCATGTAAGCTTGGAAATAATTGACTGAAATTGGATTGATTGTTGCTACCATATATGTGGTTAATGCTATGAAAATATAAGATGGGCTATGATGAATGTTGCTTGGAAAGGCTGAAATCGGCACTTAATGCTATAAATAAGTTGCTGGTACATGTAACATAGAGAATTATGCATGTAAAGGATATGAATTCCTTTAGTAAAAATACGTCAATATGCATATGAATATGAAAAAGCTAATTGAGGAAGAATGGTGATTTTAACATGATTTGAGGTATTCAAATCATGATTAATGTTTGAATGAGAAAGAGAATGGAATGGGATATAAAAGCATAAAGCTAAGTGTGGGCAGCAATTGTGGGATAGAATAATTTGTAAAGTTGCTAAGTATTTTGAATTTAATTGCTACCAGAAAATTGACAAGCAAAGGATAGTTGCAGTGCATGTAAATCAAGAAGGATAACAATTAAACAACAAGTGATATTGATCGATTAAGAACGCAAAGAGTTTAAATTGGTGAAGTAATATCTAGCCAAGAGTGGTGAGAAGGAAGTGTCGATTTTTAAAAGATTCTATGCTATATCAAAGTATATAAATAGTATTATTCAATGCCTTTGTGGAAAGCATGAGTTGCTAGAAAATGATAAGTGATTTGAATACATGGTTTGGAATGATTTATACACTGCCTTTATGGAAAGCATGAGTTGGTAGAAATAATAGACATTTGTGAATTCAAATTGAGTTTGAAGGTGTTTTGTATATACTATATATATGTGATATATGTAAAGTGTTTTAGAAATCGGGAAACAAACCCTTTTCCAATGTTTTGCATCAAAACCATGCCTTGAATCTTTGTGTGACATGCATAGTTAATTGCACTTGATAAATGACTTAAATACAAATTCTTGTGAGCCAGTTTTAGTTTGAAATTTATGCAAATGTTTACACCATGCATTTTAATGTGAAAACAATTTTGAAAGGTTGCCGAACATTTTTTTCAAATGATTTAACGAAAAACTCTTGAAAACCTTGATTTGGTTTTGAAAACGGTTTTGACAAACTGAGAGCATCGAGAGTAGGTTGAAATCTATCAGGATAGTGTGACCCTTATGAACAAGTGAGCTCTAGCTAGAGAACCTTTTGGGTCACCGATGAGCTGTTAGACGTGGCTAGGCCACAATCTGTAATTATACGTGGCAAAGCCTCGAGTTGTTATACGTGGCTAGGCCACTTGTTGATATACGTGGTTGTAACCACATGCTTTCTCCGATGTCGGCCAACATCATCAAAATTGCCATGGCTTTGGGAATCTGGTGGAAGGGGGCCTCTCAGATTGTTATTAAGTGGAAGAGGGTCCAAGGGTTGATTATCTATGATTACCTACTCGAGAGCCTTGAGAGTTTTTAGACTCGTACTCTTTCGCATGGTGGAGAGATATTGTTTTTCCAAAACTCCCCGTTTTAATTGAAAGCTTTCAGTGCTTTATATGTTGACCATGAATTGATGTATGTGGATGTATTCTGTAATTTTTACATGCCACATGGTTTAGGAGCATGCGTGTTTGATACGGCCATTTGTATTTATGAAGGAAATAAATGATTTCAACGATTGAAATCTATTTTACTATACTTTGATTTCGGCATTTTTTGCCAAGGAAAGTATTGCACTATGATTTTTACAAGGCATAAATACTTTATTTGTTATTTAGTTTTATAAGGATATCTTTTTATACTCTGGTTTTATCCTTGAAATTATCTATTCTGAGCTTTTTTCCCATCTACGCTTTGCTCACAAAGTTGATGATCACTGAGTTTGTGAGACTCACCCCCCTTATCTTTTTTTTTGCAAATAAGTGATCAGCCTAGCGTGCATTCATCGACATATATTATCCACCACGGATAAGCAAAAGCATCTCATAGCACTTTATTCTGAGTCACTCTGCTGCTAAAGGTCAAGTCATTCTTAGTATATTTCATTGTAAATAGACACTAGTCTTAATATAAATGTATAGTTGGAGATTATAAACTTTAATGTATTTATACAATTAATGTGGAATAAAAGTTAAGTTGATTTATAATGACTTTTGTTCAAATCATATTACAAAGAGTTATATGGTTCAAAGCAATTACATAGATCAGCGGTGTAATACCCCGTACTCCAATATGGTGACTAATAAAGCTTATCGGATGCCAATTAAGGTTAATTATAATGTTTAAAAGTGATGAAAAATGAAAGGAATAGTTTGGGATAAAATATTTTGCTTGCAAGAAAATAATAATATTTTTATCAGAGAAGAATTTGTGAGATAAAAAGTGATTCGGAAGTCAATTGAGGTATAATAAGGTATTTTGGGTGCCAAGGAGACAAGAGGAAATTTTTGGAATAAAATAATATTAAAATATTAATATTTTATTTAGTGTCAAAATTTTCCATGAAAAAAGAGTATATGGTCAATCTAAGTGGAGAAGAAGAAGAATGAGAGAATTTTGGAGAAAAATGACCTTAATGGGGCCACGTGTCTTTATTAAGTAAAGATAGCATGGGCAAATAAATATTTTAAATATTATGGGGACACCGAGTTGGAGTACAAACTTCACACTTTGTTTGTGCATGTGTAGAAAAAGGTAATAGAAGGAAATTGGAGTTAAATGAGTGTTGGAAGGACTAAATTAAAATGGAAGGAAACAAAAAAGGCAAAACGGTAATTTTATGTGAAGTTTGGTCAAAGCTTCCAAAAAAAGCTTTGACTCTAATTTTTTTAGGCCAAGATCGACCTTATCCTTTCCCCTAGCAGATTTTTTCTTCTTTTTCATCCATGCTGCACACCATTCTTGAAGCTTCCATGCCATTTTCTCTTTGTCCACCATGAAACCAAGTTTTCTTCATTTTCCTTTCCATGTTTTCTTTTCTTTCTTCTCCAAACTTCTTGAGCACTAAATTTACAGCCTTTAACCCCAATTTCCAACACACCTAAACCCTAGGAGGAGAAGAAAGAAAAAGAGAGAAAGGAGAAAAAGCTTGGTTTTGGTGATTCAAGCAAGGAACGGTAAGAATTCTTGTTTTTGGCTTGAGTAGTCTTTGAAAATGAGTTAGTGACTTAGAGAAATACCTTGTGGCAGCAAAGATTGGCTTGATTGGAGAAAAATTGGTAACATGTAAGCCAATAAACCCATAGGTACATGAAGGACTCAAAGTGGAAAAGGAAAACGGTAAGTTTAACACCATATTTTAAAGCCTACGGTTAGTTGAGTGTTGTGAGGAATTATGGTTGTTGAAAGGATTTATTTGCCTAAGCTAGTTGAAAATTATTAAGATTGTATGGCATGTTGTTTGAAAGAAATGAAAAAGGAATATTGTGGATGGAAGATTGAGAAACAAAGTATTGAAAGTTTTGTAGATAACGATGCATGTAAACTAGGAAATAATCGAGTGAAAGTGAGAATGATTGTTGCTGCCATATATGTGGATTATGTGTGGAAATATAAGATGGATTTAGGCGAAAATTATTTAGAAAGGTTGAAGCAGGCACGTGACATCATAAATAACTTGTCGGTGATATAATCTAAGGAATTTCGTAAGCAATGGATATAAGTAATTTTGGTAAAAATGTATTAAGATGTGAGTTAATTGAAGATGGTTTCATGATAGGATGAAAATTATAAATTTGAGTAAGGATTACTTGATTGAAGTGCTGCCCATATACGTATGTAATTAAAAATATTGAGTTCATGTTATTGCTAGGAAGTGCAAAGATAAGGTTAAAGAACTATGGTGGCATGTCGGAGTAAACAACGAGCGACCGGCCAGTGAAAATAGTTAGAGACACCTCCGAACAAATAACGACTTAATATTTCGTTGTATCCAGGTGAGTGAACTTGCATTTCAAAACTGTTTTGGATTTGTGAATGTGTTTGGACAAATATTTTGAATGATTTATCCAAATCTCTTTCAAAAAAAAAAAAGTGCCTGGGAACAAGCCCTTATGAAATGTTTTTATGTTGTGAAATGGATAGTGTGATGAATCCATGTGTTTCGGTATAATGTTGATATATATATATATATGTACAGTACATTAGTAGATAATATTGTGTAATGGATATAACCATTTGTGTGCACGATGTGGGGGGATGCACATACTAGTAATGACGGTGGTGAGGTAGGCAGATGATGATATTGCCCATGTGCACTATGTGGGGGGATGTACACGACGACATTAGATGTGCACGATGTGGGGGGATGCACATGAGCTGGGGAGGCGGTGGATGCATATATATACATATATGTTTGCATATGTTCACATGTATTAATGCAATAAAGATTTTATGAATAACATGTGTGACTATAATGTATGTGGAAACCTGCTTGCTGAACCTTGAGCATTTTTTTTAAGTGTTCCAAATTGATTTGCATTGCAGTGAAATGGTTTATTTGGGATGAAAGGAAGTCTTTCTTGTTGCTCTATTTCTCGTTGTAGCGAGAATGAAACTTTCTGTTCCACTTATCATTTGGCTAGTTTTTGCCATATTTTCCACTTCTCCAATTTCATTTTGAATATGAATTCTCTATCGTCACATGATTTATCAACCAAGGGTTCAATTCAGGGTTTTAATGAGGACTTAAGCTAAAGTGCATCGTTTTCAAATAAGTGCATCATGATTTCTAAACCTTCCTTAACGTTGCTTGTTCCCTTCCTATGTTCACTCACTAAGTTTGTACTCAAGTTTTTAAAATTCATGTTTTAGGTTTCCTGAGTCAAAGGTGATTGGATCATAGAACTAGGTGTTCCTCCCCATCCATTGCTCAGTAGGTTTACCATGACATTAAATGTTAGCAACCGTGCCCAGAGTCACTCCACTAATGGTCAAGGTCTAATCATGTATATATGAATACTTGGTGTGAAATATTAAGAATTATTTGTTAATCTATTTTTGAATA
Source organism: Theobroma cacao (assembly GCF_053813885.1). Lineage (NCBI taxonomy): Eukaryota > Viridiplantae > Streptophyta > Magnoliopsida > Malvales > Malvaceae > Theobroma > Theobroma cacao. Next base: position 33,292,737 of record NC_142645.1, read on the forward strand.
TATTGGTGGATGATGCCATTATGAATGTATGATTGGGTTTTATGAATTGTTTTCAAAGGAACTGTATTTGAACATTTCGAATTTTGGATTCTAAAGGAAAATGGATTAATGTATAAGATCATGTAAGTAGGCTTGCTTAGGCTCAGTGGCCTGAGCCCATTAGGCCCTTGTACCGGTCATGGCTCAAAAATTGGGATGTGACAGGTGGAATGAATATAAGATATTAACAAAAGTTTCAATTAAGGCTTGTTTGGAGCTTGACGGGTTCTCCCTCAAGACTTGAACGTCGGTAGCGATCTAGGAATGAGTCGTTACATGGGGTATTGAGAATATTGATGAGTAAACTTCATTTTTAGGTGCTATTGGAGTAATTCAAGTTGTTGAAAAAGTTGAGCTTTTGAAGAAACGTGCTAAGAGAAAAAGGCACACTTCAAGTGGTGGGTAGATACAATGTTTTTAATTATTTTAGTATAATTAAGCTTGCTTATTCCACAAGCTCGCATTAAACATATTTTGATGAACTTTGAGATGTGAACAATGGTTTCAAGTTTATTTTAAGAAATCTATGTACACAATGTAAATATGTTATTATGTATTTAGTTTTGAGCATAAGGAACAAGTCTTTCAATTGTTTGATGCCTCAAAAATTAATATTTGTCTATGGATAATCGATTGGTTCATGATTTGACAATTTGGAATGAAAAATGATTAGTTTTGCTTGGAACCTAGCACCGGGGCAATTTGTCTTTCAGATTGTTGGTTTTGATTCAGCCTTTACTTCGAATATCTATTATGTAGATGATTGAATTCATCCTTTGTTTAAAAATGAACTTTGAACACTTTGACTTTATTTTGTTTTGAATGTTTTGATCTTGGATGGTGAATGGATTCACCTTTTATTTGGAAATGGATATTTGGATATTTGGAACATAACACAAATGTTTTAATGGAGCCTATTTGAGTTATGGCCTTGTAGCTAGTGACAATAGCCATTAGCCATTGTGCATAATGCTTTATGTTTGAGTGGGTAGCTAATGGAGTCCTACCCCTTTTGATTTGGTTTTGTTTGGTGGTTGATACAATCCTATCTCCTTTGATATACAGTCGATGACTATAATGTATCTAACCACATTGGTGCTACAGCACACTTTTATTTGATTGCCCATCCTATTTAGCGCTCCATAATCTATTTGAAATGATATTTGACTCTATGGAATTGGAATTTGATATTTGCTTTGACTTTAGACTTTAGAATTGATATTGTTGATTTTGGATTTTGATATTGATATTTGTTTAGATCTAAGTCCTTGGATTTGGAAATTGTATCGACCATAGTGCTTAAGTTATTATTTGTTTCGAGTTTTACATTTGGATTTGGCATTTGTCTCGACATTAATCATTTGGATAGGGAAATTGTCCTGACTTTGGTGCTTAGACTTGATTTACTCAATGTAATACAAATTGTGTTATTTTTGAAATTCATTCATTTTCTTCAAGGATTTTCTAAAGACAACCACATTATTTCATTTTCCTTGAAACTAAACCTTTATTTTTCCCAACATCTTTTACAAAAGCTTTAGAGCTCAACATTTATAAATTGTTTTCTTGTAAATACTTGAGCATTTTACAAACCATTATTTCATTTCAAAGGCTTAAGAATGGATTTTCAACAAAGCCTTATACAATCCTTTTAAATAAGTTTGTATCTGTTGAGACAATGATATTGAAGTTTTCTATTGACACGTTGTCACAGCCCAGTTCCCGGGCCATGACCGACACAAGGACCCAATAGGCATAGCCCACTAGGCCCAAGTAAGCCTCTCAATAAGCACTTGTTTATTAACCCATCTATCTAGTATATTTCCTTCAGAATAAGCTTAATAGTGTTTAAATGTCGATTTCTCCAACACAACTCATAAAACCCAAGTGAATGTTCACATTAGCATCATAATTTGGATCATACATAGATAGTTTGTCGACTTATCTTTGCAATTCACATTAAACATATGCAAAGACTTTGACCGTCAACGGAGTGACTTTAGATGGGAGATGTGACTACTGAGTGTTAAGATACCTACCCAAAAGATGAGGGTACACGAACACCTCAATCTACGTATCAACCACCACTGAATCTAAAAACATGAAGTTGAAAACGTGAGTATAAACTTAGTGAGTGAACATAGAAAGGGAACAAGCATCAATACGGGAAGTTTTAGAAATCATGATGCATTTATGTTGAAGACAATGCAATTTAACTCAATTTCTGGTCACAATGGAAATCTATTTTTACTGCGATGAAAATCAAGTGGAAACCATTTCTCAAGTTTTAACATTTCAAATTTCACATGCATTTCAATCATATACCATATTCATGAGCTTTTATTTCATAACATAGATACACATACATATATATAGATAAACACCAATACCACCATAGTCTCATCCGACTAATGTGCATCCCCCCACATCGTGTACACAAGCACTCTTATCATCCAACTCCCTCACCACCGTCATCACCGGCATGTGCATCCCCTCACATCGTGCACACGCACAGTTATCATTATCACACAATATCCACCACCAATGCAAAACATATATATATCAACATAATGTAGTAGTGCAAGAATCCATAACAGCCACATGTCACAACATAGAAACAATTTATCAAGGGCTTGTTCCCAAGGCATCCATTTTAAGAAAATATTGGAGAAAATCATTTAAAGGTTTTGTGTAAACACATTCACAATCCCAAAGCAATTTGAAATGCGAGTTCACTCACTTGGCAAAACGAGGTATTAGGTCGCTATTTGTTTGAAGGTGTCTCTAACTATTTCCACCGGTCGATCGCTCATTATTTACTCCAGCATGCCACAAACAATACTCTAACTTTACTTTAACACGTCCTAGCAATAATCCAAACTCAATATGTTTAGTCCATCAACCCACCTCTGTTTCTCACCCTATCACGAAACCATATTCAATTAACTCACATCTTAAGGCATTTTCACTAAAATTACTTATATCCGTTGCTTATGTAATTCCTTAAATTATAACATCGACAACTTATTTATAATGTCCCGTACCTACTTCAACCTTTTAATTAACTTTCGCCCAAATCCATCTTATTTTTCCACAGTATTAACTATATTTACGATGACCATAGTCATTTCGAATCTATCCAATTATTTTCCCATTTCAATCCACATTATTTCTCCTTATTTCTTCCAAATAATATACCATTCAACTTAACACTTTCAACTAATTTTTCTAAATAAATTCCTCCGACAACAATGCTTCTTCACAACAAATCATTTCAAAATTTCTTAACTACACTTGAGCACTATTCATCAATTTCCTATTTTCTTCTTTGCTCTAATCCCATGAGACATCATAAAGAATTTTTTTTAATTGTTGTATTAAAATAATTTAATTTTAATTCATATCACTACTAACCAAAAATTTAACTAAACAAGTGGGCTAGCTTAAAATAATCTAACTTCAAAATATGCCTAATAAAAGAAAAGAAATCTTTTGCCTATTTGGGCTAGGTTAGTCCAAGCCCAATTTTTCACTTTTATTCTCTCTTGGACTTTTCTTTCTTTGTTGTTATTGGGCCCTTTCCATGGGCTCTTCCCATTTCTTTCTATTGAGCCATGCCCATTCTTTTCTTATTGGGCTATGTCCACTCTTTTTTTTTTCTTTCTTTTCTTTCCTTCTTTCCCGTTGCTTGCTCTCGTTTCTTTTTCTCCTCTCTCCTACCTGTCAGCAGCACCTTTTTTTTCTTTCCTTTTCCTTTCTTACACTTGCATACCATCCATAATTTCTTCCTCTTGCTCCCTCTCACTATTGGCTGCAAGTTCCTGCTTCTTTCAACACAAAAATCAGTAGCTTAAACTCCTCTTTTTAGCCTTAAAAATCAGCAGCCAAAGCTACTCATTTCACCCTCAAAATCGGCAGCAAAAACCTCCAAAATCAGTAGCCAAAGTTGCTCCTTTCAGCCTTTAAAATCAGCAGCTAAAGCTACTTTTCTCACCCTAAAAACTTGGCAGCCAAAGCTGCTTTATTCTTTCTAAAAAAAATCAGCAGCCAAGCTACTCCTTTCTCCCTAAAAACTTAGTAGTAAAAGCTGCTCTGTTATGCCTAAAAAACCAGCAGCCAAGCTGCTTCTTTCTCCTTCAAAACTTGGCAGCAAAACCGCCCCTTCAAACTCAACTTTTTCACCCTTCTTTTTCTTCCTCACCGTTCGGCTTTTCTCTCCTTTCTTTTTCTCTATCTCGATTGTTTCTCACTTTTTTCTTTCCTTTGTTCTTTTGCTTTTCTTTTGCTCTCCCTCACAATCGACTTCTCTTTTTCCTTTTTCTTCTTCACGTAACCGACTTAACTTTTCTTTTCATTTCTTTCTTATCTTTTCTATCTTTCATCTTTCATTCATCTCAATGGCCGACCCCCCTTTACTTTCACACATGTTTTAAAAATAATAATACTAATAGCTTTAACTCTCTCTTTTGTCTCCATGACTAGTTGGTAACAAAAAGAATTGATAAAATTTTGTTTGATGTGGTTTGCAAGTGGGGCCGACAATGACAAGCTTGCTTGTCAATTTTCCTTTTTTTTTTCCTTTTTATTCTTTTACATGTGACCACCCATACAATCATTCCTTCTTCTTTTATTATCTTCCTTGACCGGCCATGAGGTTAGAATGCAAGTCAACAACTGCTTGGAACCTTTAAAGCCACTTTACTTGACTTTTCCTCCCCATTTCACTATTGTCTCATCTTTTCTCCTCATTTTCTTTGTCTTTTCCTTTCTTTGTACATAAGCCTTACATTTCCAACAAATCTTACATGGATGGCCGGCCATGAGGAACAAAAAGAAGAGTCAAAGATTCCTTTGACCAAGCTTTGTAACAAAATTACTATTTTACCCTTCAAGGTTCTCATCTTTTTAATTAAGTCCTCCCAAAATCTTTAAATCTCCAATTTCCTTCTATTTTCTTCTTTTACATATGTACAAATCAAATATAAAGTTTGTACCCCAACGTAGTGTTCCCATAATATTTAAAATATTATTTACCCTACGCTATCTTTATTTAATAAAGACACGCGAGCCCTATTAACGTCATTTTTCTCTAAAATTTCCTCGTTCTTTCTCCCCCCCACTTAGATTGACCATATACTCCTTCTTCATGAAAAAATTTCGACACTAAATAAAATATTAATATTTTAATATTATTTAATTCCAAAAATTTCCTCTTGTCTCCTTGGTACCCAAAATACCTTATTATGACTTAATTGGCATTCGATAAGCTTTATTTGTCACCACATCAAAGTACAAAGTATTACACACGTGATCCTACTTGGCACATAGCTTGCTCCTCGGGATGTTTGATTTTGCTTAGAGATTGAATTCCCAAATTCATTGAAAAATTTGTTATGCTTGAAAGTTAAACTTTGATATTGTTTGAAATGGATTACTTGCATTTATTTTAAAAGTATCTTTGACAAACACTCTCCTATCTAGTTTGTTCCCCCTCCTCGTATCTATCCACAGAGTTATTTATAACTCACACATGTAAGATGCATATGTTTTGCAGATCAGCAATTGCTTGAGATTGTTGTCCTTTGGAAATAGCTACTTCCATAGTCAGCCTTGTTAAGAGTTTGGTAAGGTATCCAATAAGGGTCAGCCCTTTTGTTTATAGTTGTACTCCACTGGTCTTATTTGGGTTGTTCTTTTATGTTTGACTATTATGGCTATGACTAGGTTTATGTCTTGTATTAAATGACATGTATTTGAGATATGCCAAGAAACGTCTACATTTATATTTGCTACAAGATGGCCCATACTTGTTATTTTGATATGTGTTGCTTCCACATTTTTAGCACGTGTGTAGACTACTATGATATATTCCTATGTGATATAATATGTTCATGCATGTTTGATGTATAGTTCCATGGTGATGAGCTCAATGAGGTTAATGATAACTGTATTATATAGAGTTATTTAGATACATTTTGGGACACTAAAATAGCTAAGTCCTCATGTTTTGAGTCAAATTTTGATAGTTTTTAGGTTTTTAGTTAATTAGTTCAAAGCATGCTAATGTGCTTTAATTTTATTAATTTTAACTCAAATTCATGTTGAAAGTCTCCATTTAAGTCAATGCTGATTTCTTCTATGATATTGTAGTTTCACATGTGCTTAAAGTTGAATGTTGGTGAACAAGGCCATAGACACAAAGTGCAGACTTCTACTGAACATGTTGTAACATTTTAGTCCTAACTTTCGTTACAGAAATCCAATCAATGTGATTCGTGGACCATTGCAAATCTAAGAGTCATACCTACACTTTTTATGTTTACTATTTCACCTAGATCAGCCTTGAAGTAGGGGAAAATTGCATTGCAAGATGAGGTACTATAGTAGACTGCACCAAGGAAGCATAAGAGTAGGCAGCACCGCGGCCATGAAGAACTCAAGGCCTCTACGCCCAAAGGAGCGACAATGCTCCCATAGAACAACCTGAGAACTCAATACTGTAGCACCCAAGGAGGAGTGCTACGACATAGGACTGAAAGCAAGCAAAATATATATAAGTCATGCGAGCAAAGCCGAGGCGCTCTAACCTGGATTAGTGAATTGTAGCCAATTGGGAAATGATTTTTTAGGGTTTGTTGTTGGCTATAAATAGGTCTTTTTCAGTAGCTAAGAGAAGAGGTTCGAAGAGGCAATAAGTGACAATTTTTAAGAAAAAAGAAAAGGCTTTTTAACGAGAAAAACAAGATGAAATTGAAGGGATCGAGGATCAAGAATTGACAGAAGATTTTGTTTTTCTTTACTCTTCATTTCTTTCTTATTATTTTGCTGTAGCAATGATCTTTTCTCTCGATTTAATTATTCTGCTCTAAATAAAATGATGAACTAATTTTGCTTTCTAGGATTATGGGATGTTTCATTATGTAGTTTGATTATTTGATTTTTTTTTCTTGCTTAGTGTTAATGGAAATCACATGGTTTATACAATTTTGCACTTAACACTTTTTACTGCCTACTCACCAATTGAAATGTAATGGGTCTCTAATTGAAACTTAACAGAGGGAGTTTAGAATAAACCATAGTTTTAAATAGCCTTTGTTTGATTCACTTCGAAGTTAGGTGATAGTTTCGTGTTTAGGATAGACATATACTCAAATACCTTAGCCAGGCATATCAGAACACGAACTTGATGAACTTTTTTTAATTAATATGCATAGATATATGGGATTAATTTAGAAAAGGTAAGTGTGCATGATCTCAACAGATGGCATGTACATAATTTGCATTCTAGGTTAGCCATGTACTTCATTAATCTAAGTTAAGGAAATGATTCAAATCAGACAAAGTTTTGAAAGGCACCATAATCCTAGGTTTTGGGTAAATATTTCTTTTAGTAACTTTTTGTGCTTCGTTAATTATTTAATTAATTAATATTTTTAATTTAATTATTCCTTGGAAATCAAGTGCTTGGATAAGATTATTATGTTACAAGTTTAGTAATCAGTAAGAATAGGTACAAATCTCTATGGGAAATGATACACGACTTACTTTATATTACTTGTACAGCCACGTGTACTTGTGTGTATTAATTTGACCAACAAGTTTTTGGCACCATTATTGGGGAATTGTTATCCTATTTATATTTACTGATATTAAATTAAACAAATTGGCTTAGACCAAGTCTTTCTTTCCTTTATGTTTTCTAGTACGCTCGACATTGTTTACGTAGAGCACAAAACTTAAAGACTATCTCGTATGACCTAGAGATCAAGCGGACATTTTGACAACTAAGATGAGAAAGTCAACAAGATTCTAATTCTTCTAGTACAATGGATGAACAACCAAAAGAATAGCAAGTCCAAGATAGGGTAGTTGAAACTGTTCGTTAAGGGCCTATGTTGTCCCTTTAATACAAGGTATCCCATCAAGCATCAGAAGGCCAACCATTCAAGCAAATAATTTCAAGATCAAGCCCGCCAAATCACTATGATCCAAATATCAATCTAGTTTAGGGGCCTTCCAAATGACGATCCAAATTCTCATATATCTAATTTCCTAGAGATATGTGACACATTCAAGCACAACAAGGTCACAAATGATGCCATTTGACTGATATTATTTACATTTCTGTTGAAGGATAGGGAAAAGGTTTGGTTGAATTCTTTACCCACAAGCTCAATCACAGCATGGGATGACCTTGCCTAGAAGTTTCTTTCGAAACACTTCCCTTTAGCGAAAACAACCATGATGAGAAACGATATCACTTCGTTCATATAGTTTGATGGTGAGACATTATATGAAGCTTGGGATAGATATAAGGATTTACTTAAGCGTTGCTCACATCATGGTTTACCAAAGTAGCTTCAAGTTCAATCATTTTATAATAAATTGTGTAGCCAAGTTCGAGATACAATTGATGCAACTATAGGAGGGCTTTTATGGGAAAGACCATCGACGAAGCATATGACCTGTTGGAAGAGATGGCATCAAACAATTATCTGTGAGACCTCGACCCCTATATGCCCGTAACTAGGTGTAGACATGATATCCCGAGCTAGGGGTAATTTCATCATTTTCTTAGTGAGCCTTTACAAGTAAGCTTTTAAACAATATTAAGGCCAAAGTAGGCCTAAGGCATAAATGAATGATGAAAATAAGGGTAAAATGATGAAGGAAATAAAAATAATAATGATTTCCAAAGTATGGGTAAAATGGTCATTTTTCATCTCAAGTCAAAATTTTTAAGTTTTCGTAAACCCGAGCATTTCTAGACCATTGTGGACTTTGTTTTAGTGTCAAAAAAGTAAAAAGATAGCACAAAGGATTGGAGGAGAACAAGCTAACTTGTTAAGGGCATTTTCGTAATTTAAGTGGAGTTGGATAAGCTTGAGCTATAAATATCATCTTCCAGCAGCTTCTTCTCACATTTCCAGTAGCTTCTTCTTCTTCTTCCTTCTTTCCTTTCAAGTTTCTTCATCCTCCATGGGAGTTCACTTCAAGCTTCCATAACTCTCTCAAGCTAGCTCCACTTTTCATGCTTTTGTGCACCCTTTCAAGAACCTTTGTGCTCTTTCACTCTCTCACTTTAAAACCCTTGAAAAGTCTTACTTCCATATTCTCTCTCACTAGCCACATATAAATATCACAGGTCATGGCCCCCGCTATGCCTAACTGCTCGTCAGTGACCCAAATGTTCTTAAGCTAGAGCTCACTAGTGCACGAGGGTCACACTTAACCGAAGTGACAGTCGGCTTATTCTCGATGCACTTGGTTTGTCAAAACCATTTTCAAAAGATCAAATCGAGGTTTCCAAGTCTTTTGCTTCAAACCATTTGAAAACAAGGTTAAATAATCTTTCAAAATTCTGTTCACCTAAAAAGGCATGGTGTATTCTCTTATACAAAGATTGGACTAAAACAGGTGCTCAAAACTTGCATTTTAAATCATTTAACAATTTCATTTAAACTATGCATATCACATAAAAATACAAGGCATAGATTTTGAATGCAAAATAGTATAAAAGGCTTGTTTCTCAATTTCTAAAACACTTTACATATATAGCTCATCTGTAAATATATCCAAAACAATTTTCAAAACAACTTGCATCCACAATTTCCTACGAGTTCTACTAGCTCATGCTTTCCACGATAACAGTGTATAAATCATTGTAAATCCATTTAGAAATCACCCGTCGAGGCTAACAGCTCATGCTTTCCACAATTGCATTTAATGAAATTTGGCAACATTTATAAAACGTATAACATTATATAGCTATGGAAATTTTGAAATAGACACCCCCACTCACCTTACAATAGCGGGACACTTCGTCGTTATTGATTCGGGTGAGTATCTCTCTATTCTACTTGTCGGTCACTCATTACCTCACCTAATACGCCACCACGGTAACTTTCCTAGAAACCAATTCAACTCAATACATTTAGTGTATATCATTTCCACTTCTCTTTCTCATTCAATCATGAATTCTCATTCTACTAACTTGGATCTTGACACGTTTTTACTAAGGTTCTTCATATCCTTTGCTTGCGTAATTCTTTAGATTATAAGTATCGGCAACTTGTTTATAATGTTAGCACACATATTGATCCTTTCCAATGGTATCTATCAAGTTCAACTATCAATTTCACACAAATAAACTCGCATATTCCAGCAATTATAAATCTAATTTCATCAAGCATTTCCTAAGTTTACATGTGCCACAATTTACATTCATATGCTGCCCATACTTGCACAATTTTTTCCTCACAATATTCAACTAACCATAGGCTTTTAAAAATAGTGTTAAGCTTACCACTTTCCTTTTCCACTTTGAGTCCATTATGTACCCACAGGTTTATTGGCTTGTATGTCACCAATTTTTTCTCCAATCAAGCCAATATTTGCTGCCACAAAACATTTCTCTTAGTCACTAACTCATTTTCAAAGATTACTCAAGCTAAAAACAAGAATCCTTACCTTTCCTTGCTTGAATCACCAAAACCAAGCTTTTTCTTCCTTTCTCTCTTTTTCTTTCTCCTTTTTTTCTTTCCTTTCTCCTTTCTTCCAACTGATCTCATTTATTTTCTTTCCACGAGTACGATTTTCCATGCAAAGCAAAGCCATTTTTCTTTTAAAATGCATGGTGGCAAGGTGAAACAGTGTGGGAGCATGAAAATGGCGTTGAGAGCATGGAAGGGAAGAAGAAAATATCTTTTGCCTGGAGATAAGAACCAGCCATGGGATAAGGATGAAGAGTTGGAAGCTTTGACCAAACTAATGGTAAAATTACCATTTTGCCCTCCAAGGTTTTCACCCTTTTTAATTGTATCCTCCCATAATCTTTTAATTCTAATTTCTTTCCATTTTTCTTCCTTAACACTTGTATCAATAAAATATCAACTTTATGCTTCAACACAATATCACTGCAATATTTAAATATGTACTTACCAGTGCTAGCTTTATTTAATAAAGACATGCGAGCCCCATTAATGTCATTTTTCTCTGAAATTTCCTTGTTCTTCTTCTCCCCCACTTAAATTGACCATATACTCCTTCTTCATGGAAAATTTTGACACTGAATAAAATACTAATATTGTAAATTATTGTATTAATAAAATATTATTTTATTTCAAAATTTTTCACTTGTCTCTTTGTTACCCAAAATGTCTTATTATGCCCCGATTCACTTCTAAATCACTTTTTATATTGTTAATTCATCCTCGATAAAAATATTATTATTTAATTGTTATTGCTTCGCATGCACAATATTTTACTCTAGAATATTCCCTCCACCCTTCATCACTCTTAAACACTCTAATTAACCTCAATTAGTATCTGATAAGTTCTATTAGTGAACATAGTAAAATACGGGGTGTTACATCTTTCTTAGACATGGCGTGTTTAACAGACGCACCTCCAAACCCATACGCAACCAAGCTTTAATTACTTAGACATTTATAAATCATAGGAATAGGTAGGTTTCTAATGAATTAGAGGCCTATGTAGCCTCTCGTCCTTGACTTGTGTTGTGCACCCATAATCGAAGGACAAGACTCTACACGAACTCCAACAACTCCGCTGATAGACACAAGAATCCCTAGGACTCAACTAAACTTAGAGCTTTGATACCAACTTTGTCATAACCCAATTCTCGAGCCATGACCGACGCAAGGGCCCAATAAGGATAGCCCACCGAGCCCAAGGAAGCCTTTCTTTCTTTAAGATCTAAAACTCATAATTTCTAATAAATATTCTTTCGAAATTTAAACTGTGAGAACCAAGTATATATATATAACGTTCCTAAATTAGGGTTATCATTCGTCAACCCTAAACGACATGGCTAATCAAATCAAATGTACAAAGTGCACAACAATCTCATAATTTACATTTAAATAACTATATACACATGCAAGAGACCTTGACTATTAGCAAAGTGACTCTGGGCTTGGGTACTATTACTGGATTCCATGGTACCTACCAAATGGTGAATACAAATGAACTCTTCGACCTAGGTCCCAACTACCTCCAAATTTGAAAAACGTGAAGTTGAAAAGAGTGAGTATAAACCCGGTCAGTGAACATAGGAAGAGAACAAGCAAACGATGAGGAAAGTTTAGAAATCATGATGCACTTATGTTAAAATAATGAAATTTAGTTTAATTCCTCGTAAAACCCCTCAATTCGACCTTTGATTATTTAATCCCTTAGTGTTGAAAGATCCATAATCCATAATGAAATCAAAAAGTGAAAACAACAGTAAATATTCAAGCAAGACAGAGAGTTTTTCGTTGCATTGAAAATCAATTTGGAAACAATTAACAATTTCAACATTCAACATTCATTGCAATCACATAATATTTTCTCTAACATTTCTACGATATGTGTAAACATGTATACAACCATCGACTCATCAGCTCATGTGCACGCCCACACCGCATATAGCTAGAATCATCATCCACCAATCATCAGCTCATGTGTACTCCCACACCGTACATAGCTAGAATCACCCGTCATCACCGGCATGTGCACTCCCACACCGCACACGTGCAGTTACAATTATCACACAATATTATCATTCAAAGCATAACATATATATCATCAGAATATAGGAACACATGGGTTCATCACGTTACACATTTTACAACATAAAACGTTTCATCAAGGTCTTGTTCCTAGGCATGACTTAAAGAAAAAAATAAAATAAAATCGTTCAAGTGCTTTATCCCAACACATATGTATTTCCAAAAAAATATTTAATGCAAGTTCACTGATCTTAACTGTGAGACCTCGACCTCTATATGCCTGTAACTAGGTGTAGATGCGATAACCCGGGCCAGGCGTAATTTTTTCATTTCCTTAGTGAGCCCCTAACGGTAAGCTTTTAAACAATATTAAGGCCTAAGTAGGCCTAAGGCATAAATGAATGATGAAAATAAGGGTAAAATGATGAAAAAAATAAAAATAATGATGATTTCCAAATTAGGGGCAAAATGGTCATTTTTCATATTGGGTCAAAATTTTTAAGTTTTCATGAACCTGAGCATTTCTAAACCATTGTGAACTTTGTTTTAGTGTCAAAAGAGTAAAAAGATAGCACAAAGGATTGAAGGAGAACAAGCTAACTTGTTAAGGGCATTTTGGCAATTTAAGTGGAGTTGGATAAGCTTAAGCTATAAATATCATCTTCTAGCAGCTTCTTCTCACATTTCCAGTAGTTTCTTCTTCTTTTTCCTTCTTTCCTCTCACGTTTCTTCATCCTCCATGGGCGTTCTTTTCAAGCTTCCATAACTCTCTCAAGCTAGCTCCACTTTTCATGTTTTTGTGCACCCTTTCATAAAACCTTTATTCTCTTTCACTCTCTCACTTTAAAACCCTTGAAAAGTCTTACTTCCATATTCTCTCTCACTAGCTAGGTGTTTTAGAGAGAGAAAGAGGGAGTTTCTATAATAGCTTGAAAATTATTGGAAAGAATTTCAAATTTACAAAGCTACCAAGGTGAGTAGTGAATTAAAATTATTTTTAGTTGTTGATAATGTCTAGTAATTTGATTTGTGAGTGTTTTATTGTTGAGATTGTTTAATCATTTTTAATGTGATTAGAGTAGTGCAAATAATAGCCATTTAATGGTAGTTGGAAGCTAGTAGGAATGACTAGTAGAACTCAATTTAGAAAATAGCTTTGGAATAGTATTAATGCCAAGTTGGGTTGATGGTGATGATGCTAATGTGCTGATAGGTTCCAACGAAGCCCCACCACCCTATTTGGACCATTAGAGGAAGTTGGAGTTGAGTAAAGATTTAACGAATACCGATGACTGAACTTGCATTTCAAAATTCTTTGGGAAATGTAAATGCATTTGGATGAAACATTTGAATGGGTTTATCCAACCTTTCTTTAAAAATGTGTGCTGGGGAACAAGCCCTTGATAAAATGTTTTGATGTTGTGAAAATGTGAAATGTGTAAAAGGATGAATCCAAGTGCTCTTATATTATGTTTATATGTATATTATGCATTGGATGTTCATTTTTGTGTGATAAAGATGACCCAACTATGTGCGTGTGGAAGTGCACATGAGCTGATGATGACCCAGCTATGTGCGGTGTGGGAGTGCACATGAGCTGATGATGACCTAGCTACGTGCGAGTAGGTAGTGCACATGAGCGGAGTGTGGCAAGATGGTTTGCTTGATGATGTATGTATATATATAAATATGTGTGCTATATAAAGTTCATGAGCATGGTATATGGTTGTAATACATGTGAAATCTTGCATGTTGAACCTTAGAAATTATTAAGTGTTTCGAGTTGATTTTGTCATTTCAGCAAAATGCCCTTTCTTTGAGATGATGAAAATTTTTCCTTTGTGCCCTGTTTCTCACTGCAGCGAGAATCATTCTCATTGTAGCGAAAAACTCTCGAGTTTTGGGGGTTACACTGGACTAGTTCTCGCTGCAGCGAGAATGTATTCTTGCTGCGGCGAGAAAGTTGCCGATGCTCCTCACTATACGGAGAAACTTTTTGTTTTGCCTCCTGAATCTCGCTGCATTCAATAGCTAAACTTTCGCCAAGTCTCTCCGCTCGAAGTCGAGTATCCCTTTTTGTTGTGTATAGACAAACCCGATGTAAATTATTAAGATATACATTTTAGACAATATTTGTATATTTGATTGGAAATGCCAACGCGAGATGGCAATAGTTAGCATTATTTTGAATTGAAATTATGAAATGTGAATTTAATAACTTATGATGGAATGTTGGACAGGTTATATAAATAGGCTTGCTTGGGCTTAGTGGGCTACGTCCATTAGGCCCATGCGTCGGTCATGGCTCGAAATTTGGGTTGTGACATTATCAATGGCCATTAGAACGATCCACACATAGGAAAGTAGTTGAATTTCACAAGATTGATGCTATCACAACATTAACTGCACAGGTAGCTGCTCAAACTAGAAAGTTTGATTTTTTTAGTACTAACCCTATTCAAAGTCCTTTTGTAGTTTATGACAATTGTGGAGATGGACACACCAGTAACCAATGTCAAAGTAAGAATATGGAAACGATTCAATTTGTTAGAAACAAATAGCAGAACAACCCCTTTTCCAAAACATATAATCCCAGATAGAGAAACCATCCAAACTTTTCATGGGAAAAAATGGAGCATCAACTTCAAGACCGAATATACTGCCTAGTTTTCAACAACAAGTGAGAGCCCCCATTCTTAATAAGAGACCATCCGTGGAGGAGTTAATGATGCAATATATGGCCAAGATAGACTCTTTCATCAATAGTGAGGGAACATCACTGAGAAACCTTGAGATGTAAGTTGGATAATTGGCAAGGACAATTAATAGCAAGGCTCAAGAAACATCACCTAGTGACATTGAGACAAATCCAAGAAGGGAGGACAAAGAACATGTGAAGACCATCACCCTTGGAAGTTGAAAAGAGACTGAGGGCAATACTAAACAAGCTTACCAAGTGGAGAAGGAAGCTGAAAATGAAACACAAGTAGTTGATCTGAATAAGTGCATTGTAGAGAAGGAGACTACAATCACACCACCATCACCTTTTCTTTAAAGATTCATAGTACAACAATAAGAAAATCAATTTCAGAAATTTATGGATGAATTCAAGAAGTTGCACATCAACAGACCATTCACAAAGGCTTTAGAGTAAACGCCTTCGTATGTCAAGTTTTTCAAAAAGATATAGTCAAAGAAAAGACAACTAGGTGAGTACGAGAATGTGGCACTCATTGCCGAGTGCAATGCAATCATACAAAACAAGCTTTTGTTGAAACTCAAGGATCTTGGAAGTTTCACAATATCGTGCACCATTGGAGCATTTTATTTTGCCAAGGCATTGAGTGATCTGAGAGCTAGTATCAACTTGATACTAGTATTTGTTTACAAGAAACTAGGTTTGGGAGAAATCAAGCCTACCACAGTGACTTTGCAACTTGTAGATTATACCATCACCTATCTTCAAGGCATTGTAGAAGATGTATTAGCAAAGGTCGACAAGTTCATCTTTCTAGCTAATTTTGTGGTACTCAATATGGAGGAGGCTAGAGAGGCTCCAATCATTTTGGGAAGACTTTCCTCACGTACTGCCAAAGCACTCATAGATGTAGAGAAAAAAGAGCTTACCTTAAGAGTCTAGGAACAAGAGGTAACTTTTAATACCCTTAAATCTTTGAAAAATGCTAATGTTTCTAATGAGTGTTTTGCAATAAATGTAGTTGAGGGTGAAAAGTGATTGCTACAATTAAATTACATGGATGAGATATAACTATATGCATATGAGAATACTAGGATTTGCAAAGAAAAGACAAAATGATGGCATGAAAAGAAGATTGTTGAGCAACACTTTGAACTAGGTCAAAATGTGTTGCTATTCAGTTCTCATTTGAAGCTATTTCCAGGAAAATTGAAGTCGAGGTGGTCGAGACTATATCTCGTATCAAGCATGTTTCCATATGGTGTTGCGAAATTAGTGGACGACACAACAAATGCAAAATTTAAGGTGTCACAACCCGAATCTTGAGCCATGACCAATGCATGGGCCCAATGGGCATAGCCCACTAAGCCCAAGCAATCCTCTTTATATGATCCTATTCGTCAATTCTATCATTCATACGTTGTCATTTCTAAAACCACAATCCATGATTCTTAACTATAAACACTTCAGTAATATACCATGGCAACCAAATACACATATTTGTATCATTTCAAAATGATGTCATCAATTGCCAACTCATAATGGCATCATCGATCAAAATATACATTTAGTAGTTGCAAAATAAACTTTTGCAATCCACATCTAGTATACATGTATACATGCAAAAGACCCTTGACGACTAGCGGAGTGACTTTGGGTAAAGGTACTAGTACTGGATGCTGTGGTAAACCTACCAATAGGTGAGTATAAGTAGACACCTCAATCTATGTCCCGACGACCTCCGAATCTGAAAACCAAAACATGAAGTTGAAATAGTGAGCATAAACTCAATGAATGAACACAGGAAGGGAACAAGCAATTGATACGGAAGGTTTTCGAAAACATGATGCACTTGTTTTAACACAACGCAATTTGTATATCATAAAGAAACTCGATGCCATGTTGACTTTTAAATCATTTTTAAACATTTAGGAAATTCAACTTTCAACATTCAGTGCAATCACATTTCAAACATGCATGAAGCACATCAAGGTCAATCCCAACTAGACAACATGGATCAACGCACACAATTGCCATCCTCAACTCAACTCATGTGCACTCCCACACCGCACATAGCTAATATCCTCATATGCACTCCCACATCGCACATGGCAAATATCATGTGCACTCCCACACCGCACATAGCATATATCATCATCATCGTGTGCACTCCCACACCGCACACCACAACCCCATCATGTGCACTCCCACACCGCAAATGGCAAATATCATCATCGTGTGCACTCCCACACCGCACACCACCATCACCGTCATGTGCACTCCCACACCGCACACACACGATTATAATTATCATTCAACATTACATTTCAATGCATGGCTCACATAACAACATGTAACAAGAATCTTTGTATGACAATACATCACATGCCACAATTCAATTCGCAATTCAACATAATATTTCAAATACGTAATTCATCACATTATACGTTTAAAAAAAAAAAGTAGAAGTATCACTTATAAAAAGCTTGTTCCCATGCATAAATTTTAAAAGAGTTAACCAAGGATATTCTAGCATTTCATTCAACACACATGCATTTGTTCAAAACATTTTAAATGAAAGTTCACTCACTTGTCGTTGTTGATTTAATTTCTTTTGATCGACTTCAACTTCAACTAATGCTCCAAATGGAAATGTGGGGTCTCGTTGGAACCTATCACACACAATAGCATCACAACCCATCCAATTTGCACGAATATAAATCCAAATGCTATTTCTTAACCCAAACTTTACTAGTGTTTCCTAACTAGTTTTCAATTACCATTTGGCTAGTCAACCTAATACTAACTCCAACAATTTCATAATTCTTCACTTATTACCTTCATTTTCCAGCACTCATATATTTCTTAAAATACATAATTCCCAACTTAATTAATTCTCTTAATGACATCTTACACTAGTACAATACCCTTTATTAAACTAGTCATTTATTCACACTATTCTAATGACACTAGTAATAAATAACCATATTTTCACGACCATATAACCTTCAACAATAACACAGCCCATAATGTAATTATTATCCATCATTAACAAACTTAAAATCAACCTTAATCCATTACTCACCTTGGTGGACTTATAGTTGAATTTTCTTAGTGAGGATGAAAAGAAGAAAAATCCCTTCAAGATGTTTCAAGCTAGTTTAAAAAGTTTCTCTCTCTAAAAACATTCAGCTAGTGAGAGAAAGTGCAGAGGAAAAACTTTTTGAGGGTTTTTTAGGTGAAAAAGTGAAAGAGCACGAAAAACCCTATGAGAAAGTGTACAAAAACATGAAATTTAGAGCTAATATGAGAAAGTTTTGGAGATTTCAAGGATGGCCTCCATGGAAGATGAGAAATCTATAATGGGGAGGAGAAATGAGAGAAAGATGGAAAAGGTGCTGGAAAGTGCTGATACTTATCCGAGGGTTGACCAAAAGTTTCACATTTTTATGAAAATGCCCTTAACAAGTTGACTTTGTATTCCCCATTTCTTGTGGTGCAATCTTTTTACTCTTTTGACATTAAGAAAAGGTCCACAATAGATTAAAAGTACTCGAGTTCACGAAACTTAGAAATTTAGACTCAAAATCTAAAATTACCATTTTACCCCTAAGGTGGAAATTTTTTTTAAATTGTTATATATATTATTTATTTAGTTATTTTACTCACTTAGACCTTAATAATATTAGAAAACCTTCTTCTAGGAGCTCACCAAGAAAAATGACAAGATTACCCTTAATCCACGTCATCGTTTCTAATTCAAGTTACACGTCTATGGAGGTCGAGGTTTCACATAAGGTGAATAGGCATCAGCTGAAGAAATACTGAGGGGTGACATAGATTGTCAACACTTCTCCATTAGTCTTTTCAACCCCAATTGAGCTTAACCGGGAAATCTAGCTAAAGACAATAAAAAGCGCTGCTTGTTAGCCAACCCAAGTTTTACTTCCTTAAGCAATTTTTGATTATACATTAATTATTGTTGTTACTCAATTGTAATATCATTTTAATTTTTATTTTTCACAAAACTAATTACTTATTTTTATTTTCTTTTTCCAAGTAAGAAATATTTACAAGAAAAATTATTATAGTTTGATTAATAAAATATTTTGCCAACGTCATGGCGTTAGGGGGCATCCCTCAAGTTCCATAGTAGAACCCAAGGCTAGGGTGCTATGACACTACCCCAAAGGTGTTGGAATACCCCACAACAAGAAAAAAAATTTTGCATAATGATTGGGCCCTCGGAGCTCCGTCGGCCCCATTTCGAGCCCATTACCCTATATAAACCCCCTTTACCCCATTTTTTCAACCCTAGGCTCAAATTCTAATTCTCTTTCTACCCCACTTACAAAAATCTCACTCCTTGTCACTTACCCACCACTAAATCTCTTCCAAACACTAATTATTTTGCATCAAACTTTTAATTTCGAATATTTTAGAGCATTGTCACTTTCTTTCAAGCATTTGAGTGCAAGAAACTGTGGTCAGTACTCGACCTTCTCTCTCTAATGATTTTGATGATTGGTTTTGTGTTTTGAAGATGGGTGTTGCTTTGAATTAATGGGTATATGCTAGATTTAACAATGTAGTATATGGGTTTCATTAATTTCTAAGTTTTGTACATAAATTAGAATTTTTAAATGGTGGGTACACTGCATAACTCTAATTTTTTGCACTTTGAATTTGCATTTGATCGATAGTAAAATTAGTGTTATTCATGTTATTGGGCAATTGAATAGTTAGTATCAATTATTTTATCTATGTTGATCAAATTTTCTGTAATGTATACTAACTAGTTGTGGTCGGAAGTGTGTTCCTTGTTGCATGGGTACTCAAATAATTACCATGGCACCAAAGAAGAGGACACATGATAGTGGAAGTGGGTAGAATTTTGATCGTAGCAAATTTATTTCAACCGAGGTTGAGAAGCACCACACCCAATCCTCAATGCAAAAAATGCTAGTTCTAGAATATGGTGTTGATGTTTGGAGAGGTCTCTATCCTGACATTTACAACATAATCAACGCATGCCAATGGGAGAAATTTTGCACCTAGTTAGAAGCAGCAATAATGCCTACAGTTCAAGAACTTTATGCTAATGCTACTGAGCATGACAATAGGCGTGCCTTCGTTCAAGGTTGTCAGGTACTTTTTGATGCTCATACTATTAATCTATTTTAAATACTCTTAACATTGAGAATTATGAATATGGCCAATTTATTGTGATACCCCAAATTTTAATATACGCGTAAAGTAGCATAATAGTGGTAACGTGGACCAAGGGTAGTTTTCATCTTCTTCTTCATGAGTCTTAGCAAATATTTTATATTTGGGATTCAATAAATTATTTTTATATAAATAAAAAAATAAAAAAAATAAAGAAATAGAAAAAGAGAGATTTTCACCTTAGGGGTAAAATGGTAATTGTACATCTCGAGTCTAAATTTTTAAGTTTTCATAAACTTGAGTACCTCTAATCTATTATAGACTTTTTCTCAATGTGAAAAGAGTAAAAAGATTGCATAAAAAAAAAAGAAAAAGAAGACAAAGTAAACTTGTTAATGGCATTTTCGTAAATAATTAAAGCTTTTGTCAATCCCAAGTATAAATATCTCAATTTCCACCACCTTTCAGCACTTTCTCCTTCTTCCTCCCATTTTTCCTCCCCATTTCAAACTTTCCATCTTCCATGGAGGCCATCCTTGAAACCTCCATAACTTTCTCATATTAGCTCCAAATTTCGTGTTTTTGTACACTTTTTCATAGGATTTTCCGTGCTCTTTCACTTTTTCATCTCAAAAATCCTTAAAAAGTCTTTCCTCTACACTTTCTCTCACTAGTTGAAACTTTTTAGAGAGAGAAACTCTTCAACTAGCTTGAAAACTCTTGAAGGAATTTTTCCCATTTTAATCCGCACTAAGAAAAATTAACTACAGGTCCACCAAGGTGAGTAATGGGTTA
Source organism: Theobroma cacao (assembly GCF_053813885.1). Taxonomy (NCBI): domain Eukaryota; kingdom Viridiplantae; phylum Streptophyta; class Magnoliopsida; order Malvales; family Malvaceae; genus Theobroma; species Theobroma cacao. The sequence continues at coordinate 33,313,953 of NC_142645.1, forward strand.
GTGTTAATTTCTAAGTTTGTTAATGATGGTTAATAATCAGATTTTTGGGTTGTTTTATTACTGATGGATTATATTGTGGTGAAAAGGTGAGTATTTATTACTAGTGTGACTAAAGTAGTGAAAATAAATGACTAGCTAATAACTAGAATGTGGGCTTTGTTAATTTACAAGTAAATTGATATTTGAAATGGGAATTAAAGGCTGTTTTGATGGGTTGAGATTGTTGGAGGGGGAAATGATTAATAATTATGGTAATTCATGGTTTAACTAGTGGTGTTGATGACTAAATTAGTAAAGTGCATTGTGTTGGTGTAAGATGTCACTAAGGGAATTAATTAAGTGTGGAGTTATGAATTATAAGGATGATATAGCACTGGAAAATGGAAGTAATAAATGGAGCGTTATGAAAATGGTGGAGTTAGTATTAGGTTGAGTAGTCAAATGGTAATTGAAAACTAGTTAGCAAGAACTAGTAAAGTTTAATTATGGAAATAGCATTTGGATTTATATTCATGTGAATTAGGTTGGTTGTGATGCTAATTGTGTATGATAGGTTCCAACGAGACCCCATGTTTCCACTTGAAGCACTAGTCAATGTTTGGAGTTGATCAAAAAAACATGGGTGAGTGAACTTGCATTTAAAACATTTTGAACAAATGTGCATGTGTTTGAATAAAGTATTTATATATTCTTGGTTGACTCTTTTAAAAAAATCTTGCACAAGAACAAGCCTTTCACAAGTGATATTTCTATGTTGTTAAACGTGAAATGTGATGAATCACATGTTTGAAATATTATGTTGAATTGCGGCACGTGATACATTAGAAATTTTGTGATGTTCTACACTAATGGCATAACAGTTGATATTATTTTCTTTGAATGTTGGACTGTGCAACCATGTGTATGACCAATAAAATAATGAACTTTGTGGGATGTATTATTATGCAAATATTATTGTTATATGTTGTTATCTGTGCTATACTTGAAAGTTAATATTGAATGATAACTGTAACTGTGCGTGTGCGGTGTGAGAGTGGACTTGACGATGATGGTGGTGTGCGGTGTAGGAGTGCACATGATGATATATGCCATGTGCGGTGTGGGAGTGCACATAAGGATATTAGCTATGTGTGGTGTGGGAGTGCACATGAGCTGAGTTGAGGATGGTGGTTGTATGCATTGAGCCATGTTGACTAGTTTGGGAATGACCTTGATGAATTTGATGTATAATTGAAAATGTCCATATATATATATATATACATAATATATATACATGAATTCTTATACGCATGTGCACCTGTCTTATAGGGTAGAGATGTTTGGAAAATGAGATGTGATTGCATTGAATGTTGAAAGTTTAAATTTCTAAATGTTTTAAAATGAGTTAAAAGGCAACATGACATCAAGTTTGCTTATGATATACAAATGGCATTGTTTTAACACAAGTGCATCGTGTTTCCAAAAACCCTTCCGTATTGTTTGCTTGTTCCCTTCCTATGTTCACTTACTGGGTTGATACTCATTCTTTTCAACTTCATGTTTTAGTTTTCAGGTTCAGAGGTAGTTGGATCCTAGGTCGGGGTGCTTCCTCATATTCATCTTTTGGTAGGTTTACCATGACACACAATGATAGTACCCATGCCTAAAGTCACTCTGCTAATAGTCAAGGGTCTTTGTATGTGTACATGTATACTTGATGTGAATTGCTAAGATTTATTTGGCAAACTAATAAGGCCATTATGAGTATATACTTGGGTTTTATGAATTGTTTTCGAAGAATTTATCATTTGAACATCATGAATTATAGATCTTAACGAAATATGGATGATAGATGGACTAATGTACAAGTTCATATAGAAAGGCTTGCATGGGCCTAGTAGGTTGTGCCTATTGGGCCCTTGCGCCAGTCATAGCCAGGGATTTGGGTTGTGACATTTATGAATGGCGGAGTCGATTTGGATGAAGTTCTAGGGCACCTTAGCATTCTGGGTACTAAAAGGAAAATTCACAAACGTGTCCTAATTTCATTTAAAGCTATCGCCATTGGACAATGACTACAAAGTGCCATATCATTTCTTGGCTGCAAAGCTACTACCTATGAAACTATTGAGTGATGTGACCAAGAATCGAGCAATTTTCTTGTACGCCATTGTGACTGAGAAGTCTATTGACGTTGGGTAATTGATCTTCAACAACATTATTATGTTGGCCCATTCACCACATGATATATTGTGGTATCCATCCTTGATAACTACCTTATGTCGTCAAGCTAGAAAAGTTTGGTCACCCAATGAAGAGTTATTACATCTGAAGATTCCATTGGATAGTGGAATCATCCATAAGTTTTGTATCGTGACCACACTACTACTAGAGGTAGTTCATCGGCTGCACTTTAACCATAGTGGCATACCTAATATCTCTCCATGACTTAGTGAACACAAAGGCTTGAGCGTCGTTTAGACCATTAGGTAGAGTGCTTCAAAGCCATTGAGGAGATGATTAGGGCATATGTCTATTGGCTCCATTACTTTTTGATGATAATAAAACATTCCCACTCATTTATGTCTAACTATACTACTTGAGTCTGCAAGATGAAAATGTATGTCAATAATAAATTAATCACTGAAAAGCAAATATCAAAACTCATAAGAATAAGGAGCTATAAATGGCAACAAAATAGAAGCCTCTTAGTCGGATAACCAAGGGAGTTAATTAGCTAAAAGTCAAAAGTGAAGTTAGCCGGTTCAAATAGATTGTGAGATAGAGAAGACTTAGTCGACCAAGAAGTATGGTTAGTCAACTAAGAGCACACTACTAGAAATCTCAATTACAAGACAAAGAGAACTTAATCGACTAAGAAGCACAGTTAGTCAACTAAAAGCTCACTGCCAGAGATTTCAATTTCAAGACAAAGAAGACTTAATCGACTAAGAAGCATAGTTGTCAACTAAGAGCACTATATTTGAAAATTGAATTTGAATGCTAAAAGATAGACTAACGGCTAGAATTGACTCCAAACTATTTCCAACGGTCTGAAGTTATCAAACATCCATCAAAGTTGGCTTTTCAAGTATAAAGCCCTTCCCCAATGACTAAGAAGAAGATGAGATGCTACCAAGATCAAAAAGAGCTCAAAAATAGCAAAAACTCTCTCCATCCTTCTTCCGCTTCACTCTAATCTTTGTAATGAAGTTAAGCACTTCATCTTGTATCATTCAGATCAGGTTAGTGATCATAGGTACATCTCTATATCTTTTCTCCTTGATTACTTAGAGTGTGCAAGTCACTCTAAGGGGATTAATCAAGCTTGGGTTAGCTTGATTGGTTGTATAGGTTCTAACTTAGCTTAGGAAAAGTTAAATTTGGGTTTTGGTTGATTCTGTGAAAATCTATTGTCAAAGGTTGTGGCTAAGCCTGTGAAAAGCTATTGTAAAAGCTTGGTGGGAACTTGGGAATTTCACCATTTATAGTGATTTGATTTGAAAAATCCTTGATTAGAAGATCAAGGTAGTGGATGTAGGTCAAAAAGACCGAATCACTATAAATCTTTATGCATTGTCTACCCTCTTTTATTTTTCAATTCATTCCTCTTTAAATCATTCTTTCATCTGGAATTTAAGTTCTCATCATTGACCTTTAACTTGCCCTCAATTAGAAGTCGAGATTAATGACGTTCACAAAATGCTATTCACCCCCCTCTAGAACATGTCTTTGGGACCAACAATGTCAAGCATGTTAGCATGGACTTGGTGTGAGATCTCAACCTCTAGAGACCCGTAACTAGAAGTAGACGCGATAACACGGACTAGGGGTAATTTCATCATTTCTCCTGGTCAGGCCTTGAAAGTAGTTTTCTAATGTTATTAAGGTCCAAGTAGGTCTAAGGAATGAATGAATGAGGGTAAGATAATGAAGAAGATAGAAACAACGATAATTTTCACGATAGAGGTAAAACGATCATTTTACATCTCGAGTTGAATTTTTAAGTTTTCATGAACCCGAGCATTTCTAGACCCTTATGGACCTTGTCTTAGTGTCAAAGAAGTAAAAAGATTGTATAAAGGCAATGGAAAGACAAAATGACCTTGTTAAGAGCATTTGGGTAATTTCATGAGAAAATGGATAAACATAAAGCATAAATATCTAAGTTTCTAGGAGGTTCTTCAAATTTCCAGCACTTCTTCTTCTTCTTTTTCCTTTCCCATGTTTTTCACCCCCCATGGAAGCTTGCTTTGAAACTTCCATATATTTCCTCGAGTTAATGCCAATTTTCATATTTTTGTGCACCCTTTCACAAAGTTTTTTGTGCTCTTTTACTTTTTCACCATAAAACCCTCAAAAAGCTTTCCTTATTACACTCTCTCACTAGCTGGGACATTCTAGAAAAAGAGAGAGAGACACACAGACTTTCCATATTTGTTTGGAAGCTATGGGAGGAGAATTTAGCTACAAAGAAACCCTAAGGTGAGTGATGAACTAGGCTTTGTTTTAAGTTGTTGATAATGGCTAATAATTGGGATTATATGCAGTTTTATTATTGAGGTTGTTTATTCATTTTTAATGTGATTAGAGTAGTGCAAGGAATAGCCCTTTTGATATAGTTGGAAGCCAATTAGGAATGACTAGTAGAACTTGAATTAGAAACTAGCTTTTGGAGTGATATTAATGTAAATTGGATTGGTTGTGATGTTTTTGTGCGTGATAGGTTCCAACGAGGCCCCACAGCCCCATTTGAACCATTAGTGGAGGTTAGAGTCGATTTGAGGTTCAACAATATCGATGAGTGAACTTGCATTTCAAAATTATTTTTGAAAATAGATTTGTGTTGATATGAATTATTTGCATATTTTATCCAACTTTTCATCAAAAATGGGTGCCTAGGAACAAGCCCTTGATAAATGCTTTGATGTTGTGAAAGGTGTGAAATGTGTAAAGAGGATGAATTCATGTGCTCCTATATTGTGTTGGTATACATATTTGAATGTATGTTGTGCAATAATAAATAATGTTGTATGATGATAATGACGTGTGCGAGTAGGGAGTGCACACATGATGACATTGAAATGTGCGAGTAGGGAGTGCACATATGGTGCTATTGCCTTGTGCGTGTAGGGAGTGCACAAGAGCTGAGGAAGGCGGGGTGGTGTAGGTGTTATATATGATTATATTTATAGATATGTGATAGAATGTGTGTGATTGTAAAATGTGATTTTATGGCATGTTGAAATTGGCATGATGAATCTTGAGAATTTCCCATTTTCTTGCAAATTGATTTTATTACAGCACCAAATGGATTTTTAGTGCAAAGGAGGTCCTTTTTACATTTAGGTGCCCTGCTTCTCGCTGCAGCGAGAAACTTTCAGTTTTGGCCACCAGAAACTCGCTGCAGTGAGAAACTCTCAAGTTTTGGTGCATTGCTCCTATATAATCAAATATTTTGACCACTTTTCGACAAGAACTGGGCAAAGTAGTGAACATAAAAGTTATATCCCTGCCACTTATCTTTCTAATGGTTCACAAATCAGGTAAATTGGACTTTGTTAGTGGGAGATATCATGGAAAAACCAAAACATATGCAAACTGAGACTATTTCTCACTACAACGAGAAACTTGCTGTCCTGCTTGCTACCTTGCTTGATTTTGACATATTTTTCACCCATTTAACTTCATGGATTGATCATGGGTTTTTGCAACACTATGAGGTTATTAATCAAAGTTTGAATGAGGGGTTTTTAGTAAGAAATTAACTCAATTGCATTGTTTTTGAAACAAATGCATCATGTTTTCTAAAACATTCCTTGTCGTTGCTTGTTCCCTTCTTATGTTCACTCACTGAGTTTGTACTCACTGTTTTGAATTTCATGTTTTCAGATCAGGAGGTAGTTGGAACCTAGGTCGAGGTGTCCACGTAGTTTCATCTCCTTGGTAGGTATTTTGGCATTCAGTAGCCGCACCTTCACTGTGGTCACTCCACTAGAAGTCAAGAGTCATTTTTTTTTATGAATGCGTTCATGTGATGTAATGTACTAAGATACGTGTCTTAGACAAAATATGTATATTTTAACTGTTAATGCCACCATGAGTTGAAATGTTAACATCATTTTGGGTTTATATTAATGCAATTCTTGATTGCTATAGCCCATTATTAAAGTGATTATAAGTTAGACTTATGAAAGGTGACTTGAGAATAGTTGATGGAATGTTGAGCAAGATTATATAATAGGCTTGCTTGGGCTCGGTGGGCTATGCCCATTGGGCCTATGCGCCGGTCATGGTCAGGGAATTGGGTCGTGACACTTGGCTACTTTACGCACATTGCCAGTCAATCCCACCCAAAATGGGGAAAATGATGTTGGTGCAAAGGAGGATGATGATTGACTTCGTCCATAAGCTTAGGGCAATTTGTTTTTCTTTACTTTCAATAACATTGAGGACAATGTCAATGTCACGACCTGGTACTCCTCTTGAGCCCGTGACAACCGTCTCGACGTCCAGATAGACATTCATTGCCTGGAATGCCAACCAGAACCTCGCAAGGCTTTAATATTTGTTTTCGCACCTCCCCTGTGAGCAACAGTTGTTAAGTATCATGTTTTGAACGATTATAAACTATTTTCAACTCAAAACAATAGAAAAATAATTTTTTTCTTACAGGGGTATTTTGGTCAATTTTTCCAAAAATTTCGAAACTAGCTAAAAATGTAGTATGCGAGTGGAAAACACATATTTCATAATCAAAAATAAGTTTAGATGTCTAAAACATTCATTTAAAGTGAAATTATAACTATTTAAATATAATAAAAATATTCAATAAAATATTCTATTTTCTTATAAAACAATATTTATAGAGTTCTCGGTAAATAATTTTTGTAGCATAAAAGCTAAATAAATTCATACATACTGTAATACAGATAACCAAAGTATGAAATTTAATTTATAGTGACATATGGGCCCACGAATAACCAAAAGTATCAAAAACGGTAAACTTACAGTTTTTGAGAATGCAAGTCCAACTGTAGCCCTCAATAAAGTGAGCTATCTACCGACTATCCTGAGCTTGAAATGGGTGGAAGGAGGGTGATGAGATTATATAATTCCAGTAAGTAAACAAATACCATATAAAATATCTAAAATTGAGTAAATGGAGACAGATTAAAATAGATTATCATATTGTAATTTATCACCTTTCAACTCATTTCAACGAAATAAAATCAATTCATACAAATCAAGCATTCAACATGGCTTATGAATTTCTTAAAACTTTGGCTCGTGCCAAAATCATTCTCATACTTAGTTATCAAGGATACCTTGGCCTGGGGCTATCCCAACCAAGTCCACCAAGGCTGTTAAAAAGTCATGTACACATAAATCATGTTTTTATTTTGAAAACATAGTCGTTCCTTGGCGTTGGCTGAGTTCACCCTCACGTGGAGGTTTGGCGTGAAGTGAACTCTAAAGTTTTAACCTCAGGAGTTATCCAACTGTGCCTCTCATACTGAGGTATGAATATAATAAGGTTACCGTGCCCCTCTATTAGGCTAGTCCACGGAACCCGTCCACTGCAGCGACTAATTTATAACCCACCAATTCAATAAAATTCAACAGCATGACATGGCAATTATTTTATTTTACAGCCTCCCAAGGCAAATCAACAGTTCATACTTTTTCAGCACATTTACCAAATCCAGCCATTCATGCCAATATTATCATAAGCCATTCAATTCAAACCCTGATTTACAACACAACAATTAGTCTCCAATTACTCCATTTTCAAAACCATCATTCAATTGCAAGACAATTTTATAAAATCATTTCATTTAATCACATTTTGCATATAAAACATAAAGATTTACCATTTAAACTCATTTTTGCTATCAAATCACAAAAACGATTAAAAACTACTTTAGATAATTAAGACGATAGTAAGGTTACTCACTATTTTGGGAGTCAAATTTCGAGTACTCCGATTCTTGATCCTTGGGTACTATCTCTTTACTTTTGTCAGAACGCTCACCACCAAGACATAATGTGTCATGACCCGGAACCTCCCTCGGGCCCATGACAACCGCTGCGATGTCCTGATTGATACTCATTACCCGAAATACCAATCGAAATCCCGCAAGGCTTACATATCAATTTTAAACAATTTTCAATTGTTTTCGGCTCAAGTAAATCAAAAGATAAAAATATAGCATTTTTATATAAAACAATATTTATAGAAACACGTGTAAGTAATCTTTTGTAACTTAGAAGTAAAATAAATTCATACATACAATAATTTACAAAGTTATAGTGTACAATAATAATTACAATGACAAGTGGCCCATAAATACACCAAGTGTTGGTGATAGTAACCTACTGTTCATGTGATAGAGGGGTCAACTAGAATCCTCAACAAAATCGGGTACCTACAAGCTACCACAAGCCTGAAATATTTGGAAAAGAGGTGGGTGAGATTTTGCAATCCCAATGAGTAAACAGACATTATCATAAATATCTAAAGGCGAGTAAAATGGAGGCAAGTTTAAACAACAAATTACAAACCATTTCATAAGGTTTTCAATTTATTTCTTAGACCATAAAATATTTGTAATTTACCAAAATAGTTGTTAGGCCTTCTGACTTTTATTAAAAACAGGGCTCAAGCCAAAACTAGTCCTCGGGGATACCTTGGCCGAGGCATCAACCTAGTCCGCCAAGGTTGTTAAGATATTTACATGTGAAACACATTTTTATTTTTAAAACAAGTCGTTCCTTCGTGTTGGCCGAGTTACACATTCATGTCGGGGTTCGACGTGAAGTGAGCTCTAACACTACCCCGGGAGTTACCCTCCTCTCCTCTACAACCTGAGTAACTGTATAACTGGGTTTACCGTGCCCTTCTAATAGGCAATCCACGAAAACCCGTCACTGCATTGACTAAACCCACCAACTTTAATAAAATTTGGACAGTATAACGTGGCTTTTATTTATTTACCCAACCTGCATAGTAAAAGACAGCTTACATAAATTCCCAATGCAATTATAAAATATAGCCACATATACTCATATATCATAAGCCATTCATAGGAAAATATATTTTTCAAGACAAATGGTAGGCTCCAATTACTCAATTTCATAATCAACACAATATATTTTTATTTGTCACATTTATTTCTAAAACATCAAAAATCCCATTTTAATCTCATTTTCGTTTCATAAAATCCATGAAGAGCATTTAAAAATAAACTCTAGACAATTTACAATCATAATAGGTTTACTCACCGTTTGTACAAACTAATTGCTTTTTAGGTGCCCCGATCACTGTTCGTCGGGTACGACTTCCTTGCCTTTACCGGAAGGCTCTCCTCCTAAACACATTGCAAAATTTACCCAATTCACCACATTGATGTTAAACCACTATATAATTGACTTAAATCCTATACTAATGCATGGTATGAAATAAAATAGCCTAAAGAGGCTTAAACGCGGTAATAACCTATTTTTGGCACTTTACAAGTTAAATTGCTAACGCGCTCTATTTTAGCTCTAAATTGTCCCATTTTCTCTCCAACATTTCTAACCATTAAATATCAGCCAATAACCTTCTAAAATCACCAAAATCAGCTCACTTTCGTCCTTGGAAAATTCGGTCAAAAATGGGACATTTACTCAGTTAATTTTCCACTTTGTTTTTCTATCACATTTAACCATTTTTCATCATTTTCTCTTCATTTCTCTTAGAATAAAAATCAGTTCATCATCATTGTACATCAATGCATATTCAGCCAAGGGTGGGTATTGTGAGAATTTCATGCTTTCTTGCCCAATTTGATTTCTATACACATTTAACTAACTAAAACTATCAATTTAACTAAAAATCAAAACCTAAAAATTTCAAAATCTTTCCCCTTGAAATTCGGCTAGCCCTTGGTTTCACTTTTTGATCTCTCTCCTCAAGCATGCTAAATAGAAATAAAGGCATAGGAAACATAGAAATCAAGCTAAAGTCGAAAAATCTTACCGTTAGAAGCGTAAACGGTCAAAAAACGCGAATTCCCCTTTGAATTTTCTACTTTTCCTTTGGTTTTTCTCTTTTCTTCCTTTCCTCTCTATTTTCTCTCTTGTTCTCTCCTTATGGCCGGCCAACACTTAATATGAGGTTTAAATGGGCTGACTTTTCGTTAAAATAATATTAAATCATTAAAAAGTGCCATGTGTCACTTTCCTATTGGCCCGTTTTTAAAATTTCATCCATTAAACTTCTATTTTTCACCACTTGAAATACCATAGTTATTCATACCAAAAATAAATAAATCCTATAATTTTGACAAGTTTTGGATGGTGAAAATTACAGTTTTTACCCCGAGGGGACAAAATTACCGTTTTGCCCTTATGTTTCGAAAATTGTCGGAATTGAAATTTTTCACTTCCTATCATTAAATTATTCTCCAAATAGTTAATCTTGGTCAAAATTTTCACTCCATGATCAAATTATTATCTTAGGTGGCAAAATGACGATTTTTCCCCTATACATCAAAATTTTTAATTTTTTCCCAAATGAACTCTCGAACTCCGAACAATCATTTTTAGTCATTCTTGGACTGTAAAATATTAAATTTTATCCTACGATTCCTATTTAAACTAGTTCGAGGTTAAATCAACTCAAGTGTACCGTTAGGTACAATACCTGGTTTCGTCTATTCTTAGGAACTTTCCTAGCGTAATAACATGCTACTCAGTGCATGTATGTCAAGACATGTGTTTATAGGGTCAAGTTTTACAATTCTACCCCCCTTAAAATAAAATTTTGACCTCAAAATTTCACTTACCAGATTCGACAAATAGATTCGGGTATCGGTTCCTCATCTGATGCTCTACTTCCCATGTCATTTCCTCCATTCAAGCACTTTCAACAACACTTTGACCATTGAAATACTCTTGTTCCTCAATACTATATCCTTTCAATCCAAGATACTCACAAGTTGCACCTCGATCTTCAAATCGTCATGCAACTCGATCGGAGGTGCTTCGAGGATGTGATAGGGATCTAGTACATATTTCTTAAGCATGGAGACATGGAAAACGTTGTGGATCCGATCTAACTCTAGAGGTAGTTCTAACCAATAAGCCACTGGTCCAATTCTCTCAATGATTCGGAATGGTCCAATATACCTCAGGTTAAGCTTTCCCCATTTCTCAAATCAAATCACACCTTTCCATGGAGAAACCTTAAGAAAAACTCTATCATCGGTCTCAAACTCCAAGTCTTTTCTCCGTTTATCTGCATAGCTCTTCTGCCTATCCTGGGCTACCTTCAGCCTTTCTCGTATAACCTTGATCTTGTCATTAGTTAGATCGATCAATTCCACACTAACTAACTTTCTTTCACTCACTTCATCCCAATAAAATGGAGTACGACATTTCCTTCCATATAAAGCTTCGTACGGTGCCATACCAATGCTAAACTGGAAGCTATTGTTGTAAGCAAATTCCACTAGTGGCAAGTGTCTATCCCAACTCCCAAGAAAATCCATGAAACAAGCCCTCAACATATCCTCCATAGTCTGGATAGTCCTCTCTGACTGACCATCTGTCTGTGGGTGAAAAGTAGTGCTAAATTTCAATTTGATTCTAAGAGCTTCTTGAAATTTTGGCCAGAATCGAGAAGTGAATCGAGGATCTCGGTCTGACACTATAGAAACGGGAACTCCATGTAGCCTCACAATCTCATCTACATAGAGCTGAGCCAGCTTCTTAATAGAGTATGTACTATGGACAGCTAAAAAATAAGCGGACTTAGTCAACCGATCTACAATCACCCAGATCGCATCCTTTCCCCTCTGTGTCCGCACAAATCCTAAAACAAAATCCATAGTTACATGCTCCCATTTCCACTCGGGAACAGGTAAAGACTGAAGTGTACCTGCTGGCCTCTGATGCTCCGCCTTAACTTGCTGACATACGAGACACTTTGCTACGAATTCTACTACGTCTCACTTCATACCTGGCCACCAATAATTCTCCCTAATAGTCCTATACATCTTGGTGCTTCCAGGATGTAATGCATAGGCAGATGAATGGGCTTCTTCCATGATCACCTATCTTAGTTGGTTTCCCTCAGGAACATAAACTCGGTCTCTAAACACCAAGACATTATCTTCTCTGAATTTGAACTCACTGACTCCCCCATCAGTCAATTTTTGAATTTTTTTTCTTAACTCATCATCAGACCTCTGAATGTCCTTGATCTGATTAAGTAATGAAGGTCGCACAATGAAGCTTGCCAATAAGGATCCATCCTCACCATTTCTCAACTGGACCCCAAGAGATTTCATCTCTAATAATGCTGGAAAATAACAACTCTGAAGTGCTGCTAAAGACGATGAAGACTTACGACTTAAGGCATCAGCTACAACATTCGCCTTCCCTGGATGATAGTCTATCACCAAGTCATAATCTTTTATCAACTCCAACCATCGCCTTTGCCTCAAATTAAGCTCCTTCTAAGTGAGCAAATATTTTAAACTCTTGTGATCCGTAAATACCCGACAATGATCACCATACAAGTAATGCCTCTAGATTTTTAAAGCAAACACCACTACTGCAAACTCTAAATCATGGGTAGGGTAATTTGCTTCATGCCTCTTTAGCTGTCTAGAAGCATAAGCCATAATTTTTTCATTTTGCATCAGTACGCACCCCAACCCCAACTTTAAGGCATCACTATAAACTACAAATCCCTTACTACTCACAGGAAGTGTTAAAATGGGAGCAGAGGTTAACCGGTTTTTTAGCTCACTTTTCTAACCAGTAAATATCAACCAATAACCTTCTAAAATCACCAAATCAGCTCACTTTCCTCCTTGGAAAATTTGGTAAAAAATGGGACATTTACTCGGTTAATTTTTCACTTTGTTTTTCTATCACATTTAACCATTTTTCATCATTTTCTCTTCATTTCTCTTAGAATAAAAATCAGTTCATCATCATTGTACATCAATGCATACTCAGCCAAGGGTGGGTGTTGTGAGAATTTCATGCTTTCTTGCCCAATTTGATTTCTATACACATTTAACTAACTAAAACTATCAATTTAACTAAAAATCAAAACCTAAAAATTTCAAAATCTGTCCCCTTGAAATTCGGCCAACGCTTGGTTTAACTTTTTGATCTCACTCCTCAAGCATGCTAAATGGAAATAAAGGCATAGGAAACGTAGAAATCAAGCTAAAGTCGAAAAATCTTACCGTTAGATGCGTAAACAGTCGAAAAACGCGAATTCCCCTTTGAATTTTCTACTTTTCCTTTTGTTTTTCTCTTTTCTTCCTTTCCTTTCTATTTTCTCTCTTGTTCTCTCCTTATGGCCGACCATCACTAAATATGGGGTTTAAATGGCCTGACTTTTTGTTAAAATAATATTAAATCATTAAAAAGTGCCATGTGTCACTTTCCCATTGGCCCGTTTTTAAAATTTCATCCATTAAACTTCTATTTTACACCACTTGACATACAATAGTTATTCATACCAAAAATAAAAAAATCCTATAATTTTTACAAGTTTTGGGTGATGAAAATTACGGTTTTTACCTAGAGGTGACAAAATTACCGTTTTGCCCCTATGTTTCAAAAATTGCCGGAATTGAAAATTTTCAATTCCTATCATTAAATTATACTCCAAATAGTTAATCTTGGTCAAAAATTTCACTCCATAATCAAATTGTTATCTTAGGTGGCAAAATGACGATTTTGCCCCTGAACATCAAAATTTTCAATTTTTCCTCAAATGAACCCTCGAACTCCGAACAATCATTTTTAGTCATTCTTGGAGTGTAAAATATTAAACTTCATCCTACGATTCCTATTTAAACTAGTTTGATTTTAAATCAACTCATGTAAAGCCCGACCTTATAAAATACTATTCATGACATACATGTGATGATAGCATAATTGCATGATAGGAGAGTCCCGAAAAATTTACAAAAGTCGGTATTGTACCTAGAGGTACAACAAAGTTTATTTAATCCTCGAACTAGATCTATAGGAATTTTCAGATGAGATTACGAGTTTCACAGTTCATGGATGACTTAAAATGGTAATTTGGAGTTTGAGGATCAATTTGGAGTCAAATCGAAATTTTCCCTAACTAGGGGCAAAATGGTCATTTGCCACTTGGGGACAAAATGGGAATTTTAGAAAAGAATTTTTTGGCCCCATTTGACTTATTGGAGTATAATTTGACTCGTTGGAGTATGATTTGAGGTTTAGAAGTGAAAAATTTTAATTTCGGTATAATTTGGAGTATAGCGGTAAAATGGTAATTTTGCCACCTCAAGGGCAAAATTGTAATTTTCCACCACTAGGATATTTTTTCCAGCACATGGTCTTCCTTTATCTTCATCTTTGACCCTTGACTAAACATGTGGTGGAGATAAAATGTTTAAATTTTTAAAATTTTAAAAATGGACCAATTAAAAAATGCCATGTGTCAAGCTTAGGATATTTTATTATTTAACTTAAAAATCAGCACCAATCAGCCCATTATTCCCCAAATATTCGGCCAAGCAAGGAAGAGAGGAAAAGAAAGGAAAAACAAAACCTAGGTGAGGAATTTCAAGAGAAAAAGTGTGGAAAATCAAGGAAAACAAGTGAAAAAGTTAGGATTTTTCAACTTAAGCTTGAAATCTATTTTCCTTAAGCATTTCTCTTCATTTTCCATGCTTACATTGCATGTTTTTATGATGAATTGTTGGCTGACCAAAATGGGTTAGGAGAGAGAAAGTTGCTGGATTTATTTGATTTTAATTTATGTTAGTGTTTTTAGTTAGTTTAGCATATTTAGAAACAAAACAACAAGAAAAGAATTTATTTTCTCCCCCAACCATTAATGGCTGAATTTACCATGTAGTCAGTGAGGATGAGTTTGATTTTTATTCTAGGAGAATTGGTTAAGGAATGATGAATTATGAGCCTAGAAAAATAATGGGAATTTTCGGAGCAAAAATACGAATTTTTACCCACTAGCGGTATTTTCGTAATTTACTATTGAGATTGATAATTTGCACCACACTGAGGGACATTAAGTTAATTTGGGTGCAATTGAGGTATAGAAACTGAAAAGAATTAAATTGAAGTTTAAACGGACGCGTTAGAAATTTAATCTGATGATAAGACGAATTAGGCCAATATTGAGTTTAGATAGTTATCAATGCATTTTTGCATTCCATATCATGCATTGGTAGTCGAAATTAGTTTAATTTTGATTTAGTACCAACTTGGTGAAATTCTCGATTTTGTACTGTGTCAAGGTGGTGAGTCCTCCGATAAAGGCAAGGAAATTGCATCCGAGGACCAGTAGACAAAGTGCTTCGAAAGTCTGCATTCTAGACATTGTGAGTAAACTTACTGTCATTTTAATTATCTAGGGTGGTTTTTAGATGCTTTCATGAATTTTATGTAAAAAGGAATTTAAAAAGGTAAATTTTCATGTTTTATGAATAAATGAGCTTCAATGAAATTAATTTATAAATTGTTTTGGAATTAATAATGATTTTGAAAAATAGAGTACACGGAGACTGTTAATTGTGACAATTTGATTGTTTAAATTGACTGGCTTATGATAAATCGAGCATAATTGGCTAGTTGGCAATTGTATTGAAATGCGAATTGTTTGGTTGCCTTGAAAAACTACGAATTACAAAATTACCATATCATGTTATTAAGTTTTATTATATGGTGGATTTTATATTAATTAATCACTGCCGTAGGGGGTTTCTGTGGACTAGCCTTTTAGAGGGGCACGGTAAACCCCATTATATTCTTACCTCGAACGGAGAGGCGCCTAGGGTATCTCCTGGGGTAAAGTTTAGGGTTCACTTCACGCTAAACCACCACGTGAGGGGGAACTTAGCTAATGCCAGGGAACGGCTATGTTTTCAAAACAAAAACATGATTTATGTGAAATGTGAATTTTAATAGCCTTGGCGGTCTTTGTAGAATGCCTCGGCCAAGGTATCCCCGAGAATGAATTTATGGCACAAGCCTAGATTTTTATGAGATTCATAAGCCTCTTTACGTATTTTGAACAAAATGTGCTCTAATGCTATAAGCCAGTTTACGATGATTTACTTTATTGTCTCCATGTACTCAACTCTAGATGTTTATGATGATGTCTGTTTACTCATTGGGATTTTATAATCTCACTACCCTCCTTTCCACCCATTTAAGGTTCAGTATAGACTGTAGATAGCTGATCTCATCGAGGACTACAGTGGGATCTGCATTTTTCAAACCGTAGGATCACAGTCCTCTTTACTTTTGTTTATTCGAGGGCACTCTTGTTATTGTAAATTAAATTAAATATTTTGGCTTACTGTATTTAAGTATGTATAAATTTATTTAGCTTTTACGCTATAAAAATTATTCACGTATAACTCTATAAATATTGTTTTATAAGAAAATAGAATATTTTACTTAATATTTCTTTTATTTTCTTATTATATTCAAATAACGATAATTTCATTTTAAATGAAGATTTTAGACTTTTAAACTCATTTTGGATATGAATTATGTGTTTTATACTTGTATATTACGTTTTAGCCAGTTTCGAAATTTTTGAGAAAAATGACCAAAATACCTCTGTGAGACGAAAAATTAATATTTTATTTGTTTGAAGTTGGAAACAGCTTAAAATCTTTTAGAACACGATATTTGACAATGGTTGCTCATAAGGGAACAGAGAAACTGATAGTAAAGCCTTGCAAGGTTTCGGGTTGACATTCCGGCAATAAGTGTCTATCGGGACACCGCGACGGTTGTCACGGGCTCGAGGGGAGTACCGAGTCATGACAATTCAATTGGTATCAGAGCTTTTGGTTTTAAAGATCAAAGTTTTTAGTTTTAAAGTTGTTTTAAAAATTTACAATATCAGTGTGGCCCGGGATTAAGTTAAGTTAGGTTAAGTTGAATAGAATGCATGCATCTGCATATAGAGCCTAAGGTTACCTAAACTTGCTCATATTTTTTGTATAGATTACAATGCCTCCTCGACGCGGACGCCCACCTCTCACTAGATCGGTTGGGAGGGGAAGAGGTCGTTCCCAACGTCATTAGCCAGATACAGTAGAGGAGGAATCAGCTGCATCTACCATTTGGATAGCACCTGCTACTGAGCAGGCTGATAATCCTCCACATCCTCCATCTCCTCAGCCACCTACGGGTATTTCTGCCATGCCTACTGAAGCAGCACAAGCATTGGTAGCTTTCTTTGCCGCAATGGTTGGTCAAGCTCAGATTGGTCAAGTTCCACCTGTAGTGCCTCCAGCTACTCCTTTAGTTCCACCACTAGTACAGGATGTATCCATTTCCAAGAAGCTGAAGAAGGCTAGGCAATTGGGTTGTGTATCTTTCACAGGTGAGTTGGATGCCCCTGTGGCAAAGGACTGGATTAATTAGGTTTCAGAGACTCTCTCTGATATGGGATTAGATGATGACATGAAGCTAATGGTGGCTACGAGATTATTAGAGAAGAGGGCTCGTACTTGGTGAAATTCGGTGAAGTCTCGTTTCGCTACTCCTCAGACATGGTCCGATTTTCTCAGGGAATTCGATGGTCAGTATTTCACTTGTTTCCATCAGAAAGAAAAGAAGAAAGAATTTCTGAGTTTGAAACAGGGAAATCTAACTGTAGAGGAGTACGAGACTCGTTTTAATGAGTTGATGTTATATGTGCCGGATCTGGTGAAATCTGAGCAGGATCAGGCCAGCTATTTCGAGGAAGGGCTCCGTAATGAGATTAGAGAGCGAATGACAGTGACTGGTAGGGAGCCACATAAGGAGGTGGTACAAATGGCTTTATGGGCTGAGAAGCTCGCGACTGAGAATAGGAGGATTCGGACTGAGTTTGCAAAAAAGAGGAATCCTGGTATGTCTTCTAGTCAGCCAGTAAAAAGAGGTAAGGACTCAGCGACTTCAGGGAGCACTACTTCTGTTTTCGTGACATCTCCTCGACCTCTATTTCCACCATCGCAGCAGAGACCTTTGAGGTTTAGCAGATCTGTTATGACTGGTTCTGGGAAGAGTTCCGAAAGTTTTGACAGATGCAGAAATTGTGGGAATTATCATAGTGGGCTATGTAGAGGGCCAACAAGATGTTTCCAATGTGGACAGACGGGTCATATTAGGAGTAATTGCCCACGGTTAGGACGAGCCACTATAGCTGCATCATCTCCATCAGCTCTCACTGATATGCAGAGGAGAGATTCTTTTCAGTTACCATCGAGACAGGGAGTAGCCATACGGTCCGGTGTGGAGAGTAATACCCCGACACATCCACCTTCGAGACCACAGACTCGTACCGCGACAAGAGTTTTTGCTATGACAGAAGATGAGGCACAGGTCTGACTTGGAGCAGTGACAAGTACTATGTCTTTATTTGATAAAGATGCTTATGTTTTGATAAATTCTGGCTCAGATAGATCTTATGTGAGTACGACATTTGCATCAATTGCTGATAGAAACCTGTCATCATTAGAGGGAGAAATTGTAGTGCATACCCCTCTAGGAGAGCAGTTGATTAGAAATACTTGTTATAGAGACTGTGGGGTAAGGGTAGGTGAGGAAGAATTTATGGGTGACTTAATTCCTCTAGAGATCTTGGATTTTGATTTAATATTGGGTATGGACTGGTTAACTGCACATCGGGCGAACGTGGATTGTTTTCGAAAAGAAGTTGTTCTTAGGAATTCGGAGGGAGCAGAGATTGTGTTTGTAGGGGAACGTCAAGTATTACCATCTTGTGTAATCTCGGCCATCAAAGCTTCGAAATTAGTGCAAAAAGGGTATCCGACTTATTTGGCATACGTGATCGATACTTCAAAGGGGGAACCTAAGTTAGAGGATGTCCCAATAGTAAGTGAGTTTCCTGATGTATTTCCTGATGATTTATCGGGACTACCTCTTGATCGAGAGCTTGAGTTCCCTATTGATTTACTTCCGGGTACTGCACCTATTTCTATTCCTCCATATAGAATGGCTCTAGCAGAGTTGAAGGAACTGAAAGTCCAGTTGCAAGATTTGGTGGATAAAGGTTTCATTTGCCCTAGCATTTCTCCTTAGGGAGCACCAGTCCTATTTGTAAAGAAGAAGGATGGCACTCTTCGATTGTGTATCGATTACCGTCAGTTGAACCGAGTGACCATCAAGAATAAATACCCTTTACCCCGGATAGATGATCTTTTTGATCAATTACGAGGTGCTATGGTATTCTCTAAGATTGATTTGAGATATGGGTACTATTAGTTGAGGATTAAGGAGCAGGATGTACCCAAGACTGCCTTCAAGACGCGTTATGGGCATTATGAGTTTCTGGTGATGCCGTTTGGTTTGACTAATGCCCCGGCAGTTTTTATGGATCTTATGAACAGGGTGTTCCATCCATACTTGGATAAGTTTGTGATAGTATTCATCGATGACATCCTAGTTTATTCGAAGAATGATGATGAACATGCTGCCCATTTGCGCATTGTGTTGCAAACTTTGCGCGAGAGACAACTCTATGCCAAGTTCTCTAAATGTGAATTCTGGTTGAAAGAAGTGATTTTCTTGGGACATGTGGTGTTCGGAGCTGGAATTTATGTCGATCCCAAGAAGATAGAGGCAATCTTGCAATGGGAGCAACCAAGAACGGTTACAAAGATTCGTAGTTTTCTTAGCTTAGCCGGTTATTATCGGAGATTTGTTCAGGGATTTTCTTTGATAGCAGCTCCTCTGACTCATTTGACTCGTAAAGGAGTTAAGTTTGAGTGGGATGATGTTTGTGAGAATCGATTTCAGGAGCTAAAGAACCGATTAAGCTCCGCTCCCATTTTAACACTTCTTGTTAGTGGAAAAGAATTTGTGGTATATAGCGATGCATCTAAGTTGGGATTAGGGTGTGTGTTGATGCAGGACGATAAGGTAATAGCTTATGCTTCCCGCCAGTTGAAGAAGCATGAGACGAATTACCCTACTCACGACTTGGAGTTAGTAACAGTAGTATTCGCATTGAAGATTTGGAGACATTATTTATATGGTGAGCGTTGTCGGATTTTTACTGATCATAAAAGTTTAAAGCATTTGCTCACCCAGAAAGAGCTTAACTTGAGACAGAGACGATGGTTGGAGTTGATTAAGGATTATGACTTAGTGATTGATTATCATCCGGGAAAAGCAAATGTTGTAGCGGATGCCTTAAGTCGTAAATCCTCATCGTCGTTAGCAACACTTCAGAGTTCTTATTTTTTTATGTTACTTGAGATGAAATCTCTAGGGATCCAGTTGAATAATGGTGAGGATGGAACCCTCCTTGCTAGTTTCGTCGTGAGACCTTCATTGTTGAATCAGATCAGAGAATTGTAGAAATCCGATGATTGGTTGAAACAGGAAGTTCAAAAGCTGCAAGATGGAGAAGCTAGTGAGTTTAGACTGAGCGATGATGGTACTTTGATGCTTAGAGACCAAATTCGTGTCCCTAAGGATGATCAGTTGAGACGAGCTATTTTGGAGGAAGCTCATTCTTCCGCCTACGCTTTACATCCCATAAGCACCAAGATGTATCGGACTATTAAAGAAAGTTATTGGTGGTCGGGTATGAAACGAGACATAGCAGAGTTTGTAGCGAAATGTCTCACATGCCAACAGATCAAGGCGGAGCATCAAAAACTGTCAGGTACTCTTCAGCCTTTACCGATTCCTGAATGGAAGTGGGAACACGTGACTATGGATTTTGTATTGGGTTTGCCGCGGACATAAAGTGGGAGGGATGCTATTTGGGTGATTGTGGATAGACTGACTAAGTCCGCTCATTTTTTGGCTATCCATAACACGTATTCTATTGAGAAACTGGCGAGACTTTATATAGATGAGATTGTGAGATTACACGGAGTCCCAGTTTCTATTGTGTCAGATCGAAACCCTCGATTTACTTCTCGATTTTGGTCGAAATTTCAGGAAGCTCTTGGAACTAAATTGAGATTTAGTACTACCTTTCATCCACAGACAGATGGTCAATCTGAGAGAACTATTCAAACATTAGAGGATATGTTACGGGCTTGTGTCATTGACTTTATCGGGAATTGGGACAGACACTTGCCATTGGTGGAGTTTGCTTATAATAACAGTTTTCAGTCTAGTATTGGGATGGCACCATATAAGGCTTTGTATGGAAGAAAATGACGAATTTTGCTCTGTTGGGATGAAGTAGGTGAGGGGAAATTGGTGAATGTGGAATCGATTGATTTGACAAACGATAAGGTCAAAGTTATCCGAGAGCGATTAAAGACAGCTCAAGATAGACAGAAGAATTATTCGGATCAACGAAGGAAAGATTTGGAGTTTGAAGTTGACGATAAAGTTTTTCTTAAGGTTTCTCCTTGGAAAGGTAATAATTTGAAATTTCCAAGTATTAAATCTTATTTGATTATACTATTGTGATAATTTGTGGTATTTATTGGATGATGAAAGGTGTGATTCGATTCGCGAAGAGGGGAAAGCTCAATCCAAGATGCATTGGACCCTTTCGTATCATTGAAAGGATTGGACCAGTGGCTTACAGACTTGAATTACCCCCAGAGTTAGATCGGATTCATAATGACTTCCACGTCTCGATGTTAAAAAAGTATGTTCCCGATCCCTCTCACATTTTAAAGACACCTCCCATTGAGTTGCATGAGGATTTGAAGTTCGAGGTGCAGCCTGTACGTATTCTAGATCAAAAGGATCGAGTGCTAAGGAACAAGAGCATTCCAATGGTGAAAGTATTGTGGAAGAATGCTCGAATGAAGGAGATGACGTGGGAAGTCGAGAGCCAGATGAGAAACCAATATCCATATCTTTTCTTCGAATCAGGTAAGTGAAATTTTGAGGTCAAAATTTTATTTTAAGGGGGGTAGTGCTGTAAAGCCCGACCTTATAAAATACTATTCATGACATACATGTGATGATAGCATAATTGCATGCTAGGAGAGTCCCGAAAAATTTACAAAAGTCGGTATTGTACCTAGAGGTACAACAAAGTTTATTTAATCCTCGAACTAGATCAAATAGGAATTTTAAGGTGAGATTAAGAGTTTCACAGTTCATGGATGACTTAAAATGGTAATTTGGAGTTTGAGGATCAATTTGGAGTCAAATCGAAATTTTCACTAACTAGGGGCAAAATGGTCATTTGCCACCTGAGGACAAAATGAGAATTTTAAAAAAGAATTTTTTCGCCCCATTTGACTTATTAGAATATAATTTGACTTATTGGAGTATGATTTGAGGTTTAGAAGTGAAAAATTTAATTTCGGTATAATTTGGAGTATAGGGGTAAATTGGTAATTTTGCCACCTCATGGGCAAAATTGTAATTTTCCACCACCAGGATATTTTTTTCCAGCACATGGTCTTCCTTTATCTTCATCTTTGACCCTTGACTAAACATGTGGTGGAGATAAAATGTTTAAATTTTTAAAATTTTAAAAATGGACCAACTAGAAAATGCCATGTGTCAAGCTTAGGATATTTTATTATTTAACTTAAAAATCAGCACAAATCAGCCCATTATTCCCCAAATATTTGGCCAAGCAAGGAAGAGAGGGAAAGAAAGGAAAAACAAAACCTAGGTGAGGAATATCAAGAGAAAAAGTGTGGAAAATCAAGGAAAACAAGTGAAAAAGATAGGATTTTTCAACTTAAGCTTGAAATCTATTTTCCTTAAGCAGTTCTCTTCATTTTCCATGCTTAAATAGCATGTTTTTATGATGAATTGCTGGCTGATCAAAATGGGTTAGGAGAGAGAAAGTTGTTGGATTTATTTGATTTTAATTTATGTTAGTGTTTTTAGTTAGTTTAGCATATTTAGAAACAAAACAACAAGAAAAGAATTTATTTTCTCCCCCAACCATTAATGGCTGAATTTACCATGTAGTTAGTGAGGATGAGTTTGATTTTTATTCTAGGAGAATTGGTTAAGGAATGATGAATTATGAGCCTAGAAAAATAATGGGAATTTTCGGAGCAAAAATACGAATTTTTACCCAGTAGTGGTATTTTTGTAATTTACTATCGAGACTGATAATTTGCACCACACTAAGGGACATTAAGTTAATTTGGGTGCAATTGAGGTATAGAAATTGAAAAGAATTAAATTGGAGTTTAAACGGACGCGTTAGGAATTTAATCGGGTGATAAGACGAATTAGGCCAATACTGTGTTTAGATAGTTACCAGTGCATTTTTGCATTCCATATCATGCATTGGTAGTCGAAATTAGTTTAATTTTGATTTAGTACCAACTTGGTGAAATTCTCGATTTTGTACTGTGTCAAGGTGGTGAGTCCTTCGATAAAGGCAAGGAAATTGTATCCGAGGACCAGTAGACAGAGTGCTTCGAAAGTCTGCATTCTAGACATTGTGAGTAAACTTACTGTCATTTTAATTATCTAGAGTGGTTTTTAGATGCTTTCATGAATTCTATGGAAAAAGGAATTTAAAAAGGTAATTTTTCATGTTTTATGAATAAATGAGTTTCAATGAAATTAATTTATAAATTTGTTTTGGAATTAATAATGATTTTGAAAAATAGAGTACACAGAGACTGTTAATTGTGACAATTTGATTGTTTAAATTGACTGGCTTATGAAAAATCGAGCATGATTGGCTAGTTGGCAATTGTATTGAAATGCGAATTGTTTGGTTGCCTTGAAAAACTGCGAATTACAAAATTGCCATATCATGTTATTGAGTTTTATTATATGGTGGATTATATATTAATTAATCACTGCAGTAGGGGGTTTCTGTGGACCAACCTTTTAGAGGGGCACGGTAAACCCCATTATATTCTTACCTCGAACGGAGAGGCACCTAGGGTATCTCCTGGGGTAAAGTTTAGGGTTCACTTCACGCTAAACCACCACGTGAGGGGGAACTCAGCCAACGCTAGGGAACAGCTCTGTTTTCAAAACAAAAACATGATTTATGTGAAATGTGAATTTTAATAGCCTTGGCGGTCTCGGTAGGATGCCTCGGCCAAGGTGTCCCCGAGAATGAATTTATGGCACAAGCCTAGATTTTTATGAGATTCATAAGCCTCTTTACGTGTTTTGAACAAAATGTGTTCTAATGATATAACCCAGTTTATGATGATTTACTTTATTGTCTCCATGTACTCAACTCTAGATGTTTATGATGATGTTTGTTTACTCATTGGGATTTTATAATCTCACCACCCTCCTTCCACCCATTTCAGTTTCAGTATAGACTGTAGATAGCTGATCTCATCGAGGACTATAGTGGGATCTACATTTTCCAAACCGTAGGTTCACAGTCTTCTTTACTTTTATTTATTCGGGGGCACTCTTGTTATTGTAAATTAAATTAAATATTTTGGCTTACTGTATTTAAGTATGTATAAATTTATTTAGCTTTTACGCTATAAAAATTATTCACGTATAACTCTATAAATATTGTTTTATAAGAAAATAGAATATTTTACTTAATATTTCTTTTATTTTCTTATTATATTCAAATAACCATAATTTCATTTTAAATGAAGATTTTAGACTTTTAAACTCATTTTGAATATGAATTATGTGTTTTGTACTTGTATATTACGTTTAAGCCAGTTTCAAAATTTTTGAGAAAAATGACCAAAATACCCCAGTGAGACGAAAATTAATATTTTATTTGTTTAAAGTTGGAAACAGCTTAAAATCTTTTAGAACACGATATTTGACAATGGTTGCCCACAAGGGAACAGAGAAACTGATAGTAAAGCCTTGCGAGGTTTCGGGTTGACATTCTGGGCAATAAGTGTCTATCGGGACACCGCGACGGTTGTCACGGGCTCGAGGGGAGTACCTGGTCGTGACAACTCAAGTGTACCGTTTGGTACAATACCAGGTTTCGTATATTCTTAGGAACTTTCCTAGCGTAATAACATGCTACTCAGTGCATGTATGTCATGACATGTGTTTATAGGGTCGGGTTTTACATAATGCACAATAAGCCATTTACTACATTTGTGATAAATTGTTATAAAACCAATTCAGGCTCTATACTAATGCATGAAATGGGATGTAAATTGTTCGGATTATCGTCTAAACACGGTGTTCTACACAAATTCAATTGCGTACCTAAGTAAAACGGTATTGGCTTAATTCGATCTATCACTCGATTAATTGGCCAATATGTCCAATTCAACTCCAAATAATTCCATTTTTCTCCCAATACTCCAAATCATCAAACACAAATCAAATAACTTGAAATATGACAAAATCATCCTCACATTTTCTCTTGGAAAATTCGGCCATGGTGGGTGCATCAACACTATAATTTTTCAAGCTTGATTCTCACACCATAAATCACTAATTCCTAACCAAATCACTTGAAATAAAATCAAAATCATCACCAATATTCTACATGGAGAATTCAGCCAATGATGGGTGATGGGAGGAAGTGAATTTTTTTGTTGGCTTTTCATACTACACATCACTAACTAACTAAAAACACTAGAATATATTGAAATCTAACCAAATCCAAATTCAAAACTCCTCCCCCCATGTCTGGCCAGCAAGGGTATCCTCATGCAAACCTGATTTTCAATCATGAAAAATGAAAAAGAATGCATAGGAAAGGTAAATCACAAGCTAGAATTGAAAAATCTTACCTTTTGTTACTTGATTCTTTGAAATTTTGTAAATTTCTCTTGAATTTCTTAGCTAGGTTTTTGTTCTTCTTCTTTTCTTCCCTTTTCTTCCTTTGGCCGGCCAAGAGAAATGAGTTGGGAGGGTTATGGGCTGATTTTTAAAGCCAAATAATAAATGGATGAAAATTTGACATATGTCACCAGTCCATTGGCCCATGTGTCATACTTACCCATTAAGTAATCTCTCTCCACCATTTAAAATCCTTCAATTATCCATAATAATATTGGGTAAAATCCATATGCTGGACAAGTGTTGGGTGGTGTAAAATTACAATTTTGCCCTTGGGTGGCAAAATGACTATTTTACCCCTATACTCAAAAAAATATCGAAATTAAAATTTTTCACTTTTCAAACTCAAATTATACTACAAATGATAAATCTTAGTCAAAAATTTCATCCAACACTCACATCTTGACCTCGGGTAGCAAAATGACCATTTTACCTCTAGGTCATGAAAATTCCAATTTGACTCCAAATCAGTCCTCGAACTCTGAATCACCATTTTAAGTCATTCTGGGGTTTTAAAATTCTCAATTTCATCTTAAAATCTCTATTTGGACCAGTTCGAGGCTTAGTTCAACTTAATTGTACCATTTGATACAATACCGTCCTTTAACGATTTTCAAGGTACCCAAGTCAGCAAACATGCATTCTTATGTAGGAATGGCATAATAAACATATTGTCGAGCTGAGCTTGACAGTTAACTTTAAGCTTGGGGGGGATTTAAACTTTTTATATTTTTATGCTTTATTTATTTATGTATTTTCTTTTATTTTCTTTGCCTGTTAAGTTATGAATGTGAGAAAAATGAAACTAGAGTAAATGTACCATGAAATTGACTTACCCATCCAATGATGAAATCTAGTTGTCTTGCTATTCTTGTACATTTAGTAAGCATGAATAGAGATGACATAGTATGTTGAATTCTTATGGGTAGCAACATTGTAGGATGAAATTTCCACAATCAAGCACTTCATCTCTTATATTTAGTTATTATGTACATTTAGAAAATGATTATGTTAATGTGAATTCTTATATTAGGCTTGGAATTTTAGAATTTGTTTGATCCTTTCTCGAGGTTAAATCTTAAGAGACACTTAACTAGGAAATGACTTAGGCCATTGTTGGATCGATTGAGCCTTTCGAGCAAACCCAATTAGAGATTATCGCTAGTATACCCCCTTGAGCCAAGAAATTTTTCCTTTTCTTTGTCAACCATAAACAAGTGAGCTGAGCCTTTAAATAACATTTCCAACTTTAATCCTTTCGTCCCTAAGCATGTACATTGTTTTAGGAAATATATTGCATTCTTAATGAAAAGTGGACAAGATGAAAAAATACACATATGTATAATTTCTAAATTTGATATGAAGCATTCAACCCACTATCATTGAAAGAACAAGTTTGGGGGTGATGAATTGAGAATAAAAAAATATGGTTGATGAATGAAGAGAGAAATGAAAGACAAAGGTGTACTTGGTGAAGAAAAAAATAAGACTATATAGGTCCTAGAACAATTATGTGCTTAAGGTGACTTGAGCTACAAAGTATCTTATATCTTACCTTGCCCTAGCCTTACATTACAAGCCAAAAAATGTCCTAAGGATCCAAGTTAAGTGTGAGCCTATATTGGTGGAGATAGAGATGAAAAGCAAACTTATGAAATTCTAAGCTAGTTTAACATTTGCATGAGCATAAACTTATCTAAAATGCATGATGTTCATTATAAGAGATTACACCCACACGGAAGTTCATCGAACAAATGAGCTTACATTTAAAGGAAATGTAAACTTAAACGATACTTATGCTTTACTTGAGTTGGGAAAACAAGACCATTGATGAGGAATTAAGGGTAATCAATGTGTCACGACCCGAAACACCCATCGGGCCCATGACAACCGTCGCGACGTCTCAATAGGCACCCATTACTCGAAATGCCGATCGAAACCCCGTAAGGCTTAGCATCAGCTTTCGCATCTCCCAGGTGAGCGACAGTTATTAAATCTTGCATTTCAAGAAATCATAAGTCATTTCTGGCTCACAGGGGCATTTTCGTCATTTTTCTTCAAAAATACCGAAACTCACCAAAAACATTCTATGGGTGAAAAACACATGTTTCATAATTAAAGTAAATTCAGATGTCTAAAATAATTATTTGAAATGAAATTATAATTGTTTGAATAAAATAATAATATTCAATAAAATATTCTATTTTCTAAAAAATATATATATATATATAGAGAAATCCGTAATTAATTTTTGTAGTGTAAAAGCTAAATATATTCATACGTATTTTAAAGCAGATAACTTAAGTATAAAATTTCTTTTACAGTGACATGTGGGCCCCCAACTAGCCAATAAGGTGCAAGTCTGTGAACCTACAATTTTGTCGATGCAAGGCTAACTGAAGTCCTTGATGCAATCGGCTATCTATAGGCTATCTCGAGCCTGAAATGTGGGGAATTGAGAGTGGTGAGATTATAAAATCCCAGTGAGTAAACAGATACCATCTAAACCATCTAAAGTCGAGTAAATGGAGACAAGTAAGATATTCCACTCCAGTATGTTTTTCATAACATCAATAATCAATTTACTCAAATAATCAACTTGGCTTATGTATTTCACAAAACTTGGCTCCTACCAAAATCATTCCCAAGGATGCCTTGGCCTAGGCATCTAACCGAGACCACCAAGGCTGTTAAATGTCTTTACATCCGAAATTCTAGCCATGCCTTGGCGTTAGCTGAGTCTCACTCTCACGCGTTGGTCCATGTGAAGTGCACTTAAATCTTTACCTCTAGAGAAACCCTACACACGACTCTCTAATCGAGCATAGGTATATCTGATTTTGTGCCCCCTCTCTTAGGCTGGTCCACAAAACCTCCACTGTAGGGATTATGAATTATTTTATCTACCACCTGATTTATAAAATCCTTTTCTGCATGACATGGCAATTTATCGCAATCTAGCCTCTCAAGGCTGAATACATAGTATATATAATTTTGATACAAACACAGACTTTGCCATTCATGCTCACATATTGCTATAAGCCATATAATTTAAAACACAATTTACAACACAACCGGGCAGTCTCCAACTACTCTACTTTCAAAATAAGTATTCAATTTTCCAGAAAATTTATAAAATCATTTTATAAAATCACAATTTTTCCTAAAACATAGCAATTTACCATTTAAACCCATTTTGTATAAAATCACACAATTGAATAAAACTACTCTAGATAATTAAGATGATAATAAGTTTACTCACAGTTCTAGGAGTTGATGTACTCCTAATCCCAGTCTTCAAGCACAATCTCTGTACTTTTACCAGTGTAATTTGCTCACCACCTATCCACAATGTACAATACATAATTCACCACATTAATGCTTGACCATTATTAATCAATTCAGGCTCGGTGTATATGCATGATATGTTATGCAACTTATCCGACTACCGCTTAAATGAGGTGCTGACCTAATTTAGCCTATTACCCGATTAACTGACAATTGTGTCCAATTTGGCTCCAAATTGCTCCATTTCATTTCTAATACCTCAATTCACCAAACATTATTCAAATAACACCAATTTCAGCATCAAAACCTTCCCATTTCTTCATGGAAAAATTCAGCCATTATAGTGCACTAACACCGTGATTTTTCCTACTTAATTTTCTCACCATTATTCATCATTTTCTAAGCCATTTCTCTTGAAATAATAACAATCCATCTCCCACACATATCAATGAAGATTCGGCCATGAAGATTCATGGGGAAAATGGATTCCTTGTTGTTTTGCTTCTAAATATGCTAAACTAACTAAAAACACTAACATAACTTAAAATCAAATCAATCCTACATCTTTCTCTCTCCTTACCCATTTTGATCAGCCATGAATTCATCATGAAAACATGTAATTTAAGCATGAAAAATAAGGAGAAATGCTTAAGGAAAATATATTTCAAGCTTAAGTTGAAAATCCTACATTTTTCACTTGTTTTTCTTGATTTTCCACACTTTTTCTCTTGAAATTCTTCACCTAGGGTTTGTTCTTCCTTTATTTCCCTCTCTTCCTTGCTTGGCCAAATATTTGGAGAGAAAATGGGCTGATTTATGCTGATTTTAAGTTAAATAATAAAATATCCTAAGCTTGACACATGGCATGTTTCCATTGGTCCATTTTTAAAACTTTAAAAATTTTAAACCTTTTATCTCCACCACATGATTAGTCAAAGGTCAAAATGAGGATAAAGGAAGACCATGTGCTAGAAAAATGTCCTGGTGGTGAAAAATTACTGTTTTCCCCGGGTGGCAAAATTACCATTTTACCCCTATACTCCAAATTATACCGAAATTAAAATTTTTCGCTTCTAAACCTCAATTTATGTTTTAAATAGTCAATCTTGATCAATCTTAGTCAAAATTTCATCCAACACTCACATCTTAACCTCGGGTGGCAAAATGACCATTTTGCCCCTAGATAGTGAAAATTTCAATTTGACTCCAAATTGATCCTCGAACTCCAAATCATTATTTTAAATCACTCCTGGGCTGTGAAACTTTTAATTTCACCTTATAGCTCCTATTTGAACTAGTTCGAGGCTTAATCGACTTAATTGTACCATTAGGGGCAATATCGTCTTTTGACAATTTTTTGAGCTTCCTAAATATACAAACATTTTATTGAGCATGTAAATGACGTCATAATTATTTTATTGAATAGGGTTTGAAATAATGAATTGGTGTGATCTTTTAGTTGATGTTTTCAACCGTGCTACGTCAATTTCTTTTTTTCAGTTTTGCTTGAGTACTAGCAAAAAGCTAAGTTTGGAGGTGTGATAACTCAATTATATAAAGTTATTTAGCTATATTTTGGGATAATAAAATAGTTAAGTCCGCATGTTTTGAGTTAATTTTATATAGTTTTTAGGTTTTTAGTTAATTAGTTCAAAGCTTGTTGATGTACTTTAATTTTATTAATTTTAACTCAAATTCATGCTAAAAGTCTCTATTTAAGTCAATGCTGATTTATTCTTTGATACTGTAGGTTCATATATGCTTAAAGTTAAATGTTGGTAAACAAGGTAATGGACACAATGTGCAAGCTTCTACTGAACATGTTGTGATGTTTCAGTCATAACTTGAGCTATAAAGATCCAATTAGCATGATTCTTGGCCATTGAAAAGCTTAGAGGTAGACCTACAACTTTTATGTTTAGCATTTCACCTAGATCAGCATTGAAGTAGGAGAAAATCGTGCTGCAAGATGAGGTACCACAACAGATTACACTAAGGCAGCACAATAGCAAGTAACGTCGCGGCTTTGAAGAGCTCAAGGCCACAACGCCCAAGGGAGCAGTAATGCACCCATAAAAAAACCTGAAAGCTTGGCGTTGCAGAGCCCAAAAAGGAGTGCCACAGTGCTGAATGGAAAGCAAGCAATATATATATATATATATATATAAGTCAAGAACGTCGCGACACCCTTAAAGCAATGCTGTGGCTCTCTGACGTGGATTAGTGAAGTACAGCCTATCGAGAAATGAGTTTTTAGGGTTGTTGGTGGCTATAAATAGGTACTTTTCAATAGCTGGGAGGAAGGTTCAGAAGGGCAATAAGTGGCAGTTTTAGAGAGAAAAGAAAAGGCTTTTCAACGAAAGAAACGAGAAGAAATCGAAGGGATTGAGGATCACGAATCGACAGAGGATTTGATTTTTCTTTACTCTTCATTTCTATCTTGTTATTTCGTTGTAGCAATTATCGTTTCTCTTAATTTAATTATGTCTACTATAAATACAATGATGAACTAATTTCATTTTCTAGGATTATGGGATTTTTCATTATGTAGTTTGATTATTTGATTTTTTCTTGCTTAGTGTTAATGGAAATCACATGGTTTATTCAATTTTACACATAATATTTTTCACTACCTGAACACCAATTAAAATGTAGTGGGTATTTAAATGGAACTCGAAAGAGGGAGTTTAAAGTAGACCATAGTTTTGAATAGCCTTTGTTCGATTCATTTCGGAGTTAGGCGATAGTTTCGTGTTTAGAATAGGCATATACCTAAATACCTTAGGCAACCATATCAAAACATGGACTTAATGAACTTTTTCTAATTAATTTGCATAGACATATGGGATTAATTTAGAAAAGGTATGCATGCATGATCTCAACAGATGACATGTACATAATTTGGATTCAAGGTTAGCCATGTACTCCATTAATCTAAGTTAAGGAAATGATTTAAATCAGACAAAGTTTTGAAGAACACTAAAATCCTAAGTTTTGAGTAAATATTTCTTTTAGTAACATTTTATGCTTTGTTAATTATTTAATTAATTAATTATTTTTAATTTAATTAATCCTTTGAATCGAGTGCTTGGATAAGATTATTATGTTAAAAGTTTAGTAATAAGTAAAAATAGGTACAAATCTCTGAGGGAAATGATACTCGACTTACTTTATATTACTTGTATGGCCACGTGCACTTACATGTATTAATCCAACCAATAGTTAATTCGAGAATTTGTTTATTTGTTCATCTTAGGCTTACATGGTTTAAACGGGTCACTCCCATCAATACCCTTGTGTCAGTCATGACCTTAGGGTTTGGGCTGTGACAAATTGTAAAACCTGACCCTATAAATACATGTCATGATATACATGCACTGAAAAACATGTTATTATGCTAGGAAAGCACATAAGAAAAGACGAAACTCGATATCGTACCTAACGGTACACTTGAGTTGATTTAACCTCGAACTAGTTCAAATAAGAATTGTAGGATGAAATTTAATATTTTATAGTCCAGGAATGACTAAAAATGATTGTTCGGAGTTCGAGGGTTCATTTGGGGTAAAATTGGAAATTTTGATGTTCAAGGGCAAAATCGTCATTTTGCCACCTAAGATAATAATTTGATCATGGAGTGAAATTTTTGACCAAGATTAACTATTTGGAGTATAATTTAATGATAGGAAGTGAAAAAGTTTAATTCTGGTGATTTTTGGAGTGTAGGGGCAAAATCGTAATTTTGCCACTCGCGGACAAAATTTGAGATTTTGAGAGAATTTAGATCAAATTTGACAAATTGGAGAATGGTATGAGTATAAGGGATGAAAAATATGTCTATGGGCAATTTTTTAGTTTTTTTGGGCAAAAATGTAATTTTTCACTTTTACGGGGGCAAAAGTGTAAATTTCAAAAATTACTCCACCGAGACTTTGGATAAGTCTGAGAATTTTATCTAAGCTATGGATATGTGGGACAAGTGTATGGTGAAAATTTGGAAACAAATGGATGAAATTTTAAAAATGGGCCAATGGGAAAGTGACACGTGGCATTTTTTTTAATGAAATAATATTATTTTAATGAAAAGTCAGCCCATTTAAACCCCATTTTAAGTGCTGGCAGGCCATAAGGAAGAACAAGAGAGGAAATAGAGAGGAAAGGAAGAAAAAAAGAAAAACCAAAGAGAAACAAGAAAATTCAAAGGGGAATTCGCGATTTTCGACCGTTTACGCGTCAACGGTAAGATTTTTCGATTTTAGCTTGATTTCTACCTTTGCTATGCCTTTATTTCCATTTAGCATGCTTGAGGAGAGAGATCAAAAAGTGATATCAAGGGCTGGACGAAATTCTAGGGGAGAGAAATTGAAATTTTTAGGTTTTGATTTTTAGTTAAATTGATAGTTTTAGTTAGTTAAATGTGTTTAGAAATTAAATTGGGCAAGAAATCATTAAATTTTCACAATACCCACTCTTGGATGGATGCTCAATGCTGTACAATGATGATGAATTGATTTTATTCTAAGGAAAATGAAGAGAAAATGATGAAAAACGATTAAACGTGATAGAAAAACAAAGTAGAAAATTAACCGAGTTAATGTCCCATTTTTGGCCAAATTTTCCAAGGAAGGGAGTGAGCTGATTTTGTTGTTTTTAGAAGGTTATTGGCTGATATTTAATGGTTAGAAATGTTGGAGAGAGAATGGGATGATTTAGAGCTAAAATGGAGCGCGTTAGCAATTTATCGGGCAAAGTGCCAAAAATAGGTTAATACCGCGTTTAAGCCGTTTTAGGCTATTGCATTTCATACCATGCATTAGTATAGGATTTAAGTTAATTATATAGTGATTTAGCATCAATGTGATGAATTGTGTAAATCTTTGTAATGTGTCTAGGAGGAGAGCCTTCCGGAAAAGGCAAAGAAGTCGTACCCGACGAGTAGTGATTGGGGCGCTTAGAAAGCTTTTAGTTTGTACAAATGGTGAATAAACTTATTATTATTGTAAATTATCTAGAGTTTATTTTTAAATGCCCTTTATGTATTTTATGAAATGAGAACGAGATTAAAACGGGATTTTTGATGTTTCAGGAATAAATGTGTCAAATAAAAATATATTGTATTGATTATGAAATTGAGTAATTGGAGGCTGCAAATTGACTTGAAAAATATATATTTTCCTAGGAATGGCTTATGAGAAATGAGTATATGTGGCTATATTTTGTGAGTGCATTGGGAAATTGATGTATGTTGTTTTTACTATGCAGGCTGGATAAATAAATAAAAGCCACGTTATACTGTCGAAATTTTATTAAAATTGGTGGGTTAGTCACTGCAGTGACGGGTTTTCGTGGACTGCCTATTAGAGGGGCACGATAAACCCAGTTATATAGTTACTCCGGTTGTAGAGGCGAGGAGGGTAACTCCCGGGGTAGTATTAGAGCTCACTTCACGTCGAACCCCCACGTGAATGTGTAACTCGGCCAACGCCAAGGAACGGCTGGTTTTAAAAATAAAAATGTGTTTCACGTGTGAATATTT
Source organism: Theobroma cacao (assembly GCF_053813885.1). Lineage (NCBI taxonomy): Eukaryota > Viridiplantae > Streptophyta > Magnoliopsida > Malvales > Malvaceae > Theobroma > Theobroma cacao. The sequence goes on from NC_142645.1 coordinate 33,348,490, forward strand.
TAACACCCTTGGCGGACTCGGTTAGATGCCTCGGCCAAGGCATCCCCGAGGATTAGTTTTGGCTTGAGCCTTGTTTTAATAAAAGACATAAGCCTTAACAACTGTTTTGGTAAATTACAAATATTTTATGGTTTAAGAAATAAATTGAAAACATTATGAAATGGGTTGAAATTTGTTGTTTAAACTTGCCTCCATTTTACTTGCCTTTAGATATTTATGATAATGTCTGTTTACTCATTGGGATTTTATAATCTCACCATCGTCTTTTCCACCCATTTCAGGTTCAGTATAGACTGTAGATAGCTGATCTCATCGAGGACTACCATTGGATCTGCATTTTCCAAATAGTAGGTTCACAGTCCTCTTTACTTTTGTTTATTCGGAGGCCCTCTTGTTATTGTAAATTAAACTAAATATTTTGGCTTACTGTATTTCAGTATGTATAAATTTATTTAGCTTTTACGCTATAAAAATTATTCACGTATAACTCTATAAATATTGTTTTATAAGAAAATAGAATATTTCCCTTAATATTTCTTTTATTTTCTTCTTATATTCAAATAACCATAATTTCGTTTTAAATGAAGATTTTAGACTTTTAAACTCATTTGGAATATGAATTATGTGTTTTGTACTTGTATATTACATTTTAGCCAGTTTCGAAATTTTTGAGAAAAAAATGACCAAAATACCCCTGTGTGGTAAAAATTTTATTTTGATTGTATTTGATCTAAAATAGTGTATATTCTCTAAAAACTCGATATTTAACAACGATTGCTCACAGGAAAGGAAAGAAACTGATATGTAAGCCTTGCGGGGTTCCGGTTGGCATTCCGGATAATGAGTGTCAATTGGGGATGTCGCGGCGATTGTCATGGGCCTAAGGGAGGTTCCGGGTCCTGACACAAATAGGTTTTACCCACCAGCTTATAGTCCATTGAGATGTCAGTACTCGTCATGAGTCCTTTTGGGTTATTATGAATACTTTTGTTTGGTTATAGATGAGTGCCATTATCCAATTGATGTAGCCACAAGGTTGGCAAGCAAACTATGATTTTGTAATGCTTAGATATATACACATAGCTATAGGATTATGGAAATTGTGATATATTTGAATGATGATATTATAGTGAAATATTTATCGAGTGGAAATGTAGATTTGGAATTACATTCGTACATGTGAATATGTGCTTGATGACTTATGAGAATGACATAGATCCAACATATATGTGTTATGTGGTTCGTGTGGGCTCCTTGGGCTGGGTTTATTGGGTCCACATGCCAATCATAATCAAGGATTGGGCCATGATAGAAGTGCACAATGTGAGGTTGTTCAAGGCAAAGACATGGGAAAGAACAATCGCGAAGTAACAGTGCATCTCTCAACAACGAGGGCATTGCTAGATTAAGTGGGTGAGGACATCACAACCATTTGGATTGGATTAGATTAAGATTAGGATTTAATTTGAATATTATCCATCAAAATTAAATCTTTGAACGATATCTTTCTCTTATAAATTCTATCTAGGTAAGAGGGCTATTAGCCTATAAATACCCCTCCCCTAATTTGTAACACACTTTAGAGAAATACAAAGTAACACACCTCAAAGAAATACAAAGCATTCTATTTCTCTAAAAAGCTCTCTCTCTTCTTCCTTTCTTTTGCTTCATCTTTTATGGGTTTTAAGGCTTACTTAAGCTTTATTTTCAGAATTTAAAGTCACACAAAGTTGAGCTTAAGTTCACCATGTAACACTAGTCATGATGTCTTATCAATATCTATGTTTCATCATAAAACTTTGGACTGGGAACTTATTTAGGAATAATGCTTTGATGTTAGAAAACTCTCATGATTATAACCCTTTATAATACCTTTTGCAAAATATGTTACATTCTGTGGACTTTATCTATATCAAATTGACATATATATTGTTTTAAGAAATAAAGCCTAACTTTTGTCAATAATAAATGCTTAAATGCATTAAGTATCTCTGTACAACCAATCCAATTCGTTTGGAAGGCATATTAACATTTATCAATATGATCATGTTTGATATTCAATTTAAGAAAATGATGGATAGCAATAAGGTTTGTCATCCTCACTAAATAAACCAATTATTTTGATCTTAGGAGATAAAATTGTATGTTCGATACTTTTATATTTTATATTTTCTATTTTTTACCATTGAGGTGTATTTTTCTTCAAAACATTTGCATTTAGTAGAAAAAGGTTCATGTATATAGAGGCAATTTTGACCTAGAGTAAATCATGTATTCTACATTTAACCATAAATCTACACTAATCATCGCAAAGCAAATGCATGTAACAAAAAAAAAGAACATGGTATAGGTTAAACTATAATGCCCCCCAATTTTTGGTGTAAATTAAGTTAACTAAGAATGAATTATGAAACATATTGAGTCTTGAGGACTTTGATGATATGCTAAATATGCCAAGTGTATGTGGGTATGAATATTGACACTTCGGCAATTTTTTATGAAATTATGGGATAAATCCTATAGCTTAAGGCTTTGATCTGAATTTGGTGTTATATTTAAGTATATGTTTACAAGAAATATGAGTTATAATAATTTTGTGAATTGTGATTTAAGTAGGAATGATTTTGGGGTGTTGAAGCTTGGATTTTTGGAAGTTTGGAAACTGAAAATCTACCTACAAGGGAAAATGTATCGATACATTCCCTAATGTATTGATACATTCTTGGCAGGATGAACAATCTAAGGCATATAAGGGATTTTCTATTGATACATTCAAGGATGTATCAATAGATTTAAGGATGAACATTTATCGATACATTGTCCAAATGTATCGATAAATTTGAAGCTGATAGCACTTAGGGGAAAATGTATTGATAGATTTCCCACATGTATCGTACATTTTGAGCAGTGGGCATTCTGCCTCATTTCTATTGATACATTGCTCAAATGTATCGATAAATTTAGTCGAAAAACATGCAAATGTATCGATACATCCCTGGGCATGGGCAAAAATAAAAAGGGTTTCGAGCTATACGCCCAATTTCAAACAAACCTTAACTCTCTTTCTCTCTCTACCACTTCAAAACCTTAACCCTCAATAGGACTTTAGAACCCATTTGGAGTAGATTGGAGATTGGGAAATGCCTCTAGAGCTAAAATTAAATGGTTTTATCGATTGATATGCAATTTAATTGGTTAATAACATAAAAATATAATTTTTCCAGCTTTGGTAAATCCCCCTCAATTTCGCTAGAATTTGGAGCTTTGATTTGTGCAATCTAGCTTTTAAGGTATGGCTATAGCTCATTGTTGAAGGATTTGAGCTTGAATGTTGAATTGCTAAGAATTTAGTTATTTTAGAAAAGCTAGAGAATTTTTGAAAGCGAGGAAATAATTAAATGTGTGATGTTCGTGGTGTGTTGATATGTTTAAAGGGGAAATCGAAGTTGAAAAACTCATTGGTGAGTTGAAGGATGGTTAAAGGAAAAGAATCAAAACTTGGCAATGGAACGCACCTTCAACTATCACTATGAGTGGGTTAATTTAAATGCATGACGCATTATAGATGCACTACACTGGTACTAGAATTGTAAGTAGGTCTAAAGGAACATGCCTAGGCTAGAAAAACAATTTATATATGAATATATATATATATATATATACATATGTATGTATGTGATTACATGTGCTGTGATATTTGTGCCTTGGGACAAGCCACTATGAGGCCTATGTTAATTATGCCTAAACTAGAAAGTCTAGACGATATCATGGATGTCTAGGAGTAGATTACTCTAGACAGATAACCTTTGGAGGACATTGAATAGTTGATGCCTTAGAGATTTAAAGGCACCTAGATGAGATTGAGCTAGTGATGTTTAGAGCTCATAAGAGAAATCTTGAATATGAAATGTTGTATGGATGATATCTAAGGCATGATGGCCTTATTGTGGATTTATGTTCTATCTGATATCGACAATTCTAACCATTGATTCAATTTGATTTTAAGTGGAGTCCTATGCCTTGAGACTATGTGTGCCTACAAGGATGGTGGTAAGTAAGGACGGTGGTGTTAGTCTTGCTTATGATTCCTACCTATAGTACTTTGATGCCCCCCATATGAGATTACTTTGGGTGATTCCGTCTGTTGGGAGATTACTTCAAACGATGACTATGATGCTCTGCTCGTTGCTTCAGCACGTGTGTGATTTGAACCTTCCACCCATTGTTTAGGCACGCACTGGATTTGACTCTCCACCAACGACTTAGCCCTGAGTGTGATTTGATTTCATCAATTAGCCATTGTGCGTGATTTGATGATGTCCAAGGAAGGACCACCCTAAGATTTGATTTGAATCATGGATGATGTGACACAGCCTCGAAGAGGCAAAGATAGATATGATTTGATATGACACTTTGGCAACTAGAGTGTGCCTATGGAGTATGACTTTGAATGGCTTAAAGGATAAGCCTAGTTCATATGTACTATTTATGGAGATTTTATAAGGATGATTAATATGCCCTTAATATTGGAGATGCATGTTAAAGCACTTTATTAACATTGAGTATGCTATATGTGTTAACTCCATTAGTTTTTGATGATAGTAAAACATTCTCATTCATTTGTGTCTAATGCCTTTACTTAATTGTGCATGAAAATTAATGTATAAAATTAATAAATCAATCCTTCAAAATGTATATTAAAAGAAAAAGGGAGAACAAAATAATGAGACATGACTGATTAACGAGGAAGCTCATTAGTTGAATAAGGAAGAATGTTGGTTGGCCAAGATTTAAATTGGAGAAATGGCGGGCTGAAGAGTTTGAGAAACAAAGACAACTTTGTCAACCAAGAATTAGTCAGTCGACTAAGTGGTTACTGCCAGAACTGCCAGAGACAGGGAGCAGAAAACAAAGACAAATTAACCAACTAAGATATCGGGTAGTCGACTAAGAGCATTTTGACTGCAAGTTTGAAAGCTACACTAAAGGACAGAGTAACGGCTAGAACCGACTTCCAACTATTTTCAACAGCTAGAAAACTATCAAACTGCCATCAGAGATGTTTCTCCAAGTATAAAAGGGTCTTCCAACAATTATAAAATAGTTCTTAGAAGCCTTAAATGAAATTTGAGCTATAGAGAGTTGAAAAACCAGAAAATCTTCACTACACTTGTTTGCACTTAAACGCCTATTCTTTGAATTTGTAATTTGCATTTAATCTTGTACCACTCAGATCAATTAGTGATCATAGGTACTTTCTTTTACTACTTTTCTTGTATTCTTAAGAGTGAGGAAGTCACTCTAAGGGGTTATTCAAGCTTGGGACAGCTTGATTGTTGTAGGTTGTGGTTGAGCCTTGAAAAAACCACTTTAGGTTTTAGTTTATCCCGTGAAAAACTATTGTGAAAGGTTTTGGTTGAGCCTTGTAAAAGCCATTGTCAAGCTTGGTGAAAGCTTGTGAATTTCACCGGTTCTTAGTGGATTTGTTGGGAAAATCCTTAGTTGGATAATCAAGGTAGTGGATGTAGGTCTTAGACCAAACCACTCTAAATTGTTGTGCATTGTCTACTTTATTTTTATTTTCTTTGTGCTGAAAATTAGTTTCTCATCTTGTCAAGAGCTGATTTGTGCTATTCACCCCCCTCTGGCACATATTATTAGGACTAACAAGTGGTATCAGAGCTAGTTCTCTCTTATTAAGGCTTAACATCCTTTGGGAGGATCCAAATGGCTCAATTAAAATCAATAGTGGCTGAAGGACAATCAACAAACAAACCACCTCTGTTTGATGGCCCTAATTACCCTTATAGAGCACTAGGATATCAATCTATATTAAAGCTATAGACTATGAAATGTGGGACGTCATAACTGATAGACCCTTTATGCCCTCAACCATAAATGTGGTGACAAATGAGTTGATGCCCAAGCCAAGGTCTGAATGGACCGAGGCTGAACCTAAGAAAGTTTAAATAAATTTTAAGGCTATCAACACATTACATTGTGCCTTGACCCCCACTGAATTTAACAAAGTCTCAAGTTGTACAACAGTTAAACAAGTGTGGGAGAAACTTAGAATAATCCATGAAGGGACTTTTCAAGTAAAGGAGTCTAAAATTTCCCTCTTAACACATAACTATGAAATGTTCAAAATAGAGCCTGGTGAAGACATCACCATCATGTTAGATAGGTTTACAAACATCACAAATAGATTGAGTCAGCTAAGCAAGCCTATCCCTAAACATGAATTAGTGAAAAGACTGCTTAGGAGTCTACCAAAAAATTAGAAGCCTAAAGTGACTACAATCCGAGAGGCAAAAGATCTAAATGTTATCACCTTAGCTAAGATTTGTGGCGCTTTCCTAACTCATGAGCTGGAGCTAAAAAGAAGATAGGAGGGAAGCAAAGGAAAAGAGAAAGAGCATTGCACTTAAAGTTAGCATCCTTGAAGAAAAGCTGGAAGAGTTGTCATCCGAAGATGATGAAGAGTTAGCTCTGGTTGTACGAAAATTCAGAAAGCTTATGGGCAGAAGAAACTGAAGATTGGGCAGAAGAGGGTTTAGAAAAGATCAAGGTGCTTCTTGGAGAATCAGAAACAAAAATGACTCCAACAAAAATGAGGAGCTAATCTGCTACGAATGCAAGAAACCTGGTCACTTCAAGTCCAAATGTCCATTGCTGAAATATGAGACTCCAAAGAAAAATAAGAAATCCAAGAAAGCAATGGTGGCTGCTGCATGGTCGGATAGTGACACATCAAGCTTTGAAGCTAAAGATGAAAAATATGAGGAAATAGCAAATATCTGTTTGATGGCACAAGAAGATGAAACTAAGGTATCTTCATCCCCCTGTGACATCTCCATGGATGATTTACAAGATGACTATGACAGCCTTTATAATGAATTTGAAAAACCTTTTTCAAAATACAAAACATTAAATTAAAAGGCTGCATCTATTGAAAATGATTTAGAAAAGATGAGACAAGAATTTAATTTTGTTTTTGAGCAAAGAAATATTTTACAAATTGAGTTAGAACACTCAAAAACATATTTTGAAGTTTTAAAATTAGAGCTGGATAATAAGTCTAATGTTTTGCAAAAATTACTTGATGAAAACACAGCTCTCAAATGTTTGAAAAATGAATCTTCAAAAAGATATGCATACCACAATAAAAATTCTACTAATGCATTACCTAGATGCTATAATTATGGTAAACATGGTCATTTATCATATGACTATTTTAAGAAAAGAAATGTGCAAAAAATCAGAAAAGTTTGGATCCCTAAAGGATCTTATGTTGCAACTAACTCTCAAGGACCCATCAAAGTATGGGTACCTATAAAGAAAAACTGAAATTTTGGTTTGTAGGTTGAGTTGCACTTAAAGGAAACATGTTCAAGAGCTCAACTCAAGATGAAGCAGCCTTGGTACATGGACAGTGGCTGCTCACGACATATGACTGAAGATGAAATGTTATTTGCTTAGCTGGACAAAAGAAAGGGAGGTACCGTATCCTTTGGTGATGACTCAAAAGGTAGAATTCATGGTATGGGTACGGTTGGTAAGAACTCCCAAACTAAAATTAGTCATGTGTTGATAGTAAAGGGTCTAAAGCATAACTTATTGAGTATTAGTCAATTGTGTGACAAAGGATTTAAAGTATGTTTTGATTCAAACAAGTGTGAAGTAATAGATATAGGTACAAACAAAGTCTCATTTATAGGAAAGAGATTGAAAAATATGTATGTGATATTTCTTGAGGATCTTGAAATAAATGATGAAATATGTTTAGTTACAAATGCTGATAGTGATAGTTGGTTATGGCATAGGAGACTAGGACATGTAAGCTTGCATACCATGTCAAAATTAATTAAGAAAAATCTAGTTGTTGGGCTGCCAAATATAAAATTTGAAAGTGACAAAATATGTGATGCTTGCCAACTAGGAAAACAAGTTAGAACATCTTGCAAGTCCAAGAAGATTGCGTTAACATCTAAACCTCTTGAAATGCTACATATTGATCTATTTGGTCCAATAAGCACAACTAGCTTAGGAGAAAAATCTTATGGCTTTGTAATAGTTGATGACTATTCTAGATATACTTGGGTTTATTTTCTTGCTCACAAGAATGATGCTTTATCAGCCTTCATAAGTCATTGTAGGAAAGTAGAAAATAAAAAAGGACTAGCCATAGTTAAAATGAGGAGTGATCATGGAGGAGAATTTGAAAGTGAGGAATTTGATAAATTTTGCAATGAAAAGGGGTTGGATCACAACTTCTCTGCATCTAGAGCACCCCAGCAAAATGGAGTTGTAGAAAGGAAAAACCGAACCTTAAAAGAAATGGCTAGGACTATGCTATGTGAGAATAACCTACCAAAGTATTTTTGGGTTGAGGCAGTGAACATAGCAGCATATATACTTAATAGAGTCTCAATAAGACCCATGTTATCTAAGACACCTTATGAACTTTACAAGGGTAGGCAACCAAACATTTCTTACCTAAGGAGCTTTGGTTGTAAGTGCTTTGTATTGAACAATGGAAAACAGCCCCTAGGAAAGTTTGATGCAAAGAGTGATGAAGCAATATTTTTAAGATATGCATTAAACTCAAAGGCCTATAGGATTTTTAACAAAAGGACTCTAATGGTAGAAGAATCAACCCATGTAGTTTTTGATGAGTCAAATGCTTTACAAAAAGAAATTCATGATGATGATGATGATGATGATGTAGAAATCCTAGAAAGACAAATGGAAGAAAGGAGCTTAGAAAATAATAAAAATATTGAAGAAAGGTCACCTAGAAGAGAAAATGAAACTCCACCTCTCGAAAATCTGTAAAGAGCAGAAAATCAGCATGATGATCTTCCAAGGAGTTGGAGATTTGTAAGAGACCACCCACAAGACCAAATAATAGGTGACATTTCACAAGGAGTTAGAACTAGGAAAGCAATAAGAGAAACTTGTGAGTTTTCAACCTTTATATCTCAAATTGAGCCTAAAAACTTTAAAGAAGCTGAAAAAGAAGAAAGTTGGATAATGGCCTTGTAATAAGAACTTGATCAATTCACAAGAAATCGTGTATGGTCATTGGTACCTAGACCTTCAAATCACCATATTGTTGGCACCAAATGGGTGTTTAGAAATAAGGTAGGTAAGTAAGGAAATGTAGTTAGAAATAAAGCTAGATTAGTAGCACAAGGTTACAATCAAGAGGAAGGAATAGATTATGATGAAACCTTTGCACCCGTAGCTAAAATTGAAGTCATAAGGTTGTTGTTAGCTTTTGCATGCTTTATGAACTTCAGATTGTACCAAATGGATCTAAAAAGTGCATTTTTAAATGGAATCATTCAAGAGGAAGTGTATGTTGAACAACCTCCAGGTTTTGAAGATGTTGAAAAATCAGATTATGTTTTCAAACTTCATAAAGCCTAGTATGGATTAAAACAAGCTCCTAGAGCTTGGTATGAAAGGCTTTCAAAATTTCTAGTTGAAAAAGGTTATATTAGAGGTAACATCGATACTACATTATTCATTAAAAGATATTTAAATGATTTAATTGTTATACAAATATATGTGGATGATATTGTATTTGGTGCAACTAATGAGGCGTTATGCAAGAACTTTGCTAAAGAAATGCAGGGTGAATTTGAGATGAACATGATGGGAGAGTTGAAGTACTTTCTTGGTCTTCAAATTAAGCAAAGTGAGGAAGGGATCTTCATCAGCCAAGAAAGGTACACTAAAGATATGCTTAAAAAGTTCGATATGCTGAAACTGAAACCAATCTCAACAGCAATGAGTTCATCCACAAGACTTGATCTTGATGAAAGTGGAAAGAATGTATATCAAAAGCTATATAGAGGTATGATCGGTTCACTACTTTACTTAACAGCAAGCAGACCAGATATTCAGTTTAGTGTGTGTTTGTGTGCTAGATTTTAGTCACAACCTAAAGAATCAAACATAATAGCTATTAAGAGAATCTTTAGATACCTCTTAGACACTCAAACTTCAGGCATATGGTATTCTAGGGAATCAACTTTTAGTTTGGTTGGATATTCAGATGCTGACTTTGCTGGCAGTAAGACTGATAGGAAAAGCACCAGTGGAACATGTCAATTTTTAGGTAGAATTCTTGTGTCATGGTATAGCAAGAAACAAAATTTAGTAGCTTTATCTGCAGCTGAAGCAAAGTATCTATCATTAGATAGTTGTTGTCCATAAATTCTTGTGATTAAACAACAATTGAAAGACTATGGAATGACTATCCATAACGTACCAATATACTGTGATAATACAAGTGCAATTAATATATCAAAAAACCCTTTGCAGAACTCTAGGACAAAGCACATTGAGATTAGACACCACTTTATTAGAGACCATGTAATGAAAAATGATATTAAGATTGAATTTGTAAACACTTTATATCAACTAGCTGATATTTTTACTAAACCATTGAATGAAGATAGATTTTGCGAAATTAGAAGGAATTTAGGTATGATTAGTCAACAAGAATTGTGAGAAAATCTTTGGCTCACGTACATGAAACATAATGCATTTAGTCGACTGAGATGAATCTTAGTCAAGTAAGAGTGTTCTGGTAGCATTAAATAATAAGACTCAGTTAAAATAAGGGCAGGAGGAATAAAATAATGGGAAGAAACTGCCTACCGGGTAATAAAGAAAAGAGAAATGTTGCCTGAGGTGAATAACTAAAATTTATAGGGAGTTTTGAAATTTTGAGCAAATAGAATAGGGCAATATTTAAGGGGGAGTTGAACGGTTTCTCTAGGAGGAATTAACAATAGCTGATAACTTCTCTTTCTCCACTTTTCTCTCCCTTGAAACCCGAGCCTCTAAAACTGAAACCCATCTTTTTACATTTTCTTCTAAAATCTATTCAAACCCTTTGCCATTTAGACAAAACCCTGTCAGAAAAATTCTTGAATCAAAATGGGGAGATCTCCTATAAAGCCCGACCTAATAAAATGCTTGACAAGACATACATGTGATGGATAGCATGTTTGCATGCTAGAAGAGTCCCGAAAAATTTACAAAAATTGGTATTGTACCTAGAGGTTTAACAAAGTTGATTTAAGCCTCGAACTAGATGAAATAGAGATTATAGGGTGAAATTGAAACTTTTACAGTCCAAGAATGATATAAAATGGTGATTTGGAGTTCGAGGATTAATTTGGAGTCAAATCAAAAATTTCACTATCTAAGGGTAAAATGGTAATTTTGCCACTTGAGGACAAAATGGGAAATTTTTTGAAAGATTTTGATCGCATTTGACTTATTGGAGTTTGATTTGATGTTGAGAAGTGAAAATTTGTAATCCCAGTATTTTTTAGAGCATAAGGGCAAAATTATAATTTTACACACCCGACACTTGTCCAGCACATGGATTTTACCCAATATTATCATCGATAATTGAAGGAATTTATATGGTGGAGAGAGAAAGCTTAATAGTTAAGAAATGACACATGGACCAATAATAAGGTGACATGTGTCACGTTTATAACCATTTATTTTTTAACTTTAAATTTAGCACAAAATCAGCCCATTTTCTTCATATGGCCTGCCAAAGGAAAACAAAAGAAGAAAAGAAGAACAAGAACCCTAGGTGTGAAAATTCAAGGAAAAATTGGTCGATTTCAAGTAATCAAGCAATCAAAGGTAAAATTTCTTGATTTTGACTTGTAATCTACCTTTCCCATGCATTGCTCCTTATTTTCCATGGTTACATTTCATGTTTTCATGGTGAATTCATGGCTGGCTAAATGGGTATGAAGAGAGAATGATGTTGGATTGATTTGATTTCAAGTTATGTTAGTGTTTTTAGTTAGTTAGTGATGTGTAGCAAAAAAAGCCAACAAGAAAATTTCCTTTTCTCCCATTACCCATAAGAGGCCGAATTTTTTAGAGAGAATATTGAGATTGAAATTGATGATATTTCATGATATTTTGGTGATATTTGATGTTTGGTGAGGCTAGAAATTAAATGAGAAATTTTGGTGTGAAAATCTGAATTTTTGCTCAACGTATAGACATGTGTGATTATTGACCCGGGACTGATAAATTGAATCTCATTCACAGTCACTGAGGCAATTTAGGTATAATTAGAGTGTAGAAAGTGAGAAGAATTGATTTGGAGTTAAATTGGAGATTTTAGCCGATTAGACCTAGTATAGTGTGACTTAGGTCGAATATCACATTTAAATGATTAATCGGACATTTGCATCCCATTGCATGCATTCATTTAGATTTAGAGAGCCTGAAATAGTTTATGACAAATTGACACAAATTATTGAATTTTGTGTCATGTGTGATGTATAGGTGGTGAGCTATTTGATAAGGATAAAAAGATTACACCAAAGACCGAGACTAGGAGTATTTTTACTCCTGATACAGTGAGTAACCTTACTATCGTCTTAATTATCTAGAGTAGTTTTTATTCGATTTTTGTGGATTTTATGGAAAATGAGTTAAATGGTAAATCCTTGTGATTTGTAATTAAAATGTGATTTAATAAAATGATTTTGTAAATTGTCCTAAAATGAAATGACGGTTTGGAAAATAGAGTAATTAGAAACTGTTTTCATATGTTGTAAATTTATGGTTTGAATTGAATGGCTTATGACAATATTGGCATGAATGGCTGAATTGGTATTTGTGTTGAAATGTATAAACTGTTGTTTGCCTTGATAGGCTGGATAATGATAAAATTGCCATATAATGTTATTGAATTTTATTGATTAGTGGGATAATGATGAGCTTACTGCAGTGGGTGGGTTTTCGTGGACCAGCCTATTAGAGGGGTACGGTGAACCCCGTTATATCTTACCTTAGTATGAGAGGTGCGGGTGGATAACTCCTGAGGCTAACACTTTTAAAGTTCACTTCACGCTAAACCACCACGTGAGGGTGAACTCAGCCAACGCCAAGGAACGACTATGTTTTCAAAATAAAAACATAATTTATGCATACATGACTTTTTAATATCCTTGGTGGACTCGGTTACGATAGCCCTCGATCAAGGCATCCCTGATAACTGACTATGAGAATGATTTGTGGCACGAGCCAAGCTTTTCATGAAATCATAAGCCTAGTTATTTATTTAGTTGAAATGAGTTGCAAGGTAATAAAATTACAATATGATGACTGATTTTAATTGTCTCTATTTACTCGACTTTAGATGGTTTAGATGGTATCTGTTTACTCATTGGGATTTTATAATCTCACCACCCTCAATTCCCCACATTTCAAGCTCGAGATAGCCGGTAGATAGCCGATTGCATCAAGGACTTCAGTTAGCCTTGCATAGACAAAATTGTAGGTTCACAAACTCGCACCTTATTGGTTAGTTGAGGGCTCACGTGTCACTGTAAAAGAAATTTTATACTTTAGTTATCTGCTTTAAAGTACGTATGAATATACTTAGCTTTTACACTAAATAAATTATTTACAGATTTCTCTATAAATATTATTATTTTTTTAAAAAAAATAGAATATTTTACTAAATATTATTATTTTATTCAAACAATTATAATTTCATTTCAAATAATTATTTTAGACGTCTAAATTTACTTTTAATTATGAAACATGTGTTTTTCACCCACACACCATGTTTTTGGCGGGTTTTGATATTTTCAAAAAAAATGACTAAAATGCCCCTGTGAGCCAAAAAATAATGTTATATTGTTTTGATTTGGAAACAACTTGTGATTTCTTGAAATGCGAGATTTAATAACTGTCACTCACCGGGAAGATGCGGAAGCTGATGCTAAGCCTTGCGGGGTTTCGATTGTCATTTCGAGTAATGAGTGCCTATCGGGACGTTGCGACGGTTGTCATGGGCCCGATGGGAGTTACGGGTCCGTGACATCTCTATAGAGCAAAGAAATCGTAGAAAAAAGAAAAGGAAGAGACCACTAGAAGAAGGGACAGAAGCGAAAAGTCTGAAGAAGAAACAGAAAATCATGTCTGTGTCAGTAAAAGAGATATCGGAGAAACTAAAAGAGAAGAAGCAGAAAATGGAAAAGAAAAAGGACAAGGAACTTGCACTCAAGAAAGGTACTAATTCCTCGTGTTCTAAGTTCAGAAATAGATTGCATGAACTAAGGTTCAAAAATATTGAGAATGCATTAATTTCCCGTGGCAAATATATTGACTGGAAGAGTTTTGATAAGAACTTAGAGATTCAGACTAGTTTATCCGACTATTTTGATGAACTAAAACTGAAAGAATATAGCTCCGTTAAGAGTAGATTCTATAGTGCAAGTCTGGTAAATGAATTCTATTCTGGCATTGCTTTAAAAGAAATGGAATTAGAGGATTTTGATGATTATGTCGAAGATGGTCTGAATGTATATTTGAATGGGAAAGAATTTGTTGTCACTACTAAAGATTTAGGAAGCTTACTAAAAATCGAGTGTGAAGAAGGTGAGTATGAGTTCCCAGAAAAGTATGATTTATCCTTATTATGGGAAATCATCACTGGGAGAAAGGAAAAGTATTCTTCAAATAGCAATTCAGGTTTGATAATCATTCCCCAGATTAGGATTTTACACTACTTTATAGCAGTAAACATTCAGCGTAGAAGTGGAAGTTTGAGTTACATCAGCTTTCAGGATCTTTGGCTGATGGAACATGCCTTTAATGGGGTTGCTCTGAATATGGGTAGGTTCGTTAGGGTGGAGGAACCAGGAAGGAACTTAGAAAAGAAAAGAAAGCAGAAATGAATTAAGAGTAGGAACTTAGAAAAATAGGGGATAAGAAGCAAAAATAGTTCAGGGGCAATTTCGAAACATCTTTTGATTAATTGCTATTTGTGCCATGATGGCATTTGAACACTCAATTTTAATTTTGTTGTTTATATGGTAGTGTGAGACATCAATGTTGATATATCTATGATGTTTGTTTGCTAAAAATTGAATGTTTGCTGATAATCTGCTATCCATGATATTTTAACTGTTCTTAACAAAATCTGCTCCTGAACCATATTGAACTGCATGCTAATAACTACTGCTCTATGCTGATAATTGATCAACTTGGGATTGCAAATAATTATGGATGTTGTGAATAGTGTGTTGACTAAATTATGAAGGGAATAGAAAAAATCTGATGACTATATGCTGTTAACAGAGCCTGCTGAATTTTCTATGAAAAACTATCAACATTCATTACTATAAATCACCCAAAATTCTACACATATGTATTGTATAAATGTATAATGTCAATTTCTATATGACAAGAATAAAATTTGATGGAATGAATATGCACACATTAAGGGGGAGCATATGCTTAGGGGGAGCAATCCTCATTTTTTGCAGAAAACTAAAATGAGTAAAAAGACACTATGCTGTTAATCAAGAAATGTTTTGTCATCAACAAAAAAGGGGGAGATTGTTGACTCCATTAGTTTATTATGATAGTAAAACATTCCCATTCATTTGTGTCTAATGCCTTTACTTAAGTGTGCAGGAAAATTAATGTATGAAATTAATAAATCAATCCTTCAAAGTGTATATTAAAAAGAAAAATGGAGATAAAAATAATGACACATGACTGATTAACAATGAGGAAGCTCACTAGTTGAATAAGGAAGAATGTTGGTTGGCCAAGATTCAAATTGGAGAAATGGCGGGCTGAAGAGTTTGAGAAACAGAGACAACTTAGTCAACTAAGAATTAGTCAATCGGTTAAATGGTTATACTAGAACTTTCAGAGACAAGGAGTGGAAAACAGAGACAAATTAGCCAACTAAGACATCGGGTAGTCGACTAAAAGCATTCTGATTGCAAGTTTGAAAGTTGCACTAAATGAAAGAGTAACGGCTAGAACTGACTTCCAACTGTCTCCAATGGCTAGAAAACTGTCAAACTGCCATCACAGATGTTTCTCCAAGTATAAAAGGGTTTTTCAACAATTAGAAAGTAGTTCCTAGAAGCCTTGAATGAAATTTAAGCTATAGAGAGTTGAAAAACCAGAAAATCTTCACTGCACTTGTCTGCACTTAAACACTTATTCTTTGAATTTGTAATTTGCATTCAATCTTGTACCACTCAGATCAACTAGTGATCATAGGTACTTTTTTTACTATTTTTCTTGTATTCTTAAGAGTGAGGAAGTCACTCTAAAGGGTTATTCAAGCTTGGGATAGCTTGATTATTGTAGGTTGTGGTTGAGCCTTGGAAAAACCACTTTAGGTTTTAGTTTAGACCGTGAAAAACTATTGTGAAAGGTTTTGGCTGAGCCTTGTAAAAGCCATTGTAAAGCTTGGTGAAAGCTTGTGAATTTCACCTGTTCTTAGTGGATTTGTTGAGAAAATCCTTGGTTGGATAATCAAGGTAGTGGATGTAGGTCTTAGACCAAACCACTCTAAATTGCTGTGCATTATCTACTTTGTTTTCATTTTCATTGTGCTTGAAATTAGTACGTCATCTTGTCAAGAGCCTATTTGTGTTATTCACCCCCCCTCTAGCGCATATTATTGGGACCAACAATATGTGTATGTATATATATACATGTGTTATTTATTTGCACCCATTTTGTACCATGTGCAGATAAATAGGCCACTAGATAGTGTGTGGCAAAGATCATCCAATGACAAACTAATTTTGGCATCTGATAGGTCCCCACACCATTTTGGTCACTTTGCTAAGTCTGTCACGAGCTTCCACCCCATATTCAGTTTGATTATGTATTTAGGCACGATGTGGCATTTAAATTTGTGTAAAGGTTGTATAGTACGAACCTGTTTGTTGGCCAATGTATGGTCCTATAAACATTATGTTTGAATTATGTGCCAAGGGCAATATTAATGTATTTGACTTTAAATATTATATGAATATCATAGTTTGGACCCTTGGTTATACATATGTGATTTGGAATACTAAGGCTTGCTTGGGTGTCGCAATCTTCGTCTATCAAGCTCGTGTGCTAATCATGGACCCCTAAGCTCAAGTCGTGACATAAATTAAGTTTATATATCCTACATCTAATCTTCCTTACATCAAACCTTGAGAATAAAATATATTGTTTTGGTATCTTAAACCATTTTTAACACTCTCTAAATCCTTTTTTTTTCATTTATTTTTTTAATTTGCAAGTCAATTTTCTTTGGCAATCATTTATTTTCTTATCTATAAATTTCAAATATTAAGAGTCAAACACATAAAATTGATGTTTAAATATTTTATATATCTTTCTCTTTGCTCAATTTTCAATTTTATTGATAAAATTGATCATAAAGGATCAAAAATGTGCACAAAATCATTAAAACCAAATAGATCTAGTGAGATAGTGCTTACACACCTGAAAAAACACCATACAGCCACCAAAAATATTCATAAATATTAGAAATGTTAGCTCACTAATAATGAAGAAATATCGAAGAAAGGATGAATTGGATTCATAAAAATTCTTTTCAACAAATTATACTTTTAACAATGGCAAGCTTGGAGACAAGTTTCTCAAATCTGCTTTCACTTTAAAATCATGCCAAAAGTATTTTAGTAAGCAAATTAATGAACAACAAGTTGAAAACAAATTTTTCAAACTCTTCAAAGTAAAATACACAAGTGCAAAGTAGTAAAGAGAAGATAGAAAAGACACAAAGAATTTATAAAGGCTCAACCATCTCTATAGGTGCCTATATCTTTTTCCTTAGCAAGGTAGGGAGTTTAAATCCACTATTAAATAAATTCAATACAGTGCTTCTTAAAGGTTCAAGCATAACCGTTGTCTTTTCAAGAATCAAGCATAACCATTGCCTTTTCATGTATCAAGTATAACCACTAGCTTTTCAAGGTTCATACACAACCTTTAAAAACTACCTTTTAAAGGTTAACGTATAATCTCTCTGCCTTCCAAGGATCAAGCATAACCTTTAAATGCTGCCTTTTGAGGTCTAAGGTATAACCTCATTCTCTCTTACAATTTTTAAGTAACATGGATACCTTTAGAAGGTGGATTTTGCTAAATAAGCATAATGAAGATAGAGTATTGTAATACCCCGTACCCCCATATAGTAGTCAACATAATCGTATTGATAAGACGAAGGGCTAATTGAAGTGGATTTAAGTCTCAAAGAGCGGTGGCGGATGAAAGGAATATTCTAGAGTAAAATATTCTACACACGAGGAAATAATAATTAAATAATAATATTTTTATTGAGGATGAATTAGCGAGATAAAAAGTGATTTGGAAGTGAATCGGGGCATAATAAGACATTTTGTGTTCCAAGGAGATAAGTGAAAAATTTTAGAATAAAATAATATTTTATTAATAAAATAATATTAAAATATTAATATTTTATTCAATGTCGAAATTTCCCATGAAGAAGGAGTACATGATCAATCTAAGTGGGGGAGAAGAAGAACGAGGAAATTTTGAAAAAATGACGTTAATGGGGCTCATGTGTCTTTATTAAATAAAGCTAGGGCGGGTAAGTAAATATTTAAATATTATGGTGATACCGCGTTGAAGTATAGACTTGATATTTTATTGGTACGAGTGTTAAGGAAGAAAAATAAGAAGAAATTAGAATTAAAAGTGTCACGACCCAAAACCTAGGCCATGACCAGCGCATGGGCCCAATGATAGCCCACTAAGCCCAAGCAAGCCTATTTATGCAATTTCGATCATTAATCCCAACCATCATTTCTAAATCCACATATTGAACTTCTCAACTAAAAATATTTAAATAACATTTTATTATGTCAAAATAATGTCACCCGTTTGCTAACTCATGGTGGCATCAGTAATCAGATATACATAGTTGACTTATAACATGGATCCTAGCGGATTACATTACATATACATTTTGACAAGTAACAGACTTGTGACCATCAGCGGAGTGACCGTGGATGAAAGTACAGCTACTGAGATGCCATAATACCTACCAAGAGGACGGGCATACGTGGACACTCAATCTAGGTCCCAACTGCCTTCGAATCTAAAAACATGAAGTTTAAAAATGTGAGTGTAAAACTCAGTGAGTGAGCATAAGAAGGGAACAAGCAATCGATAGGAAGAATTTGGAAATCATGATGCACTTGTTTCAAAAACAATGCAATTGATTTAATTTCTTACTAAAAACCCTTCATTTCAAACATTGATTGATGCCCTCATAGTGTTTCACAAACCCATGATCAATCCATGAAGTTAAATGGGTGAAAAGTAGGTCAAAATCAAGCAAGGTAGCAAGCATGGTAGCAAGTTTCTCCCTGTAGTGAAGTTCATTCTGGTTGTAGTGAGATTCGGGCTGCCAAAATAGAAAGTTTCTCGCTGTAGCAAGAAACAGTGTTAGTTTGCATGTGTTTCAGTTTTTTCTAGCATATCTCTCTCTAGAAAAGTCCAATTGACCTAATTTTTCAACTATTAGAAAGATAAGAGGCAGGGCTACAACTTTGATGTTTACCAATTTTCCTAGTTCGAACAAGAAGGTAATCAAAATCTTCATCAAAGTGAAAGCACTGCATTAGAACCTGAGAGTTTCTCGCTGCAGCGAGAAACAGGGCTGGTTTATGCCCCCACCATCAGAGAGTTTCTCGCTGCAGTGAGAGTACATTCTCGCTGCAGCAAGATTCAAGGCAAATGACCAATAAGGGGTTTTCACATGCCACAAAATCCATCCCTGCCAAATTGCACATCAAAGTGAACACATTGACAATAATCAAGTTATCAACATTCAAAACAATCACATATTATAATCATAAACTTGCTATCACATATACATATATAAACATATATCAACAAGTACACCACCCCACTTCATTCATCACCATAGTCGGATCATCATCACCATCGGCTTATGCGCACTCCTTACCCACACATAGCCCGGTCATCATCATCATCGGCTTATGCGCACTCCCTACTCGCACATAACTAGGTCAATTTTATCATACAACATTATCTATCAATGCACAACATATATTCATACATATATACATACCAACATAATATAGGAGCACATGGATTCATCCTTTTGCACTTTTCACATTTTAGCAACATCAAAACATTTATCAAGGGCTTGTTCCCAAGCACCCATTTTTAATGAAAAGTTGGATAAAATCATGCAAATAATTCATCTTAACACAATTCTATTTTCCAAAACAATTTTGAAATGCAAGTTCACTCACCGGGATTGTTGAACCTTTAATCGACTCTAACTTCGATTATTACTTCAAACTGACATGTGAGGCCTTGTTGGAACCTATCACCCACAATATAACTATAAAAAATATAACAGCTCATAAATCAAATTTCTAGCCATCTCTAACACCTTAAAATCAAATTCTAACTCATTTCTCACCTTTGTCTTTTTTTTGTAGTTGAATTCCTTTACAAAAGCTTCCAAGCTACTATGGCAAGTCTCTCTTTCTCTTTCTAAAACTTCCAACTAGTGAGAGAAAGTGATGAACAAAGACTTTTGAAGGCTGTTGAGGTGTAAAAGTGGAAGGGCATGAAAAACCCTATGAAGGAGTGGGCAAAAGCATGAAATTTGGACTTTCCATGAGGGATTTATGGAGGATTCAAGGTTTTCCTCCCATGGAGAATGAAGAAAACGTGAAATGAAGAGAAAGGCTGGGACGAAAAAGGAGAAGCTGCTAGAGCATAGATATTTATGCTTCAAGTAAATCCAAATTTTCACTAAAATTACCAAAATGCCCTAACATGGTGGCTTTGTCTTCCTCTCATCCTTTGTGCAACCTTTTTGCTCTTTTGACACCAAAACAAAGTCCATAATAGTCTAAAGGTACTCGGGTTCTCAAAACTTAAAAATTTAGACCCGAGATGCAAAATGACCATTTTGCCCCTATTGTGGAAATTATAATTATTTTTATCTTCCTCATTTATTTACCATCATAAACATCATTCATTCATTCCTTAGGCTTATTTAGACCTTAATAACATAAAAAACACCCACTCGTAGGAGCTCATCAAGAGAAATTACCAAATTACCCCTAGTCCACATTATCGCATCTACTTCTAGTTATGTGCCTATGGAGATCGAGATTTCACAAATTCACTTCTGAATTACCCTTTTAACTCAGTAATCAACCTCAATTGGCAGCCGTAAACTTTATTATCTACCGTATCAAAAATACGGGATACTACAAAAAGATTGTGGGAGGACTTAATGAAGAATGGTTAAAACCTTAGAGGGAAAAATGATCATTTTGACATTAGCTTGGTCAAAGCTTCCAAAGGCTTACGACTTTCATAAACAAACGGTTGTATTTTGTTTAATTTCTCAATAAGGCTTATGACTTTCATAAACATTTGGCTCATGCCATCAAATAATACTCGATGACACCTTGATCAGAGGCGTACACTCAAGCCCGCCAAGGTTGTTAAAATTTTTGTATACACGTAAAACATATTTTTATTTCGTTTTGAAAACACAGCCGTTCCTTGGCATTAACGGAGTTCATTATCACGTGGTGGTTCGACGTGACGTGAACTCTAACCATACCTTAGGAGATACCCTACGCGCCTCTCCGACCAAGGTATGAATATAACCGTATTTCTCTCATTAATTCCACTACATATCCTTCAATCTTTATATTTCAAATTTGATCCTTTTAATATGTCTAAAAATTTCAATTTTCATCTATCTCTTTCCTTTACATGCGCACAATCAAAACATCAAAAATTTACTTCAACGCGGTATCAGCATAATATTCTAAATATTTACTTACCCGCGCTAACTCGATTTAATAAAATCACGCGGTTTAACTTACGTCATTTATCTCTAAAATTTTATTTGTATTTCTTCTCCCCCACTTGGATCAACCATATGATTCTTCTTCACGACTGATTTTGATTTCGTTATCCGATTAAATATTAATATTTTAATATTATTTTATTCTAAAAATTTCCTTTTGTCTCCTTGGTACTTAAAATACCTTATTATGCCTCAATTGACTTCCGAATCACCCTTTTATCTTACAAATTCTCTTTCAAAAAAAATATTATTATTTTATTATTATTTTCTAGCGTGCATAATATTTTATCCTAAACTATTCTTTTCATCTTTCATCACTTTTAAACATTATAATTGACCTCAATTTGCATCTGATCAACTTTATTAATCACTGTTTCAAAATATGGGGTATCACAATCTCCCTCACTTAAATAAAATTCGTTCTAGAATTCACGTCGATGTTGCATTATCAATCTCCTTTTATGATCCTATTCCTTTTCTCCTTCTATAAGGACATTCAATTTATTCACCTCGTTCACCTTCAATTCAATTTAAATACTTCATTTATGTCAATTATCATCCTTTGGAGTCAGATTAGCAGTACCTTTCATAATCATGATCTCTTATATCGAGTCACTAAGCATGCCTTTATCACCCTTATTAAATTTGAACCATAACTTCATCAAAATTATACCGATTTTGATCACATATTATACTTACTTATGTATACCTAATCATCATTTTATTAATTTGCTCTTTGCCAAACTTCTCAATCTTGATTCATTCATCTTATGCTTTTTCATACATTTCCTTTAATAAAGTTCCATTGAGAACTTAAACAATCCAAGGCTTACCTTCAAAGTCACTCATAACTTTAATCGTTCATTGCATGCCCGATAACACTTTAGCTCACTGACCCCACTGGACAATATTTCAAAATCTTCCAATTACTGAGAACAATTCTTCACCGTAGTTAGTCAAATTATCAATTTCATATATACATTTGTACATGCATTTTCAAATGTCAACATCTCTCGTTATGTATAAGGATCCATGTGTTCACATGCCTTAGACTACATTCCCTTTTATTCATCCGCATCCCAATCCTAGTTTCAATATAATAATCCTTATAGTGCATGTCAACCTTCTTATTATGCTTACGTATAACTTCATATCATTTGTATCATTTCCAATCATATGCTTGAGTTTCACCATGCTATATCCTCACATCACAATGTCATTAATCACATCTCACTTACTAAATGTCACTTAAAAACTTAGACTGATTCGAATCATGCATGCCTTAAGCATTTTCAAATTCCAATTTCCATTCTACCTTAGGAAGTTTTCATTATTGGCTTCATTATCGAAATTATCTTTAATCATCCTTTGTTCTATTATTCTATACTAATATGACATCATTCTCCTTGGACCAATCTGTAGTTTGTACTTGGAACTGCCAGGCTTGAAACAAAGTTCTTCTTAAGTACTTTTTAACATCAACACAAATTTCACTTTCAGCTTATGGCTTCCTCTTTATAGCCACATAGCTTAATGCTAACTTTCACAAAATCCATAGCAAAACTCCTCTTGAGCATCTCCTTGGGAATATCTATCTTAGACTTATGTCTCGCAGCACGTGATTACTTAGATTGTGACTTAGCCATTAGGCTCCTTAGAAAGTTTTAAAAATCTCACATTTTATACTTGTCGTGTATGATTAGAAATTTCTTTTCAAAGATACTTGTGCATTTCTAAAACACTTAATCTTTTATTTGCTCCTTAAAATCTCGAGCATATCGTTCTACAAACGTGCACTTATTCTTAAAGGTATATAAATACGTATTTATCCATTCAATCGTCAACTCATTTTCATAGGTTCTTAGGGTGCTACACAATTGGCCTCGTGTTGTTACTAACCCTTGTCGTTTAACTGAGTCAAGACAATAATTGTAAATTCTCATAAAGATATTCTATATAAACTTGTTTTCTATACCACTCTTATAATCCTTCATTCACACTTTCATCACTTGGTATCTTATCTCAATATAGCCATCTCAAGAATCTTTCAATTTTTTCTTTTAATTATATGCCCATACACAAGGCAATAAAGAAGCTTTTCAATTCATTCAAGTAGACATTCTCCAGAATATTTAAAACTTCCAAATAACAAAGCTCAATAACCAATAACCAAAATTCAAATTTGTAAGCTCATTGTCGTGTCACTCCCATCTTACTCATGTATCATAGGCGTGACGTATTGGGAGTATTACAGTGCTAGACAGTCAGTGCTGCGATGCTGTGACTACTAGAAATTTCCTCATCAAAGCTATTTGTCTGCATTGAAAGTCACTACATCAATCGTCCTCGACCATTGGGTTTCCCTTTTAGGCATATATCATGAGTTCCATAAGTATAGATACCTTCTCTTTGGTTGTCATACGCACTATGCCAAGTTAATACTTTCATCTCATGTCATCTTTTGACTTTCATCAACATTCATAGAATCCTACCTTAAAACATCCTTTCCATACGGTGCAATAAATTCATAACACATATACCACCTCACACATAAGTTGCTTACTGTCTACAACTTTCCTCAAATTTATTGTCATCCCTATCTAATTATCTTCCTTGTCTTGTACTCTAATAATTTTATTGACTATCGGAATAATTAACTACGAAAATAGCTTCGCTTCCTCCTCACTTTATTCTTGCAATCCTTACTAAATCAAAATTTCATATTCCCCATATTTCATAATTTAACTTCATTGGCTATATTTGTGCCCAATTATTACCTCATAGTGTCATGGCATCACTGAGTAATCCCCTTCATGCTTAAATTACAATCATCAACTTAATCATGTTATCCATTTCAAATGTCATTTATAACCTTATTGCTTCCTTCTATAACCTTTCTCAATAATTATATTACCAATTTATCCCTGTCATACTAAAAGATTCCCATACATATCAAGTTATTTAAACAGCTACTTTACATTCCGTTCGAGTCATACACTTTAAAAGTTAAACTATTAACTTCTTTGTACAGATTACTATTATCTCCTTTACACTACATCTACCTAGAGTTAAAGTAGTACAAAATCCTACGAAAATATTACATATCATTGGGATCATCATCTTAATCTGATCTTATCGAAAAATTCTACTCCAAGTCCTTCTTAAGATCCTCTTCTGGGTTCTCCTCCTCTTGAGATTTTCTCCTTTGTTCCTCAATCCAGACTTGTTGTATTCTCCTACGTTCCTCATCACTTACCGGTGCAGCATTTCTTCCACAATCAAGAGGAAAATGTCCTACAACTGACACTTCCTTCTTAGAACGAATATATCCCTTTGCAATTTCCTCCCTCGTCCAGTTTCTATGGTACTCTTCAGGTTGTTTCAAAAGGAAATCTTTTTCAGTTTTTGGAGTATTGAAGCTACTCTCACTTTCAAATTTCTCGCTACTCTCAAAGCTTTCCTTATTACGAAACCTTTCTGCTAAGTTCAGAGGAATTCTATTAATAGGAATTCAAGATGGACCACTTTCCGAATTACCTGAATCAGGGCACCATTGGCTTCCAGCAGTGGAATCTAATGATCCTTCACTAGCACTATGAGGGGTATTAGGACTACCGCCTCTTCTAGACATGCTGTGTATGTCATCAGTGCACCTCAAAACCTATACGCAACCAAGTAGTAATTACTTAATTATTCATGCATCACAAGAGTAGGTAGGTTTCTATATGTAAATGCATGCATTCTATTCAGTCTAACCTAACTTAACTTAACTTGGGCCACACTGACATTGTAAATTTTAACAACTTTAAAATAAATTTAAAACCAAAACTCTGATCTTTAAAACCAAAAGCTCTGATACCACCTGAATTGTCATGACCCGGTACTCTCCTCGAGCCTGTGACAACAGCCGCGATGTCCAAATAGACATTCATCGCCCGAAATGCCGATCGAAACCTCGCAAGGCTTTAATATCAGTTTTCTCACCTCCCCTGTGATCAACAGTTGTAAAATAACATGTTTTGAGAGGTTATAAACTATTTCCAAATCAAAACAATATAAAAAAATATTTTTGTCTCATAGGGGCATTTTGGTCATTTTTTCACACTAATCTCGAAACCAGTTAAAAATGTAGTATACGAGTGGAAAACACATATTTCATAATCAAAAATAAATTTAGATGTCTAAAACATTCATTTTAAACGAAACTATATCTATTTGAATATAACAAAAATATTCAATAAAATATTCTATCTTCTTATAAAACAATATTTATAGAGTTACCTTTAAATAATTTTTGTAGCGTAAAAGCTAAATAAATTCATACGTACTATAATACAGATAACCAAAGTATAGAATTTAATTTACAATGACACGTTGGTCCACGAATGACCAAAAATATCATAAGAAATGAACCTACAGTTTTTGGATGATGCAAGTCCAACTGTAGTCCTTGATGATACCAGCTATCTACAGTCTATTCTGAGCCTGAAATGGGTGAAAAGGAGGGTGGTGAGATTATAAAATCTCAGTGAGTAAACAAACACCATTCAAAATATCTAAAATCGAGTAAATGGAGAAAATCAAAATATCCCATCACAATACGTATTTCATAACTTGAAAATTTCATATAATCCTGAGCTTGAAATGGGTGAAAAGGAGCATGGTGAGATTATATAATCCCAGTGAGTAAAAAAATACCCTCTAAAATATCTAAAGCTGAGTAAATGGAGACAAATAAAATAGATTAGCATAAAAATGATTCACAGCATTTCGAACTCATTTTAATAAGATAAAATAAATTCATTTCACCCAAATAAACAACGAGGCTTATGATTTCTTAAAAAGCTTGGCTCGTGCCAAAATCATTCTCATATTCAGTTGTTAGGGATACCTTGGCCTAGGGCTATCCCAACCAAATCTGCCAAGGTTGTTAAAAAGTCATGTATGCATAAATCATGTTTTTATTTTGAAAACATAGCCGGTTCCTTGGCGTTGGCTGAGTTCACCCTCACGTGGTGGTTTGGCGTGAAGTGAACTCTAAAGTTTTACCTCGGGAGTTACCCTACGCGCCTCTCCGATCGAGGTAAGAATATACTCAGATTTTGTGCCCCTCTAATAGGCTGGTCCACAAAACCAGCCACTACAGTGACCAATCTATAACCCACCAATGCAATAAAATCCAACAGCATGACATGGTAATTTTATCATTATCCAGCCTATCAAGGTAAACAACAGTTTATACATTTTCAACACAAATACCCATCCAGTCATTCATGCCCACATTATCATAAGCCATTAAATTCAAAACATAATTTACAATACAGCAAGTAGTCTCCAATTACTCCATTTTCAAAACCATCATTCAATTTCAAGACAATTTATAAAATCATTTCATTTAATCACATTTTGCTTATAAAACATAAAGATTTACCATTTAAACTCAATTTCCATAAAATCATAAAAACAAATTAAAATTTACTTTAGATAATCAAGATGATGATAAGGTTACTCACTGTAATAGGAATCAAATTCTGAGTACTCCGATTCTTGATCCTCGGGTAATATCTCTTTACTTTTGCTAGAAAGCTCACCACCTAGACATAATGCACAATAAGCCATTTACTACATTTGTGCTAAACCGTTGTAAAACCAATTCAGGCTCTATATTAATGCATGAAATGGGATGTGAAATACTCGAGTAACTATCTAAATATGGCGTTCAATATAAGTTCAATTGTGTACCTAAATAAAATGGTATAGGCCTAATACGATCTATCACCCGATTAATTGCCCAATATGTCCAATTCAACTCCAAACAATTCTATTTCGCTCCCAATAGTCCAAATCATTAAACTCAAGTCAAGTAACATAAAATTTAGCAAGATTATCTTCACATTTCTTCTTGGGAATTTCGGCCATGGTGGGTGCATGAACACAATGGTTTTTCCCACTTGATTTTTGCACCATAAATCATTAATTCCTAACCAAATCACTTGAAATAAAATCAAGTCCACCATCAACACACCATAGGGAAGATTCAGCCAATGGAGGGTGATGGAAGAAAATGAATTTTTCTTGTTTGTTTTTCATGCTACATATCACTAACTAACTAAAAACACTAGAATATATTGAAATCTAACCAAATCCAAGTTCAAAACTCCTCCCCCCATGTTCGGCCAGCAAGGGTATCCTCATGCAAACTTGATTCTCAACCATGGAAAACGAAAAAGAATGCATAGGAAAGGTAGATCATAAGCAAGAATTGAAAAATCTTACCTTTTGTCACTTGATTCTTTGAAATTTTGTGAATTTCTCTTGAATTTCTTAGCTAGGATTTTTTTCTTCTTCTTTTCTTCCCTTTTCTTCCTTTGGCCGACCAATAGAAATGAGTTGGGAGGGTTATGGGCTGATTTTTAAAGCCAAATAATAAAATAATCCAAGCTTGACACTTGTCACCATGTTGTTGGTCCATGTTTAAAAACTTAATAATTAAGCTTTCTTCCACCACCACATAAAATCCTTCAATTATCCATGATAATAATGGGTGAAATTCATGTGTTGGACAAGTGTTGGGTGGTGTAAAATTACAATTTTGCCCCTAAGGTGGCAAAATGACTATGTTGCCCCTAGGGTGGCAAAATGATTATTTTGCCTTTATCCTCAGAAAAACACCAAAATTAAAATTTTTCATCTCTCAAACTCAAATTATGTTCTAAATGGTCAATCATGGTCAAAACCTTCTTCCAACATTCCAATTTTAGCCTCAGGTGGCAAAATGATCGTTTTGCCCCTAGGACATGAAAATTCCAATTTGACTCCAAATCGGTCCTCGAACTCCGAATCACCATTTTAAGTCATTTTAGGGTTTTAAGATTCTCAATTTCAGCTTAAAATCTCTATTTGGACTAGTTTGAGGCTTAATTCAACTTAATTGTACCATTTGGTACATTGCCGTCTTTTAACGATTTTCGAGGTACCTAAGCAAGCAAACATGCATTCTTATGTAAGAATGGCATAATAAACATATTACAGAGCCGGGCTTGATAGCACTACTATAAGACCTCAACCCCTATAGGCTCATAACTACGTATAGACGCAATAACACGAGCTAGGGGTAGTTTCGTCATTTCCTCTAAAAAGCTCAAAGAGGGAAGTTTTCTGATATTTAAGGTCTAAATAAGCATAAAGATCAAATAAATGATGTATAATGATGAAAACTCGAAGAAAACTAGATGTGGAAATAATTTTCGCAACAGGGGCAAAATGGTCATTTTGCACCTCGAGTCAAAATTTTTAAGTTTTCGCAGACCCGAGCATGTTTAGACTATTATGGACCTTGTCTTGGTATAAAAAGAATAAAATGATTACACCAAGGATTGAAGGAGAACAAGTTAATGTGCTTAGGGCATATTCGTAATTTCAAGTGGAATGGATAAGCTTGAGTTGTAAATATCTTCTCCTTCCAGCAGCTTCTTCAACTTCCAGTAGCTTATTCTTCTTCCTCCTTCTATCTCACGTTTGTTTTCCCCTCCATGGAAGCACGGTATGAAAACTTCATAACTTTCTCTCTCTAGCTCCAAATATCATGCTTTTGCCCACTCTTTCATACGGTTTTTCATGCTCTTCCACTTTTACACCTTAAAACCCTCAAAAAAGTCTTTGTTCAGCACTTTCTCTCACTAGTTGAAAGTTTTAGAGAGAGAAAAAGGGAGCTTCCATAGTAGCTTGATAATTTTTGGAAAAAATTTCAATTATAAAGCTACCAAGGTGAGTAGTGAACTATAGTTGATTTTTAGGTGTTGAGAATGTGTAGTAATTAGAATTGTGAGAGTTTATTTGTTGGGATTATTATTCATTTTAGTGTGACTAGAGAATTGCAAACAATGGCCATTTAATGGTGGTTGGAAACTAGTTAGGAATGACTAGTAGAACCCAATTTAGAAAATAGTTTTAGAATGGTATTAATGCCAATTTGGGTTGGTTATGATGTTGTGTGTGTGTAGGTTCCAACAAGGCCTCACATGTCCATTTCGAGCATTAGTTGAGGTTAGAGTCAAGCAAAAGAATCAACAAGACTAGTGAGTGAACTTGCATTTCAAAATATTTTTAGGAATGTTAATGTGTTTGCACAAGACTTTAAATGATTTTACCTAACTTTTCTTAAAAATGGGTGCCTTGGGAACAAGCCCTTGATAAATGGTCTTTGTGTTATGATATGTGGCAATTATGGATTCATGCACTACCACATTATGTTGATATACATATATATATATATATATATATATATATATATATATACGAATATATGTTGTACATGGATAAATAATGTTGTATGATGATATTGACCCGGCTATGTGTGAGTAGGAGTGCGCATAAACTGATGCTGACTCGGCTATGTGTGAGTAGGAGTGCAAATAAGTCGTTGCTGACCCCGCTATGTGCGAGTGGGAGTGCGCATAAGCCGTTGCATATGAGCTGATGATGATGGGAAGGTGGGCATGATGATTGATATATATATATATATATATGTATATATATATATATATATATTTATATATATACACCTATATGGCATATGGTTGCAATGCATGTGAAATTTTGGCATGTTGAACTTTGGAAACCTTTGAGCATTTCATGTTGAAATTGGCATGATAAATCTTAAGAATGTCCCATTTTCTTGCAAATTGCGTTCATTGCAACACCAAATGGATATTTAGTGCAAAGAAGGTCCTTTTTACACTTAGGTGCCCTACTTCTCACTGCAGTGAGAAAGCATTCTCGCTGTAGCGAGAAACATTCTGTTTTGGCAGCAGAAAACTCACTGCAGTGAAAATAAATCTCGCTGCAGCGAGAAACTCTCGGGGTTTTGATGTAGTGCCTTCAATTTGATGAAGATTTTGACCACATTCCCTTCCGAACTGGGAAAAGTAGCAAACATAAAAGTTGTAGCCCTGTTTCATATCTTTCTAATGGTCGAAAATCAGGTCAATTGGACTTCTTTAGCGGAAGATATGCTAGAAAAATTGAAACATATGCAAACTAATACTGTTTCTCACTGCAGCAAGAATGAACTTCGCTGTAGCGAGAAACATTCTGTCCTACATGCTACCCTATTCGATTTTTGACATATTTTTCACACATTTAACTTCATGGATTGATTATGGGTTATTGCAACACTATGAGGTTATTAATCAAAGTTTGAAATGAAGGGTTTTTTCTAAGAAATTAAATCAATTGCATTGTTTTTGAAACAAGTGCATCATGATTTCCAAATTCTTCCTATTGATTGCTTGTTCCTTCTTATGTTCACTCATTGAGTTTTATTCTCACGTTTTTAAAATTCATGTTTTCAGATTTGGAGGCAGTTGGGACCTAGATTGAGTTGCACACATATGCTCGTTTTCTTGGTAGGTACTATGGCATCTCAGTAGCTGCATCTTCACTATGGTCACTCTACTGGAAGTCAAGAGCCATTTTGTTTTATGAGTACGTTCATGTGAATTAAAATACTAAGATACGTGTCTTAGACGAAATATGTATATTTCAATTTTTAATGCCACCATGAGTTGAAATGTTAACATCATTTTGGGTTTATATTAATGAAATTATTGATTGCTATAGCCCATTATTAAAGTGATTATAAGTTGGAATTATGAAAGGTGACTTGAGAATAGTTGATGGGATGTTAAGCAAGATTACATAATAGGCTTGCTTGGGCTTGGTGGGTTATGCCCATTGGGCCCATGCGTCGGTCATAGCCCGAGAATTTGGGCTGTGACAAAGGTGGTACCAGAGACCTAGGTTTAGTTTAGTCCTAGGGATTCTTGTGTTAGTCAGCGGAGTTGTTGGAGTTAATGTAGAGTCTTATCTATGGTTTGTGACTACAGCACAAGTCATAGACAGGAAGCTATATGAACTCCTATTCCTGTAACCTACCTTTTTGCTATCGTCATGTAAAGGGCATAAATGGTATCGCTGCTCGGGTTGAGATGCCACCTGAGACACAAACCATTATTGGAATGATTTTTAAGAAAATGCTCCTAATGAAAGGTCAATATAATGATATATTCCTCCGACTAAGGATGGAGGAAGGTGGAGCTGGATTGTTAAGTCCATAATAGTTTATTCATTTGGTGGAATTATGATTTGAACCCCTAGTTAAAAAAAATTAAAATTAAAATTTTGGAGACTATGGATCGTATTTGAGGTCAATATAGGGAGGACGTACGGTAATGGTAATAAGAGCTGTATTTTGACTGGAATGAATAGTGATTGTTATGACTCACTTGAGGTTATAAATTTTAGTATCGAGGAAAGTGTAAACCAATGTTTATGTGCACGAAGGTAAGTGCACTATGTTAATTGAGCTTGACATGCCTCTATAGAAATGGTGTGGGCTTTTGATATATTTTATAAGCGTATAAGTGTTGAATATGTGTATAGTAGCTTAAATGGAGTTGGTTTTGATTTCAACTAAGTAATTGCAAGATTCCAAGGCTTGAATTGAATTATTGTGGTTTATGATTATAATTGCATGAATTACCTCAAGGGTGAAAATCACTTATTATTATAATTGATGTATGGTCATGAAGTAAAAGGCTAGTAAATGATCTACTCTAAGGATGAGCTTGAATTTTGCTATGCTTAGTGTGGAGTCAAAGGATTAAAGGACTAGATGTGGATTTAGCAGTTTGAAATTAAATGATATGGAAATGACAAATTTAGTCTAAGTGCCATATGGAGTTCTATGTGAAGATCGATATATGAATCGCTTTAAAGGTCAATTTAAAAATATGTTTGGTTTAATATGCAACCTATGATGTAAATGATTAGTCTTGAATGTGACTTCTCCAAAGGTAAGGGACTTAAAGCATGTGGATTTTCGGATATGCTCTAAGAGGAAGCTTTTGCATCCTAAGCTTAAGAAATTTTGATCTTATGACCGCAAAAGCAAGATACAAAAATTTAGTGAATTGTCTATCTTATGGATGTAATTGGTTAAGAGTTGATGAGTAAAGTCAAGATCTTAACACTAAGTGGTGTACAATTTGATATATGTGTACCTAAGAGTAAATTTAGAGATCATTGCTTAATCAATTTGCACTGAATGTTGTGGTAAAGGTATATGAATGTTGGTAGTGAAGTATGTCCAAAGTGAGATATGTGGAGACTAATGTTCTGATCGCAAACTTGTGATAAAAAGCTAGTTTGGTAAATTGTAATTTTTATGACCATGAAATATATGGAGGTTGCCAATATGTAAGAATAGACTTGAAGTTGTATATTTTGTGATTAGCATTCATTGTATGGAACGAGATATTCCATAGAAGGATTTGGCCTAATTGGTGATTACATGACTATAGGCTTGGTATGAGATTGAGAATGCCTTAGCATGTATGAGAAGTGTGTTGCGAAAGGCTGAAAGTCATTAAGATGAATGATGGGTGAAACATAGGTGTTATTATGACGAGCATAAAAAGCTCAAGGATAATCAATGCAATTATATTAAGTTAGTTTGGTTCGATCCGAAATAAGAGTTAGGACATCTTGAAAGATTTTAAAGTAATGTTCAATGGTGTTAATGAGCTATATGTTATCAAATATATATTAAATTGTTAAAGTTATGCGTGGCTTTAAAGATAAGCCTTTGATTGTCTGAGTCCCCAATAGAATTCTATTAAAGGATGTGTTTAAGCATTTTGGAAGTGTATTGGAAAACATAAGAATAATATATTAGCTTGACTTGCTATAAGAGGTCAAAATTTGGATGGCCAGGAGTGGCTTGTGAGTAACCCAACAATGTATAGGTAAATGTGCAAGGGAGCTATGATTGATAGATAAGGGTAGAACTTTAATGATGAGGTTGTGTTCAATGCTTTAGGTCTTGAACTGTAAGATATGGACATGTATCCACCTTGTGAATACCCTGATGAGATAAATTCAAAAGACTTTTCACAATGAGAAAACATTAAAGCTCAAAAAGCAAATGGCTATACAGTCAAGCTGGGCTCGTGAGTGACATGTCACATAAGTATGAAGATATGATACAAGCATAAGTATACTTGGAAATACTGGTTTGAGACAATGATTATCCTACCATTTTGTGGACCCGATGAGATTCTAAAGTCGACATAATCGTAGACGCAAAGCATAAATTGTGAAATGTGCTTCCCCAAAAGTTCCAATTTATTTTGAGTAACTATCAAGGTAAAGTGCCTGATAGGGATAGTGGAAGGTTGAATTATGCTTCAAATGTTTAGAAAAGGAAGGTGACATAGTTTGATTAAATGATACTACCCTTGGTAAGGGAATAGAAATACGTTACTGGAATTGCGAAGATCTACTTAGAAAAAAAAAAGACGATGAATTGAGAATTCAAGTACTCATATACAAATAAAGATTTGGTAATGAGACATGACCTAGAGATGGAATACTACAATATAAATTTCGACTCAGAAAATCGACCTATAAAACATGTGGTGTTTGGAGATGGTGCCAATTAGTGGTTGACTCTTGTATGAGAATGGAATATTCAAATCAGCTTTGTGTATTCACCACAAATGATGAGCATGATCTAACCAACCAAGAGAAGAAATGATTCTAAACTTGATTGTTGGTTATTTTGGTTTTATAGATGGCTTATTGAGCTTGATATACTTAAGGCTATTCGAAGTTAAAATTTTTGGAAATATATCTGTATGGATATATATGTTGCATATTGGTATAAAACCTGATGCAGGGTTAGTTATAATTTAATTCGATGATGATATTCTATCAATGGTTATAGTGCTAGACAATGATTAAGATAATTTATCACTGATTTTGGCAGTGAACAAGTGGATTATAATCCTGTTAGCTTAAAAGTAAGTGTTTATACTTTTGGTATGAGTTCATCAAATTCTATTATATCATGATAAAACTTGGTGTTTTGATATAGCCTGAGAGGCTTGGTATATGACCTAGCTTAACTGTGAGCTAGAAATTGTTAGGCTATTATGAAGTACACAAATAGAGAAGTATGACATGAATTTAATATCCTAAGGGGCAATGGAAAATGATGTATTGGTTTTGGTATAACTTCAATATATATAGTTTTGAGATATAAAGATGTGGGGAAAAGTTTATAGCTTATGCGTTAAGGTGTGCATTTGGATTCGTATAATTAAAAGTGTAAAACCTGTCTTCATTGATATAACGCTCATGATTCAAAATGAATGATTATGGATTTAATTTTCTAAGGTAAAAGGGACTAAAAGAAGTTAATATCAGAAAGGCCTTAATAGATGATTCTTAAATTTTAAAGTGCACTTAAGGAGAGACAAATGTTTAATTTGATCTTCAAATTGATAAACTAATGAGGCCATGAGATTTGATGTTTGGAGTAAATTTGAGAAATATCAAGTTAGATATGTTGTGGGTGATTGATGACAAACAAATTAGCTATGACATCGAAAATGTAGAAATAATTAGTAATCAAAATGAGACTTGGAAAGGAACTTTAAAAGGAAAATTTTGAGCAATTTTAATGTTGAGAGGTTGAGTTATTGATTAAAGAGATTGATTAAGATTATAAAGGGGTATGCGAAATGTCATGATTTATTGAAATGCCTTATGGTATAAGTTGAGATTTATCTAGTGAGCACTCGAACATGAAAGTATTGGAGTTTGTTTTTGGGAAGATGGTTACTAATGGTTACCAGATTTGAATCATCCGTGATGTTAAACATATATGAATAAATAAAGAGTGTTTGATCCTTATGTATTATGACATGCTTGAATGGAATTTGTATGGAGGTATGTGAAACAGAATAAAGGTTGGTTGACCATTTAGACCCATAGTCAATGGTGGAATAAATGCTTGAATGTTGGAAGGTTTGATAAAAGATCAAAGTAGAGGAATTGTGGATGGTTAAGTAAACATGCATGATTGATGATTTAAGGATGATTTGATTGAGGTGTGACCAGAATTAATAGCATATTTGAATTCTTTTCATAAGATGAAGGATGATATTGTTTTGATCCAACAAGAGTAGTACACATAACTATATACTATGACATTGTCAAGTTTTCTATAATATTGAAAGTCGATATGATGCATAAACCAAGATTTTATGTTAAGAATGCTCGACGAAAGTGATGTGGCAAAATTCTAGAACTTTAATTATTCACGTTACGCCGATTTGAATTTAAGGACGAATTCATTTTAAGTAGGGGAGAATGTGAGACCTCAACCCTTATAGGCTCATAACTACGCATAGACGTAATAACACGGGCCAGGGGTAGTTTCGTCATTTCCTCTAAAAAGCTCCCAAAAGGAAGTTTTCTGATATTTAAGGTCAAAATAAGCATAAAGACCAAATAAATGATGTATAATGATGAAAACACGAAGAAAACTAGATGTGGAAATAATTTTTGCAACAGGGGTAAAATGGTCATTTTGCACCCCGAGTCAAAATTTTTAAGTTTTCGCAGACCCGAGCATGTTTAGACTATTATGGACCTTGTCTTGGTATAAAAAGAATAAAATGATTGCACCAAGGATTGAAGGAGAACAAGTTAATGTGCTAAGGGCATTTTCATAATTTCAAATGGAATAGATAGGCTTGAGCTATAAATATCTTCTCCTTCTAGCAGCTTCTTCAATTTCCAGCAACTTCTTCTTCTTCCTCCTTCCATCTCATGTTTGTTTTCCCGTCCAAGGAAGCATGGTATGAAAACTTCATAACTTTCTCTCTTTAGCTCCAAATATCATGCTTTTGCCCACTCTTTCATACAATTTTTCATGCTCTTCCACTTTTACACCTTAAAACCCTCAAAAAAGTCATTGTTCAGCACTTTCTCTCACTAGTTGAAAGTTTTAGAGAGAGAAAAAGGGAGCTTCCATAGTAGCTTGACAATTTTTGGAAAGAATTTCAATTATAAAGCTACCAAGGTGAGTAGTGAACTATAGTTGATTTTTAGGTGTTGAGAATGTGTAGTAATTAGAATTGTGAGAGTTTATTTGTTGGGATTGTTATTCATTTTAGTGTGACTAGAGAATTGCAAACAATGGCCATTTAATGGTGGTTGGAAACTAGTTAGGAATGACTAGTAGAACCCAATTTAGAAAATAGTTTTAGAATGGTATTAATGCCAATTTGGGTTGGTTGTGATGTTGTGTGTGTGTGGGTTCCAACA
Organism: Theobroma cacao; assembly: GCF_053813885.1. Classification (NCBI taxonomy): domain Eukaryota; kingdom Viridiplantae; phylum Streptophyta; class Magnoliopsida; order Malvales; family Malvaceae; genus Theobroma; species Theobroma cacao. Next base: position 33,385,406 of record NC_142645.1, read on the forward strand.
AGGCCTCACATGTCCATTTGGAGCGTTAGTTGAGGTTCGAGTCAAGCAAAAGAATCAACAAGACCGGTGAGTGAACTTGCATTTCAAAATATTTTTGGGAATGTTAATGTGTTTGCACAAGACTTTAAATGATTTTACCCAACTTTTCTTAAAAATGGGTGCCTTGGGAACAAGCCCTGGATAAATGGTCTTTGTGTTGTGATATGTGGCAATTATGGATTCATGCACTACCACGTTATGTTGATATACATATATATATATGAATATATGTTGTACATGAATAAATAATGTTGTATGATGATATTGACCCGGCTATGTGCGAGTAGGAGTGCGCATAAACTGATGCTGAGTCGGCTATGTGCGAGTAGGAGTGCACATAAGTCGTTGCTGACCCGGCTATGTGCGAGTGGGAGTGCGCATAAGCCGTTGCTGACCCGACTATGTGCGAGTAAGAGTACGCATAAGCCGTTGCATATAAGCTGATGATGATGGGAGGGTGTGCATGATGATTGATATATATATACATATACATATATGGCATATGGTTGTAATGCATGTGAAATTTTGGCATGTTGAACTTTGGAAACCTTTGAGCATTTCATGCTGAAATTGGCATGATGAATCTTGAGAATGTCCCATTTTCTTGCAAAGTGAGTTCATTGCAACACCAAATGGATATTTAGTGCAAAAGAGGCCCTTTTTACACTTAGGTGCCCTGCTTTTATCTGCAGCGAGAAAGCATTCTCGCTGCAGCCAGAAACATTTTGTTTTGGTAGCAGAAAACTCACTATAGCGAAAATAAATCTCGCTGCAGCGAGAAACTCTCAGGGTTCTGATGCAGTGCCTTTACTTTGATGAAGATTTTGACCACCTTCCCATCTAAACTGGGAAAAGTGACAAACATAAAAGTTGTAGCCCTACTTCTTAGTTTTCTAATGGTCAAAACATCAAGTCAATTGAACTTCTGTAACGGAATATATGCTAGAAGAACTAAAACATATGCAAACTAATACTGTTTCTCGCTGTAGCGAGAAACATTCTGTCCTACATGCTACCCTATTCGGTTTTTGACATATTTTTCACCCATTTAACTTCATGGATTGATCATGGGTTGTTACAACACTATGAGGTTATTAATCAAAGTTTGAAATGAAGGGTTTTTTCTAAGAAATTAAATCAATTGCATTGTTTTTGAAACAAGTGCATCATGATTTCCAAATTCTTCCTATTGATTGCTTGTTCCCTTCTTATGTTCACTCACTGACTTTTATACTCATGTTTTTAAAATTCATGTTTTCATATTTGGAGGCAGTTGGGACCTAGATTGAGTTGCACACACATGCTCGTTTTCTTGGTAGGTACTATGGCATCTCAGTAACCTCATCTTCATTGTGGTCACTCCGCTGGAAGTCAAGAGTCATTTGGTTTTATGAGTACGTTCATGTGAAGTAAAATACTAAGATACGTGTCTTAGACAAAATATGTATACTTCAACTGTTAATGCCACCATGAGTTGAAATGTTAACATCATTTTGGGTTTATATTAATGAAATTCTTGATTGCTATAGCCCATTATTAAAGTGATTATAAGTTGGAATTATGAAAGGTGACTTGAGAATAGTTGATGGGATGTTAAGCAAGATTACATAATAGGCTTGCTTCGGCTTTGTGGGCTATGCCCATTTGGCCCATGCATCAGTCATGGCTTGGGAATTTGGCTGTGACAACTACCCCCTTAAATTAAAATTTTGACCTTAAAATTTCATTTACTGGACTCAGAGAAAAGGTGGGGGTATTGTTTTCTCATCTAATGCTCGACTTTTTTTGTCCTCCCCTTTATAGGGAATTTCGATTTGTTCACCTCATTTACCTCCAATTCAACTCGAGTACTTCACTTATGTCTATTATTATCCTTTAAAATCATATCAACAGTAACCTTCACATATATGATCTCTTATATCGAGACACCAAGCATGCTTCTATTTCTATCATTAAACTTGAACCATAACTCCATCTCAATCATACCAATTTCAATCGCATTTTATACTTATTTAGGCATACCAATCACTATCTTATTACTTCATTCCATATCAAATTTCTCGACTTTCATTCATTCATCCTATCCTCATACACTATTGTGTAGTTTACGGCATCATTAACACGCCATACTCACTCCTGTACATATCCTCAGTGTTAGGGAAGATTAATGGCTTCAATTATTTCCACATACTTCATGTTTACCTTGCATTTAGGAAATTTCAATCTTCTTAATCCTATTAATCCATCTCAGATGGCTTAATCGCACTATAGATTACATTCCCTTATCTATTTTCCCAAAATTCCTTAGGTCACCATAAATCGACTTCTGATAAGATTCTTGATCGTTACTTTATCCATACAACTCATCAAATATATTAAGTTCAAATCTCGAACCACTAAAACCATTCTTCATTTTAGTTGGGTACATCACTAACTCCACACATACGTATACACGCACATTCAAATGTCCATATTCCTCATTATGTATACTGGGTTCTGTTTTCAAATACCTTCAAACTAATTTCTCTTTGTTCATTCCCATCCATAACCAAGATTCAATAGAATAATCTTCATAATTCATACAAATTCTCATCATGCCTGTGCATAGTTCCATATCATTTACATACTTATACTCTCTTCTTATCATTTCCAATTATATGCTTAACTTTCCTTGTATTATATATCATTGCATCACAATGTCATCTCCATTGAATTATAATTTATTATGCTTGTATGATTTATAATCCCATTAATGCCTCAAAGATGCAATACCACAATTCTTAAGAGTCATCCTTTTTCCTCGATTATCCTTCATGCCTCTACATTACCGTATATCCTTCTTGCATTCCGATATTGATTTGTCACTTAAAACTCAAACTCATTTGAATCATGTCTGCCTCAAGCATTTTTGAATTCCAATTTCCATAATATATTAGGAAAGTTTCATTATCCGACTTCATTATCAAGGTCAACTTCTGTCATCCTTTGTTCCACTCTTTCATATGAATATAACATCATTCTTCCTTAACTAATTTACAAATTGTACTTGAAATTACAAGACTTGAAACTAGATTCTCTTTAAGTACTTTTCAATATTAATACTAATATCACTCTCAGCTTACAACTTCCTTTTTTTATAACCACATAATTTAGTGCTTGCTTTCACGAGATCCATGGCAGAACTTCTCTTGAGTATTTCCTTTGGGATATCTATCTTAAACTTATGTCTCACAGCAGGTGATCACTTAACTCGTGACTTAGCCGTTTGGCTCCTTAGCAAGTTTCAAAATCACACATCTTATACTCATCATGTATAAGTTATCATTCTTTTTCAAAGGCGTTTAAACATTCTTGAAACACTTAATCACTTATTTGCTCTTTCATACTCCAAGCATATCATTTCCATAAAGGCATGCCCAACTACTCATGCTTCAATTTATCTCCAAGGGTTTTTAGCATACCACGTAGTTTACTTGTGTTGTAACTAATCCTTTCCTTTCAACAAGGTCAAGACAAGATTTGTAAATTCTTATAACAATATTATATATAAACTCATTTGCTATATCATTATTGAAATCTTTATTCACATTTTCATCACTTCCTATTGAAATCTCTTATCAATATCTCATACATTCATCTAACATTTCACTCGCTTTCTCTTTAGTCTTTAACAAGGCTTAATCTCTTGTATTCTTTATTTCTTAAGATTTGACTTCAGTCAACATATTATTCATCTTAACACTCCACATGTTAATTTATTTTTATGTATCCATCTCAAAAACTCTCTAACTTTTCTTTCTCTTACATGCCAATATATAAGGCAATAAAGAAACTTTGCAATTTCACTCATTATCTTTATCTTAATACCTCCCCAATGCACTTAAGACTCCAAACAGCAAAGCTTAGCATCAAAACCAATGACCATTCTTCAACTCATGAGTTTCATCTTCATGCCACTCCCAATTTGCTCGTGCTTTCTAGCCATAAAGGGTTTTTAACCAATTACATTTATAAAGTGGATAATTCACTTAAATATTACATTTCGTCCTTGCAGTTATAAGATCAAGATATCTCGAATTTAGGATGCAGAAGTTCCCTCCTAGAGCATATCCAAAAATCCACATATTTCAAGTCCCACCTTAGGACATCTTTCCCATATGGTGTAATGAATTCACAATATATACATCGTCATACACATAATTACTTATTATTTATGGTATCCCACTATTTTCATTATCCATTTCTGATCATCTTCCTTGTCTTATAACTCCAATAGTTTATTAACTTCCAGTACAAAAACCACGAAAATAGTTCATCTTTCACTACATTTATACTCACAATCCTTATTAATAAAAAATTTATCTTTTTCAAGTTCCTTTATTTATCTCTAATGGACCATATTTGTATTAGATTATCTTCTTATAATGTTATGGCATCATTTAATACTTCCCTCTATACTTAATGTTATGATCCTTAACTTAATCACATTAATCACTCAAAGTGTCATCTAGAGCCTCATTAATCCCTTCCATATCTTTTAAAATGTAACTAAAATTAATATTCCCAATTTCACATCTCCATGATTGATTGTTAGTCTTACCACATTGTCTCCCAATATCCTGTGCAATTACAACACATTGAACCCGTTTATTATAACATAGTCCCCTAGTTCAATGTGTTTGCTCGAGAATCATCTTCTCTGATATAATTTGTCCCATAAACCAAAATTTTATTTATTTAGCTTTGCACTCGGAATCATATCAAAAACTCACATACTACGATAAGCAATAATTTTCAACAAACATCATCAATTCAAATGGTCTTTTATACCTCGTCAAAATCTAGGGCTATCATCCCAAAAGTTCATCACGTTAATCGGTATCCATTTTTTAGTACTGCAAAATATATTCATTGTTAATTAAGGTAATTGCTTGAATCATTAATGACTTTCCACATCAATCTTCAATAATTATCTAAGATGATCAACCTTGCCACTAAGATAAATATCTTTCCTTAATAGCCATAATGCTAATCCACTTCTGTCCTACCAAAAGATTCCCATATACATCTAGTCACTTAAATAGCTACTTTATAACACATTCTAGTCATACACTTTAAAAGCCAAACTATTAACTTTTTTGTACAGATAACTATTACATTTTCCCTTAAACGACACTTGCCTAGACTTATGGTGATACGAACTTCAACGAAAGTATTAAGTATCTTTAGGATCCTCTTCCGGATCCTCCTCCTCCTCCTGAGATTTTCTCCTTTGTTCCTCAATTCAAGCTTGTTGTATTCTCTTGCATTCATCATAACTCACAGGTGCAGCATTTCTTCCATAATCGAGAGGAAAATGTCGCACAACAGTCACCTTCCTAAGGGGATAATTTACAACAGTTACTTTCTCCTTATTCTTTTCTTGTTGTTCCCTTACATTACTCCCACAGCCTAGAGGAAAGTGTCAAACAACGGGTACAAATACCTTCCTAGGATGATAATCCCCTTTGGCTATCATTATTTTCCCCCTTTCTTCAGCGTATTCCTTAGACTCTTTCAAAAGGGAATTTCTCATGCTTATATTAATGTCATTACTATCAGCACTTTCAATGGTCTTACAAGGGTCGAAGCATTCTTTTTCGCGAACCCTCATCTCCAAATCCGGTGGAATCCAATTAATAGGAATCCTAGGCGAGGCACTTTCTGGACTACTTGGTTCGGGTTGCCATCGGCTCCTAGCAGTAGAATCCAGTGATCCCACGCTAATACTATGAGAGGCATCGGGACTACCGTCTCTCCTAGACATGGTGTGTGCAACCAGCGCACCTTAAAACCTATACGCAATCAAGCAGTAATTTCTTAATTATTTACGCATCACAAGAGCAGGTAGGTTTCTATATGTAGATGCATGCATTCAACTCAACTTAACCTAACTTAACTTGGGGTCACACTGACATTGTAAATTTTTAAATTAACTTTAAAACCAAAAGCTCTGTGCTCTGATACCAATATAATTGTCATGACCCGAAACTCCCATCGAGCTCGTGATAACTATCGCGATGTCTCAATAGTCATTCATTACCTGGAATGCCAATCGAGACCTCGAAAGGCTTACCATCAGTTTTCTAGCTTCCCCTGTGAGTATTAGTTACTAAAATAATGTTTTAAAGTGATATGAACCAATTTCAACTCAAAAATAGTCAAAGAGAAGTTTCAACTACATAAGGGTATTTTGGTCATTTTCTCCAAAAATTTCAAAACCAACTAAAATGTAGTATATGAGAGAAATTTACACATTTCATAACCGAAAATAAGTTTAGGTATCTAAAACATTCATTTAAAGTGAAATTATAGCTAATGGAATAAAATATTCCAATCTTTCATAAAACAATTTTTATAGAATGCTACGTAAATAATTTTTACAGCGTAAAAGCAAAATAAATTCCTACATAGAGTAGCACACGTAGCCAGGTATTCAAAACATTTAACAAGGACATGTGGGCCCCCGAATGACTAAAATTAATGAAGGCTATGAACCTACAGTTTTTGAGGATGCAAGTCCAACTGTAGCCCTTAACGAAATGAGCTATCTACCGACTATCTTGAGCCTGAAATGGGTGGAAAGGAGGGTGGTGAGATTATGTAATCCCAGTAAGTAAACAAATACCATCTAAAATATCTAAAGCTGAGTAAATGGAGACAGATAAAATAGATTAGCATAAAAATGATTCACAGCATTTAGAACTCATTTTAATAAGATAAAATAGATTCATTTCACGCAAATAAACAACGAGGCTTATGATTTCTTGAAAAGCTTGGCTAGAGCCAAAATCATTCTCATATTCAGTTGTCAGGGATACCTTGGCCTGGGGCTATCCCAACCAAATCTGCCAAGGCTGTTAAAAAGTCATGTATGCATAAATCATGTTTTTATTTTGAAAACATAGTTGTTCCTTGGCGTTGGCTGAGTTCACCCTCACGTGGTGGTTTCGCTTGAAGTGAACTTTAAAGTTTTACCTCGGGAGTTACCCTATGTGCCTCTTCGATCGAGGTAAGAATATACCTGGATTTCATACCCCTCTAATAGGTTGGTCCACAGAACCAGCCACTGCAGTGACCAATCTATAACCCACCAATTCAATAAAATTCAACAGCATGACATGGCAATTTTATCATTATCTAGCCTATCAAGGCAAACAACAGTTTATACATTTTCAACACAAATACCCATCCAGCCATTCATGCCCACATTATCATAAGCCATTCAATTCAAAACATAATTTACAATACAACAAGTAGTCTCCAATTACTCCATTTTCAAAACTATCATTCAATTTCAAGACAATTTATAAAATCATTTCTTTTAATCACATTTTCTTATAAAACATAAAGATTTACCATTTAAACTCATTTTTCATAAAATCACAAAAATGAATTAAAATTCACTTCAGATAATCAAGATGATGATAAGGTTACTCACTGTAATGGGAATCAAATTTCGAGTACTCTAATTCTTGATCCTCGGGTACTATCTCTTTACTTTTGCCAGAAAGCTCACCAACTAGACATAATGCACAAAAAGCCATTTACTACATTTGTGCTAAACCGTTGTAAAACCAATTCAGGCTCTATACTAATGCATGAAATGGGATGTTGAATACTCGGGTAACTATCTAAATACGGCGTTCAATATAAGTTTAATTGTGTATCTAAATAAAATGGTATTGGCCTAATTCGATCTATCACCCCGATTAATTGGCCAATACGTCCAATTCAACTCCAAACAATTCCATTTCTCTCCTAATACTCCAAATCATTAAAATCAAGTCAAGTAACATAAAATTTAGCAAGATCATTTTCACATTTCTTCTTGGGAATTTCGGCCATGGTGGGTGCATGAACACTATAGTTTTTCCCACTTGATTTTTACACCATAAATCATTAATTCCTAACCAAATCACTTGAAATAAAATCAAGTCCACCATCAACACACCATAGGGAAGATTCGGCCAATGGAGGGTGATGAAAGAAAATTAATTTTTCTTGTTTGTTTTTCATGCTACACATCACTAACTAACTAAAAACACTAGAATATATTGAAATCTAACCAAATCCAAGTTCAAAACTCCTCCCCCCATGTCCGGCCAGCAAGGGTATCCTCATGCAAACTTGATTCTCAACCATGGAAAATGAAAAAGAATGCATAGGAAAGGTAGATCACAAACTAGAATTGAAAAATCTTACCTTTTGTCACTTGATTCTTTGAAATTTTGTGAATTTCTCTTGAATTTCTTAGCTAGGGTTTTGTTCTTCTTCTTTTCTTCCCTTTTCTTCCTTTGGCCGACCAAGAGAAATAAGTTGGGAGGGTTATGGGCTGATTTTTAAAGCCAAATAATAAAATAATCCAAGCTTGACACTTGTCACCATGTTATTGGTCCATGTTTAAAAACTTAATAATTAAGCTTTCTTCCACCACAACATAAAATCCTTCAATTATTCATGATAATAAGAAATTCATGTGTTGGACAAGTGTTGGTGGTGTAAAATTACAATTTTGCCCTTGGGGTGGCAAAATGACTATTTTGCCTTTTTCCTCGAAAAAACGCCGAAAACAAAATTTTCCACCTCTCAAACTCAAATTATGTTCTAAATGGTCAATCTTGGTCAAAAACTTCTTCCAACATTCCAATTTTAACCTCAGGTGGCAAAATGACCATTTTGCCCCTAGGTCATGAAAATTCCAATTTGACTCCAAATCGGTCCTCGAACTTCGAATCACCAGTTTAAGTCATTATGGGGTTTTAAGATTCTCAATTTCATCTTAAAATCTCTATTTGGACTAGTTCGACGCTTAATTCAACTTAATTGTACCATTTGGTGCATTGCTGTCTTTTAACGATTTTCGAGATACCCAAGTAAGCAAACATGCATTCTTACGTAGGAATGGCATAATAAACATATCATAGAGCTGGGCTTGATAGTAGTAATCTCGAGAACTCTCTAACTTCTCTTTTACTTACGTGCAAATGTATAAGGCAATAAAGAAACTTTTTAATTCACTCTTATAAACACTTTCCCAATGCACTTAAAAGTGCAAATAACAAAGCTCGGCATTAAGATCAATGGTCGTAATTTAACTTGTGAGTTTCATCTTCATGTCACTCACAATTTGCTCGTACTTTCTAGCCATGAGGGGTTCTTAACGCGGCAGTGTTGGGCAGTCAATGCTGTGACATTGCAGCTGCTGGAATTTACTTTATCAAATTGCTTTTTCTACCTTTAAGGCTACCACACTAATCATTCTCAGCCGCATGGCTTTCCTTTAAGCCTATACAACAATTTCCATAAGCACCTGTATCTTCTCTTTGTTTATCATATGTACTAGGCCAAGTCAATACTTTCAACTCATTTTATCCTTTAACACTTATCATCAATCATTAAGTCCCACCTTTAGGGCATCCTTCCATATTATGTAATGTCTTCACAATATATATAACACCACACACACAATTATTCACTATTTTATGGCAACCCACAATTCTTATCATCCATAATTACTTGTCTTTCTTGTCTCGTAACTCAAATAGTTTATTGACATTTTAGTACAAAAGACCATAAAAATAGTTCATCTTTTCCACACCTTATACTCACAATCCTTACTAATTAAGAATTCATCTTTCTCAAGTTCCATCTTTTACCCCCAATGGTCAATTTTTGTGCGAAATTATCATTTTATAATGTCATGGCACCATGTGCCTCCATTCTTACTATTAATCGTACTTCATAAGAAACAATTAAAAGACTTACATACCCTTTTTCTTTTTTTGTGCATTGCACAACTCTTTAGGACCTACCTACACACTATAGTCACTTGACCAACGAATTATCCTTTTTGACCCTTTTCCTATTTATCCAGCATATACCCTTAACATTTCTCATCCACAGGAATATCGGGTTACAATTCCCTCAATACTTAAGTTTACAATCCTCGACTTAATCACATTAACCATTCAAAGTGTCATCTGTAATCTCATTAATTTCTCTCATATCCTTCTGAATTGTAACTGAAATTGAGATTGCAAATTTCACAGTACTACGATTAATCGATAATCATTTGTTAGGTCTTGTTGTTGCTTGTACCATTAATGACTTTCTACGTCGACCTTTAATAATTATCTAAGGCGACCAACCACACCACTAAGGTAAATATCATTCCTCAATAATTATGTGCTAGTCCACCTATGTCATTCCAAAAGTGTCACGACCCGGTACTCCCCTCGAGCCCATGACAACCACCGCGGTGTCCCAATAGACACCCATTGCCAGAAATACCAACCGGAACCTCGCAGGGCTTTAATATTAGTTTCTCATTTCCTCTGTGAGTAACCGTTGTCAAATATCATGCTCTAAAAGATTTTAAGCTATTTTCAACTTAAAACAATAAAAAAATGACTTCTGTCTCACAGAGGCATTTTGGTCATTTTTCCCTAAAAAATTTGAAACCAGCTAAAAGTATAGTATGCGAGTAGAAAACACATAATTCATAATCAAAAATAAGTTTAAACGTCTAAAACCTTCATTTAAAATAAAATTATGATTATTTGGATATAATAAAAAAATATTCAATAAAATATTCTATTTTCTTATAAAACAATATTTTTAAAGTTATACGTAAATAATTTTTTATAGTGTAAAAGCAAAATAAATTCATACATACTGTAATACAGATAGTCAAGGTATGTAATTTAATTTACAATGACACGTGGACCCCCAAATGACAAAAGTGAACGAAAGCTGTGAACTTACGATTTTTGAGGAAGTAAAGCCAACTGTAGCCTTTGACGATATCAGCTATCTACAGCCTATTCTAAGCCTGAAATGGGTGGAAATGAGGGTGGTGAGATTATATAATCCCAGTGAGTAAACAAACATCATCCAAAATATCTAAAGTCGAGTAAATGCAGATGATTAAAATATTCCATCTCAATATGTATTTCATAACATAAATATTCATTTCATTTAAATAATCAACATGGCTTATGAGTATCTTAAAAGCTTGGCTCCTACCAAAATCATTCTCGGGATTACCTTAGCCAAGGCATCTAACCGAGTCCGCCAAGGCTGTTAAAAATTTCATATACACGTAAACATATTTTTAGTTTGAAAAACACAACCGTTCCTTGGCGTTAGCGGAGTTCATCATCACGAGGTGGTTCGGCGTGATATGAAGTCTAACCATACCTCAAGAGATACCCTACGCGCCTCTGCAACTGAGGTATGTATATAACCGGATTTCATGCCCCTCTAATAGGCTGGTCCATAGAACCTACCCAATGCAGCAAGCTAAACCCACCATACAATAAAAATTCAACAGCATGACATGGCAATTTTATCATTATCCAGCCTATCAAGGCAAACAACAGTTTATACATTTTCAACACAAATACCAATTCAGCCATTCATGCCAATATTGCCATAACCCAATCAATTAGAACCATAAATTCACAATACACCAAATGGTCTCCAATTACTCTATTTTCAAAGCCATCATTCAATTTCAAGATAATTTAAAAAATCATTTCATTTAAACACATTTTGTTTATAAAATCTAAAAATTAACCATTTAAACTAATTTTCCATAACATTCACAAAATCAAATAAAAAGACTACTTTAGATAATTAAAATGATGATAACGTTACTCACAATATCGAGAGTCGAATTTTTAGAGTACGCCGACTATAGATCCTCGGGTACAATTTCTTTGCCCTTATCGGAGGATTCACTAATTAGACATAATGCACAATCAAGCAATTTACCACATTGGTGCTAAACCGTTATAAAACTATATGGATGCATGAAATGGAATGCAAATTGTTTGGATTATCGTCTAAACATGATGTTCTAGACAAATTCAATTGTGTACCTAAATAAAACGGTATTGGCCTAATTCGATCTATCACTCGATTAATTGGCCAATATGTCCAATTCAACTCCAATTAACTCCATTTTTCTTCCAATTCTCCAAACCATCAAACCATCAAACACAAGTCAAATAGCATAAAATTTAACAACATTATCTTCACATTTTCTCTTGGGAATTTCGACCACGGTGGGTGCATCAACACTATGATTTTTCCTACTTGATTTTCTCACCGTAATTCATCATTTCCTAACCAATTCACTTGAAATAAAATCAAATCCACAATCCACACTCTACATGGAAAATTTGGCCAATGATGGGTAATGGGAGGAAGTGAATTTTTCTTGTTGGCTTTTCATGCTACACATCACTAACTATCTAAAAATACTAAAATACATTGAAATCTAACCAAGTCAAGCATCAAAACCTCCCTCTAAGTGTTCGTCCAGCAAGGGATTCATCATGAAATTATGTGATTCAACCATGGAAAATGCAAAAGAATGTATGGGAAAGGTAGATCACAAGTCAAAATCAATAAATTTTACTTTTGATTGCTTGATTACTTGAAATCCACCAATTTTCTCTTGAATTTTCACTCTAGGGTTTTTGTTCTTTCTTTTCTTCCTTTGTTCTTGCTTTGGCCGGCCATAATGAAGAGAAATGGGTTGATTTTGTGCTAATTTATAAGGAAAATAATAAACAAATAAAAGCTTGACACTTGTCACCTTACCATTGGTCCATTTTTAAATTCTTAACTATTAAGCTTTCTTTCTCCACCACATAAAATCCTTCAATTATCCATAATAATAATGGGTGAAATTCATGTGTTGGACAAGTGTTGGGTGGTGTAAAATTACAATTTTGCCCCTAGGGTGGCAAAATGACTATTTTACCTTTATCCTCGAAAAAACACTGAAATTAAAATTCTTCACTTCTCAAACTCAAATTATACTCTAAATGATCAATCTTAGTCAAAAATTTCATCCAACACTCACATCTTAACCTCAGGTGTTAAAATGACCATTTTGCCCCTAGGTCATGAAAATTCCAATTTGACTCCAAATTGGTCCTCAAACCCCGAATCACCATTTTAAGTCATTCTGGGGTTTTAAAATTCTAAATTTCATCTTAAAATCTGTATTTGGTCTAGTTCGAGGCTTAATTCAACTTAGTTGTACCATTAGGTACACTACCGACTTTTGATGATTTTTTTAGGCTTTCCAAGTATGCAAGCATTCTGTCAATCACATGAATGACATGGCTAATATTTTATAAAGTCGGGCTTGACAGCACTACCTCCCTTAAAATAAAATTTTGACTTCAAAATTTCACTTACCAAATTCGAAGAAAATATGTGGATATTGGTTTCACATCTGGTGCTCGACTTCCCACGCCATCTCCTCCATTAGAGCATTCTTCCACAACACTTTCACCATTGGAATGCTTTTGTTCCTTAGCACTCGATCCTTTCGATCTAGAATGTGTACAGGTTGCACCTCGAACTTCAAATCTTCATGCAACTCAATTGGAGGTGTCTCTAGAATATGGGAGGGATCAGGTACATACTTCTTCAACATCGAGACGTGGAAAACATTGTGAATCCGATCTAACTCCGAGGGTAATTCAAGTCTGTAAGCCACTGGCCTGATCCTTTCAATGATACGAAACGGTCCAATGTATCTCGGATTGAGCTTTCCCCGCTTCGCGAATCGAATCACACCTTTCATTATCCAATAAATACCATAAATTATCACAATAGTGTAATCAAATAAGATTTAATACTTGGAATTTTCAAATTATTACCTTTCCAAGGAGAAACCTTAAGAAAAACTTTATCATCCACTTCAAATTCCAAATTTTTCCTCCGTCTATTAGAGTAACTCTTCTGCCTATCTTGACCTGTCTTTAATCGCTCTCGGATAACCTTGACCTTGTCATTTGTCAGATCAATCAATTCCACATTAAACAATTTCCTCTCACCCACTTCATCCCAACAAGGTGGAGTTCGGCACTTCCTTCCATACAGAGCCTCGTATGGTGCCATCCTAATACTAGACTGAAAACTATTATTATACGCGAACTCCACCAATGGCAAGTGTCTATCCCAACTCCCAATAAAGTCAATGACACAAGCCCGTAACATATCCTTCAAGGTCTGAATAGTCCTTTTAGATTGACCATTTATCTACGGATGAAAAGCAGTACTAAATCTCAATTTAGTTCCGAGACCTTTCTAAAATTTTGACCAAAATCGATAAGTAAACCGAGGGTCTCGATCTGACACAATAGAAACTGAAACTTCGTGTAATCTCACAATCTCATCTATTAAAGTTTCGCCAGTTTCTCAATAGAATATGTGCTATGGATAGCCAAGAAATGGGCGAACTTAGTTAATTTATCCACAATTACCCAAATAGCATCCTTCCCACTCTGTGTCCGCTGCAAACCCAATACAAAGTCCATAGTCACGTGTTCCCACTTCCATTCAGGAATCGGTAAAGGTTGAAGAGTACCTGATGGTTTTTTATGCTCCGCCTTGATCTGTTGGCATGTGAGACATTTTGCTACAAACTCTGCTATGTCTCGTTTCATACCTGACCACCAATAACTTTCATTAATAGTCTAATACATCTTGGTGCTTCCGGAATGTAAAGCGTAGGCGGAAGAATGAGCTTCCTCTAAAATAGCTTGTCTCAACTAGTCATCTTTATGAACATAAATCCGGTCTCCAAATATCAAATTACCATCATCACTGAGTCTAAACTCACTAGTTTCTCCTTCTTGCAGCTTTTGAACTTCTTGTTTCAACCAATCATCAAATTTTTGCAATTCTCTGATTTGATTCAACAATGAAGGTCTCACAACGAAACTAGCAAGTAGGGTTCCATCCTCATCATTATTCAACTGAATCCCTAGAGACTTCATCTCAAGTAACATCGAAAAATAAGAACTCTGAAGCATTGCTAACGATGATGAGGATTCACGACTTAAGGCATCCGCTACAACATTTGCCTTTCTAGGGTGATAATCAATCACTAAGTCGTAATCCTTGATCAACTCTAGCCACCGTCTTTGTCTCAAATTAATTTCTTTCTGGGTGAGCAAATATTTCAAACTTTTATGATTAGTAAAAATTTGACAACGCTCCCCATATAAATAATGCCTCCAAATCTTCAATGCGAAAACTATTGCTGCTAACTCCAAGTCATGAGTAGGGTAATTCGTCTCATGCTTCTTCAACTACCGGGAAGCATAAGCTATTTCTTTTTCATCCTACATCAATACACACTCTAATTCCAACTTAGAGGCATCACTGTATACCACAAATTCTTTCCCACCAATCGGAAGTGTCAAAACGGGAGTGGAGATTAACCAGTTCTTTAGCTCTTGAAATCGACTCTCACAAACATCATCCCACTCAAACTTAACTCCTTTATGAGTCTGACGAGTCAAAGGAGCAATTATCAATGAAAATCTCTGAACAAATCTCCGATAATAACCGACTAAGCCAAGGACACTGCGAATCTCAATTACTGTTCTCAGTTGCTCCCATTGTAAGATTGCCTCAATCTTCTTGGGATCGACATAAATTCCAGCTCCGAACACCACATGTCCCAAGAAAACCACTTCCTTTAACCAAAACTCACATTTAGAGAACTTGGCATAGAGTTGTTTTTCACACAAGGTTTGTAACACAATACGTAAATGGGCGGCATGTTCATCATCATTCTTTGAATAAACCAGGATGTCATCTATGAATACTATCACGAACTTATCCAAGTATGGATCGTACACCCTATTCATAAGATCCATAAAAGCTACCGGGGCATTAGTCAAACCAAACGGCATCACCAGAAACTCATAATGCCCATAACGCATCCTAAAAGCAGTCTTGGGTACATCTTGAGCATAAACCATAATGCCCTTCATTAACTTTGAACCATATTTCCATCTCAATCATACCGATTTCGATCACATATTATACTTACTTAAGTATACCTAATCACCATTCTCAACCATTTGGTTTCCCTTATAGGCATATATCACAAGTTCCATAAGTATAGATACCTTCTCTTTGTTTGTCATACGCACTAAGCCAAGTTAATACTTTCATCTCATATCATCTTTTGACTTTCATCAACATTCATAGAATCCTACCTCAAAACATCCTTTCCATACGGTGTAATAAATTCATAACACATATAACACCTCACACATAAGTTGCTTACTGTCTACAGTTTTCCTCAAATTTATTGTCATCCCTATCTAATTATCTTCCTTGTCTTGTACTCTAATAATTTTATTGACTATCGAAATAATTAACTACGAAAATAGCTTAGCTTTCTCCTCACTTTATTCTCACAATCCTTACTAAATCAAAATTTCATATTCCCCATATTTCATAATTTAACTTCATTGGTTATATTTGTGCCTAATTATTACCTCATAGTGTCATGGCATCACTGAGTAATCCCCTTCATGCTTAAATTACAATCATCAACTTAATCATGTTATCCATTTTGAATGTCATTTATAACCTTATTGCTTCCTTCTATAACCTTTCTCAATAATTATTTTACCAATTTATCCCTGTCATACTAAAAGATTCCCATACATATCCAGTTATTTAAACAGCTACTTTACATTCCATTCGAGTCATACACTTTAAAAGTCAAACTATTAACTTCTTTGTACATATTACTATTATCTCCTTTACACTACATCTACCTAGAGTTAAAGTAATACAAAATCCTACAAAAATATTACATATCATTGGGATCATCATCTTAATCTGATCTTATCGAAAAATTCTACTCCAAGTCTTTCTTAAGATCCTCTTCCGGGTTCTCCTCCTCTTGAGATTTTCTCCTTTGTTCCTCAATCCAGGCTTGTTGTATTCTCCTACGTTCCTCATCACTCACCGGTGCAGCATTTCTTCCACAATCGGGAGGAAAATGTTGTACAACTGACACGTCCTTCCTAGAACAAATATATCCCCTTGCAATTTCCTCCCTCGTCCAGTTTCTATGGTACTCTTCAGGTTGTTTCAAAAGGAAATCTTTTTCAGTTTTCAGAGTATCGAAGCTACTCTCACTTTCAAAATTCTCGCTACTCTCAAAGCTTTCCTTATTACAAAACCATTCTGCTAAGTTCAGAGGAATTCTATTAATAGGAATTCCGGATGGACCACTTTCTGAATTACCTGAATCAGGGCTCCATTGGCTTCTAGCAGTGGAATCTAATGATCCCTCACTAGCACTATGACGGGTATTAGGACTACCGCCTCTTCTAGACATGGTGTTTATGTCACCAGTGCACCTCAAAACCTATACGCAACCAAGTAGTAATGACTTAATTATTCATGCATCACCAGAGTAGGTAGGTTTCTATATGTAGATGCATGCATTCTATTCAATCTAACCTAACTTATTTTAACCTGGGCCACACTGACATTGTAAATTTTAAAACAACTTTAAAACCAAAAATCTGATCTTTAAAACCAAAAGCTCTTATACCACCTGAATTGTCATGACCCGATACTCTCATTGAGCCCGTGACAACAGTCGCGATGTCCCGATAGACATTCATCACCCGAAATGCCGATCGGAACCTCACAAGGCTTTAATATCAGTTTTCTCACCTCCCCTGTGATCAACAGTTGTAAAATAACATGTTTTGAGAGGTTATAAACTATTTCCAAATCAAAACAATAGAAAAAAATATTTTTGTCTCACAAGGGCATTTTGTTCATTTTTTCACACTAATCTCGAAACCAGTTAAAAATGTAGTATACAAGTGAAAAACACATATTTCATAATCAGAAATAAATTTAGATGTCTAAAACATTCATTTTAAACGAAACTATATCTATTTGAATATAAAAAAAATATTCAATAAAATATTTTATTTTCTTATAAAACAATATTTATAGAGTTACCGGTAAATAATTTTTGTAGCGTAAAAGCTAAATAAATTCATACGTACTATAATGCAGATAACCAAAGTATAAAATTTAATTTACAATGACACGTGGGCCCACGAATGACCAAAATATCATAAGAAATGAACCTACAATTTTTGGATGATGCAAGTCCAATTGTAGTCCTCGATGATACCAGCTATCTACAGTCTATTTTGAGCCTGAAATGGGTGGAATTGAGGGTGGTGAGATTATAAAATCCCAGTGAGTAAACAAACACCATTCAAAATATCTAAAATCGAGTAAATGGAGACAATCAAAATATCCAATCACAATACGTATTTCATAACTTGAAAATTTCATCCCAACCCATGCAAACGGTTGTATTTCATTGAATTTCTCAATAAGGCTTATGACTTTCATAAACATTTGGCTCATGCCATCAAATAGTACTCGATGACACCTTGATCAAAGGCGTACACTCGAGCCCGCCAAGGTTGTTAAAATTTTCGTATACACGTAAAACATATTTTTATTTCGTTTTGAAAACACAACCATTCCTTGGCGTTAGCGGAGTTCATCATCACGGGGTGGTTCGGCGTGACGTAAACTCTTACCATACCTCAAGAGATACCCTACGCGCCTCTTCGATCGAGGTATGAATATAATCAAATTTCATGCCTCACTAATAGGCTGGTCCACAAAGCCCGCCCACTGCAGCAAGCTAAACCCACCATACAATAAAATTTACAATAGCATGACATGGCAATTATTTTATTTTACAGCCTCTCAAGGCAAATCAATAATTCATGCATTTTCAGCACATTTAGCAATTTAACCATTCATGCCAATATTGCCATAAGCCAATCAATTAAAACCATAAATTTACAATATATCAAGTGGTCTCCAATTACTCTATTTTCAAAGTCATCATTCAATTTCAAGACAATTTACAAATTCATTTCATTTAAACACATTTTCCATAAAATTCACAAAATCGAATAAAAAGACCACTTTAGATAATCAAAATGATGATAAGGTTACTCACTTCACAATAGCCGGATTTTTACGTCGCTATTGATTCATACTTATATAATTATTCTTAGCTGTCAGTCACCTACGTCGTTCGGCACGCTCACACAACAAACTTTCCTAGCAACAATTTAAATCCAATATACTTAGTGCATCAATTCCACTTCTCTCTCTCATTCTATCATAAATCTACATTATTTCTCCTCATTGCTTCCAATATTTTACCATTCAACTTAACACTCTCAACCAAATTATGCATCTAAATTCCTACGACATCAATAATTCTTCACAATGAATCATTTAAAATTTCTTAACTTCATTCGAGCACTATTCGTAAATTTCACATTTTCTTCTTTGCTTTAGTCCTATGACGCCTCCTAATAAAATATTTAAATGTTGTATTAAAGTAATTTAAATTTAATTCATATCACCAAATAACCAATGTATAATTAAATAAAATGGGCTAGCCTCCATATAGTCCAATTTCACAATAAGCCATGGAGTAGAGTAAAGAAATTTTCCCCAATTAGGCTAGGTTGGCCCAAGTCTCCACCTTTCTTTTCTTTTGGACTTTTCTTCCTTTGTTGTTTTTGGGTCCTTTTTCATGGACTTCTCCCATTTCTTTTTAATTGGGTCATGCCCATTCTTTCCTTATTGGGCCATGTCCATTTATATGCATATATATATATATATATATATATATATATATATTTCTTTTCTTTTCTCTTCTTTTATTTTATTTTCTTTTCTTTTCTTTTCTCTCCAGCCGACCAGTAGCTTCTTGCTTGTCTTTCTTTTTCCTTTCTCACGTACAAGAGTTATCCACAATTTTCTCTCTCTCTCTCCCTCTCACCATCGGCCACACTTTCTAGCTTTTTCAACCATAATTTTTTTCAGCAACTAAGGCTGCTCATACTGACTTCAAAATCAGCAGCTAAGCTACTCTATTTCTTCTCAAAAATCAGGAGCTAAGCTGCTCTATTTTCCCTCCAAAAATCAGCAGCCAAAACAACAAAGATTAACAACCAAAACCGCACCTTACAACCTTCAAAATCAGCTGCAAAAATCTGCACTTCTCAGCCTCTAAAACCAGCAGCAAAACTGCACTTTTCAACCTTCAAAATCAGCAGCTAAAGCTGCTCCTCTCATCCCTTAAATGGACAGAAAAATTGCTCTCTTTTCCTCCTTAAATGGTAGCAAAACCACCCCCCTCAACTCAGCTCTTTCACCTTTCTTTTCTTCCTCACCACTCGACCTTCTCTTGCTTCTTTTTCTTCTCTTACCTAACCGACTTCTCTCTTTCATCTTGTCTTCTTCACTTTACTTAGTCACCCATATATACATATATATATATATATATATATATATATATATATATTATTCTTTCCATTTTATTCCAACTTGGCCGACCCCTCACATTTTTCTTCCTTTCTTCATTTTGTTCCACATGGCCGGCGCCCCCCCTTCCATCAATTAAATTAAACAGTCTTTTGACTCTTTTTATTGACCACATGGGTGGCTACCCATGTTGGTCTATCTTTATCTATATATATATATATATATATATATATATTTTTATATACTATTATTATTTAACTATATGTTCATTTTATTTCTCTCATTAATTCCACTGCATATCCTTCAGTCTTTATATTTCAAATTCGATCCTTTTAATACGTCTAAAAATTCCAATTTTCATCTATCCCTTTCCTTTACACGCGTACAATCAAAACATCAAAATTTTACTTCAACGCGGTGTCACCATAATATTTTAAATATTTACTTACCCGCGCTAACTCGATTTAATAAAATCACGTGGTTTAACTTACGTCATTTATCTCCAAAAATTTATTTGTATTTCTTCTCCCCTACTTGGATCAACCATATGATCCTTCTTCATGACTGATTTTGATTTCGACTTTCGGTTAAATATTAATATTTTAATATTATTTTATTAATAAAATATTATTTTATTCTAAAAATTTCCTTTTGTCTCCTTGGTACTTAAAATACCTTATTATGCCTCAATTGATATTTGAATCACCCTTTTATCTCACAAATTCTCTTTCGATAAAAATATTATTATTTTATTATTATTTCCTCGTGTGCAGAATATTTTATCCTAAACTATTTCTTTCATCTTTTATCACTTTTAAACATTATAATTGATCTCAATTTGCATCCGATCAACTTTATTAATCACTATTTCAAAATATGGGGTATCACAGTTGCTAGGAAGTGCAAAAGTAAAGATAATTTGCCATGGTGGCGTGCTAGACAAAGTAACGAGAGACCGGCAAATAGGACTAGTCGTATACGTGTATAGCGACGTAGCATGCCGCTATTGTGAGGTGAGTAAGGGGTGCCTATTTTAAAAATATCTGTACTTATTTATATATATATATACACATGATTTATTTTAAACACAAAATTTGTGGAAAGAATGAGCTAGTAGGATCCTAGGTATTTTGTAGATGCAATTTGTTTTGAAAGTTGGTTTGATTATGGCACGACCCGAAACCTCCCTCGAGCCCATGACAACCGTTGCGACGTCCCGATTGATACTCATTACTCGGAATGCCAATCGGAACCTCGCAAGGCTTACGTATCAATTTCTTACCTTTCCTGTGAACAATTGTTGTTAAACATTCCGTTTTAAACAATTACCAGTCATTTTCGACTCATGTAAATCAAAAGACAAAAATATTTTTTTATCTTTCTTTTTTTTTAAAGGATTTATAAACAAATATTACAATTCCAAACATTGATTAAAATATAACATTTTTATATAAAACAATATTTATAGAAACACGTGTAAGTAATCTTTTGTGACGTGGAAGTAAAATAAATTCATACATACAACAATTTACAAAGTTATAATGTACAATAACAATTACAATGACAAGTGGCCCATAAATACACCAAGTGTTGGTAATAGTAATCTACTGTCTGTGAGATAAAGGGGTCAACTGGAATCCTCGACAAAATCGGGTATCTACAAGCTGCCACAGGCTTGAAATATTTGGAAAGGAGGTGGGTGAGATTTTGCAATCCCAATGAGTAAACAGACATTATTATAAATATCTAAAGGCGAGTAAAATGGAGGCAAGTTTAAACAACAAATCACAAACCATTTCATAAGGTTTTCAATTATTTCTTAAACCATAAAATATTTATAATTTACCAAACCAGTTGTTAAGGCTTATGACTTTTATTAAAAACAAGCTCAAGCCAAAAACTAGCCCTCGGGGATACCTTGGCCGAGGCATCTAATCGAGTCCGCCAAGGTTGTTAAGATATTTACATGTTAAACACATGTTAGTTTTGAAAACAAGTCGTTCCTTGGCATTAGCCGAGTTACACATTCACGTGGGGGTTCGACGTGAAGTGAGCTCTAACACTACCCCAGGAGTTACCCTCCTCACCTCTACAACCGGAGTAACTATGCAACCGGGTTTACCGTACCCCTCTAATAGGCAGTCCATAGAAACTTGCCAATGCAGTGACTAAACCCACCAATTTTAATAAAATTTCGACAATATAACGTGGCTTTTATTTATTTACCCAACCTGCATAGTAAAAGACAGCTTACATAAATTCCTAATGCAATTATAAAATATAGCCATATATACTCATATATCATAAGCCATTCATAGGAAAATATATTTTTCAAGACAATTGGCAGCCTCCAATTACTCAATTTCATAATCAAAAGTTTCTTATTTCAGATAATCAACACAATATATTTATTTGTCACATTTATTTCTAAAACATCAAAAGTCCCATTTTAATCTCATTTTCATTTCATAAAATACATGAAGAGCATTTAAAAAATAAACTCTAGATAATTTACAATAATAATAGGTTTATTCACTGTTTGTACAAATTAAATGCTTTCTAAGTGCCCCGATCACTATTCGTCGGGTACGACTTCCTTGCCTTTACCGGAAGGCTCTCCTCCTAGACACATTGCAAAAATTACACAATTCATCACATTGATGCTAAATCACTATATAATTGACTTAAATCCTATACTAATGCATGGTATGAAATGCAATAGCCTAAAACGGCTTAAACGCGGTATTAACCTATTTTTGGCACATTACCCGATAAATTACTAACGCTCTCCATTTTAGCTCTAAATTGTCCCATTTTCTCTCCAACATTTCTAACCATTAAATATCAGCCAATAACCCTCTAAAATCACCAAAATCAGCTCACTTTTCTCCTTGAAAAATTTGGTCAAAAATGGGACATTAACTCGGTTAATTTTCCACTTTGTTTTTCTATCACATTTAACTATTTTTCATCATTTTCTCTTCATTTCTCTTAGAATAAAAATCAGTTCATCATCACTGTACATCACTGAATATTCGGCCAAGGGTGGGTATTGTGAGAATTTCATGCTTTCTTGCCCAATTTGATTTCTATACACATTTAACTAACTAAAACTATCAATTTAACTAAGAATCAAAACATAAAAATTTCAATATACTTCCCCTTGAAATTCAGCCAGCCCTTGGTATCACTTTTTTATCTCTCTCCTCAAGCATACTAAATGGAAACAAAGGCATAGGAAAGGTAGAAATCAAGCTAAAGTCAAAAAATCTTACCGTTGGACGCGTAAACGGACGAAAAATGCAAATTCCCCTTTAAATTTTCTAATTTTCCTTTGATTTTTCTCTTTTCTTCCTTTCCGCTCTATTTTCTCCTTATGGCCAACCATCACCTCATGTGGGGTTTAAATGGGCTGATTTTCCTTTAAAATAATATTAAATCATTAAAAGGTGCCATGTATCACTTTTTCATTGGCTCGTTTTTAAAATTTCATCCTTTAAACTTCAATTTTTCACCACTTAAAATACTATAGTTATTCATATCAAAAATAAATAAATCCTATGATTTTGACAAGTTTTGGGTGTTGAAAATTACGGTTTTACCTTGGGATGACAAAATTACCATTTTGCCTCTATGTTTCAAAAATTGCCGAAATTGAAATTGTTCACTTCCTATCATTAAATTATACTCCAAATAGTTAATCTTGGTCAAAAATTTCACTCCATGATCAAATTATTATCTTAGGTGGCAAAATGACGATTTTGCCCCTAAACATCAAAATTTTCAATTTTTCCCTAAATGAATCCTCGAACTCCGAACAATCATTTTTAGTCATTACTGGACTGTAAAATATTAAATTTCATCCTACGATTCCTATTTGAACTAGTTCGAGGTTAAATCAACTCAAGTGTACCGTTAGGTACAATACCAGGTTTCGTCTATTCTTAGGGGCTTTCCTAGCATAATAACATGCTACTCAGTGCATATATGTCATGACATGTGTTTATAGGGTTGGGTTTTACAGAATATGTCTATAGATAGACTATATATGTAAAGTGCTTTAGAATCGAGAAACAAGCCTTTTTACGAGGTTTACATCAAAATTTGTGCCTTGTATTTTTGTGTGATATGCATAGCTAAATGCATTTGTCAAATGATTTAAAATGCCAGTTTCGAGTGCCGATTTTATTCCGACCTTTGTACAAAATGTTTACACCATGCCATTTAGAATGAAAAATAATTTAGAAGATTATCAACTTTGATTTCAAACGTCTTACATGGAAAAAGCCTCGAAAAGTTTGATTTGGTTCTGAAAATAATTTTAGATAAACCGGGAGATTCGAGAGTAGGCTGGCTGTCACTTCGGTTAAGTGTGACCCTCATGCACAAGTAAGCTCTAGCTAGAGAACCTTTGGGTCATCGACAGGCCTTTGGCCGTGGCAGGGCCCATGGCTTGTGATATATATATATACGTGGCTCAGCCACCAGAGATATACGCGATTATGACCGCTTGATTCTCTGATGTCGACCAACATCATTGAGATTGCCAAGGCATGTGGGGATCTGGTAGAAGCGATGCTCTCGGATGTTATTATGTGGTAGCGGGACCACGAGTTTTATTACTATTACCTACTCAAGAGTGATATCTCTTTGGGTTTTCAAACTCGTAATTCTTTGCATGGTGGAAAAAGAAACTAGACAATTTTCCACAGCTCCCCTATTTCTACTATGAAATGAATTTTAACTCCTCACATATAAGGCGAGTTATGATTTGTGCATATTAAATAATATTTGGTTTCACAGGAGCTTGCTCAATTTTATTGATTTGACTTGAGTAATTCGAGAAATAATTTCAACAGTAGAGATCTTTTACGAACACTAGATTTAAAATGATATTCGAAATGATTTAATTTGAAAATGGTTATTAACTTATTTTGATGCTGAATATTTTACTTACATTGATTTGATATACATCTTGACTGATTACAGCTTATAAGAAATTCTCGATTTTTTATATAAGGCATAAACTTCAGTTTGAATTAAATTATTTTTATAATCATGCATTTTAATATTCAAACTTATCTGCTGTTTACTTGTTTCCCTTTTACACCCTGCTCATGGAGTCTATGATCACTGAGTCTGTGAGACTCACCCCCTTATTTCCTTTTGCAGATAAGTAAACCTCCAATGCGCTGTTCAGCACTCTGACATGTACTGCAGTGTAAGTAACTGCACCTCTTAGCCTTCCATTCCGAGTCACTCTGTTGTTAGAGGTCGAGTTGTAGCCCTTTGATATTACTATGTAAACAAATATTAGTTTTGATATAAATGAAAATTTAGGGTTTTTGAACTCAATGTATATAATCATGATTTTATGACTTAAAGGTCAAATTGAACTTTTATGCTTATTGTTCAAATCATGATATAAATGTATATGGTTTAAGCATTAATACGGTTTGGTAAATGTGTATAGTGATTAACAGGGTATTTCTATTAAGGCTTGTTCAGGACTTGGTAGGTCTCTTTCGGAGGTCTCGAACACTGGTAGCGATCGAAGAGCAGTTGTTATAATTACAATAAATGTTGTATGTTGAAATTGTTAATTGTTTCCAAATTGATTTTCAATGCAATGAAAGACTCTCTGTCTTGCTTGTCTTGCTCGGATATTTACTGTGATTTTCAATTTTCGATTTCATTATGGATCATGGATCCTTCAACACTAAGGGGTTAAATAATCAAAGGTCAAATTGAGGGGTTTTACGAGGAATTAAATTAAATTGCATTGTTTTTAACATAAGTGCATAATGATTTCTAAACTTTCCTTATCGTTTGCTTGTTCCCTTCCTATGTTCACTCACTGGGTTTATACTCACTCTTTTCAACTTCACATTTTTCAGATTTGGAGGTAGTTGGGACTAAGGTCAAAAAGTTCATTTGTATTCGCCATGTGGTAGGTACCATGGCATCCAATAACAGTACGCACGCCCAGAGTCACTCCGCTAATATTCAAGGTCTCTTGCATGTGCATATAGTTATTTAAATGTAAATTATGAGATTGTTGCGCACTCCGTACATTTGATTTGATTAACCATGTCGTTTAGGGTTGATGAATGATAACCCTAATTTGGGAACGTTATATATATATATATATATATATATATATATATATATATATATATATATATATATATATATACTTGGTTCTCATGGTTTAATTTTGAAAGAATATTTATTAGAAATTATGACTTTTAGATCTTAAAGAAAGAGGGGCTTGCTTGGGCCTGGTGGGCTATGCCTATTGGGCCCTTGCATCGGTCATGGCCTGGGAATTGGGCTGTGACAAATATAATGAATAAAAAGAATAGGAGTGATAGCACAAGGAATTTGGAGCTCAAAGAAAGCTTAGAAGCTATGTTTTGCTTGCTATAGCTTGGTTTTTCTTCTTTTTGCTTTTTTTTTCTTCATATTGCTTGATTCTTGATCAAATGATCATTTTCTCTACTCTTCTCACTTCTAAACTGTGTTGGAGAAGGCCTTTTTATACTTGGAAAAAGTTTTGAGCCATTAAGGATGATTTGGTGGAAGAACTAACTATTTTTTTTTTTTGTCTTTTTTGTGTCCAACGACTACTTTTTGGAGTCTGAGAATCGATCAGTGGATATATGTGATATCGATTATTCTTATCTTTGGAGCATTATGTTTTCTGAGAATTGATCAATGCATTCCTGAGATATCGATTCTTCTTGTCCAGATTTTTTGAGAATTGATCATTGGCTCTCTAGAAGTTGATTTGTTTTTCACTTTGGGCGCCAAATTCAAAATTCAAATTTGCTTGTGCCCACTCCATCCTTATCCATTCTCCAATCTCTTCTTCTTCTTCAAATTTTTTATTTTTCTCTTTTTATAGCTTCAGGAATCAATCACTTGAAGCTTGAGAAGTCAATTATTGCTCTTCCAATGGCTTTTGTATCTTCAAGAATCAATGTTTCCTTTTCAATAAGTCGATTTGTATGGCTTGAACTTGATATTTAAAGTGTTCAAAAGATTTTTCTTTTCACAAACAACTTCAAACAACAAGTTCAAAGATGATTCAAGTAATTTCGACATAGAAACACTAAGGCACATCAAAAGCATTCAAGGATCACTCAAACAAGAAATTTTTATTATTTTTGTCATTTCAAAACTCTATAATTTAAAGCTAATAAAGCTAACAATCTCCCTCTTTTTGATATGAAAACACTTTAAGCAAAATTTATTTGTAAAAGTACTCCCCCTAAATAAGTGCATGGTTCAAAAACTTGATTGAAGCTACAAGATCAAATATTCTTTTTTGAAGACTAAAAGTTTCTCAATATCTCTCTTTCTTTTTGTTATATCAAAAAGGAAGATAGAAACACGATAAGTACAATTTGTAAAACATAATAAGCACGATAAAGAATACTACTTTTGAGAAAAAAAATATTCCATAAGCACATTAATCACTATACCACCAATACCGTACCAAGTGATAGACATATGTAAACACTCTCCCTTTCTAAAAGCAAATAAGCACAAAATCAATTGTGAGGGATAAAATCATTTTAAAACTTAATATATCAATTGGCAAAACACTAGTAAAGGCTCCCCTTTTTTAAAAAAAAAATTAAGCATAACAAGCATAATTTATTAATTGTAAAGTTCAAACACATTTAAGAAAGATGTGATCAATTTAAAAGCTCAAGTGAGAATGAATCAATATAAAGCTTGATACCAGCTTAAAGCTAGATGCCAATTGAAAATACCTAAAGCTTGATACAAATAATTGGAATAATCTTAAAAACTAGATATCAATTAAGCATTTCAACATTCAAGCATAAGTGAGAAGCATAATAAAACACAATACTAATTTGGTGTTTAAAAGATAATACCAATAATAAAGGACACCAAATGTTGGATTTATATCACAACTTGTTATTGAAGATACCAAGTGTTAATGACACCTATTTTAATTAAAAGAGTTCATGCAAACATATATGTCAATGATTAACTTTCCCTTAAGAAATCATTAGGTCAACAAAAATTGTTAGGAAAGAAATAAAGAGGTTAGAACAAATGTGTATTCAAGTAACTATTCAATATATTCACCTAATACTTAAGTATTCATGGAACTACATAAGTATGAGCACTTAAGTAGATGTTCAACATATGCATCAAATACTCATATTTTTTGAAACATTGGCAAAGTAGTTCCTAGGCATGTCCAAGATATCATTAGTTATCAAGCATCATTCCTAATCATCATCAAGTATCATTAAGCATTCATCAATTTTCATCAAGAATTATCAATCATTAAGCATCATCAAGCATTACCCAGCAATATCAACCAAGCTTTTTCAAGGAATTCTCCAATAAAAATATGGCAACTCAAGGAGAATTTCCACAATTAGAATATATCATCATCAAATATCATTTAACAAGCATTCTTCCAAATCATTACCAAGCAAGCATTTCAAGAAATATTCTCCAAATTATATATGACCCTAGCAATTCATGGAGAATTTTCACATCAAGAAAATATCATCATTAATGAATCATCACCAAATCATTTTACACTTGTTGCAATCATATAAAAAAATGTTATGATCAAATAAGCATAAACATGATTAAAAGAAATAATATGGCTTTCTTCATTAATCATGATTCCAATTTGTTTCATGAAATGCTAGCATGATTTCAATTTCATAAGAATAAATAAACATATATACATTTAGAAATATGGAACCATTGAAGTTCAAGTTATATGCTATTTCTTATCATTCTTAAGAGACACCAATTGTTATGAAATTTTGAAAGGTAAAGTTGTAAAGCCCGACCTTATAAATTACTTGTCATGACATTCATGTGATGGATAGCATGTTTGCATGCTAGGAGAGTCCCGAAAAATTTACAAAAGTCGGTATTGTACCTAGAGGTACTACAAAATTTATTTAAGCCTCAAACTAGATCGAATAGAGATTTTAGGGTGAAATTTAAAATTTTACATTCCAGGAATGATTTAATATGGTGATTCGGAGTTCAAGGATAAATTTGGAGTCAAATCGAAAATTTCATTATCTAGGGGTAAAATGGTAATTTTGCCACTCATGGATAAAATGGGAATTTTTTTGAAAGATTTTGATCACATTTGACTTATTGGAGTATAAGGGTAAAAACGGTAATTTTACCCCCTAGGGGCAAATCAATAAATTTTCACCCTCGACACTTGTCAAGACCAAGGAATTTTATTCATCATGGAAATAGATAAACATGAGAAATGTGTGGTGGAGAATTAAAGAATTAAAAGTCAAATATTTAAAATTTGAACCAACAAGGAAATGCAATGTGTCATGCTATTATTATTTTATTGTTTCTTTATAAAAAGGCATAAAAACAAGCCCATTTCTCCCATAGTGGTCAGCCAAACCAGAAGAGAAGAGAAACCAAGGAAGAACAAACCCTAGGTGGGGAAAATCAAAGAGAAAGTGTTGGAATTCAAGGATTTGATCAAGCAAAGGTAAAATTTCTTTGATTTTGCTAGTGATTTACCTTACCCATGCATTTCTCCTTAATTTTCACGGTTGGATTGTATGTTTTCATGTGAATTCATGGCTAGCCAAATGGGTATGGAAAGAGAATGTCACGACCCGGAACCTCTCTCAGGCCCATGACAATGGCCGCGACGTCCCGATTGACACTCATTATCCGGAATGCCAACCGGAACCCCGCAAGGCTTACATATCAGTTTCTTTCCTTTCCTGTGAGCAATCATTGTTAAATATCGAGTTTTTAGAGAATATATACTATTTTAGATCAAAAACAATCAAAATAAAATTTTCGCCACACAGGGGTATTTTGGTCATTTTTTCTCAAAAATTTTGAAACTGGCTAAAACGTAATATACAAGTACAAAATACATAATTCATATTCAAAATGAATTTAAAAGTCTAAAATCTTCATTTAAAACGAAATTATGGTTATTTGAATATAATAAGAAAATAAAAGAAATATTAAGGGAAATATTCTATTTTCTTATAAAACAATATTTATAGAGTTATACGTGAATAATTTTTATAGCGTAAAAGCTAAATAAATTTATACATACTGAAATATAGTAAGCCAAAATATTTAATTTAATTTACAATAACAAGAGGGCCCCCGAATAAACAAAAGTAAAGAGGATTGTGAACCTACGGTTTGGAAAATGCAGATCTAATGGTAGTCCTCGATGAGATCAGCTATCTACAGTCTATACTGAACCTGAAATGGGTGGAAAGGAGTTGGGTGAGATTTTGCAATCCAATGAGTAAACAGACATTATCATAAATATCTAAAGGCGAGTAAAATGGAGGCAAGTTTAAACAACAAATTTCAACCCATTTCATAATGTTTTCAATTTATTTCTTAAACCATAAAATATTTGTAATTTACCAAAATAGTTGTTAAGGCTTATGTCTTTTATTAAAACAAGGCTCAAGCCAAAACTAATCCTCGGGGATACCTTGGCCGAGGTATCTAACCGAGTCCGCCAAGGGTGTTAAAATATTCACACGTGAAACACATTTTTATTTTTCAAAACCAACCGTTCCTTGGCGTTGGCCGAGTTACACATTCACGTGGGGGTTCGACGTGAAGTGAGCTCTAATACTACCCCGGGAGTTACCCTCCTCGCCTCTACAACCGGAGTAACTATATAACTAGATTTACCGTGCCCCTCTAATAGGCAGTCCACGGAAACCCGTCACTGTAGTGACTAACCCACCAATTTTAATAAAATTTTGACAGTATAACGTGGCTTTTATTTATTTATCAAGCCTGCATAGTAAAATCAACTTACATAAATTTCCCAAATGCACTCACAAAATATAGCCACATATACTCATTTCTCATAAGCCATTCCTAGGAAAATATATATTTTTCAAGTCAATTTGCAGCCTCCAATTACTCAATTTCATAATCAATACAATATATTTTTATTTATCACATTTATTCCTAAAACATCAAAAATCTCGTTTTCATTTCATAAAATACATAAAGGGCATTTAAAAATAAACTCTAGATAATTTACAATAATAATAAGTTTACTCACCGTTTGTACAAACTAAAAGCTTTCTAAGCGCCCCGATCACTACTTGTCGGGTACAACTTCTTTGCCTTTTCCGGAAGGCTCTCCTCCTAGACACATTACAAAAATTTACACAATTCATCACATTGATGCTAAATCACTATATAATTAACTTAAATCCTATACTAATGCATGGTATGAAATGCAATAGCCTAAAACGGCTTAAATACGGTATTAACCTATTTTTGGCACTTTACCCGATAAATTGCTAACGCGCTCCATTTTAGCTCTAAATCATCCCATTCTCTCTTCAACATTTCTAACCATTAAATATCAGCCAATAACCTTCTAAAAACAACAAAATCAGCTCACTCCCTTCCTTGGAAAATTCGGCCAAAAATGGGACATTAAGTCGGTTAATTTTCTACTTTGTTTTTCTATCACGTTTAATCGTTTTTCATCATTTTCTCTTCATTTTCCTTAGAATAAAATCAATTCATCATCATTGTACAGCATTGAGCATCCAGCCAAGAGTGGGTATTGTGAAAATTTACTGATTTCTTGACCAATTTAATTTCTAAACACATTTAACTAACTAAAAGTATCAATTTAACTAAAAATCAAAACCTAAAAATTTTAATTTCTCTCTCCTAGAATTTCGTCCAGCCCTTGATATCACTTTTTGATCTCTCTCCTCAAGCATGCTAAATGGAAATAAGGGCATAGGAAAGGTAGAAATCAAGCTAAAATCAAAAAATCTTACCGTTAGACGCGTAAACGATCGAAAACCGTGAATTTCCCTTTGAATTTTCTTGTTTCTCTTTGGTTTTTCTTTTTTTCTTCCTTTCCTCTCTATTTCCTCTCTTGTTCTTCCTTATGGCCGGCCAGCACTCAAAATTTGGGTTTAAATGGCTGACTTTTCATTAAAATAATATTATTTCATTAAAAAATGCCATGTGTCACTTTCCCATTGGCCCATTTTTAAAATTTCATCCATTTGTTTCCAAATTTTCACCATACACTTGTCCCACATATCCATAGCTTAGATAAAATTCTCAGACTTATCCAAAGTCTCGGTGGAGTAATTTTTTGAAATTTACACTTTTGCCCCCGTAAAAGTCAAAAATTACATTTTTGCCCCAAAAATTGAAAAATTGCCCATAGACATATTTTTCATCCCTTATACTCATACCATTCTCCAATTTGTCAAATTTGATCTAAATTCTCTCAAAATCTCAAATTTTGTCCGTGGGTGGCAAAATTACGATTTTGCCCCTACACTCCAAAAATCATCAGAATTAAACTTTTTCACTTCCTATCATTAAATTATACTCCAAATAGTTAATCTTGGTCAAAAATTTCACTCCATGATCAAATTATTATCTTAGGTGGCAAAATGACGATTTTGCCCTTGAACATCAAAATTTTCAATTTTACCCTAAATGAACCCTCGAACTCCGAACAATCATTTTTTTCATTCCTAGACTATAAAATATTAAATTTCATCCTACAATTCCTATTTGAACTAGTTCGAGGTTAAATCAACTCAAGTGTACCGTTAGGTACGATATCGGGTTTCGTCTTTTCTTATGTGCTTTCCTAGCATAATAACATGCTACTCAGTGCATGTATGTCATGACATGTATTTATAGGGTTGGGTTTTACAATTCTACCCCCCTTAAAATAAAATTTTGACCTCAAAATTTCACTTACCAGATTCGACAAATAGATGCGGGTATTGGTTCCTCATCTGATGCTCTACTTCCCATGTCATTTCCTCCATTCGAGCATTTTTCCACAATACTTTGACCATTGAAATACTCTTGTTTCTCAGTACTCGATCCTTTCGATCCAAGATACTCACAGGTTGTACCTCGAACTTCAAATCGTCATGCAACTCTATCGAAGGTGCTTCGAGGACGTGAGAGGGATTTGGTACATATTTCTTAAGCATGGAGACATGGAAAACGTTGTGGATCCGATCTAACTCCGGAGGTAATTCTAACCGATAAGCCACTGGTCCAATCCTTTCAATGATTCGGAATGGTCCAATATATCTCGGGTTGAGCTTTCCCCTTTTCGCAAATCGAATCACACCTTTCATTATCCAGCAAAACACCATAATTTATCATGATAGTATAATCAATAAGATTTAATACTTCAAAGGATTCAAATTATTACCTTTCCAAGGAGAAACCTTAAGAAAAACTTTATCATCGATCTCAAACTCCAAGTCTTTTCTCCGTTTATCTGCATAGCTCTTCTGCCTATCCTGGGCTACCTTTAGTCTCTCTCGTATAACCTTGATCTTGTCATTAGTTAGCTCGATCAATTCCACACTCACTAACTTCCTTTCACCTACTTCATCCCAACAGAGTGGAGTACGACATTTTCTTCCATATAAAGCTTCGTACGGTGCCATACCAATGCTAGACTGAAAGCTATTGTTGTAAGCAAATTCCACCAATGGCAAATGTCTGTCCCAACTCCCAATAAAGTCAATGACACAAGCCCGTAACATATCCTCCAAGGTCTGGATAGTCCTTTCTGACTGACCATCCGTCTGTGGGTGAAAAGCAGTGCTAAATTTCAATTTGGTTCCAAGAGCTTCTTGAAATTTCGATCAGAATCGAGAAGTGAATCGAGGATCTCGGTCTAACACTATAGAAATAGGAACTCCATGTAGCCTCACAATCTCATCTATATAGAGCTGAGCCAGCTTCTCAATAGAGTATGTACTATGGACAGCTAAAAAGTGAGCGGACTTAGTCAACCAATCTACGATCACCCAAATAGCATCCTTTCCCCTCTGTGTCCGCGGCAATCCCAAAACAAAATCCATAGTTACATGCTCCCATTTCCACTCGGGAATAGGTAAAGACTGAAGTGTACCTGCTGGCCTCTGATGCTCCGCCTTAACTTGCTGACATACGAGACACTTTGCTACGAATTCTGCTACGTCTCGCTTCATACCCGGCCACCAATAATTCTCCCTAATAGTCCTATACATCTTGGTGCTTCCGGGATGTAATGCATAGGCAGATGAATGGGCTTCTTCCATGATCGCTTGTCTCAACTGGTTTCCCTCAGGAACACAAACTCGATCTCTAAACATCAAGACGTTATCCTCTCCAAATCTGAACTCACTGACTCCCCCATCGGTCAGTTTTTGAATTTCTTTTCTTAACTCATCATCAGACCTCTGAATGTCCTTGATTTGATTAAGTAACGAAGGTCGCACAATGAAGTTTGCCAATAAGGATCCATCCTCACCATTTCTCAACTGGACCCCAAGAGATTTCATCTCTATTAATGCTGGAAAATAACAACCCTGAAGTGCTGCTAAAGACGATGAAGACTTACGACTTAAGGCATCAGCTACAACGTTCGCCTTTCTTGGATGATAGTCTATCACCAAGTCATAATCTTTTATCAACTCCAACCATCGCCTTTGCCTCAAATTAAGCTCCTTTTGGGTGAGCAAATATTTTAAACTCTTATGATCCGTAAATATCCGACAATGCTCACCATACAAGTAATGCCTCCATATTTTTAAAGCAAACACCACTGCTGCTAACCCTAAATCATGGGTAGGGTAATTTGCTTCATGCCTCTTTAGCTGTCTAGAAGCATAAGCCACAACTTTTTCATCCTGCATCAATACGCACCCCAACCCTAACTTTGAGGCATCACTATATACTACAAATCCCTTACCATTAACAGGAAGTGTTAAAACGGGAGCGGAGGTTAACCGGTTCTTTAGCTCCTGAAATCGATTCTCACAAACATCATCCCACACAAACTTAACTCCCTTACGAGTTAGACGAGTCAGAGGAGCGGCTATCAAAGAAAATCCCTGAACAAATCTCCGGTAATAACCAGCTAAGCCAAGGAAACTACGAATCTCCGTCACTGTCTTAGGTTGCTCCCATTGTAAGATTGCCTCAATCTTCTTGGGATCGACATAAATTCCAGCTCCAGACACCACATGTCCCAAGAAAACCACTTCCTTCAACCAGAATTCACATTTAGAGAACTTGGCATAGAGTTGTCTCTCGCGTAAAGTTTGCAACACAATGCGCAAATGGACCGCATGTTCATCATCATTCTTTGAATAAACCAGGATGTCATCTATGAATACTATCACAAACTTATCCAAGTGTGGATGGAACACCCTGTTCATAAGATCCATAAAAACTGCCGGGGCATTAGTCAAACCAAACGGCATCACCAGAAACTCATAATGCCCATAACGCGTCCTGAAAGCAGTCTTGGGTACATCCTGCTCCTTAATCCTCAACTGATAGTACCCATATCTCAAATCAATCTTAGAGAATACCATAGCACCTCGTAATTGATCAAACAGATCATCTATCCGGGGTAAAGGATATTTATTCTTGATGGTCACTCGGTTCAGCTGACGGTAATCAATACACAATCGAAGAGTGCCATCCTTCTTCTTGACAAATAGAACCGGTGCTCCCCAAGGAGAAATGCTAGGGCGAATGAAACCTTTATCCACTAAATCTTGCAACTGGACTTTCAGTTCCTTTAACTCTGCCGGAGCCATTCTATATGGAGGGATAGAAAGAGGTGCGGTACCCAAAAGTAAATCAATAGGGAACTCAAGCTCTCGATCAGGAGGCAGTCCCGGTAAATCATCAGGAAATACATCAGGAAACTCACTTACTATCGGGACATCCTCTAACTTAGGTTCCCCTTTTGAAGTATCAATCACGTATGCCAAATAAGTCGAATACCCTTTCTGCACTAATTTCGAAGCTTTGATGGCCGAGATTACACAGGACGGTAATACTCGGCGTTTCCCTACAAACACAATCTCTGCTCCCTCCGAATTTCGAAGAACAACTTTCTTTCGAAAATAATCCACGTTCGCTCGATGTGCAGTTAACCAGTCCATACCCAATATTAGATCAAAATCTAGGATCTCTAGAGGAATTAAGTCACCCCTAAATTCTTCCTCGCCTACCCTTACCCCACAGTTTCTATAACAACTGTTTCTAACTAGCTTTTCTCCTAAAGGGGTGTGAATTACAATTTCTTCCTCTAATGGTGACAAGTTTCTATCAACAATTGATGCAAATGTGGTGCTCACATAAGACCTATCTGAGCCAGAATCTATCAAAACATAAGCATCTTTATCAAATAAAGACATAGTACCTGTCACTGCTCCAGGTCAGACCTGTGCCTCATCTTCCGTCACAGCGAAAACTCTTGTCGAGGTATGAGTCTGTGGTCTCGAAGGTGGATGTGCCGGGGTATTACTCTCCACATGGACTGTATGGCCACTCCTTGTCTCGGTGGCAACCCAGAAGAATCTCTCCTCTGTATATCAGTGCGAGCTGGTGAAGATGATGCAACTACCGTGGCTCGTCCTAACTGTGGGCAATTACTCCTAATATGACCCGTCTGTCCACATTGGAAACATCTTGTTGGCTCTCTACATAGCCCACTATGATAATTCCCACAATTTCTGCATCTGTCAGAACCTCTGAAACTCTTCCCAGAACCAGTCATAGTAGATCTGCTAAACCTCGAAGGTCTCTGTTGTGATGGTGGAAATGGAGGTCGAGGAGATGTCACGGAAACAGAAGTAGTACTCCCTGAAATCGCTGAGTCCTTGCCTCTTTTTACTGGCTGACTAGAAGACATACCAGGATTCCTCCTTTTTGCAAACTCAGTCTGAATCCTCCTATTCTCAATCGCGAGCTTCTCAGCCCATAAAGCCATCTGTACCACCTCCTTATGTGGCTCCCTACCAGTCACTGTCATTCGCTCTCTAATCTCATTACGGAGCCCTTCCTCAAAATAACTGGCCTGATCCTGCTCAAATTTCACCAGATCCGGCAAATATAACATCAACTCGTTAAAACGAGTCTCGTACTCCTCTACAGTTAGATTTCCCTGTTTCAAACTCAGAAATTCTCTCTTCTTTTCTTTCTGATGGAAATAAGTGAAATACTAACCATCGAATTCCTTGAGAAAATCGGACCATGTCTGAGGAGTAGCGGAACGGGACTTCACCGAATTCCACCAAGTACGAGCCCTCTTCTCTAATAATCTCGTAGCCACCATCAGCTTCATGTCGTCGTCTAATCTCATATCAGAGGGTGTCTCTAAAACCTGATTAATCTAGTCCTTTGCCACAGTGGCATCCAACTCACCCGTGAAAGATACACAACCCAATTGCCTAGCCTCCTTCAGCTTCTTGGAAATGGATACATCCTGTACTGGTGGTGGAACTAAAGGAGTAGTTGGAGGCACTACAGGTGGAACTTGACCAGTCTGAGCTTGACCAGCCATTGCTGCAAAGAAAGCTGCCAATGCTTGTGCTGCCTCAGTAGGCATGGCGGGAATACCCGTAGGTGGCTGAGGAGATGGAGGATGTGGAGGACTATCGGCCTGCTCAGCAGCAGGTGCTGCCCGAATGGTAGATGCAGCTGATTCCTCCTCTACTGTATCCGGCTGATGACGTTGGGAACGACCTCTTCCCCTCCCAACCGATCTAGTAAGAGGTTGGTGTCCGCGTCGAGGAGGCATTGTAATCTATAAAAAATACGAGCAAGTTTAGGTAACCTTAGGCTCTATATGCAGATGCATGCATTCTATTCAACCTAACCTAACTTAATCCGGGGCCACACTGATATTGTAATTTTTTAAAACCACTTTAAAACCAAAAACTCTTATCTTTAAAACCAAAAGCTCTGATACCAATAGAATTGTCACGACCCGGAACCTCTCTCAGGCCCATGACAATCGCCGCGACGTCCCAACTGACACTCATTATTCGGAATGCCAACCGAAACCTCGCAAGGCTTACATATCAGTTTCTTTCCTTTCCTGTGAGCAATCATTGTTAAATATCGAGTTTTTAGGGAATATATACTATTTTAGATCAAAAACAATCAAAATAAAATTTTCGCCACACAGGGGTATTTTGGTCATTTTTTCTCAAAAATTTTGAAACTGGCTAAAACGTAATATACAAGTACAAAATACATAATTCATATTCAAAATGAGTTTAAAAGTCTAAAATCTTCATTTAAAACGAAATTATGGTTATTTGAATATAATAAGAAAATAAAAAAAATATTAAGGGAAATATTCTATTTTCTTATAAAACAATATTTATAGAGTTATACGTGAATAATTTTTATAGCGTAAAAGCTAAATAAATTTATACATACTGAAATACAGTAAGCCAAAATATTTAATTTAATTTACAATAACAAGAGGGCTCCCGAATAAACAAAAGTAAAGAGGACTGTGAACCTACGGTTTGGAAAATGCAGATCCAATGGTAGTCCTCGATGAGATCAGCTATCTACAGTCTATACTAAACCTGAAATGGGTGGAAAGGAGTTGGGTGAGATTTTTCTATCCCAATGAGTAAACAGACATTATCATAAATATCTAAAGGCGAGTAAAATGGAGGCAAGTTTAAACAACAAATTTCAACCCATTTCATAATGTTTTCAATTTATTTCTTAAACCATAAAATATTTGTAATTTACCAAAATAGTTGTTAAGGCTTATGTCTTTTATTAAAACAAGGCTCAAGCCAAAACTAATACTCGGGGATACCTTGGCCGAGGTATCTAACCAAGTCCGCCAAGGGTGTTAAAATATTCACACGTGAAACACATTTTTATTTTTAAAAACCAGCCGTTCCTTGGCGTTGGCCGAGTTACACATTCACGTGGGGGTTCGACGTGAAGTGAGCTCTAATACTACCCCGGGAGTTACCCTCCTCGCCTCTACAATCGGACTAACTATATAACTGGATTTACCGTGCCCCTCTAATAGGCAGTCCACGGAAACCCATCACTGTAGTGACTAACCCACCAATTTTAATAAAATTTCGACAGTATAACGTGGCTTTTATTTATTTATCCAGCCTGCATAGTAAAATCAACTTACATAAATTTCCCAAATGCACTCACAAAATATAGCCACATATACTCATTTCTCATAAGCCATTCCTAGGAAAATATATATTTTTCAAGTCAATTTGCAGCCTCCAATTACTCAATTTCATAATCAATACAATATATTTTTATTTATCACATTTATTCCTAAAACATCAAAAATCCCGTTTTCATTTCATAAAACACATAAAGGGCATTTAAAAATAAACTCTAGATAATTTACAATAATAATAAGTTTACTCACCGTTTGTACAAACTAAAAGCTTTCTAAGCGCCCCGATCACTACTTGTCGGGTACGACTTCTTTGCCTTTTCCGGAAGGCTCTCCTCCTAGACACATTACAAAAATTTACACAATTCATCACATTGATGCTAAATCACTATATAATTAACTTAAATCCTATACTAATGCAGGGTATGAAATGCAATAGCCTAAAACGGCTTAAATGCGGTATTAACCTATTTTTGGCACTTTGCCCGATAAATTGCTAACACGCTCCATTTTAGCTCTAAATCATCCCATTCTCTCTCCAACATTTCTAACCATTAAATATCAGCCAATAACCTTCTAAAAACAAAAAAATCAGCTCACTCCCTTCCTTGAAAAATTCGGCCAAAAATGGGACATTAAGTCGGTTAATTTTCTACTTTGTTTTTCTATCACGTTTAATCATTTTTCATCATTTTCTCTTCATTTTCCTTAGAATAAAATCAATTCATCATCATTGTACAGCATTGAGCATCCAGCCAAGAGTGGGTATTGTGAAAATTTACTGATTTCTTGCCCAATTTAATTTCTAAACACATTTAACTAACTAAAACTATTAATTTAACTAAAAATCAAAACCTAAAAATTTCAATTTCTCTCTCCTAGAATTTCGTCCAGCCCTTGATATCACTTTTTGATCTCTCCTCAAGCATGCTAAATGGAAATAAAGGCATAGGAAAGGTAAAAATCAAGCTAAAATCGAAAAATCTTACCGTTAGACGCGTAAACGGTCGAAAATCGCGAATTTCCCTTTGAATTTTCTTGTTTCTCTTTGGTTTTTCTTTTTTTCTTCCTTTCCTCTCTATTTCCTCTCTTGTTCTTCCTTATGGCCGGCCAGCACTCAAAATTTGGGTTTAAATGGCTGACTTTTCATTAAAATAATATTATTTCATTAAAAAATGCCATGTGTCACTTTCCCATTGGCCCATTTTTAAAATTTCATCCATTTGTTTCCAAATTTTCACCATACACTTGTCCCACATATCCATAGCTTAGATAAAATTCTCAGACTTATCCAAAGTCTCGGTGGAGTAATTTTTTAAAATTTACACTTTTGCCCCCGTAAAAGTCAAAAATTACATTTTTACCCCAAAAATTGAAAAATTGCCCATAGACATATTTTTCATCCCTTATACTCATACCATTCTCCAATTTGTCAAATTTGATCTAAATTCTCTCAAAATCTCAAATTTTGTCCGTGGGTGGCAAAATTACGATTTTGCCCCTACACTCCAAAAATCACCAGAATTAAACTTTTTCACTTCCTATCATTAAATTATACTCCAAATAGTTAATCTTGGTCAAAAATTTCACTCCATGATCAAATTATTATCTTAGGTGGCAAAATGACGATTTTGCCCTTGAACATCAAAATTTCCAATTTTATCCCAAATGAACCCTCGAACTCCGAACAATCATTTTTTTCATTCCTGGACTATAAAATATTAAATTTCATCCTACAATTCCTATTTGAACTAGTTCGAGGTTAAATCAACTCAAGTGTACCGTTAGGTACGATATCGGGTTTCGTCTTTTTTTATGTGCTTTCCTAGCATAATTACATGCTACTCAGTGCATGTATGTCATGACATGTATTTATAGGGTTGGGTTTTACAGAGAATGATGTTGAATTGATTTGATTTCAAGTTATATTAGTGTTTTTAGCTAGTTTACCATGTCTAGAAACAAAACAACATGAAAAGAATTCATTTTCCCCATCACCCATCAATGGTCGAACCTACCTTGTATTGAGTAAGGATGAATTTGATTTTATTTTAAGAGAATTGGTTTAAAAATGATGAATTATGGTGTGGAAAAATAGTAGAAAAATCACGGTGTTAATGCACCATTATTGACCGAAAATTTCAAGAAGAAAAGTGAAGGTAGTTTTGCCAAATTTTAGGTTATTTGACTTGTGTTTGGTGAATTAAGATATTGGAAAAGAAATGGAGCAATTTGGAGCTAAATTGGACGCGTTGGCTAATTAATCGGGTGATAAGACGAATTAGGTCGATACCGAATTTAGATGGTTACCAGTGCATTTTGCATTCCATATCATGCATTAGTAGTCTAAATTAGTTTAATTTTGAGTTAGTACTAATGTAGTAAGTTTCTCGATTTTGGTACTATGTCAAGGTGGTGAGTGCTCCGATAAAGGCAAAGGAATTGCACTCGAGCACCAGTAGTCTGAGTACTTCGAAAATCTGCACTTTAGACATTGTGAGTAAATTTACTATCATTTTAATTATCTAGGGTGATTTTTAAATGATTTCGTGAATTCTATGGAAAAAGGGATTTAAAAAGGTAAATTTTCATGTTTTATGAATAAATGTGTTTCAATGAAATTAATTTATAAATTATTTTGAAATTAATAATGATATTGAAAAATAGAGTACACGGAGACTGTTAATTGTTGCAATTCGATTGTTTAAATTGATTGGCTTATGATAAATAGGGCATGATTGGCTGGTTGGCAATTGTAATGAAATATAGATTATTTGTTTGCCTTGAAAGGCTGTGAATAAAATAATTGTCATGTCATGCTATTGCAAATTTTATTGAATTGGTGGATTATATATTAATTAATCACTGCAGTAGGGGTTTCTGTGGACCAGCCTTTTAGAGGGGCACGGCAAACCCAATTATATTCTTACCTCGAACGGAGAGGCGCGTAGGGTATCTCTTGGGGTAAAGCTTAAGGTTCACTTCATGCCAAACCACCACGTGAGGGGGAACTCAGCCAACGCCAAGGAACGACTATGTTTTCAAAATAAAAACATGA
This sequence comes from Theobroma cacao, assembly GCF_053813885.1. Taxonomy (NCBI): domain Eukaryota; kingdom Viridiplantae; phylum Streptophyta; class Magnoliopsida; order Malvales; family Malvaceae; genus Theobroma; species Theobroma cacao. The sequence goes on from NC_142645.1 coordinate 33,427,735, forward strand.
TTTATGTGAAATGTGAATTTTTAACAGCCTTGGCGATCTTAGTAGGATGCCTCGACCAAGGTGTCCCCGAGAATGAATTTATGGCACAAGCTTAGTTTTATGAGATTCATAAGCTTCTTTACGTATTTTGAATGAAATGTGTTCTAATGCTGTGACCCAGTTTACGATAATTTACTTGATCGTCTCCATGTACTCAACTCTAGATGTTTATGATGATGTCTGTTTACTCACTGGGATTTTATCATCTCACCATCCCCCTTTTCATCCATTTCAGGATCAGAATAGGCTGTAGATAGCTTATCTCATCGAGGACTATCATTGGATTTGCATCTTCCAAACTGTAGGTTCATAGTCCTCTTTACTTTTGTTTATTCGGGGGCCCACTTGTTATTGTAAATTAAATTTCATACTCTAGTTATCTGTACTACTGTATGTAGGAATTTATTTTATGTTTACACTATAAAAATTATTTACGCAGTGTCTTAAAAAAATTGTTTTATAAGAAAATAGAATATTTTACTTAATATTTCTTTTATTTTCTTATTATATCCAAATAATCACAATTTCGTTTTAAATGAAGATTTTAGACTTTAAAATTCATTTTTGTACTCGTATGTTATATTTTAGCTGGTTTCGAACTTTTTAGAGAAAAAATGACCAAAATACCCTTGTGAGACGAAAATTATTATTTTATTTGTTTTAAGTTGGAAACAGCTTAAAATCTTTTAGAACACGATATTCGGCAACAGTTACTCACAGGTGAAATGAGAAACTGACATTAAGCCTTTCGAGGTTCCGAGTAGGCACTTCGGGTAATGAGTGTCTATCGGGACACCGCGACTGTTGTCATGGGTTCGAGGGGAGTACCGGGTCATGACAAAAGCACTCAACTCATGAACATATTCAAAGTGAACATCCAAGCATAAATGAATACTAGTTGTCAAAAGTCAAGAAATGAGTGTTCAATCTAAGCACATTAGGTATTCATTTCTAACTCAAGTTATAGGCCATTTTTCATTTTAAATTTCCAGTCATTCATGGCAACCTATAAGCTAAAGTTGGATGCACACATCATGTAAACATTTAAGCTCATGGAAGACAAAGTTAACATTCAATTGCATATTCAAAAGATTTTTCAAGTCAACACTCAATATAATTCATGATTAAACTTGAGTTGAGTTATGAAGTTAAGTACTAGAAGTATTTAGGTCAGGCAAAAATAAAAATCATGTCATCATCAAACTTGACCAAAGACAAAAAATGAACCAAAATTATTTTTCATGAAGTTTAAGGAGTTCATCATAATCAAATTCATAAGCCTAGGCAATGATTCAATCTTGAAACAATCATTTAAGCACAAACATGAAGCATATTTCAAGAATTGATCCTAGACTAAACATTTTAACATTCCAATTCTCAAGAAATGATTTTTCAATGTAAGCACATGAGAAATAATAAATTCAATCACTTAAAACATATAACATTTGAGTTGGACATGCTTTGTGTAAAATTATGAGCTCAATGTCACTCAATTTTGTTAAATTATGCTCTAAATGATTTATGGAATGTGTAATGAGCATAATTAATCATATTGATGCAGGTCAGAGGTCTTTTTTAAATATCACACAATTTATGTACCAAAAATGTCCTTATGACCACTCAAGCTTGCAAGCAATCATACACATCCAATAAGAACACGTCAATAAGAATTTCATCAGGAAACAAACTTGTTCAATTCATAAATCATTATAAGCTCAAGGATGGCAAGTGTTTTTCTCATGTAAGCTCATTTTGCTTTAAAAGTACAAATTCGAGTAGTCAAAGCTTATCATGCTCAATTTTAACTAACTTGAAGCATTCAAAAAAGTCTTAAATGACAAAACAAGGTTGTTCAAGTGGTCAAATTATCTTAGAAACAACAAAATCAAAAAGTCAACTCATCAAACTCAATTTTCCTTGTTTATGGTACTAGAATAGACAATTATGTAGATCAATCTATTTACCACACTAGCCACTTTACATGCAATCAACATCAAACCTTTTATGCTTTAAATCATTATACCTCAAGAGCAATAATATGAAATCAATTCACAAACTATGATGAAATTAAATAAAATCAATTTTCCACAATCAAGCTAAATCAATAAAACTCAAATATATAAGAAAAGCAAGCAATTTTCTCAATCATAAGAATAAATACTTGTTGGTACATAATTGTTAGATATTTGGAAATAACTCTTCGCATGCATAAATATGATTTATTATACTCATCACACACTTCATAAACCATTTAGAGCATAATTAAACAAACTTGAAAGACATTGAGCTCATGCTTTTACACAAAGTATGTCCAACTGAAGTCTTGTATGTTTCAAGGACAAACTTTTGGAAAAAGAAATTAAATCTTTATCAAATGATTTTATTGCAAAACCTTTTTGTTCCTTTTAATTGAAATTGACTTATTAACTTTGATAATATAGCTTGTTTAAGCAAAATTTATTTCATAAATGTACAGAAATAGCACAAATTCCACTTTTCTTGGTATTTCTCTCATTATTTGTGAAATTGATTAAAAAGGATTTCTTAAGTATGATCTTGAGTATGATAATTTGACATTGATGGCATTTTTCAAGCAAATGAACAAATCTATTTGTAATACTTAACATCCTTGAGGTTACAATGATTTCAATGACATAAAACTTGAACAAATGTGTCTTTGTGTTGAAAATGCTATTATAACTTGTTCTTATTGGAAATGAATGCATGATTAAATGCTTGAATGATCTTCAGGATATTTTTGTCCATATGTCAGAAAAATGTTGAAAATGTTAAATTTGATGCTTATTATGCTTAAACATTGCCTAATATGCTTGTTGAACTTTGTATAAGTCATATTCATGCATCATGATAAAAATTGAGCATGCTTAAGCATATTGAAGCCATAAATTTTTAAATGAGTTTTTCAACTAAATTCTTTCATGAATTTCTTTTCCAATGATGATTCTCGACTACTAAAAATAGGTATTATTAACACTCTCATGATCATTTGATGCAAATACATATTTTCCTTGCACTTACAATGTTAAAATTGAAAAATGAGAAATTGTTCATAAATGCTTGAATTTAATCTTCATGTGCTTACATAAATGGAATGCTCATGTGCTCACATTGAAAAATATTTCCATGAAAATTGAAATGTTCAAATGCTTGGTCTAGGAACAGGTTTTGAAATATGCTTCATGGTTGTGCTTATATGATTGTTTCAAGATTGAAATTGATTATGATGAACACTTTGAGCTTTATGAAAAATATTTTTAGTTCATTTATTATTTTTGGTCAAGTCACATGCTTACATGATTCTTAATTTTGCTTGACTTGAATGATAAAACTACTTCTAGTGCTTAATTTCATAACTCAAGTCAAGCTTGATCATGAATTATATTGTGTGTTGACATAGTTAAAATATTTCTTAAATGTGTACTTGAATGATGACTATGTCTTCCATGAGCTTAAATGTTCACATGGTTTAAAAATTTGGTGTGCATCCATTCTAGCTTATAGGTTATCCTTAAATGAAATATGACCTATAGCTTGAGTTTGAAACGAATGCCAAATGTGTTTAAAATGGGTACTCATTTCTCGACTCTCGACTATTAGTATTCATTTATATTTTGATGTTCACTTTGAATATATTCATTAGTTGAGTGCTTTACTTTCCAATATTCCATAACAGTTGGTATCACTCATGACTTATGAAGATTATTGAGAAATAGCATATACCACATTAAAGTTCAATGATTGCATATTTTTTAATGGGTATAAGTCTATATATTTTTTAAAATTGAAATCATGCTTGCATTTCCTAAAACAAAATTGGAATCATCATTAATGACAATAGCCACATTTTTTTGTAATCATGCCTGTGCTTTTTTGATCATGAGATTCTCTTACGTGATTGTAACAAGTGCAAAACATTTTGGTAATTCTTGATGCAAAAATTCTCCTTGAATTGATAGTTTCATACATAATTTGGAGAATATTTCTTGAAATGCTGGCTTGATAGTGATTAGGAAGAATGCTTGCTAAATGAATAGTTGATGTTGACTAAAAGTGCTAAATGATGATATTCTTTTGATAAGGAATTTCTCCTTAAGCTACCATTTTCATATGAATTGGAGAATTCTTTGGAAATTATTGATATTGCTTGGTAATGCTTGCTTGATGATGATTATGATTGTGAATACATAATGAATGCTTAATGACGCTAAATGGTTGATAATGCTTGATGAAAATTGAATAATGCTTAATAATGCTTAATGATGATTAAGAATGATACTTGATGACTAATGATACCTCGAACATGCCTAAGAACTACCTTGCATATATTTCTTACAAATATAAAGTATTTGGTGCATATGTTGAACATCTATTTAAATGCTCATACTCATCTAGCTCCATGAATACTTGAGTATTAGATGGACATGTTGAATATCTACTTCAATACTCATTTCTTCTAGGCTCTTGATTTCTCTCCTTACAATTGGTCTTCTAACAATTGGTAACATATTGGTATAGACCCTATGATCTTATGTTTTGTTAAGGGGGAATTTATCGTTGACATTTAAAATTGTCTCATGATTCTTTTAATCAAAATTTGTGTCATTAGCGCTTGAGATCTTCAACAACAAGTTATGGTGAGAATCCAACAATTAGTGTTTTTAATTATTAGTAGTATCTTTTTAACACCAAATTCATATTGTGCTTTACATTGCTTCTCACTTTTGCTTGAATGTTGAAATCAACAAATGATATTAAGTCTTTCTTAAGTTCATTTCAAAATATTAAGTATCAAGCTTTAAGATTTCTTAATTGGTATCTAGCTTTAAATTTGCATCAAGCTTTACATTGATTATCTTCTCACTTGAGGTTTAAAATTGATCATATCCTTCTTAAATGTGTTTGAGCTTTGAACTTAACAAATTGATATGCTTGATATGCATAATGTGCATTGAAAAAGGGGGGGAGCCATTACTAATGCCTTGCCAATTGGTATAATGAGCTTTAAAATGATTTTATCCCTCAAAATTGATTATGTGCTTATTTATTTTTACAAAAAGGGAGCTTTTACTTATACCTATCAATTGGTATATTGAGCTTTATATTGATCTTTAACAATTGATATTGGTGTTGAATATTGGTGGCATAGTGATTAATGTGCTTGTTGAACATTTTTTTCTAACAAATGTATTGTTCCTTATTGTGCTTATTATGTTTTGTAAATTGTGCTTATTGTGTTTCTATCTTCCTTTTTTATATAACAAAAAGAGGGAGAGATATTGAAAAAAGTTGCATCTTTAAAAAGGAATATTTAATCTTCTAACTCTAATCAAGTTTTGAACCTTGCAACTATTAAGGGCAAGTTTTCAAATCCTTCAATTACTTTATCCTCTCTCATAGTTTTATAAAAGCCTAACATTTCAAATCAAAGTATTTCATGATTAAACTTAGGGAAAATATTTTCACAAGCAAATTTTGCTCAAAGTTTTTGTCATATCAAAAAGGAGGAGATTGTGAGCTTCAAAATGAATATAGTTTTGAAATGACAACAATGATCAAAATTGCTTTAACTTGTTTGAGTAATCCTTGGATATTTCTTGAAGTTATTGAACTCCCATACACTTGTTTTTTAAATGCTTACAAGCTTAGTTGATTTGGTTGTATGAGTGTTTAACTTTTAAGTTGTATGAACTCCCTAACGTTTACTTTTGAGATGTTTAAAGTGTTTGATTTCCAAGATAGGTTCACAAAGTGAAGAGTTTACCTTATGATATTCAAGAAGGATCAATCTTCACAACACTAAGCTTAACTCAAAGTTAAGAAAGCATGTAAAAGATCAACTAAAACTAGATCCTACATGCACGAAAAAAGGAAGAAAGAAGAAAAGCCTCAAGTTTATGATCAACAATGCACCTTAAAACTTGATCCTAAGGTAGAAACCAATAAAAAATGCAAAGACGGCTTGGAGGATCAACTTTGGACAAGTCAAACTCGATCTTAGAAGAAGAATAGATGAAATGATGCAAGTCTTAAGAAAAGGATCGACTTACCCTTTAAAAACTTGATCCTACAAGCATAAATTCGAATAAGGAAAAGCTCTGAAGCGCTAGAGGATTGACTCTCAAAATCTAAAACTTGATCCTAGATATCCGTTAGACATAGATTTCAAAATGAAAATGGCTAGTTTCTTCTTTGAATCACCTCCAACAAGTCCAATAATCCTCCAACCATAAAAAAGACTTCTCCAACACATTTTAGAAGAGAAAGGAGTGAAGAAAAACATCATTTGATCAAGAATCAAATCTTATGAAGAAAAAGAAAGAGAAACCAAGCGAGAGCAAGTAAATCACTTTCTTCCAATTAGCTTCTAAGCTATCCTTAATGTGAGACCTCGACCTCTATAGACTTGTAATTAGAAGTAGGTGCGATAACACGGACTAAGGGTAATTTCATCATTTCTTCTAATAAGCTCCCAAAAGAAGGTTTTCTAATATTTTAAGGTCTAAGTGGGCATAAGGGCCAAATGAATGATATATAATGGTGAAAACATGAAGAAAACTAGAAGTGACAATAATTTTCACAACAAGGGCAAAATGGTCATTTTGCACCCCGAGTCAAAGATTTTAAGTTTTGTGAACTCGAGTACTTTTAGACTAGTATGGACCTTGTCTTTGTGTTAAAAGAGTGAAAAGATTGCACATGGGAAGGGAGGAAGACAAGTGGCCTTGTTAAGGGTATTTCGATAATTAAGTAAAGTTGGATAAACTTTAACTATAAAGATCTCATGTTTCCAGTAACTTCTTCTTCTTCTTCCTCCCATCTCACGTTTCTCTCCTCTTCCATGAAAGCTTCTCTCAAGCTTCCATCACTCTCTCAAACTAACCTCAATCTTCATGCTTTACACACCCTGTTGTACAGTTTTTCATACTCTTTTACCCCTTCACCTTAAATAAACCCTTAAAAGTCTTCCTTCAATACTTTCTCTCACCAGTTGAACTGTGTAGAGAGAGAGAGAAAGGTTTCATGATAGCTTGAGAACTCTTGGGGAGGAATTTCATTATAATCCACCAAGGTGAATGATGAATTAAGATCGGTTTTAAGTTATTGATAATGGCTAGTAATTTAAGTTATGAGTTGTGTTATTACTGGAGTTGTTTATCTATTTCTAGTGTTACTAAAGAAGAGAAACTAAATAGCCAATCAAATGGTAATTGGAAGGTAGATAGGAAGGGCTATTGAAGCTTGATTTGGGAATAGCTTTTGGAGCAATATTAATGTAAATTGGAATGGCTGTAATGTTTTTATGCGTGATAGGTTCCAATGAGGCCCCTCAGCCCCAATTGGACCATTAGGGAAGCTAGAGTCAACTAAAGGTTCAACAAATACCGGTGAGTGAACTTGCATAAAAGAATGTTTTGGGATATACACATGTATGTTTGATTGAATCCCCTAAAGCATTTTATCAATTCTTTCTTCAAAACTCACACAGGAACAAGCCCTTATGAAATGTTTTTATGTTATGAAATGGATATTGTGATGAATCCATATGTCCATGTATAATGTTGATATATATATATATATACTATGTCATAAATGGTACCATTGTGTGACAAATGTAACCGTGCATGTGCGGGGTGAATGTGCACCTATCGGTGATGACGATGGTGAAGGAGATGGATGGTGATATTGCCCGTGTGCACGATGTGGGGGGGTGTACATGATGGCATTAACTGTGCACGATATGGGGGGATATATGCAATGACTCCAGCTATGTGCACAATATGGGGGGATGGATATAAGCTGGGTGAGCTGGGATGGTATACGAATTGATATACGTTTAGGTATATGTATATGCAATAGAAAGATCATGATTGTAATATGTGATTGTATGGCATGGTGAATCTTGAAAATTTCCCATTTACTTGCAAATTGATTTTATTGCAGCACCAAATGGATGTTTCATACAAAGGAAGTCCCTTTTTATTTAGGTGCCCTGCTTCACACTCTTGCTGCAGCGAGAAACATTCTATTTTTGCTCCTGCAACTCGCTGAAGCGAGATTGAATTCTCACTACAGCGAGAAACTTTCTTTTTTGTCGCATGAATCTTGCTGCAGCGAGAATGAATTTTACTGCAACGAGAAACTTTCTATTTTGGTAGCCTGAATCTCACTGCAGCGAGAATGAATTTCACTGTAGCGAGAAACTGTCTATTCTGCATGCTACCTTATTGGTTTTTGCCATATTTTCCACTTCTTTAATATCATGGTTGAGCATGGACTTCTAACATCAAGAAATTTATTTAATTAAGTTTGAAGTGAAGGGGTTTGGTGAGAAACCCTCAACCACCTGAGAAACCCTTGACCAGTTGACAATTTGATCTAAATTTCGTTGTAGGGAGGACCTGTCATTTTACTTGACTTGACTTGCTTGAATGCTATTAAAGTTTTCACTCTCCAAATCCTTTGTTGTGCATGGACCCTTTATCATCAAGTGATTAACTTATTAAGGGTTTAATGAGGGTTTTACTAAAAACTAAATTAAATTGCATTATTTTGAAGATAAATGCATCATGATTTCTTTAAACTTTCCTTATTCTTTGTTTGTTCCCTTCTTTTGTTCACTCACTAGGTTTATACTCACCATTTTCAACTTCATGTTTTCAAATTATGAGGCAGCTAGTAACTAGGTCGAGGTGTCCTTGTAGATTCGTCTCCTTGGTAGGTATCTTGGCATTCCGTATGTCAAACCCGGCTCTACAATATGTTTATTATGCCATTCCTACATAAGAATACATGTTTGCTTACTTGGGTACCTCAAAAATCGTTAAAGGACGGCAATGTACCAAATGGTACAACTAAGTTGATTTAAGCCTCGAACTGTCCAAATAGAGATTTTAAGATGAAATTGAGGATTTTAAAACCTCATAATGACTTAAAATGGTGATTCGAAGTTTGAGGACCGATTTGGAGTCAAATTAGAATTTTCATGACCTAGGGGCAAAATGGTCATTTTGCCACCCGAGGTTAAGATGTGAATGTTGGAAGAAGTTTTTGATCAAGATTGACTATTTAGAACATAATTTGAGTTTGAGAAGTGAAAATTTTTAATTTCAGCATTTTTTCGAGCATAAGGGCAAAATAGTCATTTGGCCACCCCAGGGGCAAAATTATAATTTTACACCACCCAACACTTGTCCAGCACATGGATTTTACCCAATATTATTATGGATAATTGAAGGATCTTATGTGGTGGAGAAAGAAAACTTAATAGTTAAGAATTTAAAAATGGACCAATGGTAAGGTAACAAGTGTCAAGCTTTTATTTCTTTATTATTTTCCTTATAAATTAGCACAAAACTAGCCCATTTCTCATTCTTATGGCCAGCCAAAGCAAGAACAAAGGAAGAACAAAACCCTAGGTGAAAAAATTCAAGGGAAAAGTGTGAAATTCAAGGAAACAAGTGAAAAAAAAAAGGTAAGATTTTTCAATTAAGCTTGAGATCTCTCTTTCTTAAGCATTTTATCTTATTTTCCATAGTTGAATCACATGAAATCATGATGGGTCTCTTGCTGGCCAAACACTTAGAGAGAGATTTTGATGCTTGATTTGGTTAGATTTCAATGTATTTTAGTGTTTTTAGTTAGTTAGTGATTTGTAGTATGAAAAGCCAACAAGAAAAATTCACTTCCTCCCATCACCCATCATTGGCTGAATTCTCCATGTTGAATATTGATGATGATTTTGATTTTATTTCAAGTGATTTGGTTAGGAATTAGTGATTTATGGTGTGAGAATCAAGCTTGAAAAATTATAGTGTTGATGCACCCACCATGGTCGAATTTTCCAAGAGAAAATGTGAGGATGATTTTGCCATATTTCAAGTTATTTAATTTGTGTTTGATGATTTGGAGTATTGGGAGAAAAATAGAATTATTTGGAGTTGAATTGGACGTATTAGCCAATTAATCGGGTGATAGATCGAATTAGGCCAATACCGTTTTATTTAGGTATATAATTGAATTTATATTGAACACCGTATTTAGATAGTTACCCGAGTATTTCACATCGCATTTCATGCATTAGTATAGAGCCTGAATTGGTTTTATAACAATTTAGCACAAATGTAGTAAATGACTTATTATTCATTATGTCTAGGTGGTGAGCATTCTGGCAAAAGTAAAGAGATAGTACCCGAGGATCAAGAATTAGAGTACTCGAAATTCGACTCCCGAAATAGTGAGTAACCTTACTATCATCTTAATTATCTAAAGTGGTTTTTATCCGATTTTGTGATATTATGGAAAATGAGTTAAATGGTAAATCTTTGTGTTTTGTAATTAAAATGTGATTTAATGAAATGATTTTATAACATTGTCTTGAAATGAAATGATGGTTTGAAAATAGAGTAATTGGAGACTGTTTTCATGTGTTGTAAATTCATGGTTTGAATCGAATGGCTTATGACAATATTTGCATGAATGGCTGAATTGGTATTTGTGTTGAAATATATGAACTGTGTATTTAGCCTTGAAAGGCTGGATTGTGATATAATTGCCATGTCATACTGTTGAATTTTATTGAATTGGTGGGTTATAATTGGTCGCTGCAGTGGACGGGTTCCATGGACCAGCCTATTAGAAGGGCACGGTAACCCTATTATATTCATACCTCAGTATGACAGGCACGGTTGGATAACTCCTGAGGTTAAAACTTTAGAGTTCACTTCACGCCAAACCACCACGTGAGGGTGAACTCAGCCAACGCCAAGGAACGTCTATGTTTTCAAAATAAAAACATGATTTATGCGTACATGACTTTTTAATAGCCTTGGCGGACTCGATTAGAATAGCCCCAGGCCAAGGTATCCCTGATAACTGAGTATGAGAATGATTTTGGCACGAGCTAAAGTTTTAAGAAATTCAAAAGCCATGTTGAATACTCAATTTATATGAATTGATTTTATTTTGTTGAAATGAGTTGAAAGGTGATGAATTACAGTATGATAATCTATTTTAATCTGTCTCCATTTACTTAGCTTTAGATATTTTAGATGGTATTTGTTTACTCATTGGGATTATATAATCTCACCACCCTCCTTTTCACCCATTTCAGGCTCAGGATAGTCGATAGATAGCTCACTTTGTTGAGGGCTACAGTTGGACTTGCATCCTCAAAAATTGTAGGTTTACCGCTTTTGATACTTTTGGTCGTTCGTGGGCTCATGTGTCACTGTAAATTAAATTTTATATTTTGGTTATCTGTATTACAGTATGTATAAATTTATTTAGTTTTTACGCTACAAAAATTATTTACCAGTAACTCTATAAATATTGTTTTATAAGAAAATAAAATATTTTATTGAATATTTTTATTATATTCAAATAATTATAATTTCACTTTAAATGAATGTTTTAGATATCTAAACTTATTTTTTATTATGAAATGTGTGTTTTCCACTTGCATACTACATTTTTAGCTAGTTTCGAGATTTTTGAGAAAAAATGACCAAAATGCCCTTGTGAGACAGAAATCATTTTTTTATTGATTTAAGTTGGAAATAGCTTAAAATCTTTTAGAACATGATATTTGGCAACGGTTACTCACAATGGAAATGAGAAACTAATATTAAAGCCTTGCGGGGTTCCGGTTGACATTCCGGGTAATAAGTGTTGATCGAGACACCGCGGCCGTTGTCACAGGCTCGAGGGGAGTATCAGGTCGTGTCACCATAGCTACACCTTCACCTTGGTCACTCCATTGGAAGTCCAGAGTCAATTATGTTTGTAAATACGTACATGTGATGTAAAGTACTAAGATGTATGCTTTAGACCATACGTGTATATTTTGATTGGTAAAGCCACCATGAGTGGCAGTGGTTAATGTTATTTTGGATTAATATAAATGCAGTTTTGATGGTTATAACTTACTATTAAAGTACTTAAGGGTTGAGATTATGAGATGTAAATGTAAGAGTAGTTGACGGGAGGACAAGCAGGATTATATAAATAAGCTTGCTTGGGCTTAGTGGACTATGTCCGTTGAGTCCATGCGCCGGTCATGGCCTGAAATTTGGGTCATGACACTTAAGCTCCAAATTCTTAGTTCTTTCATTCATATTATTTATATACATCTTTATACTTATTATACTCTTCCAACTTTGTACTTACTTTGCAAAATCCACCTTCTAGAGGTACATTTGCTTCAATCTTATTTGCTTTATCTTGTTTAAAAGTGAGAAAATTGATTGAACTAAATATGCTTTGAAAATGAATGATAGATGTTTTTGAATTTGAAAAAAATCCTCAAGGATGTCTTGAAATTGAGCTTAAAAAGAGATATGTCCTTAAATGCTATGATTGATTGAATATGTTTTGAAAGTGAATGATAATGCTCTTAAACTTAAAGATTTGCTTCTAACTTTTCCAAAGATTTCTTCTTTTCAAACTCAAAGTATTAGCCTAAGAATTGAATTAGCAAAAGCAAAGATTTTATTCTTAAATAAGAAGAAAGCAAAATTTATTTCTTGATCACTGGAAGAATCAATTCTAAAGATGGGAGAAGTCAGTTTTTAGCATACAAAAATAATAAAGAATCGATTCTAAGAGAAGAAGAAGTTAGTTCTTGGAAAAACAAAAGCTACTAGAATTGAAAAAGAATCAACACCTTAAAAAGCAAGAATCGATTCTAGAAGAACAGAATGCAGAAGCCAAAAATGCAAAAAACAAATAATCGATTCCCTAAATAACAAAAATTGATTCTTAGTAAGGAATGAACCAAAAAGCACAAGTCTGGAGACAAAGAATCGATTCTACATTGAGAAGATATCAGTTCTTGAAACACCAAAAGCTAGAATTAGAAACTTAGTGACCAAGAAAGAGATGGTGTGAATGGATAAGAGTGGAGCATCAAAAGTCAAGCTAAAATTTAAATTTTGGCACTAGTCAACAATAAAGAACCAACACCTTGAAGCAAAAGAATTGATTCTCAAAAAATGCAAAGGTATCACCTTTGAACTAAGTTGTAGAAAAACCGACATCTCAAGAAAGAATAATCGATTCTCTAGAAATAGAAAGTTCCCAGCTTTATTAAGAACCAAAATCTCAAAAAAGGAGAATCGATTCTTCAAAGATAGAAAGTTTAAGACTTTATGAAGAACTGACAACTCATGATCAAAGAATCAATTCTCCATGTGCAACAAAAATGTGCAAATTGGTTGGAACGTGCAAAAACTTATTCAAATTTCACTCCAACATGCAAGAAATCATAGGGCATATTAATATCCACTTTGAGGACATTAAAAGTTTGATTTTTGAGAAATCTTGAACAATTTTGAAAGATTTTAAAGTGTCAAAAAAAGGAAAAATAAGCAAGAAGGCAAGAGAAGAAAAATCCTGTCTTTGAGTAAAAGTATAACAAAAAGAAAATCACATTTTTATCCTTCAGTTGATATTCCTTAAGCTTAAACCTCCTTTGATTATTCATCTCTCTTGAGAAAGCTCTCATCTTTTTAGACCTAAACATCCTATCAGCCTTCATAGAGGTTTTAACTAATTTTTTCTTAAAATCCACTATTGTACTAGCTATATCTCCAAGCAAAAGGCAAAAGGGTTTTACCTTGTCACAACCCGGTACTCCCCTCGAGCCCGTGATAACCGCCACGGTGTCCCGGTAAACACTTATTGCCCGGAATGTCAACCCGAAACCCCGCAAGGCTTTACCATCAGTTTCTCTGTTCCCTTATGAGCAACCATTGTCAAATATTGTGTTCTAAAAGATTTTAAACTGTTTCCAACTTTAAACAAATAAAATACTAATTTTTCGTCTCACAAGGGTATTTTGGTCATTTTTCTCAAAAATTTCGAAACTGGCTAAAACGTAATATATAAGTACAAAACACATAATTCATATTCAAAATGAGTTTAAAAGTCTAAAATCTTCATTTAAAACGAAATTATGATTATTTGAATATAATAAGAAAATAAAAGAAATATTAAGTAAAATATTCTATTTTCTTATAAAACAATATTTATAGAGTTATATGTGAATACTTTTTATAGCGTAAAAGCTAAATAAATTTATACATACTTAAATACAGTAAGCCAAAATATTTAATTTAATTTACAATAACAAGAGTGCCCTCGAATAAACAAAAGTAAAGAGAACTGTGAATCTACTGTTTGGAAAATGCAGATCCCACTGTAGTCCTCGATGAGATCAGCTATCTACAGCCTATACTGAACCTGAAATGGGTGGAAAAGAGGGTGGTGAGATTATAAAATCCCAATGAGTAAACAGACATCATCATAAACATCTAGAGTTAAGTACATGGAGACTATAAAGTAAATCATCATAAACTGAGTTATACAATTAAAACACATCTCGTTCAAAATACGTAAAAAGGCTTATGAATCTCATAAAAATCTAGGCTTGTGCCATAAATCCATTCTCGGGGACACCTTGGCCGAGGCATCCTACCGAGACCGCCAAGGCTATTAAAATTCACATTTCACATAAATCATGTTTTTGTTTTGAAAACATAATCGTTCCTTGGCGCTGGCTAAGTTCCCCCTCACGTGGTGGTTTAGCATGAAGTGAACCCTAAACTTTACCCCAGGAGATACCCTACGCGCCTCTCCGTTCGAGGTAAAAATATAATGGGGTTTACCGTGCCCCTCTAAAAGGCTGGTCCACAGAAACCCCCTACTGCAGTGATTAATTAATATATAATCCACCATATAATAAAACTCAATAACATGATATGGCAATTTTGTAATTCGCAGTTTTTCAAGGTAACCAAACAATTCGCATTTCAATACAATTGCCAACTAGCCAATCATGCTCAATTTATCATAAGCCAGTCAATTTAAACAATCAAATTGCCACAATTAACAGTCTCCGTGTACTCTATTTTTCAAAATCATTATTAATTTCAAAACAATTTATAATTTAATTTCATTGAAACACATTTATTCATAAACCATGAAAATTTACCTTTTTAAATTTCTTTTTTTCATAGAATTCATGAAATCATCTAAAAACCACCCTAGATAATTAAAATGACAGTAAGTTTACTCACAATATCTAGAATGCAGACTTTCGAAGCACTCTGTCTACTGGTCCTCGGATGCAATTTCCTTGCCTTTATCGGAGGACTCACCACCTTGACATAATACAAAAATTGAGAATTTCACCAAGTGGGTACTAAATCAAAATTAAACTAATTTCGACTACCAATGCATGATATGGAATGCAAAAATGCACTGGTAACTATCTAAACTCAGTATTGGCCTAATTCGTCTTATCACCCGATTAAATTCCTAACACGTCCGTTTAAACTCCAATCTAATTCTTTTCAGTTTCTATACCTCAATTGCACCCAAATTAACTTAATGTCCCTCAATGTGGTGCAAATTATCAGTCCCAACAGCAAATTACAAAAATACCCCTAGTGGGTAAAAATTTGTATTTTTGCTCCAAAAATTCTCATTATTTTTCTAGGCTCATAATTCATCACTCCTTAACCAATTCTCCTAGAATAAAAATCAAACTCATCCTCACTCACTACATGGTAAATTCAGCCATTAATGGTTGGGGGAGAAAATAAATTCTTTTCTTGTTGTTTTGTTTCTAATTATGCTAAACTAACTAAAAACACTAACATAAATTAAAATCAAATAAATCCAACAACTTTCTCTCTCCTAACCCATTTTGATCAGCCAACAATTCATCATAAAAACATGCAAATTAAGCATGGAAAATGAAGAGAAATGCTTAAGGAAAATAGATTTCAAGCTTAAGTTGAAAAATCCTACCTTTTTCACTTGTTTTCCTTGATTTTCCACACTTTTTCTCTTGAAAGTCCTCACCTAGGGTTTGTTCTTCCTCTCTTTCTCTCTCTTCCTTGCTTGGCCGAATATTTGGAGAGTAAATGGCTGATTTATGCTGATTTTTTTTAGTTAAATAATAAAATATCCTAAGCTTGACACATGGCATTTTCTTATTGGTCCATTTTTAAAATTTTAAAAATTTTAACATTTTATCTCCACCACATGATTAGTCAAGGGTCAAAGATGAAGATAAAGGAAGACCATGTGCTGGAAAAAATATCCTGGCGGTGGAAATTACAATTTTGCCCCTGAGGTGACAAAATTACCATTTTACCCCCATACTCCAAATTATACCGAAATTAAAATTTTTCACTTCTAAACATCAAATCATACTCCAATAAGTCGAATTATACTCCAATAAGTCAAATGGGGCCAAAAATTCTTTTCTAAAATTCCCATTTTGTCCCCAAGTAGCAAATGACCATTTTACCCCTGGTTAGTGAAAATTTCGATTTGACTCCAAATTGATCCTCAAACTCTAAATTACCATTTTAAGTCATCCATGAACTGTGAAACTCTTAATCTCACCTTAAAATTCCTATTTGATCTAGTTCGAGGATTAAATAAACTTTGTTGTACCTCTAGGTACAATACCGACTTTTGTAAATTTTTCGGGACTCTCCTAGCATGCAATCATGCTATCATCACATGTATGTCATGAATAGTATTTTATAAGGTCGGGCTTTACATACCTGATCCTTTCAAAGGTTGTATTTTATATAAAGATTATGGTTGAACCTGAAAAGGAAATGTTTTGGTTGAGATTAAGCTTGATGTTGTGAAAAGACATGTTATGAAGGTTACGCTTGACCTTGTTAAGACATGTTGTAAAAGTGATGCCTAATCCTATTGAAAAGGTAAGTTAATAGTGGATTTGAACTCCTTGTGCTATCAAAGGAAAAGACATAAGCATTGGAAGGCCGAACTTCTATAAAAATCTAGTTGAGTACTCTTTATCTTTCTACACTTTGCTCACTTAGTTCATACTTTGTTTCTGTTACTTTATTTTACATATTTCTGCTGCATTTTCAAGTTTTATTAAAAAGGGAGAATTTTTTAATTCATAACCAATTCACCCTCTCTTAGTTACTTTACTTTAAGCTTATTTTTCTAACAAATCTTGTAAGAGAGAAAAAAGTTATAACTTAGCCTTCAAAAGATAATGTTGAATGTTGTGCTTGATCCTTTGAAACGCACAACGCTTGAAAAGGCATTGTGAAAGTTGCACTTAATTTTTTGAAAAGGCATTATGAAGGTTGTACTTGATCATTTGAAAATGCATTGTAAGGATTATGTTTGAGTCTTGAAAAAGTATTTTCCATAGTGAATTTAAATTCCTTAACTTGCCAAGGGAAAAAACGTAGATACCTATAAAGAGCACCGAACTTTATAAACTTCTTGTGTCTTTTATTTCAACATTTCACTTCTTAAATTTCATGCATTTTATCTTGAAGAAGTTTTAGAAAATTGTTTATAACTCACCTTTTGAATTGTACATCAATTCGTTGTTTAGCATATTTGAGGTTTTTTTTTCATCATTTTCACTTGTGCACTTTAACTTGAAAAATTAGAAAAAACTCGTTTTCAACTTGTATATTCTTTAAATTGCTTATTAAATTTCCTTTAGCATGTTTTAAGGTGAAAAATAGATTTGACAAATTTTTTTTTTGGTTGCCTTGACTAAAAGTTTAAATTGTTAAAAAGAATTTTTATAAATCTAATTCACCCCCCTCTTGAATATTTCCCCATATTTTATAGTGCTAACATTTCTAACAAAGCATAACCATTGCCTTTTCAAGGTTCAAGCACAGCTTTTAAATACTACCTTTGAGAGGCTAACATATAACTTCTCTTCCTTTGAATGATCAAGCATAACCTTTAAATACTACCTTTGAAGACTAAGGTATAGCCTTTTTTTTCTCTTACAAATTTTGAATAGTATGAGTACCTCTAGAAGGTGGATTTTGCTAAATAAGTACAACAGCGATAAGAGTATAATGAATAAAATGAGTAGGAGTGACAGCACAAGAAATTTAGAGCTCAAAGAAAGCTTAGAAGCTATGTGGAAAAATGAGTTTTCCTTGCTTTAGCTTGATTTCTATTCTTTTCTCCTCTTTTTCTTCATATTGCTTGATTCTTGATCAAATGATATTTTTATCTACTCTTCTCACTTCTAAAGTGTGTTGAAGAAGTCACTTTTATACTTGAAAAAAGTTTAGAGCTGTTAAAGATGATTCAATGGAGGAACTAGCCATTTTTCATATCTTTTCGTGTCTAATGACTACTTTTTGGTGTTTGAGAATCGATCGGTGGATATATGAGATATCAATTCTTGTCTCTAGAGCATTTTGTTTTCTGAGAATCAATCAATGCCTTCCCAAATAGTCGATAGCATTCTATTTTTTGAGAATCAATTAGTGCATTCTTGAGACATCGATTCTTCTTGTTCAGAATTTCTAAGAATTGATCTTTGCCTCTCTAAAAGTCGATTCTTCTTAGCCGTTGGGTACCAAATTCAAAATAGCTTTTGCTCACTCCATCCTTATCCATTCTCCAATCTCTTCTTCTTCAACTTTCTGATTTTTCTCTTTTTGTGGCTTTAGGAATCGATCACTTGATACTTTAGAAGTCAATTCTTACACTTCCAATGGCTTTTGTATCTCAAACATTGATGTTTCTTTTTCAAGAAGTTGATTCTCATGGCTTGCAATTGAGATTTAAAGTGTTCAAAAGATTTTTCTTTTCACATACAACTTCAAACATGTTCAAAGATTATTCAAGTAATTTCCACATGAAAACACTAAGACAAATCAAAAGCATTCAAGGATCACTCAAACAAGAAATTTTGATCATTTTTCTCATTTGAAAACTCTAATCATTTTAAAGCTAATAAAACTAACAATAACTAATATATGCCCTCACCTTAAAGCAACTCAAGTTTTCTTAGAGAAAACATACAATAACCAGAACATCATTCCACTAACTGCATCACCATTAATACCCCACCACGACATCAGAAAAGTTAAAGGGGAACAAAGACGGTATCAGCATAGCATTAAGTGCATGGAACATCTGCAGAAAGTCATCACAACCAGTAGGGACACAAAGCACAATCATAATTCAAAAACAAGAAAACAGAGAGCACATCCTAGTTAAATCACCTCCTTATCAAACCACACCACCATGCAAAGAAGAATTCATTTCTATCAACCGTGCGCTCAGCCAACGATCTACTAAAGAATTAGCATCACGAAGTGTGTGAATATTCTAATTATTCTTAATGTTTACCATCTCTGTTTCTTTTTTTTTTTAAATGCCGAATTAGATTATATTCAAAAAGTCATACATAGTAGATAATCATAAATAGGATGGGGAAACTCCCTGTCAACCTAAAAAAACCTGCAACAGAACAAAAAAAGGAAACTGCAGTACCCAAAAACCTCTGATAACTCCCAAAAAAACAAAAGATATGCAACCCCCAACATGGGAAAGGTTGATTCAACCTTTTCCTTCCAATCAGAGGAAACCTGGGCAAACAAAATAAAAATGGAGACTATACATGACAGATCACATTCACAAGACAAAAGGATCAACACAAAGGAACAAAGCAAAACTCCCCTGTATAACGCCGAACAGCAAGAGGCAGAAAACCTCTGATAACTCCCAAAAAAACAAAAGATATGCAACCCCCAACATGGGAAAGGTTGGTTCAACCTTTTCCTTCCAATCAGAGGAAACCTGGGCAAACAAAATAAAAATGGAGACTATACATGACAGATCACATTCACAAGACAAAAGGATCAACACAAAGGAACAAAGCAAAACTCCCCTGTACAACGCCGAACAGCAAGAGGCAGGAAGACAAAAGACATCCCATGACAGCCAACCACGCCATTTGAGCTAAACCAACGAGGTTCCCAAGGCCTCAAGGATTAACAGAAAAGCTGCCTGCATGATACCCAGCTGATGCAAGCACAAAAAGATAGCCTGCGCAAAACCAGCTGAAGCAACCACGAAAACCAGGAAAGAAAAATACCATTTCTGTTTATTAAACGCTACATTACTTTACAACACATAAGACTTCTTGAGCTAAGTCATCTACATTTAAGTATCATTTTTTTCACATACCAAAAAGAGGAAATACTAAAACATAGTTAGGCTCAAGTTTTTATGCTAATTTCCACTCCAAAGTCCAAACACTTGAACTGAGCTTGGGCAGCTTTATGAAAGGTATGGATTATCATACCTTGACGTTTGTTTTCATTTAACTCCTTTGCTCGCTAATGAACTCTTAGTTACTTTTGAATTTTTGTACTGAAAATGACATTTATCAGCCAGTGCTGTTGATTATATACGGACGTTGGGAAGGTATGTTCGAAGAGTTGGATCAATCTAAATTCCTGAAAGAAAATGTAAAGCAAATTTAATTTTAAATATTTGATGAAATTGGAGAAGAAATAGCAAGAGAAAAGTTAGCAAGTAAATTGTGCATTACTGTTTCTAAGGAAACTTTGCAACATCTGTCGTTGCTCCTTATACAAGTCAATCAATGGCCACAATTTTTTCTATTGTCATCAACTATCTTCCCACATAAGGCATCTATTTGCACTTTGAGTAACATATTTTCATGTTTTAATTTTCCATTCTCCTGCACAAGCTTTAATGGCTCACCACTCAATTTGACCATTTGTCTCAACTGCGCATTTTCATCTTTCAGCTTCTGATTTTCGTGGCAAAGATTAGAATTGACCTGCAGAAGGATCCAAATATACTAACGATAAATCTATAATTCTAAGATAACATGAATCACATCACTCACACACATATATAACTAACAAGACAAAGAAAGGTTGAAAAGTATAAAAATACTAAATTTTAAGATGAAAATCTAATCTAAAATCACTAGACAATAAAAATAGGTCAAGAGACTTTTGTTATATTTACGAATCTAGGATGCTCCCAACTTAATTTATATATAATTTACTTTATCACAATTTAATACCTGCCTCACATCTCTTGTGCGACAATAATGGATTTTTCATGTGATATGAACTTCAAGTGTAGAAACTATGGATTTATCTTGCAGTAAAGACTTCACATGTAAGCATAACTAGTCTAATCGCAAAGGGGACAACATAAGGCAATACTTGTTTTGATACTATGGTAAATTTTAAAATAAACATTTAACCGTAAACCAATCAACCATAGATAAATAGATGCTTGTTTTATTTATATGTACTCTGAGTACCCCAATCCATTAATGTGAAGTCAATATACATATTTATATATGGATTTTGTATGTAAAACTTTTGATTGACAAAAAAAGATATTTGCTTTGATAATATTTGAAATTTTATTAAATTTAATGAAAATTATATTAATAATAAGGGAATTATATTTATATTGAATTATTATCATATACGAGAATAATTTACTTCTAATACAATATTAACAAATAATTATAATTACAATAGAATTAACTAAATAAAAATAAATATAAAGGCTTACTATAATCAATGAAAGGAAAATTTATAATTCTCTTGCATGCATTTTGCATTTGTGTGTGTATGTGTGTATGTTCTAAAGAGAGAGAGAGAGAGAGACTCACTACAAGGTCTGAAAGTACTTGTACAAGAGCATTTTGCTTCTCACTCTCAAATTTCAACTGGTCAAGACGATTTTTATGTTGGTGTAACTCTTTTGTTTGAGATTGCAACGTTTGAGTCATTGAAGCATTCTGCTCCTTCAGAGTTTTATTCTCCACCCTCAAACACTCATTTTCGTCACCAAAAGTATTCAAGTCACGCATCATTTGTGTTTTGGTTTTCTGTACATAAGAAAGAACAGTGAGAGAGAGAGAGAGAGATTGTTTCTGTAGTATTCACTTTGCCTATAAATTCAATCAAAAATGTAAACTGAGTAAAGCAAGAGGTAACTGATTTACCTTGCATCTTTCTCTATATGCTTGATCAATTTTTCTTTTCTTTTCAGCCTTTTCTAGGTCAGAATTAGAAGCAAGTCTTTGGGAATGGCCATTTTTAGACACAATTGAACCTTGTGGCAAGGAGCAATATTCTTTTGTTGCCTGATGATGTGTTTCTCCACTACTTGTGACATCAATTTGATTAAATTGATCTTGATCCATGTGTTGTAGTAGAACTTCCATACTGCCCTGATCTAGGGAAATTAACATTTCAGGTGAAAGCATCTCAATTTTCGCCATTAAAAGTGGAGAAAATTTTAAGCTAAAATCTTGAAAATCAATTTATTTGACTGATCACGGAATACGATTTATTATGAAAGAACAATTAGTAACAAAAAAAAGTATATAATTTTATTCTTTTTCACCCAACAAGCATTTATCTCATTGGTTAGTGCATAATCTCCTGCCTAATTATAAAAAAAAAAAACATTTTATTTACATTATTTGTACTTTTTTATGTATTCATATTATACACATTTTAAATTTTAAATGCAAAATCTTTCAAAATAAAATGTTTGGGGTAGCAATAATTGACCTTTTTTTTTAATTTCCCAGTAAATTTTTTGTTATAATTTCAGATAGTTAAATTTTATCCTAATAAAATTACATAATTAAAATTTAAAATTATTATTACTTCACAGAAACTCGAAAATATAAAACTCAACGAAAGTTAATTCTTTAGAAATTAATCCTTCTATTTTAAAATGTGATTATAACTATTTCACTTCATAGTAATAAATTTTATATTGTCTACCTCAGATTTAGGAATATAAAATAAATAAAATAAAATAAAGTAAATCTTATTATGAGGGTTGGAGCAATTAACTTGTCGATTTCAAATTTTATTAAAACAAAATCCGTAACTTTTTATTTCCAAATTTGAAAGTGATTTTCAGCTTGATTTGTTATATGTTTTTAGCTTTAGAGAAATTAAGATGTAAGCATCAGCAAAAACTTGAATAAATAATGGATAAGAGCTGCAATCAACACTTACAGTTAGAGCTGCCGCCCTGAAGGCTGTCAAGGATATCTTCTCCGGCGTCGCCGCCCGCGCAGCCTCCGTAAAAGTTTGTTTTCCCAAAGTTTTCCATTGGTTAGCCAATGGAGTTCGACAAATCACTGCTGAGACCAAACAGAGACTTAGCTTAAATCAAGAGAGTGAAAGGGCAAACGCGTGATGAGCTCGCCCCGTCTCGGGGCTTTATCGATCGATTATACAAACGATAGCGCGACAAGCCCAGTAGGTGGGACCACATGTCTTTTCTTCTTCTCACCGACTTGCTATGGGCTGACATTTTCTAGCATTTTGGGTGGGGAAGAGTGAAAATCTAATAAAAAACTTAAAATTTGCACTTTTTGTTTATTACACTCAATTAAAAAGATTAAGCATTGAAAAGTTTTACACACTGAATTTTAAAAAATTTTAATTTTAAATAATATTATAAAAACTATGGTTAAAGTTCGTTTCATTTGGCCATATAACTAAACATAAACTTTAATTTAAAATAGAAAGAAAATAATATATAAAAGAGATGAATAATATATTTATTTTAATTTTTATACTTTTTATCTAAATGTATCTATTAAATTAAGATTTGAACTAACTTGAAACTAAACTTGATTTGATCTGAATTTATAAAAAAAAGTCAAAGATTCAAATTTGAAATATCTGAACTTGTGGTCTAAACCCAAATGAACTCCACATGATGTAACTTGAAGTAATTGAAACCTTAAACTCAAAAGTTGGGATTGATCTAATCTAAAACTCATAAAATTTTAAAATTTATAAGCTGAAAAGATCCAAACTGTAATTAAATGATGTTATCTGAAATAAGTAAATGAATAAATGATAAATTTATTACAAAGAAATGAAAGCTTATTTCCTACCTCCATGACAAAAATTTTGGTAATTAAAATTTTTCAACGCGAACCTCTTAGTATTTTATATTTGTCAATGACAAAAACATACAAATATTTTTAAAAAAAATATTGAGTGAATTAATTTTTAAATAAATATTTTATAAACTATAATTGATTAAAAATTTTGAAAAATTTTAATAAAAGGGTAGAAGAAATAAGTTTTACTCATCATCCATGAGGAGAATTAAAACACCGAATAGACACTATGAGTGGGGCCCAAAGGGGACAACTTTAAATGGAGCGCGAGGCGGATTTCGATTAAATTAGAAGTCGTGTGGTTTCTCGTACGAGAACGAAAGCAAATCGCGCGACCCTTCACCCACAAGTATTTTGACTCGTGACTTGTGGTCATATAAGTATTTATATTACAATAATTAATTGTAAAAAATAATATTGTTAATTGTTTAATTTAATTCAAAATTTGATTGATTAATTATTAATTATTAATAAAATTAAAATTCAGTTAAGAATAAAATTAATGATTAATTATAAATAAAATATACTTAAAAGTGTACTAATAAATAAGAATATCAATATAATTAGTCTTAATTTTAAATATAATTAATTATTGTAATTTATAGATATTAAGATTAATTATAATTAAATAATTACACTTATTTTTTAAAAAAATTAAACAATTTACACTTATATACAAAAGAAAAATATTTTTGAAAGATATATATAAAAAAAATTAATACTCAAACACTTGAGTGTAAATCTTAAATCAATCAAATAGTTTCAGTCTTCATCATTAATGTCTAAACCAATATGTCAATTAAGTTTTACTTTTAAAATTTATGAGTTCATATAGTTTATAGATGATAGTTAATAAGGTTACCATAAATAAAACTATAGTATCATTTATATTATGAAAAATAATAATTTTTAAAATTAAACTAAAACTATTTGATAAATTTACTTTTACAAACTCTTTTTTATAGATAAGTTGTTTAGTAAAACAATTAATATAAGTTCTAATTTTTATTAAAATTATTATAAAGGGTATTTAATAAATAGCTTTTTATTATTCACGAATTTCTTTGTTTACAATTGAAAAAAATTAAGTTTATTTTTTAATTTATTTAAAATAAATTTTTAAAAATATAAAAAGTATTTTTATATAACATAAAACTTATAATTAATAATAAATCATAAAAAAAGAGTTTCACAAATAGTTTATAAGTAATACGTAATTCTTAAATAACTTATAAATTAACGATTTCTATTTTCCATCAAGATAGTAACTATTTGTGTTGAAGATGAGTAGTTTGCAAAGAGAGGGAGATCGATTGAGAGAAGAGTAATTTTTTTAGAGTTTTTCAAAATCTTGTTTAGTCCCATTTTTACTTTTAAAAAGTAAATAAGTTGAAAAAAAATTGGGCCAAATAGGCACTTGATACCAAGACTAAAAAATTACTTTAATTTGAGTGTTTTTGAAATTATTTAAAAACTTTTTTAATATGGATAAACTATAATTTTAATGTAAAAATATATACAAAAGATTAATATAGAATACAATTTTTTAAAATGTTGTGACATAGTATTGAATTAACTTGAAAATAAAAGATAAACACTGAAATTGGGTCAATAGTATTTATTAAAACTTATACTCTCTATGTTCCAAAAAAAATTGTCACATTTTGAGTTTTGTTAGTTAAATATTTTAACTTTGACTCAATTTTATATCTGTCATTGATAAAAATATGAAAAATATATTTTTAAAAATTTAAAATGGAATAGTTTTATAATATATATTTTATAAAATTTAATTAATTAAAATATTTCATACAATAGAAGTTAAAATTCAAAAAATAATAATAAAAAGAGAAAACTGTTATAATTCAAGACGTATTTTTTTTCTTCTTCTACGAGGTGAGTTGAAAGAGTCAATGATAAGCATTACATATAGACATCGAATGGGGCCCAGAGGGTGAATTTAAAATGAATCGCGAGGCCCAACGACACTTTCCTCGGGCTTTCGATTAAAAAAAAAAAATCGCGCGATTCAGACGGTTTCTTCTACGAGAACCTAAGCAAACAGCGCGACCCTTCTTCACCCACGAGTATCTTGACTTGTGATCCCTTTATATAGGGAGATAAACTTGGCCATCAAAACAGAGGAGAGACGATCGAGTGATCCAACTAAGACTTGGAAGAGATTTAGTGGCATCTGTTGTTAATTAGTCTGAGAAAAAGTAAGAAGAATGGAGGGAGAGGGCACCGCTACCCAGGTAAAGACGAAACAAATGGTATAGGAAGAGAAACACAATTCATAGTTGTTTTATCTGTATTGGTTTTCTTTTGCTTTATTAATGTTATTGCATGTGATATTCTAACGTTACAAGTTTGGGTACACAGGGAGGAAGCAGGACGGGGAAAACAAAGATCAGTATGAGAAAATTGAAATCAGAGATGGCAATGATTTGTGAGGAACAGAAGAGGCTCAGAGAAGGACAAAGAGAAGTGCAACAAAAATTTAAACAAGTTCAAGCCAAAATCTCCTCGTTGCGACAAGAAGGAGACTCGGCAGGACACCCAGCTTTTTTGTTCAAGTACCAGTGACATGTTGAATTTGTAGTAGCAAATACCAGTCTATGACTTGTTTCTTTCAATTATGAAACAACAGTTATCCCTGCTTGTGTTTTGAGCTTTCCCATTATGTATGTTTTCTATCAAAGTTGAATTTCAAAAATTGGTTCAATAAGCACAATGAGCTTCTCCAGCAGGGACCTCTACGCCCTTTTCTTTTGGTTGTTTTCATTTTGGTGGAATGCTTCTATTACCTCAAATATCTGACTTTATTGATTCTGAAATATAGCAGCTTGTAAGGGATATGATTAACCAAATCTAGATCGCCATGACTCTACTATAAAACAACAATGGCGAGCTATGCTCATACGTATATCAATCTCACAGCATTGAGTTCCCAAGGCCAAAAAGATTATTCTCCGTTGGAAAGTAAATGTTAGCAATTAACAGCAATTAATTTCATGAGACCTCTATGAACCTCAATTGGGCAAGTTAATTAATCAAAACTAGAGAGCACTTCCGGTAGAGTTAAAATGAAGTCCCAAAACAATCTTCAACAATATTCACAAAATTAATGCACAATAGTATCTTACCGGTCCCAAGGTTTTAGTAACCCAAAATTTCTAACAAAAAAATAAATAAAAAAGACATTCCAACGATCCAAAGGAGCCAAAAAAGAACACAAGTTTTAACACAAAAACACCAATATCCAGAAACCAAAAACCTATTATGAAACATCAAAAAGGAAAAAAAATGCAATTATTCTCCTCTTTTCTAAGCTATTGTCACCGTACTCAACCCCCCCCCCCCCCCTTTTTTTCGTTTTTCAATTTAATAAATCCTCCATTTTCTTTTTATTTTTCCTTCCATTTTTTTGTTTCCGCAAGTAGAAAGGTAGGCTTGTCACGAGTTTATGTTTCCAACCCAAAGACATAGTTGATATGTGGAAGAAGACTCTTATTTATAAACTCAAGACCCACTCCATCTCTTACTGATGTGGAATTTATGACATTCTACCACACTCAATTGTGCAACGTCTCATACCTTAATCTACCTCGACCATGATATCTCTCATGAGGGGTCCCACGCTAATGAAAGGTTAGATCTACTCTGATACCACTTATCACGGGCTCATATTTCTAACTCAAAAGACATACATGATAAATGGAGAAAGACCTTTATTTATAAACTCAAGACTCACCAGTTGGACCTACCATGTGAATGTTGGTATATGCCTTTGAGCAAATTGGATTGGTCAAGAAATATATATTGTCATTTAATACATACTTAATTGCATAACTATATGTGCTAGAGGTTTTTCTTCATGTTAGTACAATAATAAGAAATTATTAAATACTAATTGAATGAAGCTCATGAAACATAAAGGCCTTGTAAGAGAATTATAAAATTGTTACAATTATGAGATCACTATACATCAAAATCATGTTCCTAAAATTGTTCCTGATTATTGTATTGTCAATACAAGGCAGTGACAATGCTCCAAGACTGGTACATGTTAAGCTTCTTTACTTGATAAGTAAGTAATCGATCTCATAGATTGAAGTATATGGGATACTTGAGGATAACTTGTAGGTGTTTGTTAAAGAACAAGTTTACTGAACATGACCTGCTATGAGAACTCCATTTGGTAATTCACTCAAGTGTCTATGGAATATGCTCTCATGTGATAGTCATGCAACTAGTTTTCAGACTTTAAACACCAAGTCATCTTGTATGGGGAATGACATATTTTGATTTTATCTCTACGGGTCTAGAGGTGATCAGATGCGTAAACAAGGTATTTTTGGGTATGCCATGAAGCATGTGAAGGTGAATGAGTGGTCAAGAGAGGATTCATCACCCAAGTGATATGAAAGGATGTATCTCACTTGTTCTCAATTCTAGATTAACTTGTATAAAGTGTTTGGCCAAAGCATGATGAATTTAAGAAAAGTTGGTTTCCTAAATTCATAAAGTTAATCATGAATTATGAGAACTAAAATGAAATGTCATAAGTAGACACTTAGCCATGCTTTATGATATATTCGGGATATTTGATGAAAGGACCATATTGCACTGAGAGGCTTATCATTGAAGGGTTTGTCAAATTCTTTAATTAACTCTCTAACATTTAGGTGGTTATGATGTATTGTTAGATGTCGCTCATGATCCATAAATATAAATCAATTATTAAATTGATATTTGAATATGATTTATATTTGTTACTAACATGTTAGAAGCCTATTAGGTCACACACAATAAGTGACATGATTGAAATTAAATGAGGATAATTAATTAAGTTGGACTTAATTGAAATAGACCAAAATAAAGTGAGAAAATTAATTAAGTTTGTAAGGACTTAATTGAATAAAAATACAAATGCTTGTATCTAAGGTTACAACTTAGTTTGGCTATATAAATATGTTATGTTAGCCAATTAAAATACTAAGCTTTTAGCCACTTCTTAGCCGTTTCATAAAAATAAGAAAACAAAAATAGTTTTCTTTGTTTGATAGAAATAAGATTTTGCAAGAACTTTTGGTTTTTTCATTTTAGAAACAAAACTTGCTAGGACAAAAAAAATCCTATGTTTTAGAAAATCTTGTTCAGTTATTGCGTTGATTACTGTTAAAGGCTAAACACTTGAGTGGTTGAAGATTTGACAAATTCTAAAGGTAAAAAAGCAAAGATTTCGACAATAGGATTTTAGATTGTCTTCCCTTTTTGGGTTACTTACTTCATCGCAAGTGTTTTTGGATTTAATTAGCTCTTGATTACAATATCTAAAGCAATGTACGTAATACATGAATTTATGAGTATTCATAATTAATTTAAAAATTTCATTAAAAACACAAACATTGATCTTGAGGGTTTCAACTATTTCTTTGATTAAATATATTTTTATTTTTTGCTATGTTATACTTTTATTTCTTGATTATTTTCATATTTGAGTATGAGGGCGAATCCCAGCATTAAGGTTTCATCCTAAGAGGTGGAGGTAATTTATTTATTTATTTTTTCCTTATGTGGCTTTTTTAAATGCATTAGCTTTATTCATTTGATCTGTCATATCTTTCTCATTTTATTTTAAATAATAGTATTTGCTTTCTGTTTCCATCTAAATGATTCAGTTTCATGGATTTTGTTAATTTTTACTTTTATATTTTTAGTGAAAAAGAAGAAGGAAAAGTGACAAGTAAAGAACAAGATTTGAAGAGCTTTTATCTCTCAAATTGATCATTACTTTTCCTTTTTATAAAAACATCCATAAGTGTTGCCGTTTTTTACCCACAAAATATAAGGGTTAGTTAATTAAGATAGTGTATGATTTTAAGGAATGTAATTGTTGATATAATAACATTGCAGTGTTTGATATATTAAGAAAGTGTGATTAAAATGTTAAGAAGATAATATTGTAGGATTTAGTTTACAAGCACTTTATTGGGAATATAATGTTAATTTTCAAAATTACCTCTATGTATTAAAATGTAAAATTAATATGTTAATATTGTTTTTTATTATAAATTTATAAATTCTTAAATAAATTTTACAACAACTAACCGAGCATCAAGTAAATCCATGTTAATATTAATTATCAAATAACTCTTTATTTGTTAGCAATTTTGAAAATTTTAAAATATATTCTTATATTATTAGTTTGAAATATTCTTAAAACATTAAAAATGGAAATAATTCCCTTTAGAAAAAAATAAAATAAAAAACCAAAAGAGGTTTTTTGAAAAAAAATTGACTGTAAAAAAGAAATATTTTTTAGTTTTAAAAGTTTATTTAAAATTATAGAAAGGAAATAATTTTTATAATTTTAGAAAATTATAAGCATAAAAAAGAATATCTTCTATTTATTCAAAAATTCTAAATATTTTTTTATTTTATGGATTTTCGATCTTTTACAATTTCTTAAAAATAAAAATTATTTCTATTTTTTATCGTTCTAGAATTTTTTAATAATTTAAAAAAATTATTTTTAAGTTTTTCAAAATTTATGGATTTATTTTTTAAAAATTTAAAAAATTCTACTTTTTAGACTTTTTTAAAATGATAAAAATTAAGTTTTAGAATTTTATTGATTGACGAAGGGTAAAAAGTTCAATCAAGTTTGATAATATTGTAGAGTAAGTTGATAATGCTAAATTAAATTGCATTGATTTTTCAATACAATTATATTATATCTATTTATTATAATGTGATTGTATTGTAATATTATATTTTGTTGATTTATTTTAAAACAATAATTGTAATGCAATTTAATTAAATACATTAAAAAAAATATGGTGCACATCTTTTATGTCAAATGTCACCTAAACGTCAGTATCTTTTCTATATTGTATATATTCTCTAGTTCAAAAGTTGATTCGTTTAGATCTAAACGTGAATTCCACGTTAGGCATGACGAATGAATTGAGAAAGCACTAAAATAGTAATAAATTAATTGAGTGCAAGAGGAAAAGCAGGGACAAGTGTTACCGAAGACTTTTCATAGTGGCTATCAGTTATGGCATTGTGCCCACCAGAGGGGATAATATTCCTTTTCTTTCTACAACGCTCACCTATAGTGCGTAGTTAACAAGTTTCGATTCGTTTACTAGCCGATCGTGCGTAGCCTCA
Organism: Theobroma cacao; assembly: GCF_053813885.1. Lineage (NCBI taxonomy): Eukaryota > Viridiplantae > Streptophyta > Magnoliopsida > Malvales > Malvaceae > Theobroma > Theobroma cacao. Next base: position 33,458,738 of record NC_142645.1, read on the forward strand.
TGATAAAGTCTTGTTTTATATATTTATTTTGGTACCGGGGAGCATTGGGACTCAACTTCAAATCTTACCTCAATATTCTTATCCCATTCTGATCACTCAAAGCTATACCCATTTTAAACCCAATGAGTAATGGCGATAATTACACGCGAAGAAAGAGAGAACTCATGGCTGGAAGGAATGAAAATGAACTGAATGTTACGGAAAGAAACGATGCAAGTCGTCGAAAGAAGGCCTGGTAGCAGCATTTTTACTCACAAATGTTTAGCGTTATCTTGGTAATATAGTTTTTCCTAAGCTTGATTTCTTTTCTTTTTCTTTTTTCTTTTATAGAATCTTCCTTCTCCTTTGCTTTCATCTCTGTTTGCAATGTCAGAACCTTTTAATACTAAAAGGAAATAAAAATGAGAAGAACGAAGTGAAGGGATTGAGATCAGTGCAAGTAGAACGGATAGCAGAATTGAACCACATGGATTAACAAAGGGCAATAGAAATCCTGGAGACATTCACGACTTTCCACGATTTGCTTTTGTGTTGAATGAACGCTGTGTCATGTTGCTTATTTCTGCTATCAGCTCTGCTTGCACTACTTCCAAGTTCTAACCAATTCCACTTCTTTCGTCATGTTTCTCTCTCTCTCTCTCTTTTTCTTTTCTTATTACTAAATGCTTAGATCGATAGGTGCCTAGTTGGCACAGCAAATAGAGTTCAAAAGCAAAGGGATAAAAGACTCATCTGAAAAAGAAAGAAAATCAAGTAATACATCAAGATGATGTTAAGAGTAGCTCCCAATTGCAAAGTCAACCAACTTTTTTTAGAGCAAGCTGCCAATTTTATTTTTTCCTTTCAAACTTTCTATGGAAAATTAAGGACAACAATTTAGAAATCACCAATAAACAAAAGCCACCTTTCTTTGACATAACCTGCGATGTTTCTTTCTCGAAACTTTCAGTTCACTTTCCTTCCTTGCAGCCATGAGACGCTGCCCTCGCCTTTGTCGGTAAGTCAACTGAAATGCTTCTGTGTGTCGCCTTCTAGAAGAAGATTTCAATTTTCAAGCACCCAAAATTTAGTATTAAAGAATTGTATATTTAATTACATTGTATGAAATATTTGTGGTTTTTTGTTTTCAAAAATTTGATGATTGAATAGAAAAATGCTCCTTGTTCTGAGCAGAAAATTTTCTCAGTTTGACATCCAACAATAGTACGAAATACAAAGAAAAGGCAAAAGGACAGTGAGACTTCTCTTTAGTAGTATGCAATGGTATAGATTAAGTACTCAGCTGGTACAAATACATAAAAATGTTACTTAAGTTATGAAGATCTGCTTCAAGGATGAAGATTATTCGGTTCTAATATTGATATGTTTCAAGGAGGAAGATATGTGTCACATCCCAATTCTGGAGATATAACCAGCGTGAGGACTTAGGTGGGTATGGCTCATTAGACCCAAGCTAACCTCTTATTGATGTTATGCATATTGTTCATCTCAACATTCACATACAAGCACATAATATGATTCATACATGCACACGTGTCATCAAATGAGTATGGAACTTCTCAACATAAGGTGTGGAGATGCCTTCATTCTCATAACAATATCAATATAAAGTAAGTCTCATGTTTCATATCCTATAAACATGCATATACACCCTCAAGTGTCCATATAGGCTCTCAAGTCATCATATAACATTAATCTGTACATTTTTAGAACATTAATTGCTCTCTCTTGGCCACATCATCATAAAACATGATCAATCACATATAAACATAAAAGTAAAGAGCAACTTGTCAGCAAAATATGACACGACTCTCTAGGCTTCAAGTGGGTTGCTAAATCACCTATTAAGAAAGAACGAGAACTCGTATCTACGACAAAGGTAGTAAGCTAATCACTGATTTCCAAAAAGAAAAAAGAAACTAACGTGTAAGTCATAAAGTCTACATGAGTGAATATGAGAAGGAGACAAGTCAAAGGGAAAAGTTTTTGCACAAATCACAGTTTTAATATAAACATGAATCTTGAGATAAGCACAACTCTCTTATCAAAACCTTGAAAATTGAGTTGTCATAAACCAAACAATTTTTCTTAGTTGAAATTGATATTTCATAAACACATAGTCTATGAAGAAAAGTTGAACACTTACAAAAATCTTTTGTGAATAAAAAGGAAGTTGTATTGTGCCCAAAGCATCAAATCCTCCCTAAGGGATATCGATACTTAGCTCTTAGACCCAAACAATGTGTGTTTTATAGCAATTTCCATATATTGCTTAAATTACTTATTTAAGAATACTCATGTGATGGGGGTTTATTTTAGGATTTAACCATATAGCATCACACAGTCAACATTCAATACATAACTCAATTTATGTTTAGAACTTAGTTTGTCTATCGATCTAACATAATTTGTCACGACCCGGTACTTTCCTCGAGCCCGTGACAACCGTCGCGGTGTCCAAGTAGACACTCATTACCCGGAATGTCAACCCGAAACCTCGCAAGGCTTTAATATCAGTTTCTCATTTCCCTTGTGAGCAACCATTGTCAAATATCGTGTTCTAAAAGATTTTAAGCTGTTTCCAACTTAAAACAAATAAAATATTAATTTTCGTCTCACAGAGGTATTTTGGTCATTTTTCTAAAAATTTCGAAACTAGCCAATAATGTAGTATATAGGTGCAGAACACATATTTCAAAATCAAAAATAAATTTAGATATCTAAAACATTCGTTTAAAATGAAATTATGATTATTTGGATATAATAGGAAAATAAAATAAATATTAAGTAAAATATTTTATTTTCTTGTTAAACAATATTTTCAGAGTTATATGTAGATAATTTTTGTAGCGTAAAAGCAAAGTAAATTCATACATACTGTAATACAGTAAACCAGAGTATTTAATTTAATTTACAATGACCAGTGGGCCCCCGAATAACCAAAAGTAAAGAAGACTGTGAACCTACAGTTTGAACGAATGTAAATCCAAGGGTAGTCCTCGATTAACTCAGCTATCTACAGCCTAATCTGAACCTGAAATTGGTGGAAAGGAGAGTGATGAGATTTTATAATCCCAGTGAATAAACAAACATCATCCGAAATATCTAAAGTTGAGTAAAATGAGACAATTAAAATATTTCATCTCAATATGTATTTCATAACATAAATATTCATTTCATTTAAATATTCAACATGGCTTATGAGTATCTTAAAAGCTTGGCTCCTGTCAAAATCATTGTCACGACCCGGTACTCCCCTCGAGCCCGTGACAACCACCGCGGTGTCTCGGTAGACACTCATTGCTCGAAATGTCAACCCGAAACCCCGCAAGGCTTTACTATCAGTTTCTCATTTCCCTTGTAAGCAACCATTGTCAAATATCGTGTTCTAAAAGATTTTAAAATGTTTCCAACTAAAAACAAATAAAATATTAATTTTCGTCTCACAAGGGTATTTTGGTCATTTTTATCAAAAATTTCAAAACTGGCTCAAACGTAATATACAAGTACAAAACACATAATTCATATTCAAAATGAGTTTAAAAGTCTAAAATCTTCATTTAAAACGAAATTACGGTTATTTGAATATAATAAGAAAATAAAAAAAATATTAAGTAAAATATTCTATTTTCTTATAAAACAATATTTATAGAGTTATACGTGAATAATTTTTATAGCGTAAAAGCTAAATAAATTTATACATACTGAAATATAGTGAGCCAAAATATTTAATTTAATTTACAATAACAAGAGGGCCCCTGAATAAACAAAAGTAAAGAGGACTGTGAACCTACGGTTTGGAAAATGCAGATCCAACGGTAGTCCTCGATGAGATCAGCTATCTACAGCCTATACTAAATTTGAAATGGGTGGAAAGGAGGGTTGTGAGATTATAAAATCCCAATGAGTAAACAAACATCATCATAAATATCTAGAGTTGAGTACATGGAGACAATAAAATAAATCATCGTCAACTGGGTCATAGCATAAGAATACATTTCATTTAAAATATGTAAAGAGGCTTATGAATCTCATAAAAACTAGACTTGTGCCATAAATCCATTCTCGGGGACACCTTGGCCTAGGCATCCTACTGAGACCGCCAAGGCTATTAAAATTCACATTTCACATAAATCATATTTTTGTTTTGAAAACATAGCCATTCCTTGGCGTTGGCTGAGTTCCCCCTCACGTGGTGATTTGGCGTGAAGTGAACCCTAAGCTTTACCCCAAGAGATACCCTACGCGCCTCTCCGTTCGAGGTAAGAATATAATGGGGTTTACTGTGCCCCTCTAAAAGGCTGGTCCATAGAAACCCCCTACTGTAGTGATTAATTAATATATATAATCCACCATACAATAAAACTCAATAACATGATATGGTAATTTTGTAATTCGTAGTCTTTCAAGGCAACCAAACAATTCGTATTTCAATACAATTGACAACTAGCCAATCATGCCCGATTTATCATAAGCCAATCAATTTAAACAATCAAATTGCCACAATTAACAGTCTCCGTGTACTCTATTTTTCAAAATCACTATTAATTTCAAAACAATTTATAATTTAATTTCATTGAAACACATTTATTCATAAAACATGAAAATTTACCTTTTTAAATTCCTTTTTCCATAGAATTCATGAAATCATCTAAAAACCACCCTAGATAATTAAAATGACAGTAAGTTTACTCACAATGTCTAGAATGCAGACTTTCGACGCACTTTGTCTACTGGTCCTCGGATGTAATTTCCTTGCCTTTATCGGAGGACTCACCACCTTGACACAATACAAAATCGAGAAATTCACTACATTGGTACTCAATTGAAATTAAACTAATTTAGACTATTAATGCATAATATGGAATGCAAAAATGCACTGGTAACTATCTAAACTCGGTATTGGCCTAATTCGTCTTATCACCCGATTAAATTACTAACGCGTCCAATTTAATCCAAAATTAATTTTTTTTCAGTTTCTATACCTCAATTGCACCCAAATTGACTTAATGTTCCTCAGTGTGGTGCAAATTATCAGTCTTGATAGCAAATTACGAAAATACCCCTAATGGGTAAAAATTCATATTTTTACTCTGAAAATTCTCATTATTTTTCTAGGCTCATAATTCATAATTTCTTAACCAATTCTCCTAGAATAAAAATCAAACTCATCCTCACTCATACATGGTAAATTCGGCCATTAATGGTTGTGGGAGAAAATAAATTCTTTTCTTGTTGTTTTGTTTCTAAATATGCTAAACTAACTAAAAACACTAACATAACTTAAAATCAAATTAATCTAACAACTTTCTCTCTCCTAACCCATTTTGATCAGCCAACAATTCATCATAAAAACATGTAATTTAAGCATGGAAAATAAGGAGAAATGCTTAAGGAAAATAGATTTCAAGCTTAAGTTGGAAAAATCTTACCTTTTTCACTTGTTTTCCTTGATTTTCCACACTTTTTCTCTTGAAATTCCTCACCTAGGGTTTGTTCTTCCTTTCTTTCCCTCTCTTCCTTGCTTGGCCGAATATTTGGAGAATAATGGGCTGATTTATGCTGATTTTTAAGTTAAATATTAAATTAACCTAAGCTTGACACATGGCATTTTCTTATTGGTCCATTTTTTAAATTTAAAAATTTAAACATTTTGTCTCCACCACATGATTAGTCAAGGGTCAAAGATGAAGATAAAGGAAGACCATGTGCTGGAAAAATATCCTAGTGGTGGAAAATTACAATTTTGCCCCTAGAGTAGCAAAATTACCATTTTACCCCTATACTCCAAATTATACCAAAATTAAAATTTTTCACTTCTAAACCTCAAATCATACTCCAATAAGTCAAATTATACTCCAATAAGTCAAATGGGGACAAATAAATCGTTTCTAAAATTACCATTTTGTCCCCATGTGGCAAATGACTATTTTGCCCCTAGATAGTGAAAATTTCGGTTTGACTCCAAATTGATCCTCAAACTCCGAATTACCATTTTGAGTCATCCTTAGACTGTGACACTCTTAATTTCACCTTAAAATTCCTATTTGATCTAGTTCGAGGATTAAATCAACTTTGTTGTACCTCTAGGTACAATACCGACTTTTGTAAATTTTTCGAGACTCTCCTAGCATGCAATCATGCTATCATCACAGGTATGTCATGAATAGTATTTTTTAAGATCGGGCTTTACAATCATTCTCGGGGATACCTTGGCCGAGGCATCTAACCGAGTTTGCCAAGGCTGTTAAAAAGTTCATATACACGTAAATATATTTTTAGTTTGAAAAACACAGCCATTCCTTGGCGTTAGCGGAGTTGATCATCACGAGGTGGTTCGGCGTGACGTGAACTCTGTCCATACCTCAAGAGATACCCTACACGCCTCTCCGACCAAGGTATATATCTATATATTCAGATTTCGTGCCCTTCTAATAGGCTAGTCCACAGAATCCGCCTACTGCAGCATGCTAAAACCACCATATAGTAAAATTTTAACATCATGATAGGGCTAATATAATACTACCCAGCGTGCAAGGGTAAAATAAAATAATTCATACAATTCATAAAACACAACCCAGCTAGTCATGCCAACACAATAACAATATAACATAAGCTATCAATTTCCAATCATAAATTTACAACATACCGGTGGTCTCCAATTACTCTATTTTCAAAAGCATTATTTTGTTTCAAGACAATTTATAAAAATTTTTCATTTAAACACATTTTGTTTACAAAACGTAAAAATTTACCATTTGAACTCATTTTCATAAAATTCACCAAAACCTTATAAAAACATACTTTAGATAATTAAAATGATGGTAAGGTTACTCACTATTTTGGGAGTCGAATTTCTAGAGTACTTTGACTACCGATCCTCGGGTACAATTTTCTTGCCTTTATCGGAGGATTCACCACCTAGACATAGTACAAAATCGAGAAACTTACTACATTGGTACTAAATCAAAATTAAACTAATTTAGACTACTAATGCATGATATAGTATGCAAAAATGTTCGAATAGCCGTTTAAATACGGTATTCGACCTAATTCGTACTATTCTCGATGTAATTGGCTAAAACCTCCAATTTAACTCCAAATCAATTTCTTTCACTTTGTACACTCCAATTATAATTAAAATACCTCAATGACTGTGAATGTGATTCAATTTATCAGTCCAAACCATAAATCGGACATGTTTGTACATTAGGTAAAAATTCAGATTTTCATGCCAAAATTTTCCATTAAATTTCTAGCCTCACCAATCATTAAATATCACCAAAATATCATGAAATATCATCAATTTCAGCCTCAATATTCTCCCTAGAAAATTCGGCCTCTTATGGGTAATGGGAGAAAATGAATTTTTTTCTCGTTGTTTTGTTTCTAAATATGCTAAACTAACTAAAAACACTAACATAACTTAGAATCAAATCAATCCAACTTCATTCTCTCTCCATACCTATTTGGTCAGCTATGAATTCACCATGAAAACTTGAGTTCTAAGCATGGAAAATGAAAAAGAAAGCATGGGTAGTGTAAATCACAAGATAAAATCACAAAATTTTACCTTTATTAGCTTAATCCCTTGAAATCCCACAATTTTTTCTTCAATTTTCCCACCTAGGTTTTGTTCTTTCTTTGTTCTTCTTCACTTCATGCTTTGGCCAGCCACAATGAAGAAAATAGGCTGATTTTTGTTGATTTTAAAGCTAAAAAAATAAATGGATATTAACATGCCATGTGTCACCATTTCATTGACCCATTTTTTATTTCTTAACTATTAAGCTTTCTCTCTCCACCATATAAATCCCTTCAATTATCCATGATAAAATTGGGTAAAATTCATGTGTTGAACAAGTGTCGGGTGTGTAAAATTACAATTTTGTCCCTGAAATGGCAAAATTACCATTTTACCCTTATGCTCTGAAAAATACCGGGATCATAATTTTTTTCACTTTTCAACCTCAAATCATACTCCTATACTCAAATTATACTCCAATAAGTCAAATGGGGCAAAAAAAAATCTTTTCTAAAAATTCTCATTTTGTCCCTAGGTGGTAAATGACTATTTTGCTCCTCGGTAGTGAAAATTCCGGTTTGACTCCAAATTGATCCTCAAACTCTGAATTACCATTTTGAGTCATCCATGGATTGTTAAGCTCTTAATCTCACCTTAAAATTCCTATTTGATCTAGTTCAAGGCTTAAATCAATTTTGTTGTACCTCTAGGTATAATACCTACTTTTGTAAATTTTTCGGGACTCTTCTGGCATGCAATCATGCTATCATCACATGTATGTCATGACAAGCATTTTATAAGGTTAGGCTTTACATAATTATTCATAAAATTCTCATCTGAATGCTTGACAGACAATTACATTGTGAGTGGTAGTTTACCCCAACTCATAGAGGATAGGGTATGATCTCCTTATCTTAGAGTACTGAATGCACTTATGAGTTGTATCCCACTTCACTCGTACTAGGAATGGTCATCTGCCCCAACTTGTAGTGAATAAGGTATGATCCCTTTATCAAGGATTTCTTTGTAGATATCTATAAACGTCATCCAGCCAACTCCTAGTTATATATATATATAGCTACACGTGTGGTAGTTGCCCCACATCATGGCTTTCATACTTAACTAAAATCTGATGAATTTGCAATCTGTAGCCTCATGGCTTTTTCTAATATTTTGCTATAATCCATAATCAATATCGTGCTCATGTTACTTGGTATGTGGAACCGCTTCACGTAAAATCTCTAGCTTTTACTATGCATACTCATACATACATATATATTTATATGTATGTATAATTTATGAGGTGGAAAAGTTTACATCCACTCTAGCATACATATAATCATCATTTTATCTAGTACATGGCACTACAACACATACTATCTCATGCTTATACTGTATTTACTGATGTGCATACAACATGCTCATCTCTAAATACTAAAGTGGGATAATTACATCCATCGTAACACTCATAAATTCATACATTAAATTCAGTCTCTAACATATGTTGCTGGAATTATTTGAAGCAAAACATTTGAAAGGGCTTATCCCCCCTTATTAAAAGTTACTACATAATAGAGATATTTATATAATTATATAGATTCTAAAACTTCTTTGAAATCATTTGAACTTTAACATTTTGATTTGTTGTTGTAAATATAACATTCAAATAATGCAACACAAACAATTCGATAAATCATGCATACTAAAATACTTTGAAGAGGTGTATCCACTCACTTTAATAAGAAGTGTATTTTCCTAAGCCTCAATTTGCCAACCTTGCTTGATTTATGATCCATGAGCTTTAACTATGCCTAATATAATAAATGTCACTATAAGTTTCCTAGTTTTCTCTCAAACCCATTTATTCGAAACATGTCAAGTAAACTAATTTTCTTCAATTGAATTCCAATAAGCTTAAAACTTCAAACTCAAAGAATTTATTATCTTTACAATGGTAACTCCTTTGGATGGTAAAACCCTTAAAAATCTTAGCTTAGGAGAGGGTTTGTTGTTGAAAATCATAGAGAGAGAAAGTTAGCCTAAACCCATGGATTTAAAGCTTGAAAATGGTTAAATCTTACCTTAGATCGATTCTTCAAAGCTGAATCCTTGCCAGATTTGGACTATGGCTTTTGTGGAAGGGTTTAGTGAGTGAAAGAAAGTGAAAAAAAGCTGAAAGAAATGAAAAATGTGAAATAGTGCTCAAGTACGTTTCTTTTATTTTTCCTTGTTGGTCTCAAAGGATCGACCTTTTAATTCCTAAGGGTCGATCCCTACATCTTATTTTTCATGTGGCTGCAGGGATTGACCTTTTAAACCTTAGGGGTTGATCCCTGAATTCCAAAGAGCTATTCCAAGTGTTTTATGGTGTAGGGATCAATCTTCCCTCTTACAAGGGTAGACTTGTTGGTCCCAATAATATGTACTAAAGGGGGGGTGAATAGCACAAATCGGCTCTTGACAAGATAAGGAACTAATTTCCAACACAAAAAAATAAAAATAGAGTAGACAATGCACAACAATTTATAGTGATTCGGTCTAAGACCTACATCCACTACCTTGATTGTTCAACCAAGGATTTTTCAAACCAAATCACTAACAACAGTGGAATTCATAAGCTTCCACCAAGCTTTTACAATGGCTTTTAGCAGGCTCAGTCATAACCTTTAGCAATGGTTTTTCACGGGATCAACCAAAACCCAAAGTGGTTTTTCAAAGGCTCAACCACAACCTTTCATAGTGGTTTTTCACGGGCTCAACCAAAACCCAAAGTGGTTTTTCAAAGGCTCAACCACAACCTACAATAATAGTTTTTACCGGGGATCAACCGAAACCCAACAACAAACTTTTCTAGGCTAAGTTTGAACCGTTACACTCAATCAAGCAATCCAAGCTGAATAAATCCCTTAGAGTGACTCGCTCACTCTAAGTGTACAAGAAGAGAAGAAATAAAAAAGTACCTATGATCACTTACTTGATCTAGATGGTACAAGATGAAGTGCTGAATTCTATTTCAAAGATTGGCGTTTAAGTGCAATAAGGTGCAGTGAAGCTCTTCTGGTTTTTCTACTTTCTATAGCTCAAACCTCATTCAAGGCTTCTCAAAAACTTATTTCTCATTGTTGGAAGACCCTTTTATACTTGGAGATGTAACTCTGATGGCAGTTTGGCAGTTTATATCTGTTGAAAATAGTTGAGGATGAGTTTTAGCCGTTAATCTATCTTGTAGTGCTCTGGTTCAAATTGCAGATAGAGAGCTCTTAGTCGACTGACTTGGTCGACTAAGTTGGTTCTGTTTTGGGTTGTAGATTCTGGCAGAGAGCACTTAGTCGACTAACTTGGTTGACTAAGTTGGTTCTGTTTCTCAAACTTTTCAGCCCGCCATTCCTCCAATTTGAAATTGGTCAACCAACATTCTTCCTTGTTTCACCAATAAGCTTCCTCCTTGTTAAGCAGTCATGTCTTATTATTTTTATCTCCCTTTTTCTTTTGATATACACTTTGAAAGATTGATTTATTAATTTCATACATTAATTTTCCTGCACACTCAAGTAAAGGCATTAGACACAAATGAATGGGAATGTTTTATTATCATAAAAAAAACTACTAGAGCCAACAAGACCCTCAAGTTCTAAAAAGCCAAAAGTGAGCCTTAAACCTCCAAGGATCCACCCTTATCTCCTAGGGATTGACCTTTCTGCCTTAACTTCCAAAAATACATTCTTTTGGCCTCTTTTTTCTCCCATTCTTTCAACAATTATTCTTAAATAATTAACGCACCATATAAGGGAAAGTATTAAATCATATTGGTTGGCAAACTCATCCAACAACTCATGTATAAATGGCTCATCAAAATTCTTGAAAAGCTATTAAGTTACACTTTAAGAAAATTCAACCTTAAATTTACATTAGAGTATTAATTTACACTATTGAAAAAGGTATGGGTATGTCTCTCTCATCTTATTCTTGGCCCCCTATGTCACTTCCTCTCTAGAGTGATTATGCCATTACACCTTGATCGAGGCTACCTCTTTAGAGCGAAGTTTCTTCACTTGCCTATCCAATATGGCTACCGACTCTTTCACATAACTCAAGTCATCCTCCAACTGTATGGTCACATGTTGAATCATGTGAGATGGATCTAGATTGTACTTCCAAAGTACTGAAACATGGAACACTTGGTCCACACTAAAAGAGTCTGAGGGTAGTGCCAACTAATACTTCATTGCACCAATCTTTTCTAGGATCTTAAATGGTCCATTGTACCTTGGCCTCAACTTGCCCTTCTTGACGAATCTCATAATGCCTTTGGTTAATGAGACCCTTAAAAACACATAATCACAAACCTCAAAGTCCATGTCTTTACGTTTGTCACTAGCATATGACTTTTGACGCCTTTGTGCCACCAACATCATCTTTCTAATCAATTGTATCATATCAATGGTCTCTTGAACCATCTTCGATCCAAGGAATTTCCATTCTTCGACCTCACACCAACAATGGATGACCTACACGTTCGCTCGTAAAAGGCTCATGAAGCGTCATTTGTATGCTTAGACTAAAAGCTATTGTTATAGGCAAACTTTACCAAGGGTATCTGATGGTCCCAAGTGACTTCAAAATCCACAACACAATCTCGTAACATGTCATTTAGGGTTTAAATAGTCTTCTTGAATTGTCCATCTGTTTGTGGGTAGAAAAAAATGCTAAAAATCAACGTAGTCCCCGATGCTTCTTGAACTTTCCCCCAAAATCTACTAATGAATTATGTGCCTCTATTTGGCATTATGGTGACAGAAGCTTCGTGCAATCGAACTATCTCATCCACATATAATTTAATATATTGTGCCATTACATAAGTGGTCCCCATAGGAAAAAATGAGCAGATTAAGTCAACCTATCCATTATTACCCAAATAGAATCACACATCTTACTTGTTCGGGATAGTCCCATCATTAAATCCATAAAAGTATGCTCCCACTTCCGCTAGGGAATAGGTAAAGGCTGTAATAATCTAGCAAGCCTCTGATGCTCTATCTTAACTTGCTGGCACACTAAACACTTAGCTACAAAATCTGTTACATCTCTTTTCAAACCTTCCTTTGAAATACAAGTCCTTTAAATCTTGATACATCTTGTGGTCTATGGGTGAACCACATAGGCTGCCACATGCGCCTCCTCTAAAATTTCTCTCCTCAGATCATAAATGTCTAGCACATACTCTAGATCCATATCGTAACAATCTATCTATGCCTTTAGTAAAGGGTTGGCCTTTCCTTTCTTAAAGATTCTCTAAGGCTTTAACTACAAAATCATCTTTGCCTTGGGTTTTCTTAATTCGATTGATTAAGATCAGCGTAACTCTAAAATGGGCTAACAGCGGCTTTGTATCATCAATCTCAAACAGTACTCCATATTGCCCAAGTCATGCATACCATGCACTAAAGATCTCCTATCCACTAATATAAGGGCTAAACTTTTCATTAACTTTTAGTTCAAGGCATCCACCACTACATTGATTTTGTTAGGATGGTACAAAATAGTACAGTGGTAATCCGTAGGCAACTCCATCTATTTCCATTGCCTAAAGTTGAGATCCTTTTGCTAAAAAATATATTTGAAGCTTTTGTTGTCTGTGTAGATCTCACAACTCTCACCATACAAATTATGCCTCCAAATCTTCAGAGCGACTAATATAGTTAGCTAGCTTTAAGTCATGGGTGGAATAGTCTTGCTCATACCTCTCGAGCTATCTAGATGAGTACACTATCACATTTCCATGTTGCATCAGCACACTATTAAGTCTTACTTGTGGTGCATCATAGTAAATCGTATACCCCCCTATACCACATGGCAAATGAAACACTAGAGCCATGGTACGACAAGTCTTGAGCTTCTTGAAGTTTGCCTCACATGTATTAGACCAAATAAACTTCACACTCTTCTGTGTCAACTTGGTAATAGAAGTAATAATCCTAGAGAAATCCTTGACGAACCTATAGTAGTAGTCGGCTAATCCTAAGAAACTGTGGATCCTTGTCATTGATAACGGCCTCGGCCACTTTGCCACCACTCAATCTTCTTTAGGTCCACTTGCACTCTGTCCTTAGTCATTATGTGATCTAAGAAGCTCACACTATCATACTAAAGGTCACATTTGGAGAATTTGACATACAACTAATGTTCCTTGAAAGCTTAAAACATAATCTTTAAGTGCTGCTCGTGCTCCTCATGACTCCTCGAGTATATTAGGAAGTCATATACGAACACCACTCCAAACTTATCAAAGTATGGCTTGAATACTTGGTTTATCATATCTCTAAATGCTGCAAGGGCATTAGTCAATCCAAATGATATCACCAAAAAATACACAATGACTATACAATGCGAAAGGTAGTTTTGGGTATGTCTCATTCTTAATCCTTAATTGGTGATAACACGATAGTAGGCCAATCTTAGAGAAACACTTGGCCTTTTGCAATTGATCAAACAAGTTATCTATACGTGGTAGAAGATACGTGTTCTTTATAGTCACGTTGTTCAATTGTCTATGGTCGATATATATTCTTATCGTCTTATCATTTTTCTTCACAAACAACTCTAAAGCACCCCATGGTGAGAAACTAGGGTGTATGAAACCCTTGTCTAGCAAATTCTCTAACTAGTCCTTAAGCTTAACTTGTGCCATCTAGTATGGTGGTATAAAAATCATACTAGTGTCCTGTACCAAGTCTATACCAAACTCTATCTCCTTATCTAGAGGTAATCTAATAACTCCTTTAGAAACACATCTACAAATTCTTCCATTACAAGCACATCTGCCACCTTAACTACTTTCACTTGGGTAGCTAGCACCACTGCCAAGAATCCTTGGCAACCTTACAACATCAATATCCTAGCAGTCATGGCCAATATTACATTGCTCAAAGCTATGTTGCAATTTCCTTAAATATGAAAGGATGACTCTTCAAGGTAGTCAAACTTCACTCTCTTATGGTGGAAACCACTTTCGCATAGTTGGGAGATAACTAATCCATCCAATGTATCACATCAAAGTCTAAAATATCTAGTAACACCAAATTCACTTGGGTGTAGTTCTCCTTAATTTAGTCCACGCAAGTTTAGTATTCGTATTTTGCCACAAACATTTTTTTCAAGGGTGTGGACACCATTAGACCTTGCTCCATCTTGGAGCACTTTATACTTAACTTGGATGCAAAATATCGAGACACAAAAAATTGTGTAGCACCAGAGTCATATATTGCATGTGCATCAGTAATATAGATGGGTAGTATACCTATGATAATTGGATTGGGTGCCTATGCATCCTGTGGGGTCAAAGAATACACTTTGGGTTATCCTTGACTAGCAGTACCTTGGGCTTTTTGATCCTCTACCTAGAGATCAGTTACTAGCACCTTTACCCCTAGCTTATTTGATTTCTTCAACGGGTTGTGTTGCAATAAGAAAGTTGGCTTTGCATGTCCATGAGATGATCCCTGTGATTGTTGCCCCTAGGACAATCCCTCATCATATGCCTAAGTAGACCACATGAATAACAAAATGTAGAACTTTGCTAACATTGTCCTCTGTGCTTCTGACCACAAGTAGAACATGGTGTAATAGTTTGGAAACGCTGTTCAATAGTATGATGTCGAAGAGGAATAAGAGCTTTCGGATCACGTCTAGTACCATTACGATCTAAACCACTCCCTTGCTCAGATGTCTAAATACCTTTTAGTTGGCCTTGATGGCCTAAGGACAAAGAATACCTAAGTGTTGGGTGAGGGCTGATCATGCATCCAATGCAAATAAAACGTAGAGAAATTAAATTCAAAAAATTAAATTTGCTTCTCACCCTCCTAGGATCTCTTTCATGCTAAATTGAGTACAGAATTAAATTAAAAATAAAAGTATATGATCATATCACTTTACCTAAATAACAAAGGTTGATGAATCCTTTGTTAAACAATTTAATTAATTAAGCACAACAATTTAATTAAACAATTTTAATCAACTAGGCCTAATGACTTAATTAAACAAATTTAATCAATTAGGCCCAATAACTTAATTATTTAATTTAATTAATTAGGCCCAATGATTCAATTAAACAATTTAGTTAATTAGGCACAACTTAATTAAACAATTTTAATCAAGTGCTTGAGAAGCTCATAACTTCTAATTTGATTAAGTCCAACTTAATCACCTCTCCCATTTTATTTTCAACATTCATTTTAGGTGTGTGACCCATTAGGCTTCTAACATGTTGGCAATGAACTCAACATATAATTCTTAAGCTAAACTTAGAATTAGATAATTTTAAACTACTTTAAATTTATCATTAATCAAGTTAACTACCTAGAGTTCATAGACCAAGATTGGGATCTAGCAATCCATCATGGCCACCCAAATGTTAGAAGAGTCAAGATGGTTTGACTCAACCTTTCAGTGATCAGCCTTTCAGTGTAATTCATTCCCTAATCATATATCCCGGAGATGATAAGAGCATGGTGCAGTGTCTACTCTTATTGATCTCCATATTCATTTTTAAAGTTTGATCATCAGCTTTATAAAGACTTATGAAACTCCTTTCATAATCTTCAACTCGCCTTGGCCAAGGACTTTAATAAGCTAATATCAACCAAGAACAGCTAGGATATGTCCCCTACATCACTTGGGGTGATGATTCCTATTTTGACCACTCATTTGCCTTCACATGCTTCATGCTATACCCAAAAGCATCCTATTTTGACATCCTTGGTTAGGTACCTGTAGGGATGAAATCAAAGCATAGCACTCCACACATAAGACAACCTGGTGTCTCAAGTCTAGGGAGTATTTACACAACTAACACATGAGAAGTATTGCATAGACACTTGAGTGAAATACCAAATGCACTTCTCATGGTGGGTCATGTTCAGTGAACTTGCTCTCCTATGCAAGCAGCTACATTCTAGTTCCAAGTATCTCTATACTTCAACCTATGAGATCGGTTGCTTACTTCTCAAGTAAGGAACATAGAATGTACCAGTCTCTAAGTATCATTGATGTCCAGTCTCACTGATACATGACCAGGAACATTTTGAGATTACGCTTTGATGCATAAGGATCTCATAGCTGCAACCCATTACAGTTCCCTTGCAAGGCATATTAATCCCATGACCTCATCCAATTAGACTTATAACTTGTTATAATTGATGTCTTATTGATGAAGGAAAACCTTTAATCATTCAACATGAATGATGTTGTTGCATGATTGGAATCAAGCCTTAACCAATCCCAATTGGCTGCAGGGCTCACCCCAACATCTCCCACTAGCACAAAGCCAATTGCTACCTCATCGTATGTGGATTCAAATCCATCTAGCAATCGTGTCTCCATGTAGACTCGCTTGTGCCCTTCAATGTGGTTAATTTCTTATATCTATCTTCATGATGTCCACACATCACATCATGTAATATTACTATATCTAGGTCCAATGAGACCCAGGTTCTACTATTATGGCTCCATTGTTACATTAACAATGTTCAGAACCCTTTATTAGTTCCATGAACTAGCGATCTAAATATCTTCCTATTTGAGCCCTTTATAATAGGATTTATATGACTTTATTTATACGCACGTATAATCTCTTTTGCTTCTTGGGACCATTCCAACTAGACTATGTTGTATGCATCATATGCATGTTTCACTCTATGTTATGCCATTTAGCCCCTTTAAACCTTTTATTGTCATTGGGCTCCCACTAAATCCAAGATCCTTTTTGGGAATAATATTCAAACTCTTTTGAACATCCCATGATGTATATACATCTTAATGTATATTTGTAATCATATTGGTTTGGAATATGATAATGGGCTTTTATGTTGGAGAGATATGGACCAAATCATATTGCAATATGAAGTTGCTTTCTTTCTTGAACATTCATCTGTATGTTTTGCTCTTAAGAAAGTTCCATTTTGTATGAATCAATATTCAATCTTTTGATCAATTGAACATATTTCATAATTGATCAAATATCATTGCAGGGATAAACATGAAGCTAGGATAATTAAATATGACATAATTATTCCAAATAATTATTCAAACTTGAAACGTATAAGCTTCCACATCCAAATGCTAAAGACAAATGTTTCACCAGCCATTCCCATGGCAATCACATAATTAATGTTTGAAAAACATCTAAATAAATTATCCAACATGTTGATATAAATAGGAGTGTAACCATCCAATACAGCATCTAATGGTTTAGGTAGTCCATCCATGTGGTCACCTCCTCAGCCAAGATCCTACTCATCTTTATCTTTGGTCCCTGCAATATGTCAAATATATGAGAACCAACTTTGAGGTATCATATACCTTTAATATATAAAGTAGAATTATTTAGCAAATGGTACCTGAATCAGAAACTTCAATAAACTTCTTTTTCTTGCTCATAGTAGCTAGGTACTCCTTGCAGTTCCTCCTCTAATGTCCAAGTTTGCCACAATGATGGCAAATATCCTTTTCTTTGTCCTTTTTGACACCTCCCTTAGGCTTCAAGGCCTTCTCATTTTGGGATTTTACCTTCTTCCCTTTTTAGGCTTTCTTCTTCTGTTGTTTCGTATGAGCCTTGGAAGAAGAAACAAGAAGCAATGATCCCTTATCTTTCCTGATGGATCTCTCTACCATGTCTAGCATATTCAAAAGTTCAGGAAGAGTGGCTTTCAATCAATTCATATGGAAGTTCAACAAGAACTAACTAAAGCTATCAGGAAGAGATTGTAGAACTAAGTCTATACGTAGCTCATGATCCATTGCTAATCCCAATTGTCCAAGTCTTTCGATGAGTCCAATCATCTTCAGCACATGGGGTCTAACAGAACTGCTTTCTGCCATCTTGCATCGAAATAGTTCTTTAGAAATCTCATATCTCTCAGTGCGCCCTTCCTTATCGAACAATTCTCTAAGGTGAAGAATCATGGATTGGACATCCATATGCTCATGTTGTTTTTGGAGCTCACGAGTCATACTAGCTAGCATCACACATGCTGCCTGATCATCGTCATCCTTATGACGTTGATATGCTTCCTTATCCTCAGCACTAGCATCAGCAACAGGGACCGGTGGAATAGGAGTGTCAAAGACATAGGATTTCTTCTCTTGTTTCAAGACGATCTTGAGGTTCCGAAACCAATCAAGGAAGTTTGGGCCAGTGAGTTTATTTGCATCCAAGATGCTCCGCAGTGACAGATTATTAGTCATGTATATAAATTATGCCTAAATAGATAAAATAAAGCAATAAGTAAACATCATGCATAAACTATTTAAAACAAGGTTTTAAAATTTTAAATAGTTCTCCCACTATTTTCTACAAGATGATAACCCTCCATATCAGCTCGAGAGATCTCTACTAGAATTCTCTTAGTGGGCTAGGATCCGATCCACATAGTCATGGCCTTGAGTGTGCTCAACAAACCATGGTAGGTAGATTAGGTAGGTAACTGAGCTTACCAATTGTATCTCTTTACAACTCCTAGATCAGCTAGGTGACAACACATTGCCTAAACATATCATATATGTTTCGCCTAGCCTTTGCCTTTAGTTTCCATATTAATCAAGTTTCCAAGAATTCGGATGTTATGAAACTAGTTGAGTAAGACCCACTAATAACTCAAACATACTCGTGTAAAAGTGTGGCCTTAAGTGTGCTCAACAAGCCTCCGATTAAAAGAGCAGCCAAGTTATCTTGCTATACGGTGGAAGGCAACTTAATCATATGTGGTATGTGACTCAATATTTACCGAGGGATTTTATCCTTTTCGTTTTATTAAGGTCTCATTTGATTAGCATGCATAGCATTTAATATATCGCATAAAATTAAATCTATCACATGCTGTTCTACTAAGATGGTTATGGACTTTTCTACTCTAGTTATGAACATATAAAGTAAACATGCTCAATATAATGATGATTTTGCATTTCATTTGAAAAATGTCACTCAACAATTGAGGATCATAGTTCAAATCATTTGGTGGTAAGGTTTGAAAAGATTTAGTAATTTTTTTTTAAATTACTTAGTAAAGGAATTGATCATATCAAGGCCTTTAGCTAGCTCAAATCATATTTGAATTAATTCTATTAGTAAGTTCTTTCTAATTAAACTTCTTTAATTAGAAACCTAAACCAATTTAGGAAGCTTCCTAATTTGAGTATCTATCATAAACTATTTTAAAAGGTTTCATGATCCAAATCATGTGTCCTAAATATTTTAGGAAGGTCCTTATCCACCTTTTAATCTTGTATTATCCATTCACTAATTGTAGAGTTCTAATCATTATTAGAAGTCCTGATTTATTAGTAAATTTATCTTAATTAAAATCTATCCTAATCGGATTAGGATGTCATCAACTTAAGTTGACTTTCAATTTTAATTAAAATTATCTAATCTAATTAGATGTGGATAAATTTAAATCATAATCCCTTAATTTGGGGAGTCCTCATCAAATAAGGAAGACTTAATATTTTGGAGATTTACTATCAATCAATTCAAAATTGATTGATTCCACCAAGGATTCAAACTCCTTGATTTTAGGCATGTATCCCTAACATTTAGGAGTCAATGATCAGCTAAGGAAAGAATCCTTCCTGATCATTGAGTGTCCAATTTCTCCAGCAAACAACCTCTTCCCATAAAGTGGTTGCTTCCATGGGAATGGGAGGTGCAGCATCCATGTGTGGCAGCAGCATGCACAACCTTTGTCATGAGTGCCGTTTCACATGTAAAGGACATTCCTTTAATTTTGTTAAGTGTCCAGCCACTCAAAAATTAATTCAAATTCAAAATTTTATCCTTTAATTGAACCTTTCAAATAAGGATAATATTCTGAAATTTTCAGAATTAATTTTGCAAGATTATCTTGCCATTCAAAACCGATTTCCAAGCTATAATTATTCTCTGAACTGTTTTCAAACTTTCAATAATAAATAGCTTAAATCAGCTTGTCTGGCCATGAAAATTTTCAGAAATAATCCTCATTGAACATTTTAATAAAGATAATTTTTCTGGAATTTTTCAGAATTAATTTCAAGAGTTTCTTGTCAATTAAAACTAAAATTCATGCCAAAACAGTGAGCTGGACAGATTTATATTTGCACCAATTTTCTTGCTCGAAATCACCATTTTTGACCATGATATTTTCCAGAAATAATCCTTATTGAACATTTTAATAAAGATAATTTTCATGGAATTTTTCAGAATTAATTTCCAAGACTTTCTTGTTAATTAAAACTGAAATTCATGTCATAACAGTGAGCTGGACTGCTTTCACTTTTTGCTCCAATTTCTTGCTTAAAATCAGCCTATTCAATCATGAACATTTCATGATTTTGCTGTCCACATATCCAGCAATAAATGTGTAACAATTACATATTTTATTTGCTAGAAATTAAGCACAAATAGAAGCAGAATTCTGCACCTAAAACCGTGTGTGTACTGCCTTACAAGACAGCCTCCAAAACCGTGCCTTATGGTGTCCCTTTTTCTTGTGCTTCCTTAGCACAATGTAAAAAACTCATTAGTTAAGTCTTTATATGATTCAAGTAAGTCAAGATAAGATTAAAGGAGGGTACAAAGGTTGCTGGGCAGAATTAAATGAAATTGGCAAAGCAGATTTTTGAAAAAACGATTTTAACAAAATTGCACCAAGTCAAAATACAAAACAACTATTTGTTAATCAAGCATCCTTTGAACATGAACAAGCACTCAAATGGCATGAAAGGGGCTCTGATACCACTGTTGGGTGAGGGCTGATCATGCATCAAATGCAAATAAAACCCAACGAAAATAAATTTAAAAAATTAAATTTGCACCTCACCCTTCTAGGATCTCTTTCATGCTAAATTGAGTACAGAATTAAATTAAAAATAAAAGTATATGATCAGATCACTTTACCTAAATAACAAAGGTTGATAAATCCTTTGTTAAACCACCAAATCAGCCTTCAAAAAGTTCAACCACCTCAGCCCGATTGTTGCAAACCAAAGGTGTCCAAGGAATCCTTGTGCAGCCTCTAATGGTGATCCACACCAATGAATAAGAAAATCCTTCTGTAAGGATTAGGAGTGCTTAGCCTTGACAATGTGCTAGCAAAGATGAGTTTCATAAACTCAAAATCCACACAAAATTGTGGGGCTGAACATACAAAAGAATGAAGTGAATGAAAAACTATTTTTCTTCATACAATGAACGACAAGACAAAAGAATTTCTAATGTGCCGTTCACTCTTTTTTTTTTTCTTTTAAGCCATTTTCAACTCTCTTGTTTGGAGGCTACAGCAAGGTATTTATACCTTGGATTAATTTTAAACCCTAATTACAAAATTATTTTGTAATTACCAATTAATCCAATAATTTGATTAAATAATTTAATTAAGTCCTTAAGAAGCCCAATTAACTCAATTGTTTAATTTAATCAATTAGGCCTAATAACTTAATTAAACAATTTAATTAATTAAGCCCAACAATTTAATTAAACAATTTTAATCAACTAGGCCTAATGACTTAATTAAACAAATTTAATCAATTAGGCCCAATAACTTAATTGTTTAATTTAATTAATTAGCCCAACGACTTAATTAAACAATTTAATTAATTAGGCCCAATGATTCAATTAAACAATTTAGTTTATTAGGCACAACTTAATTAAACAATTTTAATCAAGTGCTTGAGAAGGTCATAACTTCTAATTTGATTAAGTCCAACTTAATCACCTCTCCCATTTTATTTTCAACATTCATTTTAGGTGTGTGACCCATTAGGCTACTAACATGTTGGTAATGAACTCAACATATAATTCTTAAGCTAAACTTAGAATTAGATAAATTTAAACTACTTTAAATTTATCATTAATCAAGTTAACTACCTAGAGTTCATAGACCAAGATTGGGATCTAGCAATCCATCATGGCCACCCAAATGTTAGAAGAGTCAAGATGGTTTGACTCAACCTTTCAGTGATCAGCCTTTCAGTGTAATTCATTCCCTCATCATATATCCCGAAGATGATAAGAGCATGGTGCAGTGTCTACTCTTATTGATCTCCATATTCATTTTTAAAGTTTGATCATTAGCTTTATAAAGACTTATGAAACTCCTTTCATAATCTTCAATTCGCCTTGGCCAAGGACTTCAATAAGCTAATATCAACCAAGAACAGCTAGGATCTGTCCCCTACATCACTTGGGGTGATGATTCCTATCTTGACCATTCATTTGCCTTCACATGCTTCATGATGTACCCAAAAGCATCCTGTTTTGGCATCCTTGGTTAGGCACCCGTAGGGATGAAATCAAAGCATAGCACTCCACACATAAGACAACCTGGTGTCTCAAGTCTAGGGAGTATTTACACAACTGATATATGAGAAGTATTGCATAGACACTTGAGTGAAATACCAAATGCACTTCTCATGGCGGGTCATGTTCAGTGAACTTGCTCTCCTAGGCAAGCACCTACATTCTAGTTCTAAGTATCTTTATACTTCAACCTATGAGATCGGTTGCTTACTTCTCAAGTAAGGAACATAGAATGTACCAGTCTCTAAGTATCATTGATGTCCAGTCTCAATGATACATTGACTAGGAACATTTTGAGATTACGCTTTGATGCATAAGGATCTCATAACTGCAACCCATTACAATTCCCTTGCAAGGCATATTAATCTCATGGACTTCATCCAATTAGACTTATAACTTGTTGTAGTTGATGTCTTATTGATGAAGAAAAACGCTTAATCATTCAACATGAATGATGTTGTTCCATGATTGGAACCAAGCCTTAACCAATCCGAATTGGCTACAGGGCTCATCCCAACACTAAGGCCCTAGTGGCTCTTAGTCTTCACCCTTTTAGGCCTTTCTCAAACTTTTTTATCCTCTTAATCCTTCATCTAAAGCATTTGTGAATAGTTCACTACACTAGAATTGTTAATGAAGTCCAAAGGTGCTACGATCCTATACAGAGGTCGAACCAGTCCATTCATGAACCTCTTAACTATCATCTCTTTGGTGGTCACCAAGTGTGGTGCATACTACTCTAACTTAGTAAATTTGATACTATATTATTATACTGTCATACTAGGTGTCTGCACTAATAGATCAAACTCACGAGCCCTAGCCTTTTATACACTGATCAATAGGAATCGATCCATGAATGCTGTGCTAAACTCCTCCCAAGTCAATAGATTGAATTGGAAACCTAGGTTAAACCTTGACAAAGGAGATTTAGGTAGACCTTGAGTTGAATAACATATGATCGAATGTACTTAGTTGATTAGGTGGTTTGATTTGCATATAGGGTAGACATACACCTATAAGCCATACATAGCCAGCATTAGAGCACGAACTTAATGAATCTGTCTTCAATTTAATTTGCATAGAAATAAAGTAAATTAATTGAGAGGTATTTTTATGAGAAACTTGACAGAGACTTGTAAATAATTAAGGACTCTAGGTTAACAACTTAATCCATTAAATTAGTTAAGAAAGAGAGACAATAATTAGATGAAGTATTGAAAGATATCATAATCTTTGGTCTGGTAATCACTAGAAGTTAATAAAATAATTTTGCTAATATATTTTAGATTAGTTTTAGTTATTAGTTTATTAGTTTTAATTTTAATTTTAATTGTTTGGATAAGGTTAAGGTGTGCCAATTTTAGTACTTAACAATAGGAATTAAAACAATTCTCTATGGGAACGATACTATACTTTATCACTATATTACTTGTTAATGATATGGACACTTGCGTGAGTAATCAACAACAAGTTTTTGGCACCATTGCTGGGGAGTTGATTTTTAGTTTTTTTGTGTTAATATTACTACCAAGCATTCTTAATTTTAATCTAGACTTTCCTTTTCTTTAATATTTCAGGTACTTTTGGTCGTTGTATGAGAAGAGCCCAAAATTTGAAAATTGTTCCTTTTGATCCAGAAATCGAAAAGACTTTTTGAAGACTTTGGGAGGAAAAATAAAAAAGTTTTTGCTCCAAGTAAAACAATGGCTAATCAACAAAAAGAGGAGACCAAGTCTTTGAGGGATTATGTTGTCCCATGAGTACAAAATCTCCACTCTAGTATCCAAAGACCTTCTATTCAAGCCAACAACTTTGAAATTAAACCATCAATCATTTAGATGATTCAGATTGCTGTTCGATTTGGGGGTTTGCCTAATGATGATATGAATGCTCATATTGTAAATTTCTTAAAAATTTGAGATACATTCAAGGCTAATGGTGTTACTGATGATTCCATAAGATTGAGGCTTTTCACTTTTTGATTGAGAGATAAAGCAAAGAGTTCGTTAAATTCGCTTCTTGCTGGTTCTATTAATACTTGAAATGATTTGGCTCAAAAATTCTTAGCAAAATTCTTCCCATCAACTAAGTCAGCAAAGATGCGGAATGCTATCACTTCTTTTATGCAGTTTGATTCTGAGTCACTATATGAGGCTTGGGAGAGGTATAAGGATTTGATAAGAAGGTGTCCTCACCATGGATTACCTAAGTGCTTGCAAGTTCAGACTTTTTATAATGGTTTGCTGGGACCTATTAGAACTACCGTTGATGCTGTAGCTGGAGGTGCACTCATGAGTAAATCCATTGATGATGCTTATGATTTCCTTGAAGAGATAGCTTCCAATAATTATCAATGGCCATTTGAAACTTTAGGTACAAGAAAAATTGTTGGAATTCATGAATTAGATGTGATAAATACTGTTTCTACGCAATTGGCTTCTCTCACAAAGAAAATAGATAAATTGAGTGTTAATGTTGTTCAGAACTCCTTTATGATGTGTGAATTTTGTGGGGAAAGACCTTCCAACAACAATTGTCCCATCTATTCTGAGTCTTGTCAATTTGTTGGAAATAAGCAATAGAACAATCCTTATTTCAACACTTATAATCCTGGTTGGGGGAACAATCCTAATTTCTCATGGAAAAACAACCAAGGGTCTTCATCAGCACTAAGTTAAACTTTCCTCTTGGATTTCCATCTAGAGCCCCCATGCTAGAGAAAAAGCCTTCAATAGAGGATATGCTCATGCTATTCATGACTAAGACTGATACATTCATAACAAAGAGTGATGCATTTATGATAAGGACTGATGCCTTAATTTAAAAATCAAACAGCTACAATTAAAAATCTTAAGACACAAATGGGCCAACTTGCCAATACTTTAAATACTAGATTGAACCCAACGAAGAGAAAGTAAGGAACATTGTAAAGCAATCCATCTGCGTAATGGAAAACAAGCGAGTAGTAAGGATTTAAATTTTGAAATTTCAATTCAATCTAATGAGAAAGAAATTGAAAAAAATGCTGAAAAAGAAATTATGGTTGAAAAATCTGTTGAAAATTCAAAAGAAAAATCACAATTAAAAACTGTTCCCTCACCTCCACCACCTTTTCCTCAAAGATTTCAAAAAGAAAAACTTGAAAAACAATTTCAGAGATTTATTGATGTGTTTAAAAAATTACATATTAATATTCCCTTTATTGAAGCTCTAAAACAAATGCCAAGATATGTTACATTTTTTACAGACATCCTATCTAAAAACAGGAAATTGGGTGAGTTTGAAACTATTGCACTTACTGAAGAATGTAATGCCATCATTCAAAATAAGCTTCCACTAAAGCTTAAAGATCCAAGTAGTTTTACTATTCCTTGCACTATTGGAGCTCTTTGTTTTGCTAAAGCTTTATGTGATTTGGGTGCAAGAATAAATTTGATGCCATTATTCATTTATAAAAAATTGGGTTTGGAAGAAATTAAGCCAACTTCTGTGACCTTACAACTTGCTAATCGATCCATCACCTATCCTTATGGTATTGTGAAAGATGTTTTGGTAAAAGTTGGTAAATTTATTTTTCCAGTAAATTTTATTATTCTTGATATGGAAGAAGATCGTGAAATACCGATCATTCTTGGGAGACCATTTTTGAGAACTCCTCAAGCTTTAATTGATGTGGAAAAAGGTGAGCTTACTTTAAAGGCTGAAGATCAACAAGTAACATTTAGTATTTTTAGAGTCCACAAAATTCTTTCGCCATGCCTCAGTTTCTTGATTCATCGCTTTTTCTATGAGTTCTAAGAAATTTATAATATGAAGTTGGATACCAATGTGGTACTTATGGGTTAGGTACCAAAACATCCATTTTAATTCATCAGGAAATTCCTTGATCTCATTGTGAAAAGGATGGATGAAAGGGTATTTTGGATGAAAGTCATAAGGCTTTAGGATAAGACCACCATATTTTCTAAAAACTTCAATTTGATACTCAAAAATCATCTGCTCAGTTTTTTGGTGAAATGTTCCTTTTTGGACTAATATGAGAACTTTAGGAGGGTAGTTCGTATGAAGGTTTCGAGCTACTGGGATAAAAGAGGATGATGATATGGTAATATATATTCTTGGTTTTGGTGTAAAGTTGGAGGGTTTTGGTTTTGGATTGCACATCAGTATTTTAGGTTTTTGGGAAGGTCTGGACAAGAAATCTGCAAGATGGTTTGTTTTCCCTTTAATGTGTTTGGTTTCAAAAGAATATTTTGTAAACCAGTATTCCCATCTTAACAATTGGGGATGTGGAATTGTTTTCTATTTGAATTTCAGCATATGAGGAAAAGAGGACATATCCATTTCCACTAAAACGTGATGGCCAATAAGATGAAACTCAAATTTCGTGATCGCCTTTTTGACTACAAGGATTTCTTTAAAAACAGAATGATAATGTATCTTAGAGTTTGAAAATTTATCACTTTTTTATGCACAAATATGCCTTTTACCTTGCTTTTCTTCTAAGAGAACTACTCCCTAATACTTGTCACTAGCATCAGTTTGCAAGATTCTTTTGCCATCAGAAGGAATCTGCAAAGGTTTTCAGTTTTGTAACTCTTGCTTAAGATTCTGAATTACTTTGGTTTGGGTTGGTCCCCAGCTTGGAGGATCTTTCTTAAACATTTTTCTCAAAGGGTTAGTGTATTTTGAGAGTTTGGGGACAAAATCTCTAAAAAAATTTACTATACCAAGAAACTACTGAATTTGCTTTTTTGTGAGGTTTTAGTTTGGGAATTTTAGCAGTTTTAGTGAAATGTGGGGGCTTGGTTGATATTTTCCTTGGAGTATATGCATTCCAAGGAAGTTTATCTCAAACTTGAATATTTGTAATTTTTTTTCCTGAAAGCATGACTCCGTTTTTGAGAACTAGTTCTAAAAATTGCTGAAAGAGTTGTATATGGCTTTCTTCTGTTGGGCTGAATAGAAGAATATCATCTATGTAAATAAGAGCAAAGCCCAAAATAGGTTGTAAAATCTTAATCATGACCTTCTGAAATAGTAATGGTGCCGTCTTGAGTCCAAAAGGTAGAATGGTCCAATGGTAATGGTAATTGGGTGTTCAAAATCCAGTTTTTGGCCTATCTTCAAGACTAATTCGTAACTGCTAAAAGCCTGCTTTGAGGTCAAATTTTGAAAAAAAACTTTGCTTGAGCCAAGCTTGAGAAGATTGAATTCCTATTGGGTCGATGAAATTTGTCATCAAGCAAAAAATGATTAAGAGGCTGGTAATTGATGACCAATCTCAATTTGCCTCTTACTTGTTCTGCTCGTTTGTTAACATAAAAGACCTGATATGCCCAGTGAGAATCTGATGGCTCAATCAATCCTTGTTGTAATAATTCTTTGCATTCTTCTTCCGCTAGGCTTTAGTGTTCTAGATTCACGCCTAAATGACTTACTTTGGTGGGATTGATATCTTCATTAAGCTTGAATGGGAGCTTAACAAAGAATACAAGATTCTTCCAAAGAGGATTATTGCATTTCTGAAGAAATTATGAATGAGAGTTAGCACATGTTTCTTGTCTAAGAGTTTCAACTATCATCTGCATTTGCTCTCTTGTTTATTGGAGGGAATAGAACTTTGAGATTGGAATAAAGGGTTTGAAAGAGTATTTGTATTTGATCCTATTTAGAAGTATTCTCAAATGCTAACATTCATGATAAATATCAAATCCAACAACTATATCTTTCCCAAGTAGCCCTGACCTTGGCACTTGAGTTGTGATAGAGCATTGAGGGAAAAACTGGATAGTGATTGGCTTACTGATCAGATGAGTAGTAAAAATCTAGTCTGAAGCTATCTTGAAATGCCTTTCATGAGGTATCTATAATTTTTTGAGTAATATTTTTGGGTTCATTACTGTTTCTGCTGCACCAGTTCCAAAGAAAGCTATTGCAAAGATTGATTGACTGTATTTTAATAGGTATATGGAAACTGGTATGGAAAGTACTAGTGGATCAAGAAGATTTTGAATTTTCAATTGGAAAGGAAAGTCAGGTTAGGGTTGTGTCATAAAAAAGTCTTTAGTTTTGGTGCCTGAGTCAATAGTGATAGCTTGGATGGCAAATAGGGTCTTGTTTGAGGGTTCTTTTTTTATCGAGAAGATTAACTCGAGATCTTCTTCATCTAAATTGATTCCAGTCTTTTGTTGGATGTCTTGGAACATATTTTCACTTCTTTTTTTATTGGTAGAACATTGTTTGGCAAAATGCCCATGTTAGTTGCAGATGAAACACCTTGTTGATTTCACTCTTTTGTTTGGACGTCTTTTCTTGAGATTTTCACTTGGTCTTATATTTACGATGTGAGGGATAAGCTCTGGTTATTTTGTATATTTTGAAATGTTTTTTTCTTTTCGTTTTGCAGTTACAGTCTCAAATTTTAGGATATTTTATTTACCATTTTATCCTTTCACAAGTTCTGTCTAGTTCTTTATTTCTCGTAAGGTAATCCTGGACTACTTTTCTTCAATGGCAGATATCTTCCAGAGCAAGATGGACTACCTGTTGTATCTCCTCAAGAGTGAGGGAAGGTGTGAGACCTCAACCCCTATAGGCTCATAACTACGCATAGACACAATAACACGGGCTAGGGGTAGTTTTGTCATTTCCTCTAAAAAGCTCTCAGAAAAAGGTTTTATGATATTTTACTGTCTAAATAGGCATAAGACCAAATAAATAATTTGTAATGATGAAAACACGAAGAAAACTAGAAGTTTCGATAATTTTCACAATAGGGGCAAAATGGTCATTTTGCACCTCGAGTCAAAATTTTAAGTTTTCGTAAACCCGAGTAGTTTAGATCATTGTGGACCTTGTCCCAGTGTCAAAAGAATAAAAAAAATTGCACAAAGGATTAGAGAAGAACAAGTTAACTTGCTAAAGGGCATTTTCGTAATTTTAAGGGGAGTTGGATAAGTATGAGCTATAAATATCTTTCTTCCAGCAGCTTCCTCATTCTTCAACAACTTTTCTTTTTCTTCTTCTTCCCTCTCACATTTCTTCATCTTCCATGGGAGTCCTCTTCAAGCTTCCATAACTTTCCCTCTCTAGCTCTAATTTTCATGCCTCGGTGCACCTTTTCATGAAATCCTTGTGCTCTTTCACTCTTTCACTTTAAAACCCTTGAAAAATCCCACTTTCATACTTTCTCTCACTAGTTAAGTATTTAGAGAAAGAAAAAGGGAGAAAGCTCCTATAATAGCTTGGAAAATTTGTTGGAAAGAATTTCAAAGTTTCAAGCTACCAAGGTGAGTAAGGAGTGTCAATTTTAAAAATTTTCATAAATATATACCTATAAGTATGATTTATTTTAATTACAAAAATTATGGATAGCATGTGCTGGTAGATATTTTAGGGAATTGTGAATGTTTGTAGTTGAGGTTATCCACTCATTTTAGAGTGATTAGGGTAGTGAAAATAGATAGCCATTTAAATGGCAATTTGAAGCTAGCTAAGAGAAAGCTTTAGACTTTATAAGTATGTGAATTGACAAATTGGTGATGCTAATGTGATGATAGGATCGGCTAAAGGCTCAAATAATACCGGTGAGTGGACTTGGATTTCAAAATTTGTTTTGGGAATGTGAATGTAATTGTACAAACATTTGAAAGATTTTATCTAGCTTTTCTTTAAAAATGTACCTTGGGAACAAGCCTTTGGTGAAGTGTTTTTATCTTATGAAAATGTGCTATATAAATGGTTTATGTGTTATCACAAGATGATGATATGTATAATATACATTGGGTGTTTCTTTCATATGTCGATGATGACCCGGCTATGTGCGAGTAGGAGTGCGCATAAGCCGATGCTGACCCAGCCATGTGCTAGTGGGGAGTGCACATGAGCTGATGACGATGGGAGAGTGTGCATGATGATGGATATATATATATATATATATATATATATATATATATATATATACATATATAGATATGTGTGTCATGGAAAGTTCCTGAATATGTATATGGTTGAAATGCATGTGAAATTTGACATGTTACGCTTTGGGAATTTATATGTGTTTGATGTTGCACTTGTCATGTGAACAGGGTGGCCTTTTCTTGAGAAAATGGAGAATTTTTGCTGGTGCCTTGTTTCTCACTGTAGTGAGATTCATTCTCGCTGCAGCGAGAAACTCTCGGGTTTTCGAGGGTTTCACCAGACATGGTTCTCGCTGCAGCGAGAAAGTTTGTGTTTTATGGCTTGAATCTCGCTGCAGTGAAAAACTTTCTGTTTCGCTTAGTATCTTGATCGATTACTGCTCTATTTTTCACTTCTTTGGTACCATAGTTGAGCATGGACTTCCAACATTAAGGAATAAACAAATTAAGTTTAAAATGAGGGGTTTGGTGTGAAACCCTCGACCAGCTAAGAAACCCTCGGCCAGTTGATAATTTAAGTCAAATGTCGCTGTAGCGAGAATGCCTTTCCACTGTAGCGAGGACCCGTTGTCTACTTGACTTGAATTGCATGAAAGTTATTAAAGTTTTCATTCTTCAAATCTTTTGTTGAGCATGGGCCCTTTACATTAAGTGATTTAATCAATTGGGGTTTTCCTGAGGGGTTTTGATAAGCACTAAATTAAATTGCATTGTTTTGAAATAAGTGCATCATGATTTTTAAATCCTTTTTTACTATTGCTTGTTCCCTTCCTTGTTCACTCATTGGGTTTATACTCACTGTTTTCAACTTCATGTTTTCAGATCACGAGGCAGCTGGTAACTAGGTCGAAGTGTCTTCGTATATTTTACCCTTGGTAGGTGTCTCCGCATTCAGTAGTTGTACATTCGTCCGAGTCTCTCCTCTAAAAGTTGAGTACTCTTTTGTTGTGTATAGACAGACCCAATGTAAATTATTAAGACATATGTTTAGACAACACATGTATATTAGTTGGTAATGCCATTATAAGTTGGCAATGAATAGCAGTAACTGGAATCTAAATTATGAAATGTGCTTTAGAAATTTGATGGAATAATGAGCAAGATAATATAGCCAGGCTTGCTTGGGCTTAGTGGGCTATGTCCATTGAGCCCTCGTGCCGGTCATGGCCTAAGATTTGGGTCGTTGCAGAAGGAATGTCTTTTCTTTGCTGTTGAAGAGCTCTAGTGACTACTGTCTAGATTAGATCTGGTAGTGAAGAGAGAAAGACTTGTTTTAGGCTTGCAAGGGCACCAAGAATATAAAACAATTTTTGCCTCTTTTGAAAATGTTTGTCAAGGTCTTGTTTCTTGAAGGAGCAGCATTTCCTTTGGAAAAATTCTTTTCTTTGCAAGGTTTTGACGGCATCAGGACTTCCAAGAAAGTATCTATGAAGAATCTGAACAACTTGCCAAAAGTCTTATAAGACCAAAAATTGCATTTGGTCCGCTTGGTTAATAGTGTTCCACCAATTCCTTAATGTTCCTGTAAATCTTGACACAAATTCCATTAGAATAGTATAATTGTTGTCTTCTGATAACCTTTTGGTTTCAAGCCAGGAGTGGAATTCTTGGAATCGTTCTGCCCATCATGTTGGTGGAATGTCATCAATAGTAAATGTTAATTTGGAGATAGTTGGTGCTGCAGATCTTCTAGGAATATGAATGTATGGAAAATCTTCATCTATATCCATTTGTTGAACTTTTATGCCTGACTCAGTTGCCATGAACTATTGCTGGTTTTGGGGTGGGAGGATTTGCTCTTCCTCATGTTTGAGAGAAAGTGAATCTAAACTCTTTTCTGAGTAATACTCTGAAGTGGTAGAAGATGTTGTTGGAGACAGAGTCTGGTCTTCTTCTGGGATTAGCTTAGTGGAAAAAATTTTTGGAATAGCATTTTTTATGTATTCTTTAAGAAAAGAGGTTAGAGAGTTGTCGGTCTTGTTCATCATTGTTTTTGGCTCCTCTTGTTTTTTAATGACAATATCTGATTTTTGCCTTGACTGTGGAGTTTGGTCCTCTTCCAGCATGGTCTTTTCCCTTGCCTTGACAATATCTAATTTTTGCCTTGACAATATCAGTCTTTTGTAAAGGTCAAAGAGAATGACTTGTGTTGAAAGCGGTGGAAAATCAATCCTTGTTGCTAGTGGTTCTTTTGATTGTGATAGAGTTCGAGTAGTTAATCTGAATGGATCATTTCAGTCTGGTGATGGAATTCTTCTAGTTTCTTGGAAAAGCTTTATCTGGGACTTGAGCTTCTATGTTTCTATTTCTTTTTGTTCCTTGTATATCTACAATGGAACACCTTGTTCTGGGAATTCTGTAGAGACTTGTCTGAGCCTATTTTGGAGAAGTTTAATTATTTCATTAGTGGCTCTAGCATTCTCATCAACTTTGTCTTCAATTTTTGCATTTTGTTTTGGATAATGCTGACCTTATGGTTGATTCCCTTCAAGAGAGAGTTTTGAGCTATTGAATTTGTAGTCTGCCAGTTTAATGTTGCTTTTGCTACACTGATTTTTGTTGGTCTCTCTATTGCATCTGTTTGAAGTGGAGTTGGGATCTTAGGTGTATGCCTGAATTCTTTTTCTATGAATTCCTTAAGAGGAGGAAAATCTTGGTCATGAGAGGAATCTAAGGGTTAGAACATA
The DNA here is from genome assembly GCF_053813885.1 of Theobroma cacao. Taxonomy (NCBI): domain Eukaryota; kingdom Viridiplantae; phylum Streptophyta; class Magnoliopsida; order Malvales; family Malvaceae; genus Theobroma; species Theobroma cacao. The sequence continues at coordinate 33,492,206 of NC_142645.1, forward strand.
CAGACTTGAGAGGTCAATTGTGGGGTTTAGACTTGTTGGGCAGTTTTACTTTTGTACCCATTTTTGGATTTTTCTATAGCAGGACAAGACAGGCTTTTGAGAATTTTGAGGTGGTTGCTTTTAAGGAGTTAGTTCTGATGGTGGTAGTTTTGTCCATTCTACAGAGAGTATTTGACCAAATACTAGTATTTTCGTCTGTCTTGTCCCAAAGGTCCAACTGAGGGATCTCTGTCTTGAAATCTTTTGTACATTTCTTGATTTGAACATCTTGACTTCTTTTTTGATTTAATCCTGGATTCTCTTTCTGGTTTGTAATATGCTTTCAGGCTCTCTTTTTGGCATCCTTCATAATTAAAATCAATATCCCATGGACAATGTCCACTGTGTGGGTCTGTAAAGTGAAAGATAGGTCTCCCTTTATGATTAAAACTTTGGATGAGCTTCTGTTATAAGCCTGGTTCATATTTTGACAGTTTGATCATGAACATGGTGGAAAAAACTGGTGGTATTGATGGTTCTTTCAAGTGGGAATGGTCAAATTTGATTTCAACCGTTCTGTCTGCTTTTTTGGTAAAATGGGTTTCTGTGGTTTGAATGGAAGTTGTGGCTTCTTGTAGTCTTTCATAATTGGTCACCCATTTTTTAGGAAGAAGTTTTGCTAAATTATTTTTTGGAATTCTTTTGGGAACAAATGAGCAAGTGGGGGCCTGTGTTGTGTTTATGGTTAGAACCAATGCACCATTTGAATTAGTCTAGAGTTTGGAAAGATTAAATGCTTGGTCTTGGACCCTGTAAACCATTTGGTAGTGGAGAGTAGCTATGATGGCAGAAGGCACTTGTGGAGCCCTTACAATTTGTATTTGAACTTGTAAGGCTGAAAGTAGGTTGGGATCACTTAGGGCCATAGTGAAATTTGGAAACAGTGTAACTATTATTGCTCCTATATTTAAAGTAGCTTCAACAGTACCAATACATGCATGTTCATACTTGATATACCTTGTATGAAGTAAAGCCATTTGTGCAACAACTGGTTGTCGTTCACGTCCATGATAATTCAAGGCTAATCTGACTGCTCCAAAATGGATATGGGAGTATCCATGCTAGATCCATTACTGGGGAAACTCAAAAGGTATTTGAAGTGTGACAAACTGCTCTATTTGGTCTCCTTGAATGAAATGTTTTGTCACAGCCCAAATCTTGAGCCATGACTGACGCATGGGCCTAATAGGCATAGCCCATTAAGCCTAAGCAAGTCTCTTTATGTGATCCTCTTCATCATTCTATCAATCATACATCATTATTTCTAAAGCCACAACTCGTAATTCTCAACCATAAGCTCTTTAGTAATCTACCATGGTAACCAAATACACATATTTGTATCATCCCAAAATAATGTCATCAATTGCCAACTCATAACAGCATCATCAATTAAAATAGACATATAATGTTTACAAAATAAATCTAACAATTTACATCAAGCATACATGAACACATGAAAAAGACCCTTGACTACCAGCAAAGTGACTTTGGGAAAGGGTACTGCTACTAAATGCCATGGTAAACCTACCGAAAGTTGAATATAAGTGGACACCTCAATCTATATCCCAACTACCTCCGAATCTGAAAACCAAAACATGAAGTTGAAAAGAGTGAGTATAAACCCAGTGAGTGAACATAGGAAGGGAACAAGCAAACGATACGGAAGGTTTTATGAAATAGATACACTTATGTTAAAAACAATGCAATTTATATTTCAAAAACCAAACCTGATGCTATGTTGTCTTTTAACTCATTTGAAAACATTTAGGAATTCTAACCTTCAACATTCAATGCAATCACATTTCATTTCTCCAACATCTCTATAGTATATGTAAACACGTGTATAAGAATTCATGTGTATATATATATATATATATATATATATATATATATATATATATATACATATATAGGTATCTATAAATATTTTCAAACATCCATCAAAGACATCTAGCTCACTCCCAAAAATAGTCAACATGGTTCAGTGCATCAACCACCAACCTCAACTCAGTTCATGTGCACTCGCACACCGCACATAGCTATTATCGTCATGTGCACTCCCACACTGCACATAGTTATTGTCAGCATGAGCTCCCATACCGTACAGTACCATTACAATCATGTGCACTCCCACACAGCACATGCACGGTTATAACTATCATTCAATAACACCTCTCAAGTCATAGCATATATAATAACACGTAACAAGAATCTATGCATATTAATACCTTCCAGATAGTTCATTATTTTTGGTCATATACATAGTTGCATAATCCAACATCCAAGGAAAATAATATTAATCATTATACCACTAGTTTAAAACATCCCAAGATTTTCAATGCATCACATGCCACAATTCAATAGCAATTTAATATAATATTTCAAACACGTGATTCATCATGTTATGCATTTCACAACATAGGGATATCACTCAACAAAGGCTTGTTCCTATGAAGATTTTAAAGAGTCAAATAAGAATATTCAAGTACTTCATTCAAACACATATGGCTTTGTCCAAAATATTTTAAATGCAAGTTCACTCACTTGTCTTTGTTGATTTTTTTTTGATCGACTCCAAACTTCAACTAATGCTCCAAATAGCAATATGGGATCTCGTTGGAACCTATCACACACAATAGCATTACCACCAACCAATGTACGTGAATATAAATCCAAATGCTATTTCCATAATTAAAGTTTACTAGTTCTCCCTAACTAGTTTTCAATTATCATTTGACTAGTCAACCTAATACTAACTCCACCATTTTCATAACACTTCATTTATTACTTCCATTTTCCAGCACCTATATCATCCTTAAAATTCATAATTCCAAACTTAATTCCCTTAGTGACATCTTACACCAACACAATACCCTTTATTAAATTAGTCATCCACACCACTAGTTAAATCATGAATTACATTAATTATTAATAATTTCTCCCTCTAACAATCTCAACCCATCAAAACAACCGTTAATTCCCATTCCAAGTATTATTTTACTTGTAAATTTACAAAACCAACATTCAAGTCATTATCTAGTCATTTATTTGCATTATTCTAATCACACTAGTAATAAATAATAACCTTTCCACCACAATATAACCATCAACAATAAAACAGTCCACAAATCTAATTATTAACCATCATTAACAAACTTAAAAATCAACTCTAACCCATTACTCACCTTGGTGGACTTGTAGTTGAATTTTCTTAGAGAGGATTAAAATGGAGAAAAATTCTTTCAAGAGTTTTCAAGCTAGTTTAAAGAGTTTCTCTCTCTAAAAATGTTTAGCTAGTGAGAGAAAGTGCAGAGGGAAGACTTTTTAAGGGTTTTTGAGGTGAAAAAGTGAAGGAGCACGAAAAATCCTATGAAAAAATGTACAAAAACATGTGATTTGGAGTTAATATGAGAAAGTTATGGAGGTTTCAAGGATGGCTTCAATGGAAGATGAAAGGTCTGCAACGGGGAAAAGAAATGAGAGGAAGAAGAAGAAAATGATGGAAAGTTAGGGCATTTTTACGTAGGGTTGACAAAGTTTCAATTATTTACGAAAATGCCATTAATAAGTTGACTTTGTTTCCTTTTTTTTTTGTGCAATCTTTTAACTCTTTTGACATTGAGAGAAGTTCCACAATAGATTAGAGGTACTCGAGTTCATGAAAACTCAAAAATTTAGACTCAAGATCTAAAATTACCATTTTACCCTTAATGTGGAAATTATTTTTTTTATTTTTTTATTTTATTGTTATATATATTTTTCTTACTCAGACCTTAATAATATTAGAAAACCTACTTTTACAAGCTCACCAAGAAAAATGACAAGATTACCCTTAGTCCACGTCATCGTTCCTACCTCAAGTTACGCGTCTATAGAAATCTGGGTTTCACATGTTTGTCAAACCTAGTAGACTGAATGTATTCTTTAGGTGTTTTTGGGGAATGCCTTATGAGAGTTTTTATGGATTTGACAGGTGAAAGGAATGGCTTTGCATAAGTAAAATAGGGATTAGCAAGAGGTAATTGTGATGGTTGGGTTTTTTCTTCTTCAAGAATATAATCTACTTCATATTAAAAATCTAACTTGGAGATAGTTTTTCTAACAGGAGATGGATCTAAAGAAATTGTAGCATTATTAATAATAGTAGATTTTTCAACAGAAGAAGTCATGGTATAGAGGTCTTTTTAGGTATTATTAAAGGAAATATCCACCAATTCTAGGAAACTGGGCTCTAATACCACAACTGACTAGTCGAACTATAATTTCGAATGGTATAGAGGCAAAGGAATTATTTTTGATAAAAGGTGTGCACTAGCCATACACGACCCTCTTAGCCTCAAAGGTGGCACTGGCCTTTTATTTATCAATATAACTTAGATTACTCTAAACAATGCATCTTCATTGCTCAACCCTGTCAATTCTGGTTTACTATCATCTTTGAAAACATAATTTTTTTTTGATGCATAGGGTCTATTAAACATTGCAAGCGTATAGTATACTCAAGGATCTGATCTCACGAGAGAACTATGGATACTTCCTTGTAATGACCCTTAAGAAAAGGAGAGAGGAATTAGAGACTCAGGTTTGGAAGAAACACACAACTTTTTATTTTTGAAGGAGTTTTGCCCCATGTTACGAAAGGCCCTTTGCCTTTGTAGGAAAATGAGATAGACTCAACAAAACTTACACAGTAAAAGGATAAGCATCGCATACAGTAAAAAGATAAATATCCCTATCTTACATTTTGAAAAAGATAAAGACAAAGACAAGTAAGGACAAGACAATAATTATACATAGGCTATCATGTTGTCTTATAGTGGCTCATTAGTCATAATCTATTTTTCGGTCAGAGGTAAGGTTGAGTTCCACTATCATTGTTGTTTTCTTTCTCTGCAAAATATACATATGCAGGGAAAAGTCTTTTGGGTCCATGTCACAATATCCTTTGCACGTTTCACAAGGTGGCTTTGAAGGGTATGCAGTCTTGTCTTCAAATGATCGTGGCTTAAAAAGGTGTGCAATCTTATCTACAGATAACTTTATGGAGAACTGTGTAATCTTATTTTCATTAATTTCTCCATAATCCCATGTGTCTTGAGACCACTCACGAGGGTTTGGGATTCTTTCATTGTATTCTTTTAATGCTACTTTAATTTGGTTATGATAAGGCACAAGTGTCTCAGGGAGATAATCCCATGACATTTTTATTTTTGATGAGGGCTAAAATGTGATTTGGGATGATCCTATTTTGTTGGCAGATACATCTCTTAAACTCTTTATATTGCTTGTTAAGTTCTTTGATGTTGCAAGGAAATGACTTATATGTTCATGTTGAGGGAATGATACCAAGATGAGTGGCTTTTCCATGTGTGAGAAAATATTGTGGCTTATAAAAGATAAAATGCCCATTTGTTTTTCTTTCCTGCTTCTGATATAGCTAATTCCTCTTTCCCTTTCTTAAGGGTTATTACAAGGAAGTATCCACAGTTCTCTTGTGAGATTAAATCCTTGAGTAAACTCTGCACTTGCCATGTTTAATAGACCCTGTGCATTAGAAAGAATTCTGCTCTCAAAGATGATAGTAAACCAAAATTGACAAGGTTGAGCAGTGAAGATGAATTGTTTAGAGTCATCTGAGTTATACTGATAAATAAAAGGCCAATGCCACCTTTGAGGCCAGGAGGGCCGTGTATGGCCAATGCATACCTTATATCAAAAATAATTCATTTATCTCTATACCATTCAAAATTATAGTTTGATTAGCCAGTTGTGGTATCAGAGCTCAGTCTCCTAGAACTGGTGGATATTTCCTTTAATAATACCTGAAAAAGATCTCTATACCATGACTTCTTTTGCTGAAAATCTACTATTATTAATAATGCTACAATTTCTTTAGATCCATCTCATGCCAGAAAAACTATCTCCAAGTTAGATTTTTTATATGAAGTAGATTTATTCCTGAAGAAGAAAAAACCCAACCATCGCAATTAGCTCTTGCTAATCCTTATTTTGTTCATGCAAAGCTATTTTTTTCACCTGTCAGATCCATAAAAGCTCTCATAAGGCATTCCCCAAAAGCACCTAAAGAATACATTCAGTCTCCTAGGTTTGACAAACATTACATTTAAGGAGACCAAATAGAGCAGTTTGTCACACTTCAAATACCTTTTGAGTTTCCTCAGCAATGGATCCAACATGGATACTCCCATATCCACTTTGGAGTAGTCAGATTAGACTTCAATTATCATGGACGTGAACAACAACCAGTTGTTGCACGAATGGCTTTACATGATACAAGGTACATCAAGTATGAATATGCATGTATTGGTATTGTTGAAGGTACTCTAAATATAGGAGCAATAATAGTTACACTATTTTCAAATTTCACTATGGCCTTATGTGATCCCAACCTACTTTCAGCCTTAAAAGTTCAAATCCAAATTGTAAGGGCTCCACAAGTGCCTTTAGCCATCATAGCTACTCTCTACTACCAAATGGTTTATAGGGTCCAAGACCATGCGTTTAATCTTTCCAAACTCCATAATAATTTAGATGATGCATTAGTTTTAACCATAAACACAACACAGGCTCCCACTTGCTCATTTGTTCCCAAAAGAATTCCAAAAAAATGATTTCGCCAAACTTTTTCCTAAAAAATGGGTGACCAATTATGAAAGACTACAAGAAGCCGCAACTTTCATTTAGTCTACAGAAACCCATTTCACTAAAAAAGCAGATGAAACGGTTGAAATCATATTTTACCATTCCCACTTGAAAGAACCATCAGTACCACCAGTTTTTTCCACCATGTTCATGATCAAATCCTCAGAATATGAACCAGGCTCAGAACAGAAACTCATCCAAAGTTTTGATCATAAAGGGAGATTGATCTTTCACTTTACAGACCCATTCAATGGACTTTGTCCATGGGATATTAATTGTAATTATGAAGGATGCCAAGAAGAGAGATTGAAAGCAAATTACGAACCAGAAAGATAATCCAAGGGAAAGTTAAAAAAGAAGTCAAGATGTTCAGATTAAGAAATGTACAAAAGATTTCAAGACAGAGATCCCTCAATTGGACCTTTGGAACAAGATAGACAAAAATACCAATATTTGGTCAAATACTCTCCCCCATAATGGACAAAACTATCACCATTAGAATCGACTCCCCAAAAGCAACCACCTCAAAATTCTCAAAAGCCTGTCCTACTTTGCTACAAGAAAATCCAAAAATGGGTACAAAAGCAAAACTGTGCCCAACAAGTCCAGACCGCACAATTGACCTATCAAGTTTATATGTTCCAGCCCTCAGATTCCTTTTATGACCAAGATTTTCCTCCTCTTGAGGAATTCACATAAAAAAATTTAGGCATACACCTAAGATCCCAACTCCACTTCAAACTGATGCAGTGGGGAGACTAACCAAAATCAGTTCATCAAAAGCAATGTTAAATTGATAGACTGCAAATTCAATTGCTCAAAACTCTCTCTTGAAAGGAATCAACCAAAAGGTCAGCATTATCCAATAAAAAATTCAAAAAATTAAAGACAATGTCGATGAGAATACTAGAGCCGCCAATGAAATGATCAAACTTCTCCAAAATAGGCTCAAACAAGTCTCTACAAAAGTCCCAGAACAAGATGTTCCATTCCAGATATGCAAGGAACAAAAAGAAACAGAAACATAAAAGCTCAAGTCCTAGATAAAGCTTCTCAAAGAAACCAGAAGAATTCCATCACTAGACCAAAATGATCCATTCAGATTAACCACTAGAACTCTATTGCCAGTAAAAGAACCACCAGCAAGAAGGATTGATTTTTTGCCCCCTTCAACACAAATCACTCTCTTTGACCTTTATAAAAGACTCAAAAAGCATAAAGAAGAAGAAGAAAAATAGAAGAAAAAGAAAGAGTCAGGAGACATTTCTTATCTGGAAAGCATATATGAGAAAGCCCAAGGGAAAAGACCAATGCTGGAAGAGGACCAGACTCCACAATCGAGGCAAAAATCAAAGATTGTCATTAAAAAGCAAAAGGAGCTAAAAACAATGATGATCAAGATTGACAACTCTCTCACCTCTTTTCTCAAAGAATACACAAAAAATGCTATTCCAATTTTTTTTTTCCATTGAGCTAATCCCAAAAGAAGATGAGACTTCGTCTCCAACAACATCTTCTGCCGCTTCAGAGTATTCCTCATATGAGAGTTCAGATACACTTTCTCACAAACACGAGGAAGAACAAATCCTCCCACCCAAAAACTGGCAACAGTTCATGGCAACTAACTCAGGCATAAAAGTTTAAGAAATGGATATAGATGAAGATCCTCCATAAATCATATTCCTAGAAGATCCGCAGCACCAACTATCTCCAAATTAACATTTACTATTGATGACATTCCACCAACACAATGGGCAGAACGATTCCAAGAATTCCATTCCTAGCTTAAAACCAAAAGGTTATCAGAAGACAGCAATTATACTATTCTAATGGAATTTGTGTCAAGATTTACAGGAACATTAAGGAATTGGTGGAACACTGTTAATCGAGCGGACCAAATGCAATTTTGGTCTTACAAGACCTTAGGCAAGCTTTTCAGATTTTCCATAGATACTTCTTGGAAGTCCTGATGATGTCAAAACCTTGCAAAGAAAAGAATTTTTCCAAAGAAAATGTTGCTCCTTCAAGAAACAAGACTTTGACAAACATTTTGAAAAGAGGCAAAAATTGTTTTATGTTCTTGGTGCCCCTGTAAGCCTAAAACAAATCTTTCTCTCTTCACTACCAGATCTAATCTAGACAGTAGTCACCAGAGCTCTTCAGCAGCAAAGAAAGGACATTCCTTCCCTCATTCTTGGGGAGATACAGCAGGAAGTCCATCTTGCTCTAGAAGATATTTGCCATAAAAGAAAAATAGTCCAAGATTACCTCACAAGAAATAAAGAACTAAACAGAGCTTGTGAAAGGACAGAATGACAGAAAAATGTCCTAAATTTCGAGATTGTAACTGCAAGATGAAAAGAAAAAAGCATTTCAGAAGATACAAAATAACTAGAGCTTATCCCTTACATTGCAAATATAGAACTAAGTGGAAATATCTCAAGAAAAGACATCTAAGCAAAAGAGTGAAATCAACAAGGTGTTTCATCTACAACCAACAAAGGCATTTTGCCAAACAATGTCCTACCATTAAGAAAAAAAGTGTAAAGATGTTCCAAGACATCCAACAAAAGACTGAAATCAATTTAGATGAAGAAGATCTTGAGTCAATATTCTCTATAGAAAAAGAACCCTCTGACAATACCCTATTTACAATCCAGGCTATTACTCTTGACTTAGACACCAAAACTGAAGACTTCTTTAGCATACAATCCCAACTTGACTTTCCTTTCCAAATTGAAAATTCAAAATCTTTTTGACCCACCTGTACCCTCTATACCAGTTTCCATATACCTATTAAAGTATGATCAGCCAATCCCTGCAATAGTTTTTTTTGACACTGGTGCAGCAGAAATAGTAATAAACCCAAAAATATTACCCAAAGAATTTTGGACACCTCATGAAATGCATTTCAAGATAGCTTTAGATCAGACTTTTACTACTCATTTGATCAGTAAGCCAATCACTATCCAGTTTTTCCCTCAATTCTCTATCACAAATCAAGTGCTAAGGTCAGGGCTACTTGGGAAAGATATAGTTGTTGGATTTGACATTTATCATGAATGTCAGCATTTGAGAATACTTTCAGATGGGATCAAATACAAATACTCTTTTAAACCCTTTGTTCCGATCCAAAAGTTATATTCCCTCCAACAACCAGGAGAGCAAAGCTAGATGATAGTTGAAACTCTCAGACAAAAAGCATGTGCTATTTCTTATTCAGAATTTCTTCAGAAATGCAACAATCCTCTTTGGAAGAATCCTGTATTCCTTGTTAAGCTCCCATTCAAGCTTAATGAAGATATTAATCCCACTAAAGCAAGTCATTCAGGCATGAATCCAGAACACCAAAGCCTAGTGGAAGAAGAATGTAAAGAATTATTACAGCAATGATTGATTGAGCCATCAGATTCTCAATGGGCATGTCAGGCTTTTTATGTTAACAAACAAGCAGAACAAGTAAGAGGCAAACTGAGATTGGTCACCAACTACTAGCCTCTTAATCATTTTCTACTTGATGACAAATTTTCTCTACCCAATAGGAATACAATCTTTTCAAGCTTGGCCCAAGCGAAGTTTAAATTTGACCTCAAACCAAGCTTTTGGCAGTTAAGAATTAGTCTTGAAGACATACCAAAACTAGATTTTGCATACCCAATCACTATTACCATTGGACTGTTCTACCTTTTGGACTTAAGACAGCACCATCACTATTTCAGAATACCATGATAAAGATCTTCCAACCTATGTTGGGCTTGGCTCTTATTTACATATACAACTCCTTCAACAATTTTTAGAACTGGTTCTTAAAAACGGAGTCATGCTTTTAGGAAAAAAGATGCAAATATTCAGGTTTGAGATAGACTTCCTTGGAATACATACACTTCAAGGAAAATATCAACCAAGCCCTGTATTTACAAGAACCGCTAAAATTCCCAAACCAAAACCTCATAAAGAAACAAGTTCAATAGTTTCTTTGTATAGTAAATTATCTTGGAGATTTTGTCCCCCAAACTCTCAAAATACATTAACTCTATGAGAAAAATGCTTAAAAAAAATCCTCCAAGCTGAGGACCAACCTAAACCAAAGCAATTTAGAAGCTCAAGCAAAAGTTACTAAACTTAGAACCTCTACAGATTCCTTTGATGGCAAAAGAATCTTGCAAATTGATGCCAGTGACAAGTATTGGGGAGCAATTCTTTTAAAAGAAAAGTAAGGTAAAAGGCACATTGATGCATACAAAAGTGAAAAATTTTCAAACTCTGAGATACATTATCATTCCACTTTTAAAGAAATCTTTATAGTAAAAACGGGGATCACAAAATTTGAGTTTTATCTTGTTGGCCATCACTTTTTAGTGGAAATGGATATATCCTCTTTTCCTCAGATGCTAAAATTCAAATAGAAAATAGTTTCACACCCCAATTATTAAGATGGGTAGAATGGTTTTCAAAATATCCTTTTGAAACCAAACACATTAAAGGGAAAACAAACCATCTTGCAGATTTTTTGTCCAGACCTTCCCAAAAACCCAAAATCCTAATGTTCAATCCAAAACCAAAACTCTTCAGCTTTACACTGAAACCAGGAACATACATTTCCGGATCATCATTCTCTTCTATCCAGTAGCTCTAAACCTTCATCCTGACTAGCCTCCTAAAGTTCTCAGATTAGTCCAAGAAGGAACATTTCAGCAAAAAGCTAAGCAGATGATTTTTGAGTATCAAATTGAAGTTTTTAGAAAATATGGTGGTCTTATCCTGAAACCTTCTGGCCTTCATCCAAAATACCTTTTCATCCATCCTTTTCACTATGAGTTCATGGAATTTCCTAATGAATTAAAATGGATGTTTTGGTACCTAACCCATAAGTACCACATTAGTATCCAGCTTCATATTATGGATTTCTTAGAATTAAAAAAAAAACGATGAATCAAGAAATTGAGGCATGGAAAAAGAATTTTGTGGACATGCTCACATGGTTCTATGCACTCTCTCATTGGAAGGAATTAGCTATATTAGAAGCAGGAAAGAAAAACAAATGGTCATCTTTATCCTTTATAAGCCACAATATTTTCTCACACACAGAAAAGCCACTCAACTTAGTACCATTCCTTAAGCATGGACATATAAGTCATTTCCCTACAACAATAGAGAACTTGACAAGAAATACATGGAGTTTCAAAGATGTATCTGCCAACAAAATAGGATCATCCCAGATCACATCTGGCCCTCATTAGAAATAGAAATGTCATGGGATTATTTCCCTAAGACATTTAGACCTTATCATGACCAAATTAAAGCAGCATTAAAAAATACAATGAAAGAATCCTAGACCCTAGTGAGTGGTCTCAAGACCCATGGGATTATGGAGAAATCAATGAAGATAAGATTGCACAACTCTCCATAAAGTTATTTGAAGATAAGATTGTACACCTTTCTAAGCCACAATCATCTGAAGACAAGACTGCACACCCTTCAAAGCCACCTTGTGAAATGTGCAAAGGATATTGTGACATGGACTTAGAAGGTTTTTTCCTGCACATGTATATTTGTAGAGAAAGAAAACAACAAATGATAGTGGAACTCAACCTTACCTCTGACACAGAGACAGATTATGACTAATGAGCCACTATAAGACAATATGATAGTCTATGTATAATTATTGTCTTGTCCTTGCATGTCTTTGTCTTTATCTTTTTCAAAATGTAAGATAGGGATATTTATCTTTTTTATATGCGATGCTTATCTTTCTACTGTGTAAGATTTGTTGCGTTTAGCTCTTTTGCCTATAAAGAAAAAGACCTTGTAATATGGGGCAAAACTCCTTCAGAAATAAAAATTTGTGTGTTTTTTCCAAACATGAGTCTTTAATTCCTCTCTCCCTTTCTTAAATATTATTACAAGGAAGTATCCACAGTTTTCTCGTGAGATCAGATCCTTGAGTATGCTCTGCACTTGCCATGTTTAATGGACCCTATGTGTAACTCCTTGTAACCTCGTATAGGAGCCAATAAAACCTTATCGATAAGACGAGGGGTCTATTAATGCTAATCTAAGTGCCAAAGAGTGGTAGCGAGTAAAATGAATATCTTGAAATAAAATATTTAGCATGCGAGAAAATAATAATTAAATAATAATATTTTGAGTGAGGATGAATTAGTGAGTTAAAAGGGCAATTTGGAAGTGAACCGAGACAAAGTGAGACACTTTGGGGCAAGAGGAGACAAGTGGTGAATTTTAAAATAAAATATTATTTTATTAATAAAATAATATTAAAATATTAAAATTTTATTTGTTGTTGAAGTTAGACATGAAGGAGGATTATATGGCTAATCTAAGTGGGGGAGAAGAAATAAGAAAGAATTTCGAAGAAAAACAACATAAGTGGGGCCTACTTGCCATTATTTAATAAAGCAAGAGCAGGAAAATATATATTTTAGTATTATTGTGACAACTTGGAGAGGTGTAAATTTTATATTTTATTTGTACAAGTGTAAAGTAAGAAAGATAGAAGGAAATTTGGAATCAAAGAAATGACTGAAGGACCTAATTGCAAAGGATGAAAAGTATAGAGAGTCAAATGGTAAATAAAGAAAAGTTGAAGAGTTTTGTGTAATTACAATATTTGAAGCTAAATGGAAATTAACTAACCAAGGAAAGTTAGATTATATGGGATAATGAAATGTGGATGTGAATTCACTATTACATGCAAATAGTAGCATGTAAAAAGGAAAAAGTTAGTAGGGAACATGTGGGACCCACCACCATGTGAAGTAAAAAGAAAGATAGGCCTAAATCTATTTTCATGTAAAGAGATTGGTGCATTAGGTGGCCAAATGAGGAAAGGAAAATATGGATGCATGAGACTTGAATGGTTTAATAAATGACCAAATAAGATATAAAGTGAAGCTTGTGCATGAAATGTGATTGGAGGAATAAAGTGGTTTATGAAATAAATAATAAATGAAGAAAGGATGGGATAGTGAAAGTGGCGGATGGGAAAGCAAGTATGGATAGATAATGGACCAATGTGGAGGAAAGGAAATTAGTGCATGAAGAACCATTGGTTAGCAAAATGGGCAAATGAAAACAAAAAGAGAACGTGTGCATGTATTGTGATTGGTTGAATGGGCGGCCATATAAATACCAAGTTCAAGGAGTAAAGAAATGTGAATTAGCCTTGAGAAATTGAGAGAGAGCCGGCCATTTAGAGAAGGAAAGAAAGAAGAGAAAGCTTTGAGAAGTTCCACCCAAGAGGAAGAAAAAGAGAGAAATGAGGGAAAGGCTCGGGTTGTGAGGATTTAAGTGAAACCATGAGGTTTCCATCCTTTATCTTGTAGATTTGTGCTATTCGATCAACCAAAAAGTCTTCAACATTCAAGAGGAAAGTCGTTGAGTGTTGATGGAGGTGTAAAGTTTGGTTTCAAGATACAAGAGGAATAAAGTAAGGATTGTGGTTTTAGTTTGAATGTTCTTTGAAAATGAGTTGGTGACTAAAAGGAATGTTTTGTGGCAGCAAAGATTGGCTTGATTGGAGAGGATTTAGTGACATGCAATGCCATCAAAACCCATGGGTGCATGATAGATTCAAGTGAAAGAGAAATGGTAAGCATAATAGTATGTTTTAAGGCCTATGGTTGGTAGAATCTTTGAAGAAATAATTTGTGAATCATTTTGGCAGCTTGATGATTAAAGTTTTGGAGGAACATTGAAGTGCATGTGTGGATCAAGCAACCATTAAGGTAAAAATAAATAATGCTTTAATTATAGTTGAGAAATCTTGAGAAAATTGCTTTCGTTGTGTTGATTGGAATCTTGAAAGGCACATTGTGAAGGATAATGGTTGTTGAAAGAATCTAAAATGCATGAGCTAGTTGGAAATGTTAAGTTTGCTTGTTATGTTGTTTAAAAGAGATAAGGAGGAATAATGTGAATGGAGGATTGAGAAATAAAGCATTGAAAGTTAGGTAGACAATTATGCATGTAAACTTGGAAATAATTGAGTGAGATTTGGAATGATTGTTGCTGCCATATATGTGGTTTATATTATAAAAATATAAGATGGATTTGGATGAAAGTTGCTTGGAAAGGTTGAAATGGACACTTAATGTCGTAAATAAGTTGCCGATACATATAATATAAAGAATTACACAAGTAAAAGATATGAATTCCTTTAGTAAAATTATGTCAAATGCATATGAATATGCAAAGGATAAGTGAGAAAGAATGGTTATTCTAGCATATGAGTTATTAAAATGATGATTAATGTTTCAATGAGAAAGAAAAATGTGAATGATAAACATTAAGTATATTAAGCTTGGTTTATTGCTAGGAAGCGTGCAAGTGGAAAAGGATTACTGTGGCGATTAACTTAAGGAGGAAACAGGTGATCGACAAGTCGATTTAATACAAAATGTAACCGGATTAGTGGCGAAGTAATATCCCGCCATTGTGAGGTGAATAAGGGGTGTTTATTTCAAAATCTCCATAACTTTATATCGATATACGTTAATAAACGTTGCCAGTTTTCTTCAAAGGCAATTGTGGATAGCATGAGTTGTTAGCCTCGTTAGGCGATTTTTAAATGGATTTGTGATCGATTATAAATTGTTATTGTGGAAAGCATGAGTTGGTAGAAATGTTAGGCGAATTGTGGATGCTATGACTTTTGAGATTGTTTTGGATATATATATATATATATATATATATAGATAAGCTATACATAAAGAGTTTTAGAAACCGGGGAAACAAGCTTTTTTGAAATGTTTGCATCAAATCCGTGCCTTGTATTTTCGTGTGACCTGCATAGTTAAATAACATTTGTTAAATGTTTAAATACAAATTTTCAAGAGTCGGTTTCAGTCCGATCTTTATGCAAATGTTTACACTATGCATTTTATTATGACAAAGCAATTTGAAAGGTCATCGAACCTTGTTTTCGAATGGTTTAAAGCAAAAGACTTGGAAACCCCAATTTGATTTTGAAAATGGTCTTGACAAACCGAGTGCGTCGAGAGTAGGCCGAAGGTCATATCGGAATAGTGTGACCCTTGTGCACAAGTGAGCTCTAACTTGAGAACCTTTGGGTCATCGACAGGTTGTTAGATGTGGCTGGGGCCACAGTCTATGATTATACATGGCAAGGCCACGGGTTGTTATATGTGGCTAGGCCACAAGTTGATATACGCGGTTGCGACCGCTTGATTTCTCCAATGTTAGCCAACATCGTTGAGACTACCATGGCTATGGGAATCTGGTGGAGCAGTGCTCCCAGATTGTTATTAGGTGGAAGAAGGTCCATAGATTGGTTGTTTATGATTACCTACTCGAGAGCCTTGAGAGTTTTTAGACTTGTACTCTTTTGCACGATGGAAAGTTAATGTTTTCGGTAGCTCCCTCCTTTGAATGCAAGCTTTCAGTGTTTATATGTGATCACGAGTTGATTTACGTGGATGTACACATTCAGTTATTTTTACATGCCACGCATTTTGAGAGTGTGCGCACTTTCATATGGTTATTTGTATTTTTGATGGAAAGTGATGATTTTGATGATGAAAAATTATTTTTTGCTATGCTTGTTTTTGGCATTGTTTTGCTAAGGAAAAGTTTTGCATTATGATTCTATGACATTAATCTTACAAAGCACAAACTTCTTAATTGTGATTTGGTTTTTCTAAAATTATTATTCTATATTTCGGTTTTATTATTCAAATAATCTGCCTTAAGCTTGTTTCCCATCCTCGCCCTGCTCACGGAGCCGGTGATCACTGAGTTTGTGAGACTCACCCCCTTATCTCCTTTTTGCAGATAGTGATATGCCTAACGTGCATTCATCAACACATATTTTCTACCACGAATAGGTAAAGGCATCTCATAGTACTTTATTTCGAGTAGCTCCGTTGCTAGAGGTTGAGTCCTTTATAGCATGATGTATTTGCAAATAGTGTCATTGTAAATGTGTAGTTTAATGTTATAGACTTGAATGTATTCTTACTAATATGGTGAGTAAAGGTTAAGTCAATTTATTATTACTGTCGTTCTAAATCATATCACAAGGGATTATACAGATTCAAGCAATTACATAGAATGGTGGATCGAATATAATGAATTAACAAGAGTTTCTAATAAGTCTTGTTTTGGACTTGGCAGGTTCTCTAGGAAGTCTCGAACACCGGTAGTGATCGAGGGGCGGTCGTTACACTGTGCATCAGAAAGAATTTTGTTCTCAAAGATGATAGTAAACTAGAATTGATAGGGTTGAGTAGTGAAGATGAATTGTTTCAAGTCATCTGAGTTATACTGATTAATAAAAGGCTAGTGCCACCTTTGAAGCTAAGAGAGCCGTGTCTGGCCAATGCATACCTTTTATTAGAAATAATTCATTTGCCTCTATACCATTCAAAATTACAGTTCGACTAGTTAGTTGTGGATGACATAACGAATAATGTGTTTATTGAAAATCATCATGATCCACTAGAAAATCTTTGAATTCTTTATGTGATATTATTGATGAAAAGGTTCTTGAATATGCTAACCATCTTAATGCCCATTCAAGCCTCCCAAGATCCCAATTTGAGTCTTTGGAATTATCAATTACAACTTCACCAATCGAGCCTTCCATTGAAGAACCTCCTTCACTTGAGCTCAAACCACTACCTAATCATTTAAGGTATGCTTTTTTGGGAAATTCTTCTACCCTACCAGTAATTATTTCTTCTTCTTTTTCTGATGAATAGGAAAATAAACTCCTATGAGTTTTAAGAGACAACCAAAAACAAATTGGGTAGACCATTACAGATATTTAAAGAATTAGTCCATCAATTTGCATACACAAAATTCTTTTGGAAGAAAATCACAAGGTAACCATTGAGCATCAACAAGGGCTGAATTCGATCACGAAGGAGGTGGTAAAGAAAGAAATTATCAAGTGGTTAGATGCAGGTATTATCTATCCTATTTCTGATAAATCATAGGTAAGTCTAGTCTAATGTGTCCCTAAGAAAAGAGGTATAACTGTAGTCTCTAATGAAAATAATGAGCTTATTCCCACTAGAACTGTAACTGGATAGAGAGTATGTATGGACTATAGAAAATTAAACAAAGCCACTGGAAAAGATCACTTTTCACTTCCTTTTATTGATCAAATGCTTAATAGACTAGCAGGTAAGGATTTTTATTGCTTTTTGGATGGTTATTCTAGTTATAATCAAATTGCCATTGCTCTTGAAGACCAAGAAAAAACCACCTTTACTTGTCCTTATGGAACTCTTGCTTTTCGTAGAATGCCTTTTGGACTTTATAATGCTCCAACCACTTTTCAGAGATGTATGATGGCAATTTTTTCTGATATGGTTGAAAAGTTTTTGGAAGTATTTTATGGATGATTTTTCAGTTTTTGGGAATAATTTTGATGATTGTCCATATAGTTTTGCTAGAGTACTTAAAAGATGTGAAGAAATTAATTTAGTTTTAAATTGGGAAAAGTGTCACTTTATGGTGTAAGAAGGCATAGTCTTAGGCCATGGAGTCTCTAGTAAATGTTGAAGTAGGATCTTAGTGGATTAATGTGATTGTGTAAAGCCTGGATTCCAAAATTTTTTTTAACAAAGGAAGCAAGCAATCCATACCTTTATTTTGAGATTCTAATTTTCTGACAATACCACACCAATGAATGATTTCTCGACCAAATAAGTTTACCACTTATTCTTCAAGATTACTTTCAACTTGAACCTTGAGTGGACAAGGTGTGGAATGCAAGGCTACAAGATGGCAACTAAGTTTATTCTCTTTTCTTTGGAAAAGCTTGGAGGAAGAGAAGAGAAGAGATGGCTTAAACTTTTTTAAGAAAAAGTACGTTCTTTTTTTTTCTTCTAATTTCTTCTCTTTTTATTAAAACTCTTGCTTCAAAGGTTTAATCAAAATGAAACACCTTTGAATCAATCTTGACCATCCATTCAGATTTATGGAAGCATCAAACATGCTCCATAATTATCAAAGTAAAAATTAAAGAATAAATAATTTAATTCTTTAATTGTCATTTAGAGTTCTTGATAAAATAAAACTCCTTATTGACTAATAACTTTTATTTTATTATTATCCATCTTTATTTAAAAAGAATTAATAATAAATAAAAGAGTAATAGTCAAATATGGAGTCTCTTTTTATCAATATGGATGTCTAGATTCATTTTGCAAGAATCCTCCTAAAATTATCTTAATTTAAGATAACTTTTGTCTGTAATTAAGACAAAAAAATATTTTATCTTGTCTAAATTGAGACAAATATGTTTTCTTGACTAAATTAAGACAAAAAATATTTTTCTTGTCTTAAATTAAGGCAAACATATTTTCTTATCTAAATTAAGACCAAACATGTTTTCTTGTCTAAATTAAGACAAACATGTCAAAGCTGCCAATTTTGTACACAATTTAATTAAACAAATTAAAACATGCATTCCAACTTAAACAAGTTGAATTCTATGAAGCTAAGTGGGGAATCTATTTGGACATAGATATTCCAAGCTCCAATAAACTTAGAATTATTCTTAATCTCATTAAAAATAATTCAAGCTTGTTAACCATGAAATCACTCCACCATAGATTCATAGTTGCACTCTTGGATTAACTATAATTACAAGAAATAATTCAATATTTGATATTAATTATTAGTTGTCCAAGTGCAAGCCTTATATTGTGAACCCTCATAACCATCCAATGACAAAAGGTGAAATTACCGTTTTATCTTTCATGTCAATTTTGTCCCCTAGTCTCAAATTTCATCCAATTAGTGATCAATACTCCAGATCTAATCTTTTGAGTATCTAGATGTGATGAGTAACTAATTCATCAATCCACCGGGCCCAGATTAATCACCAATCTTCTTGAAATCACTAGAAGCAATGTTGATGTTATGAACTCCATTATCTAGATATATGTTCCTAGATGTTCATCTCAATTATAATCCCAAAATACGGAGTCTAGATCAACGCTTTATGATGATCATGCTCATGGTAAATCAAAGAATATAAGGAGATTAAACACGAGTCCACTATCCATCAGGATTTTGGTTCTACTATAAGCAAATGCATAAGTGTGAGATCAAGATTTAGGTAACGGTAAAACTTAAATTTGATTCTCACATGATTCTAGTTCATGCTATAGTGTCATTACTCAAAGTCAACCATTTCGATGATTTGAGACTCATCATTCTCTTGAAATGAATCACATTCGTTTCGTTGGAAGTAATCTGAACACTATAGCCTTATTATAATAAAGTGACCAACTTTATTATATGGCTGTGAACAATTTTTAGATTCAATTAAAATACATGTCTCCTATGTATGACTCTTCATACAAATGTATTTTAATATCTCAATAGAATCTTGGTATCTTAATAACTAGATAATGAATGCTTACTAAAACAAACTTTTCATCTTATTATCAAAATGTACTTTCATTACAAATAAATTCAATAAATTTAAACATGAGAATATACTTGCTTTCTAGGGCACCATATTCTCAAAATTCCTAAGAATCTCCCACTTGCCCTAAAGCAAGTATGACATATCCCTCATTCCAAAACCTTCTAAGTGACGATCGAAACTCTTTTATGTTAGAGTCTTTGTGAATGGATCGGCAAGGTTTTGCTCTGTTGGAATTTTCTTCACAAGTACTTCTCCACGTTGTATGATCTCTCGAATGACATGATACTTTCGTTCAATATGCTTTGCTGCTTTATGATTTCGTGGTTCTTTTGAGTTAGCCGTTGCTCCACTGTTATCACAATAGAGTGTAATAGGCTTGTCTGCATTTGGAATTACTTCAAGGTCCATAAGGAACTTACGGAGCCATACAGCTTCCTTTACTGCTTCACAAGCCGCAACATACTCTGCTTCCATAGTAGAGTCTGCAATACAAGATTGCTTTACACTCCTCCAAACTATGGCTCCTCCTCCAATGGTGAAAACAGATCTTGATGTTGATTTTCTAGAATCAACATCAGACTTAAAATCTGAATCAATGTACCCTGTCGCTACAAGGTCACTTCCAGAATATACAAGCATGTAATTCTTCATTCTATGAAGATATTTAAAAATGCACTTGACTACAGTCCAGTGCTCCGCGCTTGGGTTTGACTGAAATCTGTTAACCAATCCAATTGTATAACAAATATCTGGCCTAGTGCATAGCATAGCATACATGAGACTTATAACAGCAGATGCATATGGAATCCGTCTCATGTATTCAACTTCTTCTAGAGTTTTAGGTGACATTTGCTTAGAAAGTTTGATTCCATGTCTAGAGGGCATAAAACCCTTCTTGGAATCTTGCATAGCAAACTTGGCCAAAATCTTGTCTATGTAGGATGCTTGAGATAATGCTATCTGCTTGTTCTTACGATCCCTTATAAGTTGATCCCTAGAACATAGCTAGCTTCTCCCAAATCGTTCATATTGAATTGATGGTTTAGCCCACCTTTAACTGTTGATAACATTCCTATAGCATTCCCAATGAGTAGAGTGTCATCAACATAAAGGACTAGGAAAATAACCTTTTTATCCTGTATCCTTTTATAAACACAAGTTCGTCAACATTTTGCTGAAAATCGTATGATTTGATAGCAGTATAAAATCTTATGTTCCAAGACCTAGATGCTTGCTTAAGTCCATAAATGGACTTGTGCAATTCACAAACCTTATGCTCGTGGCCCGTTTTAATGAAACCTTCTAGTTGAGCCATATAAATGCGCTCTTCAAGATCTCCATTTAGAAATGCGATCTTGACATCTATTTGCCATATCTCATAATCAAGATGTGTGGCTATGGATAAGAGGATTTTGATGGATTTAAGCATAGCAACTGGCGAGAAGGTTTCCTCATAGTCAATCCCTTCTCTTTGGGTAAAACCCTTGGCCACTATTCTAGCCTTGAAGGTCTCTACCTTCCCACCACTTCCTCTTTTTATCTTGTAAATCCATTTACACCCTATAGGTTTTATCCCTTCAAGTGGATCTATTAAAGTTCAGACTTTATTATAATCCATGGAGTCTAACTTAGATTTCATTTCCTTATGCCATTCTTCAGCATCAACATCATTAATAGCTTCCTTATATGTAATAGGATCATATTCATGTTCGTTTGATAGTGCAATCATGTTTTCTCCCAGACCCATGTATCTTTCTAGTTGTCTCATAACCCTCCAACTACATCGAGGCACCACTATTTGATGTTCAGGTTGTGTTTCTGTTTCAACCCTTGAATCAGACTGTGTTATGACATCTTCAGAATTAACTTTTAAATCTGAAGGATCAGACAATTCTTCTAAGACAATTTCATTTCTAGGTTTATGATTTCTCACAAACTCTTCCTCTAAGAAAGTGGCATTCATACTAACAAAAACTTTCTTATCTTGAGGACTATAGAAGTAATAACCTCTTGTTCCCTTTGGATATCCTACAAACAAGCACACCTTAGTCTTTAGTTCCATCTTTGTGGACTCTGGCTTTAAAACATGTGCAGGACATCCCCAAATTCGTGAATGATGTATAGATGATATACGCCCTATCCACAACTCCCTTGGTGTCTTAGGCACAACCTTAGATGGAGCAAAATTGAGCAAGTCCTGAGCAGTTTGCATACAATATCCCTAGAATGAGATTGGAAGGTTAGCATAGGACATCATTGATCTAACCATTTTTAAAAGAGTCCTATTTCTTCTTTCAACTACACCATTATGTTGAGGTGTTCTTGGCACTGACAAATTAGAAATTATCCCATTGTTAGTGAGATATTGCTGAAATTCATCCGATAAATACTCACCTCCCCAATCTGATCGAAGTTGTTTCAATGGCTTGCCGAGTTACTTTTCAACTTTGGCTTTAAATTCTTTGAACTTTTCAAATGATTCACTTTTTCTGTGCATTAAATACACAAAGCCAGGTCTCGAGTAATCATCAATAAAAGTTATGAAATATTCATAACCTCCTCTAGTTTCTACGTTCATTGGTCCACACACATTTGTGTGCACCAAGTCTAGAACGTTTAGCATTCTGTTACCTTTGGACTTGAAAAGGCCCTTTAGTCATTTTAGCTTCAATACAAGACTCACATACTAGCAAAGGACACTAAACCATGTATGGTAAAGTACAATCCTTTATAAGCCTATTGAGTCTATTTTGATTGATATGACCTAAACACAGATGCCAAAGATAATTTTGATTTATACTAAATTCTTTGACTCTTTTAGTTTCAAATTGTATTGCTTCTATAGCATTTGTAGAATAAGTCGTAGGCTTAAGGAAATAAAGATTATATCTTACAATTCTAGAACAAATAAAATCTTTATTCAAATAAATAGTGAGTGTCTCACTAAAATAAACTGAATATCCAGACTTTATTAGACAAAAAACAGAAATCAAATTTCTATAAGTCTTTGGAATGTAATAAACATTTTCCAAAACTAAGCTACGACCATAAGGAAATTGAAGAATAATGGCTCCCACTGCTAATGCTGAAACGAAGGTGCCATTTGCCATCCTCATCCGAAACTGCCCTATACTCAGTTTTCTCCTTTGTTGAAACCCCTGTAAAGAATTACAAACATGGTTAGTGGCTCCAGAATCTACTATCCAAGTATCTATAGAATCAACCACTAAACAGGCTTCTAACATATTTAGAAAACCCATACCTTGTTTATTCTTATGGATTTCTTCAAGGTAGACCTTGCAATTTCGCTTCCAATGTCATTTCACACCACAATGGAAACATTTTCCTTTGGTGTTGTCTTTTGAAGTAGTCTTTTTCTTCATGGGCTTTTTCTTTGCTCCCACTGAGCCCTTAGAAATCTTTTTATTTCCAGTTATCTTCTTTTTACCCTCAGGTTTGGGCTTAGAAGTGGAAATTGCATGTGCTTCAGGTTTCTTTTTCAAACTAAGAACCTCCCCCACATTTTGAAGATCATTCATTAGCCCACTTAGGGTGTAATTTTTAATGTTCAGTTCATAATCCAATTTGAACTATGAAAATGACAAATTCAAGCTATGAACGATCATTGATATTTGCGTTTCTACATTTATCTCAGCACCATTTAGTTCTGCCTCATTGAGACAAGAGACACTTTCAGCATGTAATCTTTAACTGTCTCCCCAGGTTTCTATTTAAGGTCCTTAAAAACATTGATTGCTTTCACCTTAGCAGATCTAGTTTTTGTACCAAACATCTCATGTAGGTGCAACATTATGTTAGCAGCATTACCCATGCCTTCGTGCTGCTTTTGCAATATATTATTCATAGAGGCCAATATATGGCATTTAGCCAGCTCATTTGCATCATGCCACTTCTTATGATATTCAATATCTTGTGGAGTTGACTGGGGAGTCAGTGCTTCAGGCTCATGGTTAGAAAGAACCCATGTGATCTTGTCATAATTAAGGACAATATTAAGGTTTTTTTTCCATTTAGAGTAGTTATCACCATTCAAAGTGCATTTGTTCAGCAAAATTGAAAGTGGATTCATATTTGTGATGCATATATGTTTCTGAAAGTACATTTGAAATTATGTAAGCATACTAGTTATTCATAGACTTTGAACATTTCATGATGCATGTATGCATGATGACAATATATAAAACCCTATAAATTATATTATTAGTTCGATGGTCATCTACCTTTCTGCAATAAATTAACCGATTATGGGTCATGAGAATTTACTACTAGGTAAACTGGGACCTTCCCACTTAAATATGTTGCCCAGTATCTTCATACTTAACATGATTAAGGAACGCCTTTATTTGGTCCACGAAGTTTTCTTATAGAGCTATTGTAGGTAGGTTAATAGTAAATTCATGTTGAGTGTAATAACCATTGTTTCATTCTTTTAAGCTCCTTACTTAGTGAGCCTCTATTGGAGGTCTCACTTCATAATCCACCTAAAAGGATTTATCCTTTCGGAGACCCAGTCCGTCATGATCTAGATTCATATCCGCTTGTAGGGAGTGACATGTTTCACATGCCAATGGGCCAACAATGGAGACCGTGGACTCTAGGATTACTAGCATCCTCTCCCACTCAATATTTTTTATACTTAGGGTTTTGATTGACTTTTTACTGGATTTTCTAGATGCATATTTAGAATATCCTAAGTTAAATTATAGGCTTAGTTATATTTCCAACTAAACGCTTTTAGTATATAACTAAGTCTATATTACCATCTTGTTTGTATGTGATTTATTTTCCTATATTCATTATGTATCTCATAGTATAAAACTCATTTTAAACTAAAATACATAATGTATGCATGGCATTCCTTAAGAGATGTTGGCACCTTAATTCTAGATGACATGTTTTCAAGCATACAAATAATATTTAATATCACTCATACATATAAATATTTATATATATATATAATAAGCCACATTAATGTCCATTCTAGAAAAAATAAAATAAAATTACAACTTGTAATTCTCTTCAATCTTGCTTGCTTCCACTGCTTGTTAGGATTACATCCATTTGGCACTCTTTTGAATTTTATGACTAAAAAAAAAATCTCAATTTTAATTTTAATTTTAATTTTAGCCCAATTTGAGAAAATAATTTTATTTTGTCCAATTAATTAATCTCATTAATTAATACCAAAATAATATATATATTTTTAATTCAAGGCTAAAATTAAGTTTTTTAAAAAAAATAAAAAAATTTTGGAAAATTTTTAAGAATATATATTTAAATATATATATATTTTTAAAATAATTTTATTATTAAAAAAAATTGAAGGGGGCCCACCTTAACGGGCTATTGCCTAAGAGCTCAAGGGTGGGCTGCTGCCTTATGGCAGCAGCGCACCTCATGCCTCTTTTCCTTTCTCCCTTTTTATTTTTTAATAAAATTTTTTTTTATAATAATAGAATGTTAATATAAGAAAAACTCTTTTTCTTTTTTAAAAATTAAATACAAGAAAAACTCCTTTTTCCAAAAAAATAGTCATAAAAAAATTAAAGAAACTAAATGTTACCTAATTACCTTTTTCCTTTTGGCTTTGAACTTCTTTCTCCATGGATGCATCAAATACACCAAGAAATATTAAAATTACATGGGTTTTCCTAGTTACATAAATCTAAGGAAAAATAAAAAAAAATCAAGAAGAAAACATGGCGATGATAGGCCACCTTTCTTGTTACATAACCAAAAGAAAAATGTTACATATAAAATTTTCTAGGACAATTAATGTGACAAAATCCTTGAATCATGCATCATAACATACAACCATACATTGATCACATCAAAATAGTAAAACATGTGCAAAGGTGCCAACTATACAAAATAAATATAGGAAACAAACTTGCAATAAACCCTGCTTTGATACCAATTGTTGGAGTAAGATCTTAGTGGATTAATGTGATTGTGTAAAGCATAGATTTCAAAAATTTCTTTAACAAAAGAAGCAAGCAATCCAATTACACAAGCGGAAACACACATTATTATTATTGCAAGTAATATAATCACATCCAAAAAAAAAAAAAATAAGAATCTATTAAGTAAGAAAACTATACCTTTATTTTGAGATTCTTATTTTCTGACAATACCACACCAATGAATGATTTCTCGACCAAGTAAGTTTCCCACTTATTCTTCAAGAATACTTTCAACTTGAACCTTGAGTGGACAAGGTGTGGAATGCAAGGTTACAAGATGGCAACTAAGTTTATTCTCTTTTCTTTGAAAAGCTTGGAGGACGAGAAGAGAAGAGATGGCTGAAACATTTTTAAGAAAAAGTACGTTCTTTTCTTTTTCTTCCAATCTCTTCTTTTTTTATTAAAACTCTTGCTTCAAAGGTTTAATCAAAATGAAACACCTTTGAATCAATCTTGACCATCCATTCAGATTTATGGAAGCATCAAACATGCTCCATAATTATCAAAAAAAAAATTAAAGAATAAATAATTTAATTCTTTAATTATCATTTAGAGTTCTTGATAAAATAAAACTCCTTATTGAATAATAACTCTTATTTTATTATTATCCATCTTTATTTAAAAAAAATTAATAATAAATAAAAGAGTAATAGTCAAATATGGAGTCTTTTTTAATCAATATAGATGTCTAGATTCATTTTGCAAGAATCCTCCTAAAATTATCTTAATTTAAGACAATTCTTGTCTATAATTAAGACAAAAAAAATTTTTATCTTGTCTAAATTGAGACAAATATGTTTTCTTGACTAAATTAAGACAAAAAATATTTTTCTTGTCTTAAATTAAGGCAAACATATTTTCTTGTCTAAATTAAGACCAAACATGTTTTCTTGTCTAAATTAAGACAAACATGTCAAAGCTGTCAATTTTGTACACAATTTAATTGAACAAATTAAAACATGCATTCCAACTTAAACAAGTTGAATTCTACGAAGCTAAGTGGGGAATCTATTTGGACATAGATATTCCAAGCTCCAATAAACTTAGAATTATTCTTAATCTCATTAAAAATAATTCAAGCTTATTAACCATGAAATCACTCCACCATAGATTCATAGTTGCACTCTTGGATTAACTATAATTACAAGAAATAATTCAATATTTGATATTAATTATTAGTTGTCCAATTGCAAGCCTTATATTGTGAAGCCTCATAACCATCCAATGATAAAAGGTAAAATTACTGTTATACCCTTTATGTCAATTTTGTCCCCTAGTCTCAAATTTCATCTAATTAGTGATTCAATACTCCAGATCTGATCTTTTGAGTATCCAAATGTGATGAGTAGCTAATTCATCAATCCACTGGGCCCAGATTAATCACCAATCTTCTTAAAATCACTAAAAGTGATGTTAATGCTATGAACTCCATTATCTAGATATATGTTACCAAATGTTCATCTCAATTATAGTCCCAAAATACGGAGTCTAGATCAATGCATTATGATGATCATGCTCATGGTAAATCAAAGATTATAAGGAGATTAAACACGAGTCCACTATCCATTAGGATTTTGGTTCTACTATAAGCAAATGCATAAGTGCGAGATCAAGATTTAGGTAACGGTAAAACTTAAATTTGATTCTCACATGATTCCAGTTCATGTTATAGTGTCATTACTCAAAGTCAACCATTTTATGATTTGAGACTTATCATTCCCTTGAAATGAATCACATTCGTTTCGTTGGAAGTAATCTGGACACTACAGCCTTAACATAATAAAGTGACTAGCTTTATTATATGGCTGTGAACAATTTTTAGATTCAATTAAAATACATGTCTCCTATGTATGACTATTCATACAAATGTATTTTAATATCTCAATAGAATCTTGGTACCTTAATAACTAGATAATGAATGCTTACTAAAACAAACTCTTCGTCTCATTATCAAAATATACTTTCATTACAAATAAATTCAATGAATTTAAACATGAGAATATACTTGCTTTCCAGGGCACCATATTCTCAAAATTCTTAACAGTAAAGGTTTAGAAGTAGACATAGAAAAAATTGAAACAATTGAAAAACTTCCACCTCCCACCTCTATTAAGGGCATACGTAGTTTTTTAGAACATGTTGGATTTTATAGGAGATTTATTAGAGATTTTTCTAAAATTTCTAAACCAGTTTGTAATTTGTTAGAACATGACACTCTTTTTAATTTTGATGATGCTTGCCATGATGCTTTTGTTGAATTTAAAAAGAGATTAATCTCTACTCTTATTATCATTGTTCTTGATTGAAATCTTCCTTTTGAACTAATGTGTGATGCTAGTGATTATACAGTTGGCGCAGTTTTGGGCCAACAAAAAGTGAAGATTTTGCATTTTATTTATTATGCTAGCAGAACATTGAATGAGGCTCAAGCAAATTACACCACAACTGAAAAGGAGTTGCGTGCTATTGTTTTGCTTTCGATAAATTTCACTCCTATCTTATTAGTACTAAAGTTATTGTTTACACTGACCATGCAGCTATTAAATATCTGATCAAGAAAAAGGATGCAAAACCATGCTTGGTAAGATGGGTGCTCAAGAATTCAACTTGGAAATTCAAGATAGGAAAGACATAGAAAATTTAGTGGTAAATCATTTATCTAGATTGGAGAATGATGGGCTTACTGGGAATTCAACAGTGATCAATGAGACCTTCCTTGATGAGCAATTGTTTCATATAGAAAAGCAGAAAAATTGGCCATGGTATGTTGATTTTGTGAACTATCTCGTGAGTAAACTCTTCCCTCCTGAATTTAATTCTCTACAAAAGAAGAAATTCTTATGTGATGTTAAATACTACATGTGGGATGAGCCTTTTGTTTACAAGCATTATGGAGATCAAATCATTAGAAAGTGTGTTCTTGAAGAAGAATTTGAACATATTCTTCATCATTGCCATTTATCTGATTATGGAGGACATTATGGGGGGAAACGAACTTTGCAAAAGTTCTAGAATTAGGTTTTTACTAGCCTTCTTTTTTCGAATATGCTCATAATTTTGTTGAAAGATTTGATAGATATCAAAGAATGAGTAATATATCTAGAAGACATGAGATGCCTCTCAACAACATCTTGGAAGTCGAATGTGTGGGGAATTGATTTTATGAGTCCATTCATTCCATCCTTCCATAATGAATACATCTTGGTTACTATTGAAAATGTCTCTAAATAGGTTGAAGTTGTTGCATTGCCAAGGAATGACTTTGAGGTAGTGATAAACTTCTTTCAAAGGAACATCTTTACACATTTTGGAACACATAGAGCCATAATTATTGATGAAGGATCTCATTTCTGCAACAAAATTTTTGAAGAAATCTTGGCAGAGCCAAGGGTCATGAAATAATCCCACCACTAAGTCTATCAATAGATGTAGAACATCTATCAATAGATCATGCCCGGATTTCAAATTTTCACTTCTTCAAGTCTCCAAATTCACTCCTAAGGTGTCCAATTCACTTTCCTTCAATAAAAACACTTTAAATTATTCCTCAAACTCAAATTTCCCCATGCAAATCGTCAAATATATAATTAAATCTTCAAACTCTAAAGTTCACCAAATATATTAAAAAAAATTTGCCTAAGTGTCCATTGGCATACTTCCATATACTCAACATACATAACACATCATCAAAGTCCTCAAATATAATGAAAAATCTGGGGTGTTACAGATTACCTATGGAATGCCATCAACGTAGACCTATCAAAATGATCAAATGGAGATCTCCTCAAGAACTATGATCTAGTGATTTCTAGATCTGAAAACCAAAACACAAGTTTGAAAGTGGTGAGTATATAACCCAATGAGTGAACATAAGAAGCATACGTACAAAGATTTCTTAGATAAACAATGCTGTTAGTTGAAACCATTCACATTTAGTTTTGAAACCAAATCCATGATGCATATAAATAAGATTTCACATCCATATAAGTTGTTAAATGAACCAAATTTGGTTTTGAAATCATTCACAAGCTTAAATCAAGTTGACAAGGCATTCCCATGCAAAAATGAGCTAGAGTGAAGTGATTTTGTGAAAAAAAAAATAGAATACAAATATCAATACTTGTAACACAAAATGCTTTTGAACCCTTTTTGGCTTCTAACTATCGATACTCTTACCTTGAGGTAATAATACTTTTCATCCAGAATGTTACTGGACTCCAACTATCAATACCCAATCTCTGAGTATCGATACTTTGAATAAAAGGCACCTTAGAGCCCTTTTTGATGACCAGATATTGATACCTCATTTGAAAAACCTAGATTCTTTTGCACTTCTTAACAACCAAAACATATTAAAGCCCTTTTTAATGGCCAAGTATTGATACCTCATTTGAAAAACCCAGATTCTTTTGCACTTTTTAACAACCAAAACCAATTAAAATCATTCTAACTTAAAATCAAAACCTATTGACACATATTTTGGCTTAAAATGACCAGGTGTGGTGCTTTCAAACTTAGAATTCAATTTCACATCATAAATCATCATGGTCAGTTGAAAGCATATTAAAATTTAAAATTTTTTTTGTTACAACACATAATTTGGTGGAGCATGCTTAAAATGTACAAATTAATATGCCTTAGGGACTAATACCCTAGGGATAGTGCCATTATCCACCGTCGTTCACTATCTAGGGTGATTTTCAAGGCAACTAACCCAAATATAATTATGATACAGTGCGTACATCAAATGACGGTAAGTAATGGAATATCATGTGCCATCTTGCACTGCACATGGCTAGCATTGTACCTTGCTAGTGAGACTATTAAATTATGCACATTGTCTAGCGAATACTATCGATGGTAATAGGTTCTTAGCTTAAGAACTCCGCCCAAAATAATTTCTCATTTATTTCATTGTAAAATCCTTTTATTCTTTTGACATATCACAAAACCATAAGGCATGTAGTTTCAACTACCATGCCACTTAATGTACCCATCTTAATGATAACATTTTGACAACAATTTCCATGAAATTCTCACTCGGGCTCAACTTCTACATGACCTAATTGGTTATCACCAATGGCTTTCAACATTCACTCCCATTGTTTGTTTTCCCACCCAAATAGGCCTCATCTCAATGTAACTCTCGAATGCCACAATTTCTCAACCCATTCTTTAAACTCCTTTACCCTACCTACTTTGTTGATTACTAGAGCGAAAATCCCTAGGACTTCTTTTTTTCAAGATCACCCTTTCAATCTAATCATTCGTCGAAAAATACAAATTGTCCCCATTTCCTAAGATGAAACCTATCACCCTTTTCACAACCCTACTCTCTCCTCTCTTCTACCTTAAGGGTTTCACTATATATATTTAAATCATTGATTGCTTACTCATCTACCTAAGCTAGGTAATATATCGCATTAATCTACCTCCTTTTTATCAACCAATGTCCTCCTCCATATACTTCCCCTATCATTACAAACCTCCATATCCACTTATTAAGCGAGGTTGTGTTCTTCAGTTGCAAATCGACCCATCACAAGCCTCTAAACTCTTTTAGGTACAAATGGACTTTCAATCAACATAGTGAATATTTCTTTCTTTTAGGGACCAAAATCATAAGAATTTCCTTTGTATTCTCTTTAGTTCTTATCTTACCCCCTCTAGCATTCTTAAAGAGACATATGGAAAGCCAAAAGACTAGTGAAAATTGATTTGATAAGGGTCACCCTTCTTCCTATTAAGAGCATTTTTTCTTTCCACCCTACTAAATTTGCTTCAAATTTTTCCACCATTAGTCTCCACATACCTTTCGAATTATTCTTGACCGTAAAGGAAGCTCTAAGTATTTCATCAATAGCTTCTCCAACTTGCATCTTATTCTGTCTGCCTATTTTGTTGCTATTCTTTCCTTTATGCCCATTGTGAATAGACTACTTTTTTGAAAATTGATTCCCAAGCATGAGATCAACTAAAAATACCTCGAAATCCTCTTGATAGTTGTCACAACCCAAATTTCAAGCCATGATAGGCGTAAAGGCCTAATGGACATAGTCCACTAAGCCCAAGCAAGCCTATCTATTTATCCTACTCATCATTCCATCAAATATTGCTAAGTCACATTTCATAACTTTGAAACAAAATAGTGATAGACATTGCCAATTCGTATTGGCATTACTCATTTAAAATATACATATATTGCCTACAACATGCATTCTAATAATTTACATTAAGTTTGTCTATACATATCAAAAGGAGGCTCGATGTCCAGCAAAGAAACTCGACGAATGTATAGCTACTGAATGCCGAGACTTCTACCAATAGTCGAGCCTACAAGGGCACCTCGATCTAGTTACCAACAGCCTCGTGATCTGAAAACATGAACTTGAAAATGGTGAGTATAAACCCAGTGAGTGAACAAGGAAGGGAACAAGCAACAATAAGGAAGGATTTAAAATCATGATACACTTGTTTTAAAATAATACAATTTAGTTTCATTCACTTTAATACCCCTCATTAAACCCTTAAATAATTAATCATTTGAAATCATGAACCCATACATAACAAACAATTTGAAAAATGAAAGCTTCAATGATACACAAGCATGTCAAATGCAACAACAAATCTCCTCATTTGAAATCTGAGAATGCATTCTCGCTGCAGCGAGTTTTCGGCCAACCACCCTCCAAAAACCCAAGACTTTCTCGCTACAGCGAGAAACAGGGCACCAATGAAAAATTTCCCTTCCTCTCAAAGAAAACCACCCTGCTGAAATGTCCAAAAGCAATAAGAAACACATAACAACTTCCCAAAGTTTAACATACCGAATTTCACATACATTACAAACATATATCATTACTCATATATTTCTTATAACACACATGTTTACGTATGTATATATATATATACATATACCCATCATCATCATGCACACCATCCCATCATCACCAGCTCATGCGCACTCCCTACTCGCACATGGCTGAGTCATCACAGGTGTCACGATCCGGAACTCCCATCGAGCCCATGACAACCGCCGCGAAGCCTCGACAGAGATTCTTCCCCCGAATGCCTTTCCAGACCTCGCAAGGCTTTTGTACCAGTTTTTCCATTCCTCTCTCTTTTTTCTTTTTTTTTTGAATAATAAAATAAAATAAAAATAATAATTAAAATAATCTATTTTAATGTAAAACAATATATATATATTTTGAAATATCAAAAATTAATTTTCTGCACATAAAAACAAAATAAATTTATGCATACTGTAATATAAAAAACTGGAGTATGCAATTTAATGACACATGGGCCCCCAAATAACTAAGGAGGTTTAAGTCTATAACCTTGCTTTCTAGGATGCAACTCTGAAATTTACTTCTAGATGCTATTGACAGTCTACTGCCTATTTTGTGGCTAAAAAATGTATAGGAAGAAGGGGTGAGATTATAAAATCCCAGTGAGTAGACAGACATCATCAAAATAATCTAAAGCTGAGTAATAGGAGACAATTAAAATAATTCATCCCAACCCATATAAATAATTGGATTTCATCCAATTACTCAACATGGCTTATGTACTTTTCAAAAACTTGGCCCTTGCCAAAAATCCATTCTCGGGGATACCCCACGAAGGCATCTTACAGAGACCGCCAAGGCTGTTTATTGTCACACACACAAACACATTTCACCTATGACAACACAGTCGTTCCTCGACGTTGGCTGAGTCCCAGTTTCACGTGGTGGCCAGCGTGAAGTGTGCTCAAATCCTACCTCGGGAGTTATCCTACGCGCATCTCCAATCGAGGTAAGCTCAATAATTAGGAATCGTGCCCTTCTAATTAGGTTGGCCCACGGAACCCCCGTCACTGCAGTGCCTACTTTATAATCCACCAACCAATAAAATCATAATAGTATGACATGGCTCACTTAACACATTCAAGGCAAATCAAAGCAGTTCACATATTCTTTAAATCATAAAAATAACTAGTCATACACACATTTATCATAAGCCCTTTAATGTAAAATCATGGATAAACAACACAATCATAGTATAAGTCTCCAATTACTCTATTTTTTAAATCATTATTAAATTTTCAAAAATTTTATAAAATTATTTTATAAAATCCCATTTTCCCATAAAACACAATAATTTTCCAATTAAACCATTATTTCATAAAATCACACAATTAGATATATCTACTCTAGATAATTAAGACAATAGTAAGTTTACTCATTGTACTAGGAGTAGATATACTCCTATTCTTGATCCTCGGGTGTAGTCTTTTACCCGTATCAGATAGCTCACCACCTATCCACAATACATGACACAAAAAATTCAATAATTTGTGTCAAATCAATACATATTATTTCAGGCTCTTATCCATGCGTATGCACTAGATAGGTGTGAAATGTTTGGACAATCGCTTAATCACAGTGTCCGACCTAACTCGCCTATACACGATGTAAATTTTTAAAATCTCTAATTCAACTCCAATTCCATCCATTTCAATTTCAATTATCCAATTATATCCACAATACCTCAATGTCTGTGAATGTGGTCCAATTTATCAGTTCAGACCACAAATTACGCTTTTACACCTAGTGGGTAAAAATTTTAATTTTTTTTGCACCAAAAATTCCCATTAAATTTTCAACCTCATAATTCATCATTTTTCCATCTAATTCTCTTAAAATAAAGTCAACCTCATCCTCACACACCATTGGCTAGATTCGACCTAGAGAAATTCATGGAGAAAATGAATATTTTTCTTGTTGTTTCACTCATAAACATGCTAAACTAACACTAAACACTAACATAGTTCAAAATCAAATTAATCTAACAACTTTCTCTCTCTAAACCCATATGATCAGATTTGAATCCATCATCAAAACACATAATTTAACCATGAAAAATAAGGAGAAATGCATGGAAATGATAAATCTTTAGCTAAGCTTGAAAAATCATACATTTAAACACTTGATTCCTTGAAAAATCACACTTTTTCTTTGAATTTTCTCACTCTAGGGTTTGTTCTTATTTCTCTCTCTCTCCTGCTGGTTTTGGCTGACCCTCTCAATGAAGAATTCTGGAATTTTGAAGACTTTTAATAGGCTTAATAAAATATTATTATTTTATTTACCTTTTAAATATTTTTTTTTTCTAGCCATCTTTTTGACTTTGTTTTTCTACCACTCAATCCTCTTCACTTATCCATGTCTTCCATGAAATTTCTAGACTTTTCCAAAGTTTTGGTGGAGTAAATTTTTAAAAATTACACTTTTACCCTCGTAAAGTGAAAAATTACATTTTTACCCCAAAAACTAAAAAATTGCCCATAGACATATTTTTCATCCCTTATACTCATACCATTCTCCAATTTGTCAAATGTAATCTAAATTGTCTCAAAATCTCAAATTTTGTCTGCGAGTGGAAAAATTACGATTTTGCCCCTAGATAGTGAAAATTTCGGTTTGACTCCGAATTGATCCTCAAACTCTGAATTACCATTTTGAGTCATCCCTAAACTGTGAAACTCTTAATTTCACCTTAAAATTCCTATTTGAACTAGTTCGAGGCTTAATCGATTCAATGGTACCATTAGGGGCAATATCGTCTTTTAACGATTTCTCGAACTTCCTAAATATACAAACTTTCTATCGAACATGTGAATGACATTATAATTATTTTGCAAAGCAGGGTTTGACAATCGGTTTATGCGCACTCCCTACTTGCACATAACCGAGTCATCATTGGCTTATGCGTACTCCCTACTCGCACATAGTCGAGTCCATAAAATTATACAATAATATATTCGTATGTATATACATATATCAACATAATGTAGCAGTATAGGAATCCATAATAGCCACATATCACAACATAACCCATTTCAACAAAGCTTGTTCCCAAGGCACTCATTTTTAAGAAAGTTGTATAAAATCATTCAAATGCTTTATACAAACAATCACATTCCCCAAAACGAATTTGAAATGCAATTCACTCACTGGTATATTGTTGAGCCTTTAGCTGACTCTAATTCCCCTAATGATCCAATTGGGGTAATGGGGCTTCGTTAGAACCTAGAATCACATTAGCATTAGTATTATGTTAATTCACACACTATAAACCCTAAAAGCTATCTCTTAACTAGCTTTCAATTGCCATTTTAAATGGCTATCTATGTTCCCTGCCTAATCACAATAGAGTCAATACACAATCTCAACAATAAACTCATAAATCAGTCACTAAACATTATCAACACTTAAAACTCAATTCTAATTTACTACTCACCTTGATAGCTTTGTAACTTTGAAATTCTTTCCAACAATTCCCAAGCTTATTATAGGGCTTTCTTTCTCTTTCTCTCTCTAAATACTTAACTAGTGAGAGAAAGTATGGAAGTAGGATTTTTCAAGGGTTTTAAAGTGAAAGAGTGAAAGAATACAAGGGTTCTAGTCAAAAGGGCACAAAGGTATGAAAACTAAAGCTAGAGAGAGAAAATTATGCAAGCTCCATATCAAGCTTCCATAGAGGATGGTAGCAATGTGAGATGAGAAGAGAGGAAGAAGAAAAAGCTGCTGGAAGGAGAAGATATTTATAGCCCAAGCTTATCCACTCTCTTAGAAATTACGAAAATGCCCTTAGTAAATTAACTTGTCCTTCTCCACCCCTATATGAAATCTTTTTACTCTTTTGACATTGGGAGAAGGTCTATAATGGTATAGACATGCTCGGGTTTGCGAAACTTGAAAATTTTTGACTCGAGGTGAAAAATGACCATTTTACCCCTGTTGTGAAAATTATTATCATTTCTAGTTTTCTTCGTGTTTTGATCATTACACATCATTTATGTGGTCTTATGCCTATTTATACCTTAAAATATCATAAAACCAACTTCTGGGAGCTTATTAGAAGAAATGACGAAACTACCCTCAGCCTCGTGTTATTGTGTCTATGCTTAGTTACAAACCTATAGAGGTTGAGGTCTCACAATAGCCCTTACCGATTTCTACTTCGATCTACACATAATACTTGTATCATTAGCAAACTACGAGTGGGAAATAACCAACCTTCTACTCCGTACCTTAATTCCTTTACACACTCTCAGACTCACTACTTTACTCATCATCAAATTGAAAGCTTCAACTATGTAGTTAAAAAGGAATATTGAAAGAAGGCATATGGAAGAATTGGCTTCTTTGAAGGATACTCGTGTGATTTCTATGTATAATGCAAAGGTTATACAAAAAAAAAATAAGGTAAAAAAGAAAATATAATAAATGAATATGAAAGTATTTTTGCTGTTAATAATTGAATGCTTTCTTGTTGAACAAGTTCCATCTTTCTTCTTGCCCTTTTTCTTGTTGACTTATATGAGTGAGTTCTTCTTTTACTAGCATTTCTTGTCTCTTTCTCTCTTATTTTCTCTATTTTAATTTTATTATCTACGTGTTCAGCAAGCAGTTTATGATAATAGCTTTTTCTCTTGGAATCTTTCAAGAAAACAATTTTATTTTTTTCTATTTAAATTATCAATAAAAATTAGAAATTGACTCATGACTTTGCAGAAAGAGGAAAACATGAAGAATTTTGTAGGAAGAAAAAAGGAAATTAGACCCGAGGTTTCTCAAAATAAGCATTGCAGGGCAAGGAAACCCAAGTTTGAGGTAGTTTCATAATTTATAGGAAAATTCTTCCTTATCTTAGCCTTTGTCTCTTGATACATGCTTCTTCATTTTTGTTTCAATTCTATTTAGGTTGGCAAACCAAAGCTCGTTAATGATAAGAAGAAAAAGGATAAGAAAATGAAGTAGGTAGTGGCGACCTAGATGGCCAAGCTAGGTCTGGAGGTGTTTTTGGTGATATTTACTGAAATTAGGGAAAGTAATGCCAGCTGAAAGACCTAAACTCTGAGATCGATGGTTACATTCTTGATAAGCTAGTTGTTTGGGACTCTGAAGATGAATTAAGGCGTTTGAGTATTTAATCTATTTGGTTGGTTTGCACTAACCTTTGTCAGTTTACAATCAGTTTTGTTGTTTGAATTCTATGTGATGGATTTTAGTTTCTTCTTCTCTTTGCCACTGTTTTCCAGGGATCTTATCTATCAAGCAGCTTGGTTTGGTTATGGTTGATTTCTCTATTTATCTATCTATCTATTAAGAACTTAATTGGTGTGTTTGGGATTGAAACATGAATCTGTTTTCACTTTTGATTTCATCTGAATCACTTAATTTGCTTTTACATTGGGTAATGATCATTTTATCCGATTTTCTAATTATTTATTC
This sequence comes from Theobroma cacao, assembly GCF_053813885.1. NCBI lineage: Eukaryota > Viridiplantae > Streptophyta > Magnoliopsida > Malvales > Malvaceae > Theobroma > Theobroma cacao. The sequence continues at coordinate 33,530,602 of NC_142645.1, forward strand.
ACTTGCTTGCTATTGTTTTGAGTTAGGCTTTGGATTCTGGTATAATTTGTCACAGCTATTCTTGTTCAATTATCTTCTTTCCTTTTAAATGTTAATATTCTACTCTTGTTCAATTCTATTTTTCTATATATATTACCCATTATCATATGCATTAGATGCACCCTAACCTTTCTAGTAATTCTGAAGTATCAATGTTGAAAGAAGTATCACACAGCTTATTCTTTCCAATTGGATGAGGTTTCCACATTGAACTTCAACTCTTCATCCCCCGATGGAACCTATGAAATTACTATCCTCAAATTTAACATCCCATCTATTTTACTTGGCAGGCAAGGAATCCTCCACGATCATTTGTCATCGATATCGGCATCCTTCTCAAATGCATTCATCCAAAATTTAGACCTCATTTTAGTTCTAAACACCACTCCCTCAACATCCCACTTCTTGGCATCAAACATCAAATCATTTCTAGTAAGCCAAATCAACCACATAGTTACCCCACAACAGCTAGCCATTTTTTTTCAATAGTACTATTCTGTGCTGAGCCCTCATAAAACAGTAGTATTCTCGAAAAACTCGAAGTTGCCACTTATTGCAAGCCCCACCACTGAAAGATACCACCCCAATATCACCCAGGAAAGCATACAATTAATGATAATATGCTAATCCTCCTCCTCAACCAGCCTACCCCACCCACAAAGTACATTTTCATTATCAAAAGTAATCCCCCAAGAAGCTAAAATAAGTATACAATTCAACACCACAAGCCATAAGAAACAATGAACTTTGAGTGGAAAAATAAAGTTTTATATAGATGCAAACCATACCTTATGCGCTGCTCCACGATTTAGTTCATTCAAGTTAGCATTTTCTTTTTTTCCACTGAGAATACCCCTTTACTATCAAGTAAACCATACCTTATACTTGTGCATAATTTTTCTGCTTTTTTTTTTTACTAGAGAAAGAATGAAGATTGAAACTTAGCTTTTTAAGTAAGGAATATTGAACTTATCATTGAAACAAATGCTAGGTTGGTTATATATGATAAAGTATACCTTACCTACCAAATGTGACCTATTGTATCTATATGATCATTTTTAAAGGCCCTATTGAACCAGCAGATTCGTTATCAACTATTTTTATCTTTTTAGTAAAGACTAGTTAAGCTTCATTAAAGTTACTATTATTTTGCTTATTCAAGAAAATATATGAAGTAATCAATAAGTTACAAAGTCAGCAAAAAGCTAACAAAATAGAGAACAAAGGTCTATTGCAAGTTTAAAAATAAACCATTATAAGGAGAAACTAAAGACAAATACCCCAAGAACTATAGCACTGAACACTTTTACGTAAGTTACAACGACGTTCCAAAATATTTGGCAAGATAGCCATTAAAATCTATTGCTAAGAGTGGAACAGAACCATCAGATCCATCATAAAGGGAAGCATTTGCACATTTACTTTAGGAATGAACCCACTTTTGGAAAGAAAGCTACAAAAATCGGAAAAAACCAAGAACACATTGTCACAATAAAGAGAACCCCACAAAAATTTACCAAACCATAGGATTTCATGTCTTCTATGATTAACACTAAAATTTTCTTGAGAATACTATACTAAACTCCATCAGCACCCAATCATAAACAAGTAGGTGGCCTCATGTAACTTAAAGTTAAGCAGCCCTTCCATGCTCAAACCTAACACTCACATTAATCTTTCCCTTCATGAACTCAGCTGCATATGAGAGATCAAAGTGAAAAAAGCCTGACTTATAGCCAAATTAGAATCCATCAAAAGATAGTAAAGGCAACAAAACCAGGTTGTCAAAGAATATAAGAGTGTTGGAGCTTCATTACTAACTTGTTGTGTTTTAGTAGATGTAGATAAGTTTGAAACAGAGCAAGTGAAGATAGTTTTTGTTATAACAGTAGGCTTCATATTTCTAATATGCATTGACTTAGTTTATATACATAGCAAACTTAACAAGTAAGCTTTGAACAGTAGCTAGGCACAAGAATACATACTAATCATCACATAAGTCATTCACTAGATGTATAGCTACCATAATTTGATAGAAGGCTAGCTGTCTTAATACAAAATGGTCACATATGGTTCTAAGGTTAATAGCATGAACTGATGTGGTTTTCAATGCCAATCCTGATTCAACTATCTTCCTTGAGACTTGCTTTGCAAACCCCTAGCATCAATATGAGGTTTTCAAACCTCTTCTTTGGTATTCCCTTGGTGAAGATATCTACTACTTGGTTATTTGAATTATAGTAGTTGAACTTGAATTCCTTCAATTTTTTTGCTTCTCGAACTACATGGAACTTTACATTAATGTGCTTGGTTCTACCATGATTTACAAGGTTCTTGGCAATAGAAATTGCTGGTTTGCTATCCAGAAACAATTCAGTTGCTTTTTGTTGATTAAACTTCAAATCTAGAAGCAATTTTCTAAGCCAAGTTCCTTGGTTTGCTACAGTTGTAGCAACAATATATTCTGCTTCAACAGTAGACTGAGCTATCACTTCTTACTTTCTAGTATTCCAGTTAAATGCAGCACTTCATAAGAAAAACACATAAGCGAGGTACTTTTGAAATCTTTGACATCTCTAGCATAATCACTATCACTGTAACTATATAATCTTACTTCATTCAAGTATTTAAAGTGTAAGCCAAGGTCAAGAGTGCCTTGAAGATACCTAAAAATCCTCTTAGCAGCTAAGAGATGTTGAACAATTGGACTTTACATAAATCTTGAGAGATAGCTCACTGAAAACATGATGTCAAGCTTTGATCCACATGCATAAAGTAGACTGCTAATTAAGCTTCTATAGATAGAACGATTAATGAGTTTAAGAGAGTTAGTATCATTAAATTTATCATTTACAACCATTGGAGTTGCAACTGATTTGCACTTCTCCATTTTGAACTTTTTAAAACTGCAGCAATATAGTTTTTCTGATAAAGGAAGATACCTTGGTCATATTGATCAATTTGAAATCCCAAGTAGTATCTCATTTTTCCCAAATCAATCATTTCAAACTCAGTCTTCATGGCTACTTTGAACTGAGTTAAGAGTTTTCGTCCCAAACTTGTAATAAACAAATCATCTACATACAAAGAAATCATCAACTTTACTTGATCCTAGACCTTTAAAACATAAAGTGTCGGCTCATTTACACTCATGCAAGACCCTTTTGATTCCAGATAGCTATTTATCTTGCTATACCAGGCCCTAAGGGCTTGTTTGAGACCATACAAGGCCTTATGCAACTTGTAGGCCTTGTTGACCCTATCATTGACTTTCAGCCCTTTAGGTATTTCAACATAAATATCTTCCTATATGACTCCATTCAAGAACGTTGATTTGATATCAAGAAGATGAACCTCCCATCCAAGACCACCAACTATTGCAAGTAAAAGTTTAACTGTTTCAAATCTGGCCACTGGTGCAAATGCATCAATAAAATCAATCCCTAGTCATTGAGCATAACTTTTTACAACTAGCTTGGCTTTTTGCTTGTTGATTGAGCCATCAACATTGAACTTGGTTATAAAAATCCATTTAGTGCCAATGACATTCATAGAATCGATTCTATCAACCAAGGACCAGGTTTTGTTTTTATTAATCACACTTAGCTTCTCTTTCATGGCAGCTTGCCAGTGAGCTAATTCTTTGGTTTCTGAGTAGCTTGTAAGATCTATAATGGCCATATTGCATCTCTCATAGATGCTTTCTAGAGTCCTACTGCCACTGATAGCAAATTCTTCATCATTAGGATCTTCAAAAGGTTTTTGAACCACTTCTGGTAATGTCCCTAGACCAAGCAACCTGTCATTTAAAGCCTTAATCACTTATAACTTCTAGTTCCAGTAGGCTTGCTCATCAAATTTAATATCCTTTGTTACTTGAACCTTTTTAGAGCTTAAATTGAACACCTTGTAACCTTTGGACTGCAAATTGTAGCCAATAAGGACTCTTAACTTGACTCTTAGTTCCAGCTTGGTTTTTTTGGCCTTTAGAACATGCACATAATAGATGCATCCAAAAACTTTGTGATGGTCAACAGTAGGTTTGACAGTATAACATGCTTCATAGGGTGTCAACTTTTTCAATGCCCTTGTTGGCAAAATATTTTATAGATAAACAGTTGTTGGTTCCATTAGTTTTTGATGATAATAAAACATTCTCACTCATTTATGTCTAACTATACTACTTAAGTCTGCAAGATGAAAATGTATGTCAATGATAAATTAATCACTGAAAAGCAAATATCAAAACTAATAAGAATAAGGAGCTACAAATGAGCTGCAAAACAGAAGCCTCTTAGTCGGATAACCAAGGGAGTTAGCTAGCTAAATTTCAAAAGTGAAGTTCGCCGCTTCAAGCAGATTATGTGATAGAGAAGACTTAGTCGACTAAGAAGCATAGTTAGTCAACTAAGAGCACTTTGTTTGAAAATTTGAATTTGAATGCTAGGAGACAGACTAATGCCTAAAACTAACTCCAAACTGTTTCAAACGGTCTAAAACTGTAAAACATCCATCAGAGTTGGTTTTTCAAGTATATAAGGCACCCCTAACGACTAAGAACAACAAGTGATGCTTACAAGATCAAAAAGAGCTCAAAAATAGCAAAAACTCTTTCCATACTTCCTGCACTTCACTCCAATCTTTATAATAAAGTTAAGCACTTCATCTTGTACCATTCAGATTAGGTTAGTGATCATAGGTACTTCTTTATTTTTGTTCTCCTTGATTACTTAGAGTGTGTGAGTCACTCTAAGGGGATTGATTAAGCTTAAGTTAGCTTGATTAGGTGCATAGGTTCTAACTCAGCCTAGAAAAAGTTAGTTTTGAGTTTTGGTTCATCTTGGGAAAAACCATTGTTAGAAGTTATGGCTGAGCCTATGAAAAGTCATTATAAAAGCTTGGTGGAAGCTTGAGAATTCCACTGTTTATAGTGATTTGGTTTGAAAAATCCTTGATTGAAAGATCAAGATAGTAGTGTAGGTCTCTGACCGAACCACTATAAATCTTTGTGCATTGTCTGCTCTGTTTATTTTTCATTTCATTCTTCTTTAAATCATTCCTTCATCTTGCATTTAACTTATCATCATTGACCTTTAACTTGCCCCCAATTTGAAGTCAATTTTAGTAGCATTCACAAAGTGTTATTCACCCCCCTCTAGCATACTTATTTGGGACCAACAGTTGTAGTATTTGCTACTTCTGCCCAAAAATGCTTAATCATAGACTTTTCAACTAGCAAGCATCTTGCCATATTAAGCACAATTCTATTCTTCCTTTCACATATACCATTTTGTTAAGGATAATAGAAGGTAGTAAACTAGTGCTTGATTCCAACAACAGTGTGAGACCCTGTCAAGCTCGATTAAAAGACGGTATTGTATCGAGTGGTACAACTAAGTTAAATCGAGCCTTGAACTAGTTCAAATAGAAATTCTAAGAGGAATTTGAAAATTTTAAAACCAACAGAATGACTTAGAATAGTGATTTGGAGTTCAAGGTCCAGTTTGGAGTCCATCAGAAAATTGACCAATTAGGGACAAAACGGTAATTTTACCATTTGATGAGTAAATGGAGATTTTTAGCCAAGATTTGATCACATTTGACCAAGAATAATTATATGAAATATAATTATGATTATTGGAGTATAAAATGATGTTTAGTAGTGAAAAATTGTGATTCCCGGTATTTATGGAGCAGAAGGGCAAAATGGTAATTTTGCCACTAGTGGACTAAACGAAAATTTTTTTTAAACAATTTTTGCCCCATTTGGTTAATATTGATCAATATTAGTGTTATTTTAGGTTGAAAAGTAGAAATAATGAGATTCCGATACATTTCGGAGTATAAGGGTAAAATCGTAATTTTTTTATCTCGGGGGCAAATCAGTAAAATTTTCGGCCCAACACTTGTCAAGACCAAGGGATTTTAATTGTGGTAGGATTGGATAAATACCAGAATATTTGTGGTGGAAAATTAAGAAGAAAAAGTCAAAAAGTTAAAAATTTGGCCAATAAGCATGTGACACATGGCATGCTTGATTATTTTATTATTTTCTATAGAAATCAGCCCATTAAATCCCCAATTCCCTCACCATATTCGGCCTAGACATCCAGCAACCAGAAAAAAGGAAGAACAAAAGGAAAAACAAGAAAACCTAGGTGGAAATTCAAAGAAAAAGTGAAGAAATCAAGGAAACAAGCTAGGTAAGTTAAAATTTCTTTAATTCTCCTTGATACCTAGCTTACCCATGCTTTTGTTCTTGATTTCCATGGTTGAATATTGAGTTATCATGATGAATTCAATTCTGAAAAATGGGTATGGAAGAGGAATTGTTGTTGGAATAATTTGATTTTAGACTATGTTAGTGTTTAGGGATAGTTAAGCATGGTTATGAACAAAAACACAAAAGAAATATTCAATTTCTCTAGGGTTCCTTGTTGGCTGAACCATGAGGGCTGAATATCAATGGGGTATTGTTTTTATTTCAAGGAAAATGGCATGGAAAATGATGAAGTAAGGTGAAACGGTTATGTAGAAAAAATTCGATGCTAGTACACCAAATGACCAAATTTTTTTCTATAAGGAATTGTGAGGGTTCTAATGCTGAATTTGGCTTTATTTAAATGTATGTGGTAAATTAAGGTATTAGAGGAGAAATGAATTAATTTGGAGGTGATTTGGACACAATCGCCGATTAATCGGGTGATCGGTCAAATTTAATCGATATCGTGATTAAGCGGTAATCGGGTATATTTGTGCATTTACATATCAAGCATTAGTAGTTTAAATTAATTTATATCAATTTAGGGACAATATAGTAAATTCCTCAACTTTGTTATTTGTCAAGGTGGTGAGACATCCGGAAAAGGCAAAGGAATTGCGCCTGAGGACTATTAGTCAGAGTTCACCCGAAATCCGGATTTTTTGATACCTGTGAGTGGACTGCCTATCAAAATTGTTTTGGGAATATGACTGTTTTGAACAAAGTGTTTGAATGATTTTATGCAATTTTTCATGAAAATGAATGCCTTGGGAACAAGCTTTTGAGAAAAGGTTTATGCTATGAAATGTGGTTATTATAGATTTCTATGTGGCTGCATTATGTTGATATACATATATGCTTGAATATAATGTTGTGTAATTATGTTGACTCGGCTATGTGCGAGTAGGGAGTGTGCATAAGCCGAGGATGACCCGGTTATGTGCGAGTAGGGAGTGCGCATAACCCGGTGATGACCCGATTATGTGCGAGTAGGGAGTGCGCATAATCCGGTGATGACCCAGCCATGTGCGAGTAGGGAGTGCGCATGAGCTGGTGATGATGATGATGGGTTGGTGAGATGATGACGATGGGTATATACATATATATATATATATATACATATGTAAATGTGTGTGATATAGCAAATTGATGGACAATGATTTATGGTTGTAATGTACGTAAAATTTGACACATTATACTTTGAGAATTTTCATGAATGTTAGGTTGATTTTATTAGTTTAGCAGGATGGCTTTTGTTGAGTGAGGAAAAAAAATGTTTCTCTTGTTGCTTTGTTTTCACTGCATCGAAATTCATGCTCGCTGTAGCGAAAAACTCTGGGGTTTGGAGGGGTTTTAAATAGGAATGAACTAAATTGCATTGTTTGAAACAAGTGCATCATGATTTTAAATTTTTCCTAATTGTTGCTTGTTCCCTTCCTTGTTCACTCACTGGGTTTATACTCACCATTTTCAAATTCATGTTTTCAGATCACGAGGTAGCCGATAATTAGGACGAGGTGTCCTTGTAGATCTGTGTACATCTTCTGGTAGGTGTCTCGGCATTCGGTAGCTGTATATCCATCCGAGTCACTCCGCTGGAGGTCGAGTATTATTTTGTTATGTATAGATGAACTTAAATGTAAATTTTAAAAGAGTAATGCCAGTACGAGTTGGCAATGTATATTACTATTTTGACTCAAAGTCATGAAATACGACTTAGTGATAATAAATAGAATCATAAGTAAAATAAATAATAGGCTTGCTTGGGTTTAGTGGATTACGTCCATTGGACCCATGCGCCGGTCATGACCCGGAATTTGGGTCGTGACAGTATTGGTATCAGAGCCCTAGGTTTGTCTAGGTCCTAGAACTTCCTTTTTGTTAGTCCAGCGGAGAGTCGGGTCTTTATGTGGGAACTTCAGTTGTAAAGTGTGAACCGCGGCACATTTTACAACCAAATGACCGCATAGATTCCCTATCTTAGAAACCACCTGTTGCTTTAAGTATGATTATAATATGTGTTTAATAACAGGCGTTTGCTTTTGTCTAGGTAAGAATGCCGCCTAAGACACGAGCCGCCTCAAGACGGGCAGGGGAGCAAGATGTTCCCATTGAGATGGCAGATAGACCACGGGCATCCACCCAGAGAGGCCGAGGTAGACGTGGCAGGGTCACTAGGCCGGTGGGGTTGGATACGCCTGTGAGTAGGCAAGAAGAGGGACAGTCCTCAGGTGATGTAGATAGACACCCAGCTAGGGGTATTACTATTGAGGATTTGGCGGCAGGCCTACAGGGAGTTAACCGGGTTGTAGAGATGATGGCGACCCGCATGGAAGATATACAAAGGGTAGTAGAGGGGAGACCTACAGTACAAGAATCCCCTGGCTCCCAAGGACAGGCCGATCACCAACATCATGAGGAGGAGAGGGGACATCTAGATATTTCTCTTCCTGACTTTCTCAAGCTTAAGCCTCCAACATTTTCAGGGTCTGATGCATCGGAGAAACCCCAGGTTTTCTTGGATAAGATGGAGAAAATTTGTAAAGCCTTGGGATGTTCTAGTGTTCGGTCAGTTGAGCTAGCCGCCTTCCAATTAGAGGATGTGGCGCAGGAATGGTATAGCTCTTTATGTAGAGGCAGACCGACTAATGCAACACCGTTGGCCTGGAGTGAGTTTAGTGTAGCCTTCTTAGATCGATTCTTACCACTCAGTGTGCGTAATGCTAGAGCTAGAGAGTTTGAGACTTTGGTACAGACTTCAAGCATGACGGTGTCTGAGTATGACATCAAGTTCACGCAGCTAGCTCGTTATGCGCCCTATCTCGTTTCTACTGAGGAGATGAAGATTCAGAGGTTTGTGGATGGGTTAGTGGAGCCATTATTTAGGGCTGTGGCATCCCGAGATTTCACTACCTATTCTGCAGCAGTGGATCGTGCTCAACGCATCGAGATGAGGACCAGTGAGAGTAGGGCTGCGAGAGATAGAGCAAAAAGGGGCAAGACAGAGGGTTATCAGGGCCGTAGAGATTTCAGCAGTGGTGGTTCATCTTCTAGCCGTCAAGGTCCACAGAGGGACTCACGGTTACCTCAGCAGGGGAGTGACGCACCTGGTGCTAATATTAGGGTGGGACAGAGAACCTTCAGTTCTAGGAGGCAGCAAGATTCTAGACAGAGTAGTCAAGTCATTCGCTCTTGTGATACTTGTGGGAGACGACATAGTGGACGGTGCTTCCTTACTACAAAAACTTGTTACGGGTGCGGTCAACCTGGGCATATTAGGAGGGATTGTCCGATGGCACATCAATCACCAGATTCTGCTCGTGGTTCCACCCAGCCATCTTCATCTGCTCCGTCAGTTGCCGTCACATCTGGCCGGGAGGTTAGTGGATCGAGAGGTAGAGGTGCGGGTACTTCCTCTCAAGGCAGACCATCTGGGTCCGGACATCAAAGTTCTATTGGTAGAGGCCAAGCGAGGGTGTTTGCTTTAACACAGCAGGAGGCTCAAACATCCAATGCCGTGGTCTCAGGTATTCTCTCCGTTTGTAATATGAATGCTCGAGTACTATTTGATCCTGGTGCTACCCATTCTTTTATCTCTCCATGTTTTGCATCTCGGTTGGGTAGAGGTCGTGTTAGGAGAGAGGAACAATTAGTGGTGTCTACTCCTTTAAAGGAGATATTTGTGGCCGAGTGGGAATATGAGTCTTGTGTAGTGCGAGTCAAGGACAAAGACACTTCGGTGAATCTAGTGGTGCTAGACACCTTAGACTTTGATGTAATCTTGGGGATGAATTGGTTATCACCCTGTCATGCTAGTGTGGACTGCTATCATAAATTGGTTAGATTTGATTTCCCCGGTGAACCATCATTTAGTATTCAGGGGGATAGGAGTAATGCTCCAACCAATTTGATATCGGTCATATCTGCCAGAAGATTATTATGATAGGGTTGTATAGGTTACTTGGCTGTTGTAAAGGATAGTCAGGCAAAGATTAGAGATGTAACTCAAGTGTCGGTGGTGAAGGAGTTCGTGGATGTATTTCCTGAGGAGCTACCAGGTTTGCCTCCTGAACGGGAGGTTGAGTTTTGCATAGATTTGATTCCCGACACTAGACCTATATCCATACCCCCATATAGAATGGCACCTGCAGAGCTTAAAGAGCTTAAGGATCAGTTGGAGGATTTGTTGGATAAAGGCTTCATACGACCTAGTGTATCCCCATGGGGAGCACCAGTGTTATTTGTGAAGAAGAAAGATGGGTCACTTAGGCTGTGCATTGATTATCGACAGCTTAATAAAGTGACGGTGAAGAATAAATATCCTCTCCCAAGGATAGATGATTTATTTGATCAACTACAAGGAGCACAATGTTTTTCTAAGATAGATCTGCGATCTGGGTACCATCAGTTGAGAATCCGGAACGAAGATATACCCAAGACCGCATTTCGAACAAGATATGGGCACTATGAGTTCTTAGTGATGTCATTTGGGCTCACGAATGCTCCTGCAGCCTTTATGGATTTGATGAACCGAGTGTTCAAACCTTATTTGGATAAGTTTGTAGTGGTGTTTATTGATGATATTTTGATATATTCAAAGAGTCGAGAGGAGCATGAGCAGCATCTTAAGATAGTGCTCCAAATTTTGAGAGAACATCGATTGTATGCTAAGTTCTCCAAGTGTGAGTTTTGGCTCGAAAGTGTTGCATTCTTGGGGCATGTGGTATCTAAGGAGGGGATACGAGTTGATACAAAGAAAATTGAAGCAGTGGAAAAATGGCCAAGGCCAACATCAGTTACGGAGATTAGAAGCTTTGTGGGTTTAGCTGGCTATTATCGTCGCTTTGTGAAGGACTTCTCCAAAATAGTTGCCCCTTTGACTAAGCTGACACGTAAAGATACAAAATTTGAGTGGTCTGATGCTTGTGAGAATAGTTTTGAGAAGCTTAAGGCATGTCTCACCACAGCTCCAGTGTTAAGCCTGCCGCAAGGCACAGGGGGTTACACGGTGTTTTGTGATGCATCGGGGGTTGGTTTAGGATGTGTATTGATGCAACATGGGAAGGTGATTGCGTATGCATCTAGGCAACTTAAAAGGCATGAGCAGAATTACCCCATACACGATTTGGAAATGGCAGCAATCGTGTTTGCCTTAAAGATTTGGAGACATTACTTGTATGGTGAGACTTGCGAGATATACACGGACCAGAAAAGTCTGAAGTATATATTTCAGCAGAGGGATCTTAACTTACGGCAACGTAGATGGATGGAGTTGCTAAAGGATTATGATTGTACTATTCTTTATCATCCCGGTAAGGCCAATGTAGTGGCGGATGCTTTGAGTCGAAAATCAATGGGAAGCTTGGCACATATTTCCATTGGTAGGAGATCTTTGGTTAGAGAGATCCATAGCTTGGGAGACATAGGTGTGCGTTTGGAAGTTGCGGAGACAAATGCTTTGCTAGCACACTTTAGAGTGAGGCCTATCTTAATGGACAGGATTAAAGAAGCACAAAGTAAAGATGAGTTTGTGATTAAGGCCTTAGAGGATCCTCAGGGTAGGAAAGGAAAAATGTTTACTAAAGGCACAGATGGAGTGTTGAGGTATGGAACCAGACTTTATGTGCCTGATGGTGACGGGTTGAGGAGAGAAATATTGGAGGAAGCTCACATGGCAGCTTATGTGATACATCCAGGGGCTACAAAGATGTATCAAGATTTGAAAGAGGTGTATTGGTGGGAAGGACTTAAGAGAGATGTAGCTGAGTTTGTCTCCAAGTGCCTGGTTTGTCAGCAGGTTAAGGCCGAGCATCAAAAGCCTGCAGGGCTACTACAGCCATTACCAGTACCCGAGTGGAAGTGGGAACATATTGCTATGGACTTTGTAACGAGTTTGCCTCGAACCAGTGGGGGATATGATTCAATTTGGATAGTAGTGGACCGGTTAACAAAGTCAGCTCATTTTCTTTCGGTTAAGACTACTTATGGGGCTGCCCAATATGCTCGAGTTTATGTGGATGAGATAGTGCGACTACATGGTATTCCCATTTCTATAGTATCTGACAGAGGAGCTCAGTTTACTAGTAGGTTTTGGGGAAAGTTGCAAGAAGCATTGGGCACTAAGTTGGATTTTAGCACAGCTTTCCACCCTCAGACTGATGGACAATCTGAACGGACCATACAGACATTGGAGGATATGTTGAGGGCTTGTGTGATAGACCTTGGTGTCAGGTGGGAACAATATCTACCCTTAGTGGAATTTGCCTACAACAACAGTTTCCAAACTAGCATCCAAATGGCACCATTTGAGGCCTTATATGGACGAAGATGTAGGTCACCCATTGGATGGCTAGAGGTGGGAGAAAGGAAACTTTTGGGGCCTGAATTGGTGCAGGATGCAACCGAGAAAATACACATGATCCGTCAAAGGATGTTAACAGCACAAAGTAGACAGAAATCATATGCTGATAACCGACGGAGAGACTTGGAGTTCCAAGTAGGAGATCATGTATTTTTGAAAGTTTCGCCAACTAAAGGGGTAATGAGGTTTGGCAAGAAAGGGAAGTTAAGTCCTCGGTATATAGGGCCATTCGAGATCTTAGAAAAGGTTGGAGCAGTGGCTTATCGTTTGGCATTACCACCAGACCTCTCTAATATTCATCCTGTGTTTCATGTGTCCATGCTTAGGAAGTACAACCCAGATCCATCACATGTAATACGGTATGAAACTATTCAGTTGCAAGATGATCTAACCTATGAGGAACAACCGGTAGCTATCCTTGATAGGCAAGTTAAAAAGCTCCGTTCAAAGGATGTAGCCTCAGTGAAAGTGTTGTGGCGGAATCACACTAGCGAGGAGGTAACGTGGGAAGCTGAGGATGAGATGCGGACAAAGCATCCACACCTCTTCGATATGTAAAGGTAAGCCACTCTACATTGAATTTAAATTCGGGGACCGAATTTTTATTAGTAGGGGAGAATGTGAGACCCTGTCAAGCTCGATTAAAAGACGGTATTGTATCGAGTGGTACAACTAAGTTAAATCGAGCCTTGAACTAGTTCAAATAGAAATTCTAAGAGGAATTTGAAAATTTTAAAACCAACAGAATGACTTAGAATAGTGATTTGGAGTTCAAGGTCCAGTTTGGAGTCCATCAGAAAATTGACCAATTAGGGACAAAACGGTAATTTTACCATTTGATGAGTAAATGGAGATTTTTAGCCAAGATTTGATCACATTTGACCAAGAATAATTATATGAAATATAATTATGATTATTGGAGTATAAAATGATGTTTAGTAGTGAAAAATTGTGATTCCCGGTATTTATGGAGCAGAAGGGCAAAATGGTAATTTTGCCACTAGTGGACTAAACGAAAATTTTTTTTAAACAATTTTTGCCCCATTTGGTTAATATTGATCAATATTAGTGTTATTTTAGGTTGAAAAGTAGAAATAATGAGATTCCGATACATTTCGGAGTATAAGGGCAAAATCGTAATTTTTTTATCTCGGGGGCAAATCAGTAAAATTTTCGGCCCAGCACTTGTCAAGACCAAGGGATTTTAATTGTGGTAGGATTGGATAAATACCAGAATATTTGTGGTGGAAAATTAAGAAGAAAAAGTCAAAAAGTTAAAAATTTGGCCAATAAGCATGTGACACATGGCATGCTTGATTATTTTATTATTTTCTATAGAAATCAGCCCATTAAATCCCCAATTCCCTCACCATATTCGGCCTAGACATCCAGCAACCAGAAAAAAGGAAGAACAAAAGGAAAAACAAGAAAACCTAGGTGGAAATTCAAAGAAAAAGTGAAGAAATCAAGGAAACAAGCTAGGTAAGTTAAAATTTCTTTAATTCTCCTTGATACCTAGCTTACCCATGCTTTTGTTCTTGATTTCCATGGTTGAATATTGAGTTATCATGATGAATTCAATTCTGAAAAATGGGTATGGAAGAGGAATTGTTGTTGGAATAATTTGATTTTAGACTATGTTAGTGTTTAGGGATAGTTAAGCATGGTTATGAACAAAAACACAAAAGAAATATTCAATTTCTCTAGGGTTCCTTGTTGGCTGAACCATGAGGGCTGAATATCAATGGGGTATTGTTTTTATTTCAAGGAAAATGGCATGGAAAATGATGAAGTAAGGTGAAACGGTTATGTAGAAAAAATTCGATGCTAGTACACCAAATGACCAAATTTTTTTCTATAAGGAATTGTGAGGGTTCTAATGCTGAATTTGGCTTTATTTAAATATATGTGGTAAATTAAGGTATTAGAGGAGAAATGAATTAATTTGGAGGTGATTTGGACACAATCGCCGATTAATCGGGTGATCGGTCAAATTTAATCGATATCGTGATTAAGCGGTAATCGGGTATATTTGTGCATTTACATATCAAGCATTAGTAGTTTAAATTAATTTATATCAATTTAGGGACAATATAGTAAATTCCTCAACTTTGTTATTTGTCAAGGTGGTGAGACATCCGGAAAAGGCAAAGGAATTGCGCCTGAGGACTATTAGTCAGAGTTCACCCGAAATCCGGATTTTTTGATACCTGTGAGTGGACTGCCTATCAAAATTGTTTTGGGAATATGACTGTTTTGAACAAAGTGTTTGAATGATTTTATGCAATTTTTCATGAAAATGAATGCCTTGGGAACAAGCTTTTGAGAAAAGGTTTATGCTATGAAATGTGGTTATTATAGATTTCTATGTGGCTGCATTATGTTGATATACATATATGCTTGAATATAATGTTGTGTAATTATGTTGACTCGGCTATGTGCGAGTAGGGAGTGTGCATAAGCCGAGGATGACCCGGTTATGTGCGAGTAGGGAGTGCGCATAACCCGGTGATGACCCGATTATGTGCGAGTAGGGAGTGCGCATAATCCGGTGATGACCCAGCCATGTGCGAGTAGGGAGTGCGCATGAGCTGGTGATGATGATGATGGGTTGGTGAGATGATGACGATGGGTATATACATATATATATATATATATACATATGTAAATGTGTGTGATATAGCAAATTGATGGACAATGATTTATGGTTGTAATGTACGTAAAATTTGACACATTATACTTTGAGAATTTTCATGAATGTTAGGTTGATTTTATTAGTTTAGCAGGATGGCTTTTGTTGAGTGAGGAAAAAAAATGTTTCTCTTGTTGCTTTGTTTTCACTGCATCGAAATTCATGCTCGCTGTAGCGAAAAACTCTGGGGTTTGGAGGGGTTTTAAATAGGAATGAACTAAATTGCATTGTTTGAAACAAGTGCATCATGATTTTAAATTTTTCCTAATTGTTGCTTGTTCCCTTCCTTGTTCACTCACTGGGTTTATACTCACCATTTTCAAATTCATGTTTTCAGATCACGAGGTAGCCGATAATTAGGACGAGGTGTCCTTGTAGATCTGTGTACATCTTCTGGTAGGTGTCTCGGCATTCGGTAGCTGTATATCCATCCGAGTCACTCCGCTGGAGGTCGAGTATTATTTTGTTATGTATAGATGAACTTAAATGTAAATTTTAAAAGAGTAATGCCAGTACGAGTTGGCAATGTATATTACTATTTTGACTCAAAGTCATGAAATACGACTTAGTGATAATAAATAGAATCATAAGTAAAATAAATAATAGGCTTGCTTGGGTTTAGTGGATTACGTCCATTGGACCCATGCGCCGGTCATGACCCGGAATTTGGGTCGTGACAAACAGCTAAGAACTCATCAAAGTTAATAGATGAGTACTCCCTACCATTGTCTGTTATGAAGTTTTTAATCTTGCAACCTAATTTAATCTCAACTTGTGCCTTGAACTTCTTAAACATATTGAATGCCTAAGATTTGTATTTGAGAAAATAAATCCAATAGGAAATATTTGTTACCATTGAGTTATGCAATCCTTATTGGACCACATACATCAGAATGGATCAATTCAAGCTTCTCAAAGGTTCTCTTAGTACTTTTCAAAGGAAATGGTAGCCTTGTTTGCTTTCCTAGTTGGTAGCCTTCACAAATATTAGAGTGTTCATGTATAGAGGGTATTTTTGTCATTAAATTGTTAGATTTCAGTAACTTCATTGTAGAATAGTCACAATGCCTCAATCTCATATGCCATAACTTAAACACATCATAACCATCATTCTCAACAGCTTTTTTGACTCATGTGATACCAATCTAGAGGGAAACATCTATTTCTCATCTTGACAAACATTAAAACATTACTTGATGGCTCAATGATAGTGCATTCTTTGTTTTTAAACAATAAGGTATAGTCATTGTCAACCATTTAACCAACATTAAGTAAGTTTTGACATGCTTAAGGCATTAGAAAGACATTTAAGCCGTACTTGGTTCCTTTTGATGTTGAAACAAGAACTGTTCCTTTGCCAATAGCTTTCGAAAACTCTCTATTCCCAATTTCTATGCTTGCACATTGATTCTGATCAATTGTGGTGAACAAGGATGCGATAGGTGATATGTGGCTTGAACAAGCATTATCAATTAACCAGGTTTGATATGTCTTTCCCATTTTGCCCTTAAATGCCATAAACAACAACTCTTTTGTTGTCTCAGCTTCCTCTAATATTGTAACTTGTTGGTTTTGTTGAGTAGCCTTATTTTTGCATACCTTTTCCACATGAACAAGTTAATTGCAATTCTTGCACTTAACATTTGGCCTAAACTAATAATATTTTTCAGCACGGTTAGTCTTTTTGTAGTAAAAGCACACATCATTTCTGGTTTTCTTACCCTATTACCTCTGATTTGAAGTTGCAACCTTCTCTTTGTTCCTTTTATCATCTTGGAACCTTTTGTTGTTGTGTGAAAACCCCGACCTTCATAGACGTGTAGAGGAGGTAAACACGATGACGTGGATTAGGGGTAGTTCTATCATTTTCTTGGTGAGCTCTTAGAAGTGGGTTATTCTAATATTATTAAGGCTTAAGTAGGCCTAAGGAATAAATGAATGATGTATATAATAATGAAATAAACGAAGAAAATAGAATTAATGATAATTTCCACAATAGGGGCAAAATAGTCATTTTGGGTTTTGAGTCTAAATTTCTAAGTTTTCATGAACTCGAGTACCTCTAATCTATTGTGGACCTTTTCTCAGTGTCAAAAGAGTAAAAAGTTTGAGCCAAAGGGAAGAAGAAGGCAAAGTCAACTATGCAATGGCAT
The DNA here is from genome assembly GCF_053813885.1 of Theobroma cacao. Taxonomy (NCBI): domain Eukaryota; kingdom Viridiplantae; phylum Streptophyta; class Magnoliopsida; order Malvales; family Malvaceae; genus Theobroma; species Theobroma cacao. The sequence goes on from NC_142645.1 coordinate 33,548,109, forward strand.
TTTTATAAATAAGTGAAACTTTAGTCAACTTTAGAATAAATATCTAATTTTTCCAGCACTTTCTCCTCACTTCCAACATCTTCTATTTCTTCTTCCCATTTTTCCTCCCCATTTCAAGCTTTCCATCTTCCATGGAAGCCATCCTTTGAAACCTACATAACTTAATCAAATTAATTCCGATTCTCATGCTTTTGTACACTTTTTCACGGGATTCTTTGTGTTCTTTCACTTTTTCACCACAAAGATCCTTAAAAGTCTTTCCTCTGCACTTTCTCTCACTAGATAAAAATTTTAGAGAGAAAAACTCTTCAAATTAGCTTGAGAACAAACCTTAAAAGAATTTTCCCTCTTTAATCCTTACTAAACGATTCAACTACAAGTTCACCAAGGTGAGCAATGAGTTAGGTTTGATTTTTAAGTTGTTGATGAATAGCCAATAATTAGAATTATGGGTTGTTTTATTGTTGAAGGTTATTTATTTATTTCTAGTGTGACTAAAGTAGTGCAAACTAATGACTAGTCAAATGGTAATTGGAAACTAGTTAAGACTAACTAGTAAAGTTTGATTTAGGAAACAACTTTTGGAATATATTCATGTAAATTGAGTCAGTTGTGATGCTATTATGTGTGATAGGTTCCAACAAGACCCCACGTCTCCACTTGGAGCATTAGTGGAAGTTGAAGTCGATTAAAGAATCAACAAGGACATATGAGTGAACTTGCATTTAAAATGTTTTGGGACAAATGCATATGTATTTGAATGAATCACTTGAAAATTTTTATTTGACTTTTCTTTAAAATATGCATGGGAACAAGCCTTTGATGAAACGTCCTTACATTGTGAAATGTGTAATGTGATGAATCCATGTGTTTTCTATATTATGTGAAAAGTAATAATGTGAAAAGATTTTTTTTTTTACATGTTGATATGTATGTTATGCCTTGGAAGGTAACATTGCATGATAACTGCAACCATGCGTGTGCGGTGTGGCAGTGCACATGACGGTAATGGTACGGTGCGGTGTGTGAGTGCACCTGATAATATTTGCTGTGTGCGGTGTGGGAGTGCACACAACGGTGATGGTGAGGTGTAGTGTAGGAGTGCACCTGATGATGATATTATAATGTGCGGTGTGGGAGTGCACATGATGACCTAGCTATGTTCGATGTGGGAGTGTACATGAGCTGAGGGGGTCGGTAGTTGTATATATGTTATAGAGAGGTTAAGGAAATAAAATGTGATTGCATTGAATGTTGAAAATTGTTAAATACGTTCAAATTGATTTTCGTTGCAGTAGGAACAGATTTTCGTCGCAGTAAAAATCCCCTTAATTTTATCTGCCTTGAATTTTGCTGCAGCGTGAATGCATTCTTACTTCAGCAAGAAACTCTCAGGTGGTTTCCTGCCTTGATTTTCGCTACAGCAAAATTGTATTCTCGCTGCAGCGAGAAACTCTCTGTCTTGTTGGAAATCTGCTGCATGTTCTCACTCTTTAACTTCATTGTTGATCATGGATCTTTCAATACTAAGGCATTAAATAATCAAGGGTTGAATTGAGGGGTTTTCGCAAGGAATTGAGCTCAACAGCATTGTTTTCAACATAAGTGCATCATGTTTTCTAAAACTTCTCGCATTGTTTACTTGTTCCCTTTCTATGTTCACTCACTGGGTTTATACTCACTTTTTTCAACTTCATATTTTCAGATTCTGAGGCAGTTGGGACCTAGATTGAGGTGTCCACTTGTTTTCACCTTTTTGGTAAGTGCCATGGCATTCAGTAGCTGTACCTGTACCTATACCTAGAGTCACTCCATTAGTAGTCAAGGGTCTTTTGCATGTGTACATGTACACGTAATGTAAATTGCTAAGACCGACATTATAAACAATATACGTATATTTTGATTGATGAGTCCACTATGAGTTAGCAATGGATGACCTTTTTTTTTGGGATGATACAAATATAAGTATTTGATTGGCATGATATATTAATGAAATACTTATAATTGAGAATTAAGAATTGTGGCTTTAGGAATGATGATGTGTGATTGATAGAATGATAAACAGGATCATACAAAAAGGCTTGCTTGGGCTTAGTGGGCTATGCTCATTGGGCCTATGCACCAGTCATGGCTCAAGATTTGGGCTGTGACAAAATTGGTATCCTAGCCAAGTTGGTCTAAGTCTTAGGATTCTTATTATTAGTCCAGCAGAGTATCGGGTCTTTATGTGGAAACTTCGGTTGTGAATTGTGAACAATGGCACATTTTACAACCAAGAAACCGCATATATTCCCTATTCTAGAAACCACCTTTTCCCTTAAGTATGATGGTAAAATGTGTTTAATAACAGATGTTTGCTCTTGTCTAGGTAAGAATGCCACGTAAGACATGAGCTATCTTGTGAGACCTTCACCTTTATAGACTCGTAAAGGGAAGTATATTCGATATCCCTTATCAGGGGTAGTTTCGTCATTTTCTTAGTAAGCCCATAAAAGTAAGATTTTTAAACAATATTATGGCCTAAGTAGGCCTAAGGCATAAATGGATGGTGAAATTAGGGATAAAATGGAATGGAAACCAAAATTTTGATGATTTTCACGATAGGGGCAAAATGGTCATTTTTCACTTTGAGTTAAAATTTTAAGTTTTTATGAACCCGAGTATGTCTAGACCATTATGGACCTTGTCTTAGTGTCAAAAGAGCAAAAAGAGTGCATAAAAGATTGAAAGAGAATAAGTTAATTGATGGAGGGGCAATTTGGTAATTTCAAGGGAATGGATAAATTTGTGCTATAAATATCTTATTTCCAGTAGCTTCTTCTCCCATTTTTCTAGCAGCTTGTCTTCTTCTTCTTCTTCTCTTTCACGTTGCTTCCAACCTCCATGGAAGCTTGATCTGGAGCTTGCATAATTTTCTCTCTCTAGCTCAAGTTTTCATACCTTTGAGCCCTTTTGACTAAAACCCTTGTATTCTTTCACTCTCTCACTTCAAAACCCTTGGTAAAGCTTATTTCCATACTTTCTCTCACTGGTTGGGCGTTCTAAAGAGAGAAAGAGAGAATTACCCCATTGATTTAAAAGCTATTGGAAGGGAATTCAACTACAAAGGAACCCTAAGGTAAGTGATGCACTAAGCTTGGTTTTTAGTTGTGGATAATGGCTAGAAATTTAGATTATGAGCTTTTTTATTGTTGAGGATGTTCATTCATTTTATAGTGATTTAGATAGTGAACATAAATAGCCATTTAAAGTGGCAATTGAAGGTTAGCTAAGAGATAGCTTTTAGGGTTTATAGTATGTGAATTAACATAATGGTGATGTTAATGTGATGGTAGGTTTGAAGGAAGCCCCATCATCCCATTTGGACAATTAGGGGAATTTGAGTCATCTAAAGGCTCAACAATATACCGGTGAATAGACTGCCTATCAAAATTGTTTTGGGAATATGATTGTTTTGTACAAAGTGTTCAAATGATTTTATACAACTTTTCTAAAAAATGAATGCCTTGGGAACAAGCTCTTGAGAAATGGTTTATGCTATGATATGTGGTTATTATGGATTTCTATGCAGCTGCATTATGTTGATATACATATATGTTTGAATATAGTGTTGTGTAATTATATTGACTCAGCTATGTGCGAGTAGGGAGTGCGCATAAGCCAATGATGACTCGGTTATGTGAGAGTAGGGAGTGCGCATAACCCGGTGATGACCCGGCCATGTGCGAGTAAGGAGTGCGCATGAGCTGATGATGATGATGATGATGGGATGGTGTGTATGATGATGATGAGTATATACGTATACATATATACATATGTAAATATGTGTGTTATAGGAAATTAATGGATAATGGTTTATGGTTGTAATGCATGTGAAACTTGACATGTTAAACCTTGGGATATTGTTATGTGTTACATGTTGGTTTGGACATTTCAGCAAGGTGGTTTTCCTTTTGGAAGAAGGGCAAATTTTGCATTGGTGCCCTGTTTCTAGCTGCAGCGAGAAACCCTCGGGTTTTGGAAGGGTAGGCTGGCCGGAAACTTGCTACAGCGAGAATGACTCTATAGCTTCTCGCTGCAGCGAAATTCATTCTCACTGCAGCAAGAAACTTTCTATTTTTGGGTTTCAATTTCGCTGCAGCGAGATTTAATCTCACTGCAGTGAAAAACTCTTTGTTTTTGTCTCCTATCTTGTCCAATTGCTGCCCTATATTTCATTTCTTTGATACCATATCTGAGCAATGACTTCCAACATTAAGGACTAAATGAGTTAAGTTTAAAATGAGGAGGTTTAGTGAGAAACCCTCGGCCAGTTGAGAAACCCTCATTCGGCTAATAGCTTAATCTCAACGTCGCTGCAATGAAAATTCATTCTCGCTGCAGCAAAGAATCATTGTCGTATTTGACTTGCTTACGTATCATTGAAGCTTTCATTCTTCAAATGGTTCATTGTGTATGGATTCATATCTTCAAATGATTAATCATTTAAGGGCTTGATGAGGGGTTTTTAATATGAATGGAACTAAATTGCATTGTTTTGAAATAAGTGCATCATGATTTTAAATTCTCCCTTGTTGTTGCTTGTTCCCTTCCTTGTTCACTCACTGGGTTTATACTCACCATTTTCAACTTCATGTTTTCAGATCACGAGGCAGCCGGTAACTAGGATGAGGTGTCCTTGTAGACTTGTATACATCTTTTGGTAGGTGTCTCGACATTTAGTAGCTGTACATTCGTCTGAGTCCCTCCGTTGGAAGTCGAGTATTATTTTGTTGTGTATAGACGAACCTAATGTAAATTGTTAAGATAAATGTTGTAGACAATGTATTTACACTTGTTTGGTATGCCAGTATGAGATGGCAATGTGGAGTATTATTTTGATTCTAAGTTATGAAATGTGACTTAGCAGTTTATGATGGAATGATGAACATGTTAGATTAATAGGCTTGCTTGGGCTTAGTGGACTACGTCCATTGGGCCCATGCTCCGGCCACGGCCCGAAATTTGGGTCATGACACGCCTCGAGAAGGATGGAGGAGCAAGATACCCTTAATGAGACGACGGGTAATTCACAGCCTCCCATCCTTAGAGGGTGAGGTAAACGTGGCGAAGCCACTAGGTTAGTGAAGGAGGATACGTCTGTGAGCAAACATGAGGAGGAATAGTCTTTATATGATGCGGATAGACACCTAATTGGGAGCATTACCATCGAGGACTTGGTTGTAGGTCTACAGGGAGTTAATAGGGTTGTGGAGATGATGGCAACCCGTATGGATGACATACAGAAAATAGTATATGGGAGACATGCAGTGCAAGTGTCCCCTAGCTCACAAAGACAGACGGATTACCAACATTTAGAGCTTGAGAGGGGTCATGTAGAGGTTTCACTTCCTGATTTCTTGAAGCTTAAGCCTCCGTTGTTTACTGGGTCTGATGCATCGAAGAAACCCCAAGTTTTCTTAGACAAGATGGAAAAAATTGTGATGCCCTAGGATGCTCTAGTGCTAGATCAATTGAGCTAGCCGCTTTTTAATTAGAGGATGTGGCATAAGAGTGGTATGGCTCCCTGTGTAGAGGTAGGCCGACGGGTGCAACACTGTTGACTTGAAATAAGTTTAGTACAGCTTTCTTGAATCAATTCTTACCCACCAGTGTACGAAATGCAAGAGTTAGGGAGTTTGAGGCATTAGTATAGACCCTAGTTATGATAGTGTCAGAATACGACATCAAATTCACACAGTTGGCTCAGTTTACGCCCTATCTAGTTTCTACAGAAGAGATGAAGATTTGAAGATTTGTGGATGGGCTAGTGAAGCCATTGTTTAGGGCTGTAGCATCCAAGGATTTTGATACCTACTCTGCAGCCGTGGACTGCGCTCAGCGGATTGAGATGAGGAGCAGTGAGAGTAGGGTTGCAAGGGATACAGTCAAGAAGGCCAAGACAGAGGGCCATCAAGGTCGTAGAGACTTCAGTAGTGGTATTTCATTTTTTGACCATCAAGGGCCACAGAGGGACTCACAGTTACCTCAACAGGGGAGTGATTTGAATAGTGCCAGCATTGGATTAGAACAGAAAACCTTCAATGTTGGGAGGTAGCAAGATTCAAGCCAGGGTAGTCAAGTTATCAATCGTTGCAATATATGTGAGGGACGACATAGAGGAAGATGCCTCCACGCTATAAGAGTTTGTTTCTTGTGTGGTCAACCTAGACATATAAAGAGGAGTTGCCCGATGGCTCATCAATTATAAGGATCTACTTATGGCTCCACCCAGCTAGCTTTGTCTGTTCCTTCAGTAGCTGCCTCATCTGATCGGAAGGTTAGCAGATCGAGAGGTAAAGGTGTTGTTACTTCCCCTCAGAGTAAGCTGTCTGGGTCTGGACGTCAGAGTTCTGCTAGTAGGGGCCATGCAAAGCTATACGCCTTAACCCCATAGGAGGCTCAGACATCCAATGCAGTGGTCTCAGGTATTCTTTCTGTTTGTAATATGGATGCTCGAGTATTGTTTGATCCTGGTTCTACCCACTCCTTTGTTTCTCCACGTTTTCCACTTTGGTTGGTTAAAGATCATGTTATGAGAGAAGAACAGTTAGTGGTGTCTACCCCTTTAAGGGATATATTTGTGGCAAAACGGGAATATAGGTCTTGTGTAGTTTAGGTCAAGGACAAAGATACGTTGGTAAATCTAGTGGTATTAGACACTTTAGATTTTGACGTGATCTTGGGAATGGATTGGCTATCACTCTGCCATGCCAGCGTGGACTATTACCATAAATTGGTTAGATTTGATTTTTCAGAAGAGCCATCATTCAATATTCAAGGGGATAGGAGTAATGCTCCAACCAATTTAATATTCGTCATGTTTACTAAAAGGCTATTAAGATAGGGTTGTCCAAGTTACTTGGATATTGTGAAAGATACCCAAGCGAAGGTCGGGGATATAAACCAAGTGTCAGTAGTGAGTGAGTTTGTAGATGTATTTCCAGAAGAATTACTAGGTTTACCTCCTGAGCGGGAGATTGAATTTTGTGTAGACTTGATTTCGAATACTAGGCCCATATCCATACCCCCATACCAAATAGCACCGACAGAGCTTAAGGAATTTAAGGATCAGTTAGAAGATTTGTTAGATAAAGGTTTCATCCGCCCTAGCGTCTCACCATGGGGAGCACCGGTACTATTTGTAAAGAAGAAAGATGGGTCACTTAGATTGTGTATTGATTATCGACAGCTTAGTCAAGTGACGGTGAAGAATAACTACCCCCTTCCAAGAATAAATGATTTATTTGACCAACTACAAAGAGCACAATATTTCTCTAAGATAGATCTACAATCTGGGTACCATCATTTAAAGATCAGGAAGGAAGACATACCAAAAATAGCATTTCGAACAAGATATGGGCATTATGAGTTTTTAGTAATTTCATTTGGACTTACGAATGCCCCTGCGACATTTATGGATTTGATGAATCGAGTGTTCAAGCCTTATTTGGACAAGTTTGTGGTGGTATTCATTGATGATATCTGGATATACTCTAGGAGTAGAGGGGAGTATGAGCAACACCTTAAGATAGTGCTCCAAACTCTTAGAGAACATCAATTGTATGCCAAGTTCTCCAAGTGTGAGTTCTGGCTTGAAAGTGTTGCATTCTTAGGACATGTGGTCTCCAAGGATGGAGTACAAGTCGACCCAAAGAAAGTTGAGGAAGTGGAAAAGTGGCCAAGGCCAGCATCAATTACAGAGATTGGGAGCTTTTTGAGTTTGGCCGGCTATTATTGTCTTTTTGTGAACGATTTCTCCAAAATAGCTGCTCCTCTGACTAGGCTGACACATAAGGATACAAAATTCATGTGGTCAGATGCTTGTGAAGATAGCTTTGAGAAGCTTAAGGCTTGTTTTACCACAGCTCTAGTATTAAGCCTACCACAAGGCACATGGGCTTATACAGTATTTTGTGATGCATCACGAGTTGGTTTAGGGTGTGTATTAATGCAGCATGGGAAGGTGATTGCATATGCATCAAGACAACTTAAAAGGCATGAGCAAAATTACCCTGCACACGATTTGGAGATGGCGGTAATTGTGTTTGCCTTAAAGATTTAGAGACATTACTTGTATGGTGAGACTTGCGAGATATATACAGATCATAAAAGCTTAAAACATATATTTCAACAAAGGGATCTTAACTTGCGGCAATATAGATGGATGGAGTTGCTTAAGGATTATGACTGTACTATTCTCTATCATCCCGGTAAGGCAAATGTAGTGGTGGATGCCTTAAGTCAAAAATCGATGGGGAGTCTAGCATATATATCTGTAGATAAGAGATCTTTGATTCGGGAGATGCAGAGCTTAGGAAATATGGGTGTGCATTTTGAAGTTTCAAGGACAAATGCATTGTTAGTGCATTTTAGAGTTAGACCTATCTTAATAGACTGGATTAGAGAAGCACAAAGTAAAGATGAGTTCGTAGCTAAGGCCTTCGAAGACCCTCAGGGAAAAAAAGGAGAAATGTTTACTAAAAGCACAAATGGAGTATTGAGGTATCGAACCAGACTTTATGTGCCTGATAGTGATGGATTGAGGAGAAAAATATTAGAGAAGGCGCATATGGCAGCGTGCGTGGTACATCCGAGAGCCACAAAGATGTATCAAGATTTAAGGGAAGTATATTGGTCGGAAAGACTAAAGAAAGACGTAGCTGAGTTTGTTTCTAAGTGCTTAGTTTGTCAGCAAGTGAAGGCAGAGCACCAAAGGCCCGTAGGGCTACTACAGCCATTATTGGTACCCGAATGGAAGTGGGAGCATGTTGGAATGGACTTTATACTGGGCTTGCCTCGAACTAGTGGGGCCTATGACTCGATTCGGATCATAGTAGACCAATTAACGAAATCAGCTCATTTTCTTCTAGTTAAAACTACATACAAGGCTGCCCAGTACACTCGAGTTTATGTGGACAAGATAGTATGACCACATGGTATCCCCATTTCTATAGTATCTGACAGAGGGACACAGTTCACCAGTAGGTTCTGGGGAAAGTTACAAGAAGTGTTGGGCACTAAGCTGGATTTTAGCATGGCTTCCCACCCTCAGACTGATGGGCAATCTGAACGAACAATACAAACATTGGAAGATATGCTGAGGGCATGTGTAATAAACCTTGCAATGAAGTGGGATCGGTATCTACCCTTAGTGGAGTTTGCTTACAACAATAGCTTTCAAGCTAGTATTCAAATGACACCATTTAAGGCATTATATGGATGGAGGTGCAGGTCATCCATTGGGTGGCTAGAGATAGGAGAAAGGAGACTCTTAGGGCCAGAATTGGTACAGGATGCCACCTAGAAGATACGCATGATTCGACAGAGGATGTTATCAGCGTAAAGTAAACAAAAGTCATATGCTGATAACAGATGGAGAGACTTGGAGTTTCAAGTGCGGGATTATGTATCTTTGAAGGTCTCACCAACAAAAGGGGTAATGAGGTTCGGTAAAAAGGGAAAATTAAGTCCTCAGTATATAGGACCCTTTGAGATCTTAGACAAGGTTGGAGCAGTGGCATACTGTGTCACGACTCGAAACCTCCCTTGGGCCCATGACAACAGCCCCGATGTCTCGATTGACACTCATTATCTGGAATGCCAATCGGAACCCCGCAAGGCTTACGTATCAGTTTCTTGCCTTTTTTGTGAGCAATCGTTGTTAAACATTTCATTTTAAACAATTACCAGTCATTTCCAGCTCAAGTAAATCAAAAGACAAAAATTATTTTATTTTATTTTTTTAAAAAGGATTTATAGGCAAATATTACAAAATATTGATTAAAATATAGCATTTTTATATAAAACAATATTTATAGAAACACCTGTAAGTAATCTTTTGTAACGTGGAAGTAAAATAAATTCATACATACAATAATTTACAAAGTTATAATGTACAATAATAATTATAATAACAAGTGGCCCATAAATACACCAAGTGTTGGTGATAGTAATCTACTATTTGTGAGATAGAGGGGTTAACTGGAATCCTCGACAAAATCGGGTATCTACAAGCTACCACAGCCCTGAAATATTTGGAAAGGAGGTGGGTGAGATTTTACAATCCTAATGAGTAAACAAACATTATTATAAATATCTAAAGGCGAGTAAAATGGAGGCAAGTTTAAACAACAAATCACAAACCATTTCATAAGGTTTTCAATTTATTTCTTAAACCATAAAATATTTGTAATTTACCAAAACAGTTGTTAAGGCTTATGACTTTTATTAGAAATAGGGCTCAAGCCAAAAACTAGTCCTCGGGGATACCTTGGTCGAGGCATTTAACCGAGTCCGCCAAGGTTGTTAAGATATTTACATGTTAAACACATGTTAGTTTTGAAAACAAGCCGTTCCTTGGTGTTGGCTGAGTTACACATTCACGTGGGGGTTCGACGTGAAGTGAGTTCTAACACTACCCATAGGAGTTACCCTCCTCGCCTCTACAACCGAAGTAACTATGCAACTGGGTTTACTGTACCCCTCTAACAGGCAGTCTACTGAAACCCGTCACTGTAGTGACTAAACCTACCAATTTTAATAAAATTTTGATAGTATAACGTGGCTTTTATTTATTTATCCAGCCTGCATAGTAAAAGTCAACTTACATAAATTCCCAATGCAATTATAAAATATAGCCACATATACTCATATATCATAAGCCATTCATAGGAAAATATATTTTTCAAGACAATTGGTAGCCTCCAATTACTCAATTTCATGATCAAAAGTTTCTTATTTTAGATAATCAACACAATATATTTATTTGTCACATTTATTTCTAAAACATCAAAAGTCCCATTTTAATCTCATTTTCGTTTCATAAAATACGTAAAGAGTATTTAAAAATAAACTCTAGATAATTTACAATAATAATAGGTTTACTCACAGTTTGTACAAATTAAATGCTTTCTAGGTGCCCTGATCACTGTTCATCGGGTACGACTTTTTTGCCTTTACCGGAAGGCTCTCCTCCTAGACACATTGCAAAAATTACACAATTCACCACATTGATGCTAAATCACTATATAATTGACTTAAATCCTATACTAATGCATGGTATGAAATGCAATAGCCTAAAACGGCTTAAACGCGGTATTAACCTATTTTTGGCACTTTACCCGATAAATTACTAACGTGCTCCATTTTAGCTCTAAATTGTCCCATTTTCTCTCCAACATTTCTAACCATTAAATATCAGCCAATAACCCTCTAAAATCACCAAAATCAGCTCACATTCCTCCTTGGAAAATTCGGTAAAAAATAGGACATTAACTCAGTTAATTTTCCACTTTGTTTTTCTATCACATTTAACAATTTTTCATCATTTTCTCTTCATTTCTCTTAGAATAAAAATCAGTTCATCATCATTGTACATCACTAAATATTCGGTCAAGGGTGGGTATTGTGAGAATTTCATGCTTTCTTGCCCCATTTGATTTCTACACATTTAACTAACTAAAACTACCAATTTAACTAAGAATCAAAACATAAAAATTTCAAAATCCTTCCCCTTGAAATTCAGCCAGCCCTTGGTATCACCTTTTGATCTCTCTCCTCAAGCATGCTAAATGGAAACAAAGGCATAGGAAAGGTAGAAATCAAGCTAAAGTCAAAAAATCTTACCGTTAGACGCGTAAACGGACGAAAAACGCAAATTCCCCTTTGAATTTTCTAGTTTTCCTTTGGTTTTTCTCTTTTCTTCCTTTCCTCTCCATTTCCTCTCTTATTTTCTCCTTGTGGCCGACCATCACCTGATGTGGGGTTTAAATGGGCTGATTTTCCTTTAAAATAATATTAAATCATTAAAAGGGCCATGTATCATTTTTTCATTGGCCCGTTTTTAAAATTTCATCCTTTAAACTTAAGTTTTTTCACCACTTAAAATACCATAGTTATTCATACCAAAAATAAATATATCCTATGATTTTGGCAAGTTTTGGGTGGTGAAAATTACGGTTTTACCCCAGGGCGATAAAATTATCGTTTTGCCCCTATGTTCCGAAAATTACCGGAATTGAAATTTTTCACTTCCTATCATTAAATTATACTCCAAATTGTTAATCTTGGTCAAAAATTTCACTCCATGATCAAATTATTATCTTAGGTGGCAAAATAACGATTTTACCCCTGAACATCAAAATTTTCAATTTTTCCCGAAATGAACCCTCGAACTCCAAACAATCATTTTTAGTCATTCCTGGACTGTAAAATATTAAATTTCATCATATGATTCCTATTTGAACTAGTTCGAGATTAAATCAACTCAAGTGTACTGTTAGATACAATATCGGGTTTCGTCTATTCTTAGGGGCTTTCCTAGCGTAATAACATGCTACTCAGTGCATGTATGTCATGACATGTGTTTATAGGGTTAAGTTTTACATACTGTTTGGCACTACTGCTGGACCTCTTAAATATGCATCCGGTGTTTCATGTGTCAATACTTAGGAAGTATAACCTGGATCCATCTCATGTAATACGATATGAAACCATTCAGTTGAGAGATGACTTAACCTATGAAGAGCAACTGATGGCTATCCTTGATAGGCAAGTCAAAAAGCTCCGTTCAAAGGGTGTAGCCTCAGTGAAAGTGTTATGGCAAAACGACACTAGTGAAGAGGTAACGCGGGAAGCTAAAGAGGAGATGCGAACAAAGTATCCGCACCTCTTTAATACGTAGAGGTATGCTACTTTATAGTTAGGTTTAAATTCAGGGACCGAATTTCTTTTAGTGGGGGAGAATGTGAAAACCTTGACCTTCATAAGCATGCAGCGGAGGTAAACACGATGACATGGATTAGGGGTGGTTCTGTCATTTTCTTGGTAAGCTCTTAGAAGTGGGTTTTTCTAATATTATTAAGGCCTAAGTAGGCCTAAGGAATAAATGAATGATGTATATAATAATGAAATAAACAAAGAAAATATAAATAATGATAATTTTCACTATAGGGGTAAAATGGTCATTTTGGGTCTCGAGTATAAAGTTTTAAGTTTTCATGCACTGGAGTACCTTTAATCTATTGTGGACTTTTTCTTAGTGTCAAAAGAGTAAGAAGTTTGAGCCAAAGGGAAGAAGAAGGCAAAGTCAACTATGCAATGGCATTTTTGTAAATAAATAAAACTTTAGTTAACTCTAGGATAAATAGCTAATTTTTCCAACACTTTCTCCTCACTTCCAACATCTTCTTCTTCTTCTTCCCACTTCTTCTCCCTATTTCAAGCTTTCCATCTTCCTTGGAAGCCATCCTTTGAAACCTCCATAACTTTCTTAAATTAACTTCAATTCTCATGCTTTTGTACACTTTTTCATGGGATTCTTTGTGCTCTTTCAATTTTTCACCTCAAAGATCCTCAAAAGTCTTTCCTCCACATTTTTTCTCACTAGCTGAACATTTTAGAGAGAGAGACTCTTCAAATTAGCTTGAGAACAAACCTTAAAAGAATTTTCCCTCTTTCATCCTTACTAAAGGATTCAACTACATGTTTACCAAGTGTCGTAACGTTCAGGTTCGGGAACCCGACCGCTAGACGTGCGGTGATTTGGAAGTCGCCACCAATCTTTTTTCTAGGTGTGATTGGCCACCCTATTTTGTTCTTCTCGATGAAATCCTAAATTAATTTTAGGTCTGTCAAAAGAACAATAAACTGATCTACGTATATTTTATATTTGAGTTTGGGAGTACGGTTACACACAGGGAAGGGTTAGCACCCCCGTGATGCCCATTCCACGAATGGTACTATTTAATCTTAAGTTATCCTATTATAGCCTACTTTTGATTTTATTCCTATATTTTCTTAATCCTTGCTTATTAACTAACTTTTATCAAGTTGGCTGATTGAATCTTTTATTTGGTTTTACATATACACATGATGCAAGCGTAAAATGATGTCATGATTTGTTTGCTTTAAATAATGGGGTCGATAATCTTTTATTGGAAAATCATTCGAAGACCATCCCAATGCTTTGGTGAAGTCTCAAAATTTTCCTCACCTAGAGATATCCCCGAAAAAACTCATCTCTACATGCTCCTCGGGGAAATCCTATCCTCGGAATTCCCACCCTATCAACAAGATAAATGTGGCATGCTATGATAGTATAAAATGATGATATCTACATGACCGCTTTTATTAATTTAGTTAGTTCGTAATTCATATAACAATATGTTTAATAATTTAAGGTGATTTATTGCCTTATTTATATATTTATTATTTATTATTATTATTATTATTATTTTATTTTATTATTATTTTTTCTGATGTATATTATTTTAAACAACAATTATTCGAACTAATGGGTATTGGAGTATAGAATTCGGATTTATCCCGATGCTTCGATGAAAATCTGTCTCGAACTCCGCACCTAAGAAATCCACCAGAAAGAGGCAACTCTTTGCCTTTTTTAGGTGAAATCACTCAAATAATCAGTTTTTTTATATATATTTATTTCTTATTATTTTTATATTTGTATCATGATTTTTTTACTATTTTTTATTATATATTTCCAAGTATTTATTTATAACATGAATATTTTTTCTTTCTTTTTCTTATTCTTCTCATTTGCTTATTATTATTATTATTTTTAACTAAACTAAATCTATTATTGGTTTTCTTACTATTTATTTACTTATTATATATATATATATATATATGTCCTTCTAAACTATGCATTTTTACTATTATTTTTATTATTATTACTATTATTATTATTATTTATTTATTTATTTATTTATTGTATTTATTTTGATTTTCTAACATTAAAATAGGCATTCATATTACATATATATATATATAGCCTTTCCTAATATGGTTTAAATTATAACAAAAAAATGCATTTTATTTAACAAAATGGGCTAGACCCAAAATCAATTGAAACAAGCCCAAACCAAAGAGAAGGATTATACCTTTCCGAGCTCAGATTGGCCCAGGTCAATGACCCACAAAAGGCCCAAAATTGCACCACAAAATTCGCTCAGTAGGCTCGCAATACTACTATTCAAAATGCATCGTTTGGTGCTTGTGACATTGCTCTATACGGCACCGTTTAGGCCTTAAACCTTTCAGTTCCCCACTCCACTAAAACAGTGTCATTTGGTTCTCTTACACCTAGGTATAAAACCCCCTTTTTGGCCTTTTCTCTTATTTTCACCTTCCTTTTTCTCTCTCTAGCTGGTCACCCTCTCCCTTCTTTCTAAAATTTTCTTTTTCTCTTTCTCCTCAAACTAGCCGATCACTCTTTCTCTTTTCTCTAACCGACGACACCCCAAATCTCCCTCATTTTCTAGCCGGTGACACCCCAAATCTTTTCCGATGGTACCCCAAATCCCCTTCCTTTTCTAGCCAGCGTTACCCAAGGACTCTTCTTTCATAGCTGACAACCCCCAAGCTCTTTTCCTCCTAATCGGCGCCGACCCACCTTACCCACTCTAAACTGGTGGCTCACCCAAGGACTTCTCCCTCCAAAACCGACAGTAGCCACCTAAACATTTGCTCTAAGCTTCAACCAACAAACCCAAAAAACTTACTTCTAAAAACCTAAACCAAAAAAGAAACACAAAACTCACTCTATTTCTCTCATTTCATTGTGCATTTTCAGTTGATTTCTTTTAATCTTTTTTTTTTGTTATTGTGGTTATGTTGCTGCTAGGACACTTAGGTTTTTTTGATTTGTAGTTGTTGTTGTTGGGTTGGATCTATTTTCTTATTTCTGGAAAAATTCTTTTTGTTTTTGAATCGTTTTCTCTTTGGTTTTTTTTTTTTGGCTACGTTTTTTGGCTTTTCCAAAACTCTGCCTGCTCTAGAATTTTTTAAGGTTCTTATAGAACCCAGTTGTCAAAATTTTTGGACAATCAGAGAGGGCAATCATGCTTTGTTCAACATGAATTGCAAATGGGTGCCTTCAAGTCAAAAACAAATCTGCTGGAAGTGATCTTCAAATCTCGGCCGCCGGAAGAGCATTTAATGCTCCGTATTTTGTTGACTATGGAGGTCGTGTGGGTGCTTCGGCCTTTTCTTTTTCTTAATTTTTTATTTTATTTTATTTTTTATTTTATTTTATTTATTTTATTATTTTATATATTATATTATTGTTTATTTTTATTTTTTAGTTCATTTTGAATGGGTGTCTACAATTGCCCCTCTTTGTACATTCTTGAGAATCAAGAATAGTGCAAAGACGTAGACACCACATTCGACTTATCTCAAAGCTAGTTGATTTAAGCAAATTCGATCTAGGCTTGACCTATCTCAAAACAGATTTGATTTTAAAAATGAAATTCCTAGTCTTGACCTAGGTTCGGAAAATGAAATTTCTAAGCTTGATTTAAGCACGACCTATTTGAAAATAGGTTCGATTTAAAAATTGAAATTCCTAGACATAATCTAGGCTCGACTTATCTCACAACAGGTTCGATTTAAAAATTGAAATTCCTAGGCTTAATCTAGACTCGACCTATCTCCCAACAGGTTCGATTTAAAAATTGAAATTCCTAGACTTAATATAGGCTCGACCTATCTTCAAAACATGTTCGATTTAAACATTGAAATTTTAAAAATTGAAATTCCTAGACTTAATCTAGGCTCGAACTATTTCAAAATAGGTTTGATTTAAAAATTGAAATTCCTAGACTTAATCTAGGCTCGACCTATCTCAAAACAGGTTCGATTTAAAAATTAAAATTTATAGACTTAATCTAGACTCGACCTATCTCAAAATAGGTTCAATTTAATTCTCTAATGCCAACTCAATTGGATTAACATGAAATGAAAAGACTCAAATCCTTCCATCAAAGTTTTACAACCTCAACACTTTAGGTCGAGTGAATTTCTACCTTCGAAGATTGGAACATGAATTAATTTTGATTCTTGTCAAGTGAATGGCTAGGCATGTATGCATGATTGAACTAATAGAATGCTTTCATGTTTATGATTCATTAAGGTTTCAAGACCCTTCTCTTGCTTCATCCAATTTTTCACTACAGTTTTCAATCATCTTTGCTTGTTTACTTTCCTTATGGAAACTTTAGGTAACTCCAGATTTTCCCTAAGCACCTTCTCTTTTGACATTTGGCTTTGCCTCCAATTCAAGGCTCTGCCATTCCTTTTCCTCATCATTAAGTCTTTTGTTGAACAATGAGTGTAATTTCTTGCTTAATTAGTTTATTTCTTTTACCAGTCATTATTCATTTCTATGACAATCATTATGTGAAATCATGGGACGGTAAAGAACGAAAGGGTTAAAATAAAGAGGCGAAGGAGAATTTCATATATGAGAAGTCAAATAATTCAAGGCAAAGAGATTTTACAGAGCAAACATTAGATCTTTAAGTAATGAACACTCAGACCATTAAGAGAAAACAATATGATATTCAACCTCAAGAATTGTCCTTGATTGATGCTTTGAGCAAATCTATAGGTTGCAAACTCCCTAACTTCACTTGTTTTACGAAATTATGGAACTCCATTCATAATGTATTTCTACCTTAATCTTGTGTTCTAATTGGGCTGACATCTTTAAATTTCATTCTAACTTCCTGCCTTTTGGCCTCAAGCCGCCCTTTTTGGGTTTTTAGCATGAGCCTCCTCCTTTAGTTCGAGCTGCCCTTTTTGGGGTTTCAGCATGAACCCCCTTCATTTTTTTTTTTTAAGTATAGTACTTCTTCACCGCATCTGCGTTTATCAGATTAGGCAAATCTTCCCCATCCATGCCAGCAAAAATCAAAGCTCCTCTTGAAAAAGCCTTCTTTACCACATATGGCCCTTCCCAATTTGGCATCCACTTTCCTTGAAAATCAGTCTGATTAGGGAGTATTCTCTTGAGAACCAACTCTCCTTCTCGAAATTGCCTAGGACAAACCTTCTTCTCATATGCTTGCATCATCCTTCATTGGTACATTTGGCCATGACAAAGAGCTGCAAGCCTTTTTTCCTCAATCAGGTTCAATTGCTCATAGCGAGAGCGTATCCATTCAGCATCTTCTAGTTCCGTTTCCATTAACACCCTTAATGATGGGATTTCTACTTCAACAGGTAAAATTGCTTCTGTACCATATACTAATGAGTAGGGAGTTGCCCCGGTGGAGGTATGCACAGAAGTTTGATATGCATGCAAGGCAAAAGGAAGTTTCTCATGCCAGTCTTTATAAACTTCAGTCATCTTTTGGACAATCATTTTGATATTCTTGTTAGCTGCCTATACCGCTCCGTTCATCTTCTGACGGTAAGTTGTCGATTTATGATGCTTGATCTTGAATTTAGCACAAACCTTCTTCACGATCGCACTATTCAAATTGCTTGCGTTATCAGTAATGATCCTTTCTGGATGCCTATACCGACATATTATCTCCTTTTGGATGAACCTGCACACTACCTTTTATGCCACATTGGCATAGGAAGCTGCTTCTACCCATTTCATGAAATAATCAATGGCTACCAATATGAATCGATGTCCGTTAGATGCTTTTGGCGTAATAAGCCCAATCACATCCATTCCCCACATTGAAAATGGCTAAGGCATCATGAAAACGTGCAATAAGACTGGTGGAGCATGGATTCTATCCACATAAATCTGACACTTGTGGCATTTTTGAGCAAAGTTTATGCAGTCTGATTCTAATGTCAACCAATAATACCCAGCTCTCATAATTTGTCTAGCCAGCATATGTCTATTAGCATGAGCTCCACAAGTTCCGTCATGGACTTCTTCCATTATTTTGTTGGCTTTAGTAGCATCCACACATCTCAAAAGTACTTGATCACGACTTCTTTTGTATAGCACTTCTCCGCTCAGGAAGAAAGCTGTTGCTAATCTTCTAAAAGTCCGCTTGTCATTGTCCGTGGCATTCTTCAGATATGTTTGGTGCCTAATGTATTGCACGATATCATGATACCACAACTTACCATCAACCTCTTCTTCGACGTTCAAGCAATGTGCGGAGACTTCACGGACTTCTAAATCAAAAGGGTGTACATCAATCGCTTCTTTTATTTTGAACATCACTGCGATAGTGGCCAAAGCATCAACAATCTGATTCTCTTCTCGAGGCAAATGGTTGAAGCTTATTTCCTTGAACTGTTTGCTTAATTCTGTAACTAGCTTTTGAGATGGAACTAATTTAGAATCTTTAGTTTTCCATTCACCTCTCATTTGACATATCACCGAAGCCAAATCTCTGTAAACCTCTATCGTGCCGACCTTTATCTCGATTGCTGCTTGTAATCCCATTACTAACGCCTCATACTCCGCCATATTATTAGTATAATTGAAATTCAATCTTGCCATGGCTAGATAGTACTTTCAATTTGGAGAAACCAACACTGCTCCAATTTCGTGCCTCAAAGCATTGGATGCCCCATCAAAATACATCTTCCATGGATTAAGTTCATTGGGACCGTCCTTTTCTATGTGCAAGATGGCCATCAAATCTTCATCTAGAAAATCAAAACTTATAGGTTCATAATCCTCAGTAGCTCGATCTATGAGGAAATCAGCGATGGCGCTCCCTTTGATTGATTTTTGAGACACATACACAATATCATACTCAGACAGTAGAACTTGCCATCGTGCTATTCTTCCAGACAAGATAGGTTTTTCAAAAATATACTTGATGGAATCCAACTTTGCCATCAACCACATTGTATGATACAACATATATTGTCGGAGCCTCTGGGCAATCCATGCTAGAGCACAACACATCTTTTCGACCGTAGAGTATTTGAACTCATACTTCATGAATTTTTTGCTCACGTAGTATATGGCTTGTTCTTTCTTCCCAGTTTCGTCATGTTGCCCCAGTACACATCCCATGGAATTCTTGTTCATAATCAAATACAAAATAAGAGGTTTTTCAGCCGTTGGTGGCACCAACATCGATGGATTTGTGAGATATTCTTTGATTTTATCAAAGGCTATTTGACATTCTTCATTCCACTCTCCTGGGTCTCGTTTTCGAAGCAGCTTGAAGATTGGATCACATTTGCAAGTGAGCTGGGATATAAATCGAGCAATGTAATTCAACCACCCTAAAAATCCTCTCACTTCTTTTTACGTCTTGGGAGGTGGCAACTCTTGAATGGCTTGTATCTTATCCGGGTCCACTTCAATTCCCTTTTCACTTACTAAAAACCCCAACAATTTCCTAGAAGTAACACCAAAAGTACATTTTGCAAGATTCAACTTGAGCTAAAACTTTCGTAATCGCTCGAACAGCTTCTTGAGATTGACAGTATGATCCCTTTTTGTATGAGATTTTGCAATCATGTCATCCACATATACCTTTATCTCTTGATGCATCATATCATGGAACAAAGTTACCATTACCCTTTGGTAGGTGGCACCTGCATTCTTCAATCCAAATGGCATTAATTTGTAACAAAACGTTCCCCACATGGTTATGAACGTTGTTTTTTCCATATCTTCGGGTGCCATCTTAATCTAGTTGTACCTTGAAAAACCATCCATAAATGAGAATAAAGCATGTTTTGCTATGTTGTCCACAAGAGTATCGATATGTGGCAAAGGGAAGCTATCTTTCAGGCTCGCTCTGTTTAAATCCCTGTAATCAATGCACATTCAAACTTTTCCATCCTTCTTAGGAACCAGGACTATATTAACTACCCATTCAAGACACTTGGCCACCTCTAAGAACCCAGCATCAAATTGCTTCTATACTTCTTCTTTAATCTTTAGCAACATTTCTGGCTTCATCCTTCTCAATTTCTGCTTAATAGGCTTGTAATCCGGTCTCAAAGGTAACTTGTGGACAACAATGTCAATATTAAGACTTGGCATGTCCTGATATGTCCAAGCAAACACATCCACATATTCACAGAGCAGTTCTTCTAGCTTTTGTCGTTCATTAGATGATAGCGAGGCGTCAATCTTAACCTCTTTCTTTTCTTCCCCATGTCCAAGGTTAATCTTTTCTGTGAGTTCCTGATGAGGTAAAATCTCCCTTTCCTCTTGTTCCAACAATCTTGACAAATCAAGGGGTAAGTCATAGTCATCCACTTCCTATTCATTTTTCAATTCATCAAAGTTCGAAACTTTCTCGAAATCAAAATTCACATTGTTCTCTAGATTGTCTTTGTGTTCATTATTTAAAGACCTGTAAATAGGTAAAATTGGACACGTGTATGGGCAAGTATTTATTGGCTAAAAGAATAAATAAAGAGAAAATATGCAAAAAGGTTGATGAATTATGAAACACATTATGCATTGTCATTTATTTAAATGATTGAGGTAACAAAAAGCCCTACTTAAACAAGAAATTACTCCTAATGCCCTTGGGCATAGGCATTTAGGTAAAATTGTTCATTACATTTCTAAAGACTTAAAGATGATGGGCAACTCTATGGCTGTCCAATTGATTAGCTCCTCTCCTGGCAGTACTGGATACACCACAGGGACCCTCTCGTTAGATTCTTCGTCTTTGATCATATGGATTGACAACTCATCAAATATCTACAGAACCTGATTGACCTTTGTTAGTGCTTCAAGATGAATGTAACCGACAGAGCGGAAAGTCTCATACAAGTACGAAATTATCCTTTTCCCAAATTCTTCTTCCTTTCCCTCTAGCTGAGCCATCCTTTTAATCTTCTTTTGAGCTGCCAATTTCCTTCTCTTTTCTTTGGTAGGTTTGTACCCCAAACCAAACCTTTCCTCATTCTTGATTGGAGTCAAAGGACAGTTAATTCCTTGTAAATTCTTTCCTAGCCCCAAACCTACACGGCATCCTTTTCCCACTGTCTGCTTAACCCTCATTTTAGTTGCTATTGACAAATGAAGAGTCGGTATCACTTCTCCTTCCCCCACATAAGTAGCATTAACAAATTCAAAAGATCTGAAAGAGCATTCTAGGACTTCTTTTGCCCCCTCTACATAAGGAGCAAATAAAGATTGAATAGCCAATATGTCTTCCTCCGCAGATACACTTATCAATTGGCCCTCAGCTATGAATTTAACCTTTTGATGAAGAGAAAATGGTATGGCTCTCGCCATATGAATCCATGGATGCCCTAGTAAGCAATTGTAAGACGGGGCAATGTCCATGACTTGAAATTGGACCTAAAAAATGCAAGGGCTAATTTTTATCGGTACTTCAATGTCCCCTACCACCTCCCATGTGGCTGGTTCTCATATAAGACATGTTTACAGGTAACTTAGTTAAGGTAGAGCGAGGCATGACATTTAAAGTTGAGCCATTGTCGATCAAGACCCTAGGCACGGCGTGGTCCTTGCATTTGATGGTAATGTGCAGAGCTTTGTTACTTCCCTGGCCACCCGATGGAATTTCCTCATCATTAAAGCCAATGAAGTTCCCCACTGTAATGTTTCCCATGATATGGTCCAACTTTTCCACTGATATATCATGAGCCATGTAAACTTGATTCAAGACCTTGAGTAGCGCATTCTTCTGTGCTTTCAAATTCAAAAGCAAAGATAACAGCGAGATGCGAGCAGGCATTCTTGATAATTGCTCCACCACACTATACTCACTGTGTTTGATAAATTTCAGAAATTCACCCTTTTCTTTCTCCGTAATAGGCCTTTTAATCTCACTTTTTGGAGCAACTGGAGGTTCGATGGTTTGGTCCTCGAGAAAGGTACTTGCTTCTTTCGGATCTTCTCCTTGTTTGGATTTTCCTTTTTCAACCCTTTCTGCTATCTCAGGAGAATAACATCATCCACTTCGCGTTATTCCTCCCACGCCAGTTAGATCTGTAGAAGATACTTGGGAAGTAAGGGGGGCCATACCTAAGATATTACATTCGTAATTCTAAGGAACAACCTTCTCACTCTTGTAAGGGAACAATCTAGGAATTTCGATAGTGATGCCACTTCTAACAACAGTAGGGTATGTATCATTCATCAGACTCTTGTTTTCTTCATAAAAGATGGTTAGAGGTTTAGGTTTATTCAACCCAGATGAACTTGATGCCACTTCAGCTAGGGTATATTCATTTATGGTTCCAACCAAATCCTCTTTGCCTTCTTCATAAAACTCAATTACCGACAAATCCATCAATTCTTGCAACTTACAACAAAAGCCATCACAATTTTGAATGGAATGCCCAACTGCCTCCAAATGAAATTTGCAAGAATGAGTGAGATCATGCCTCAATTCTTTTATGTCTATGGGTTCTGGAGTGATGGCATTTATTTTGAACAACGCCTTAAACACTTTATCCATTGGCGTTTGAATCTCATCGATACTCCTTTTCACCCGTCGAATCATCCCTTCATGCATGGCGTTCACTGTCAAATTTCCATGGTTAGGCAAGGGATTCCCATCAACATTTGAATTGCCTTTTTTAGTAAAATTTAAAAGTCCTGCCTTAATGAGCGTTTGGAGCTTATGTTTTAATGCAGTACAATTCTCCGTGGAGCATCCTTGAATTCCAAAATGGTAATCACAATGCACATTCAGGTCATACCAGATTAAAAAATGAGGTTGAAGTGGCTCTAAAGGGGTTCGAGCAAAGAGTCGATTTTCTATGAGTTGTGGCAACAATGTAGTGTAAGGGACTAGGATATGATCAAACTTAGGTGTTTCTAGGGTAGTTTTAGGTCCTCTTTGACCATTACCAGAATTATTGGCTGAAGCTATCGGTCTTGGTGGTGGAGCTTATGGGACAACATTGGTCTGAAACGTTGGTTGTGGGGCAGATTGGTACACATATGGGTTTTGTGCGATGTTGCCTATGTTCGGATAGAAGGGTTGGTATGGGGAATACGAGTGATATGGGCTAAAGTTGTGGGTTTGCTGTCTGTCATGGGCAACTGCTTACACATCCCTTTTTTTTCTCTTGGGCGTACTCCCTTTCTTTGAGCTAGTGACTTCATGCCTTTCAATTTCCCACTTTTGATAACTCCTTTTATTATTTCTCCAAATAAGACCAAATTCGTAAAGTTTTTAATGGCATTGCCTATCAAGCGCTCATAGAATGGAGCTCGGAGTGTGTTTATGAACAACACAGCCATTTCCTTATCAATGAAAGGTGGCTGAACTTGTGCTGTTGTATCCCTCCACCTTTGGGCATATTCCTTGAAGCTCTCACTTTGCTTTTTTTCCATAATCTGTAATGAGAACCCATCAGGGGCTAATTCAGCCACATGCTTGCATTGGGCTATGAAGGCTCTTGCTAGATCTTTCCAAGTCTTAATACGATTTCAATCCAGCTATACGTACCACCGAGCATCTGACCCAGTCAAGCTATCCAGGAAAAAATGGATCAGTATCTTGTCATCATGAGACTATGCAGCCATCTTCCAATAATACACAGTAATATGTGCCATGGGACACTTCGTTCTGTCATATTTTTCAAATTCCAAAACCTTGAACTTGGCAAGGATCAGTACATCAGGCACTAAGCATAATTCGGCTGCGTCCATGGTACTGAACCTATCAACTCCTTAGATATCACAAAGGCGTTCTTCCAACAAACCGTACTTTTTTTATCTTTTCATTTTTTCTTGTTTGTGATGAGCTCTTTCTTAGTTTCTCTTGCTCTTTTGGATCGTCTAAATCTGGGATGTGTATTGGTTTAGCAGGATTTGTCCCGAAATTTGACCCAAATTGCCCATGAGTCAATTGATGGCCCATTGGGGGTGGTGCATTGTAATAAACGGATGGCGTCACTTGAGGGTGGATCCTTTGAAAAGTTTGGGCATAAGGTGGAGTGAACCTCAAGGGATAAGGTGATCATCCCTTTGGTTTCCAATGTCTTGTGCTGGTGGGTTTTCTAACGAAGCTGACTCTTCGACCACTTTTTTTCCTTTACTTAAGCTTGTCATCAATTCCATCATCTTTGCTAACTGTTCTCTCATTTCTTCTTAAGCTCTTTCCATTCTATCCATCCACTCCCTTTGTTCTTCTTCCATGATCCTTGCTCGTTGACGCATATTATGAACACATTGATCACTTGGTTTAGGTGGTCGAGTTATTTTTGAAACCTTGTTGTAATCATAAACATGAATTAGATGCATATTCAATGCATGAATGAAATGAAGAAATGAACCCATTATCTTTATTTACAGGTGAAAATACTTATTTTCATGAAATGATGATTTATGCATGTATGAATGATCATCTACTAAAAGTATTTGTCACATGACTCCCACCAACAAAGTCATCCATTGCATAAAATATTGTCTTTGATTACAATACAAGAGTCATTTTTTTTTTTTACATCTACTAGTATTCACCAATTTTATTATAATGGCTATACACCTCATCTAAATACTTAATCAACTGTTGCTCTTGTTTCCCAATTGGAAAGACCTGGCTCTTCAATATGTCCATCTTCCAAGCCATGCTTATCACCTTGTAAGCCACCTCCCTCATTTGCCTAACCAAGTAATCTATCTGGTCATGTTTCTCCACATAAGCTTGTCTGTAGGATTCACCCCACTCTCGAATCTGAGTGCTCTCTTACTTGAGGCGTTCATATTCCTGTTGATAAGTCGTCATGACCCCTTCGAGCTCTTCATACTCTTGTCTTAGTAATTGGATGGACTCTTGTTTAATCGCACTTGAATTCTCAGTCCATCATTGTAAGCTTGAAGTTCATTACCTTGGTTTTCTCTCACTTGTATTTCTCTTTGGAGTTCACTTGTCGTGGCTGAAAACTTACTATTTAGGCTCTCATACTTCTTCTCCCAATCACTTTCTATTTTTCGGACTTTTTTTCTCTGCTCAACTGCTTCCTTCTTCATCTTCTCACATTCTTTTTGGAGGTCTTCATATCGTTGTCTCTAAGTGGAATTTTCAGCTTCAGACTTCTTCCGAGCCAACTCACTTTCAAGCAAAGAGTCTCAAGGTTCCGGATCAATTGGGCCATGAGGTGTATCTTCCTTTGGGTATACCACATCCTTAACTTGTTGGTCATGCCATATCAGATACCCAGTAGTAACTTCATCGGTGTACCTCCTTTGGTCGACTCGACTTGTCTTCTTCCAAGGTCGTGCAATCTCCTCAATCCTTTTCAGAAAACCCGACTCTCCATAAGCAAACTCTAAAGTGTTGATATCATGACCCGATACTATTCTCGAGCCCTTGACAATCGTCATGAAGTCCCGGTAGACATTTGTTACCCGAAGTGCCAACCGAAACCCCGCAAGGCTTTAGCACCATTTTTTTTCATCTCCCCTATGAGTAATCATCTCCAAACCTCGTTTTTAAAGAATTTTAAGCTTTTTTCCCTTTCAAAACTGTGGAAAAATAATTTTTACCTCACAGAGGCGTTTTCGTCATTTTTCCTCGAAATTTTTCGAACCCGACTAAAAATGTAGTAGATGAGTGGAAAACACATATTTCATGATTTAAAATAAATTTGGGTGTCTAAAACATTTATTAAAAATGATATTGCAACTATTTGAATAAAATAAAAATATTCAATAAAATATTCTAATTTCTTGTAAAACAATATTTATAGAGTCATCGGTAAATAATTTTTGTAATGTAAAAGCTAAATAAATTCATACGTACTATAATATAGATAACCGGGATATGAAATTTACTTTACAGTGACTCATGGGCCCACAAGGAACAAAAGTGCACAAAGGTAGTAAACCTACAGTTTTTGGAGTAGTAAAGTGGACTATAATCCTGGACGATATCTGCTATCGACAGGCTACCTCGGGCCTAAAATGGTAGAAAATGAGGGTGGTGAGATTATAAAATCTCAGTGAGTAAACAGATACTATCTAAACCATCTAAAGTCGAGTAAATGGAGACAGATAAAATAGTTTAACATACTGAAATTCATCACCTTTCAACTTGTTTCAACCAAATAAAATCAATTCATATAAATCGAATAATTAACATGGCTTATGAATTTCTTAAAACTTTGGCTCGTGCCAAAATCATTATCATACTCAGTCATCAAGGATACCTTGGCCGAGGGCTATCCCAAACCGAGTCCTCCAAGGTTGTTAAAAAGTTATGTACGTATAAATCATGTTTTTATTTTGAAAACATAGCCGTTCCTTGGCGTTGGCTGAGTTCCCCTCACGTGGTGGTTGGACGTGAAGTGATGTCACGACCCGGAACCTCCCACGGGCCCATGACAAATGCCGCGACATCCCGATTGACATTCATTACCCGAAATACCAACCGAAACCCCGCAAGGCTTACCTATTAGTTTCTTTCTTTTCCTATAAGCAATCGTTGTTAAACATTCCATTTTAAACAATTACCGGTCGTTTTCGGCTCAAATAAATCAAAAGATAAATTTTTAAAAGGATTTATAGACAAATATCACTATTCACAATATTGATTAAAATATAGCATTTTTATATATAACAATATTTATAGAAACACGTGTAAGAAATCTTTTGTAACGTGTAAGTAAAACAAATTCATACATGTAAAAATTTACAAAGTTATAATGTACGATAATGGTTACAATGACAAGTGGCCCAAAATACACCTAGTGTTGGTGCTAGAAACCTACTGTCTGTGTGGTAAAGATATCAACTGAAATCCTCGACAAAATAGGGTATCTACAAGCTACCACAGACCTGAAATGTTTGGAAAGGAGGTGGGTGAGATTTTGCAATCCCAATGAGTAAACAGACATTATCATAAATATCTAAAGGCAAGTAAAATGGAGGCAAGTTTAAACAATAAATTACGAACCATTTCATAATGTTTTCAATTTATTTCTTAAACCATAAAATATTTGTAATTTACCAAAACAGTTGTTAAGACTTATGTCTTTTATTAAAAACAAGGCTCAAGCCAAAACTAATCCTCAAGGATACCTTGGCCGAGGCATCTAACTGAATCCACCAAGGTTGTTATAACATTTACATATGAAACACATTTTTATTTTTAAAACAAGTCGTTCCTTGGTGTTGGCCGAGTTACACATTCACGTGGGGGTTCGACGTGAAGTGAGCTCTAATACTACCTCAGGAGTTACCCTCTTCGCCTCTACAACCAGAGTAACTATATAACCAGGTTTACCGTGCCTCTCTAATAGGCAGTCCACGAAAACCCATCACTACAGTGACTAACCCACCAATTTTAATAAAATTTCGACAGTATAACGTGGCTTTTATTTATTTATCCAGCTGTATAGTAAAAACAGCTTACATAAATTTCTCAATACACTTACAAAATATAGCCACATATACTCATATCTCATAAGCCATTCATAGGAAAATATATAATTTTTAAGACAGTTAACAGCCTCCAATTACTCAATTTCATAATCAACCCAATATATGTTTATTTGTCACATTTATTTGTAAAATATCAAAAATCTCGTTTTAATCTCGTTTTCATTTCATAAAATACATAAAGAGCATTAAAAATAAACTCTAGATAATTTACAATAATAATAAGTTTACTCATCGTTTGTACAAACTAAAAGCTTTCTAGGTGCCCAATAACTACTCGTCGGGTACGATTTCCTTGCCTTTACCGGAAGGCTCTCCTCCTAGACACATTGTAAAAATTTACTCAATTCATCACATTAATGCTAAATAACTATATATTTGACTTAAATCCTATACTAATGCATGGTATGAAATGCAATAGCCAAAAATGGCTTAAACGCGGTATTAACCTAATTTTGACACTTTACCCGATAAATTGCTAACGTTCTCCATTTTAGCTCTAAATCATCCCATTCTCTCTCCAACATTTCTAACCATTAAATATCAGCCAATAACCTTCTAAAATCACCAAAATCAGTTCACTTTCCTCCTTGGAAAATTCAGCCACAAATGGGACATTAACTTGGTAAATTTTCTACTTTGTTTTTCTATCACATTTAACCATTTTTCATCATTTTCTCTTCATTTCTCTTAGAATAAAAATCATATCATCATCATTGTACCTAATTGCAAA
Organism: Theobroma cacao; assembly: GCF_053813885.1. Classification (NCBI taxonomy): domain Eukaryota; kingdom Viridiplantae; phylum Streptophyta; class Magnoliopsida; order Malvales; family Malvaceae; genus Theobroma; species Theobroma cacao. The sequence goes on from NC_142645.1 coordinate 33,577,010, forward strand.
TTCGGCCAAGGGTGGGTATTGTGAAAATTTAATGCTTTCTTGCCCAATTTAACTTCTAAACACATTTAACTAACTAAAACTACCAATTTAACTAAAAATCAAAACCTAAAAATTCAAAAATCTCTCCCCTAGAATTTCATCCAGCCCTTGATGTCACTTTTAGATCTCTCTCCTCAAGCATGCTAAATGGAAACAAAGGCATAGGAAAGGTAGAAATCAAGCTAAAGTCAAAAAATCATATCGTTAGACAAGTAAACGGGCGAAAAACGTGAATTCCCCTTTGAATTTTCTTGTTTCCCTTTGTTTTCTTTCTTTTCTTCCTTTCCTCTCTATTTCCTCTCTTGTTCTTCCTTATGGCCGGCCATTACTTAAAATGGGGTTTAAATGGGCTGACTTTTCATTAAAATAATATTAAACCATTAAAAAATGCCATGTGTCACTTTCCCATTGGTCGATTTTTAAAATTTCATCCATTTGTTTCCAAATTTTCACCATACACTTGTCCCACATATCCATAGCTTAGATAAAATTCTCAGACTTATCCAAAGTCTTGGTGGAGTAATTTTTGAAATTTACACTTTTGCCCCCGCAAAAGTCAAAAATTACATTTTTGCCCCAAAAACTGAAAAATTGCCCATAGACATATTTTTCATCCCTTATACTCATACCATTCTCCAATTTGTCAAATTTGATCTAAATTCTCTCAAAATCTCAAATTTTATTCGCTGGTGGTAAAATTACGATTTTGCCCCTAAACATCAAAATTCCCAATTTTACCCCAAATGAACCCTCGAACTCCAAACAATCATTTTTAGTCATTCCTAGACTATAAAATATTAAATTTCATCCTACAATTCCTATTTGAACTAGTTCAAGGTTAAATCAACTCAAGTGTACCGTTAGGTACGATACTAGGTTTCGTCTATTCTTAGGTGCTTTCCTAGCATAATAACATGCTACTCAGTGCATGTATGTCATGACATGTGTTTATAGGGTCGGGTTTTACAAGTGAACTCTAAAGTTTGAGCTCGGGAGTTACCCTACGTGCCTCTCCAATCGAGGTACATATATATGACCAGGCTCCGTGCCCCTCTAATAGGTTGGTCAACAGAACCAGCCCACTGCAGCAAGCTAAACCCACCATACAATAAAAATTTAACAGCATGATATGGCAATTTTATCATTATCTAGCCTATCAAGGCAAACAATAGTTTATACATTTCAACACAAATACCAATTCAGCCATTCATGCCAATATTGTCATAAGCCAATCAATTAGAACCATAAATTCACAATACATCAAATGGTCTCCAATTACTCAATTTTCAAAGCCTTCATTCAATTTCAAGACCATTTATGAAGTCATTTTATTTAAACACATTTTGTTTATAAAACCTAAAAATTTACCATTTAAACTCATTTTCCATAAAACCACAAAATCGGATAAAAACCACTTTAGATAATTAAGATGATAGTAAGGTTACTCACAGTACTAGGAGTTCGATATACTCCTATTTTTGGTCTTCGGGCACAATCTCTTAACCCTTGTTAGAGGGCTCACCACCTATACATCATACGTGACACGAATTTCAATAAATTGTGTCAATTTATCATAAACTATTTCAAGCTCTATAAATCTATATGAATGCACGAAATGTGATGCAAAATGTTCGAATAGCCGTTTAAATATGGTATTCGACCTAATTCGCACTATTCTTGGTGTAATTGGCTAAAACCTCCAATTTAACTCCAAATCAATTTCTTTCACTTTCTACACTCCAATTATACTTAAAATACCTCAATGACTGTGAATATGATTCAATTTATCAGTTCGAGCCATAAATCACACATGTCTATACATTAGGTAAAAATTCAAATTTTCATGCCAAAATTTCCCATTAAATTTCTAACCTCACCAATCATTAAATACCACCAAAATATCATGAAATATCATCAATTTCAGCCTCAATATCCTCCCTAGAAAATTCGGCCTCTTGTGGGTTTGTGAAGAACAAAGTGATTCCTTGCTAGATTTTCATACTTTCCATTACCAAACAAACAAAAACACTTAATTAGCTTGAAATATAGCAAAATCAATGCTCAAAACCTCTCCTCTCAAATTCGGCCAACATGGGTTCATCATGCAAACTTGAGTTCTAAGCATGAAAAATGAAAAAGAAAGCATGGGTAGTGTAAATCACAGGATAAAATCATAAAATTTTACCTTTATTAGCTTAATTCCTTGAAATCTCACACTTTTTCTTCAATTTCCCCACCTAAGGTTTGTGTTCTTTCCTTTCCTCTTCACTTCATGCTTTGGCCGGCCATATGGGTGAGACTAAGAGAGTTTTAAATAGATTTTACAAGAAAATTCTAGAACAATCCAAGCTTGACACATGGCATGTTTCCATTGGTCCATGTGTAATACTTATCTATTAAGCAATCTCTCTCCACCACATAAAATGTTTCAATTATCCACAATGTAAAATGTTAATGGCTGAAATCCATGGGCATGACAAGTGTTAGGTGGTGTAAAATTCCAAAATTCAAACTTTGCCCCCCTAAACTCGTAAAACTACCGTTTTACCCTTGAAACTCCAAAAATGTCAGAATTTAAATTTTTCACCTCTCAAACTCAAATCATACTCCAATGAGTCAAATGTGATCAAATTCTTTTCTAAAAATTCTCATTTTGTCCTCGGGTGACAAAATTACCATTTTTCCCCTAGAACATGAAAATTCTAAATTGACTCTGATTTTGCCCTCGAACTCCAAATCATCATTTTAAGTCATTCTGGGGTTTTAAAAATCTCAATTTCATCTTAAGATCTCTATTTAGTCTAGTTCAAGGCTTAATTCAACTTAATAGTACCATTTGGTACAATATTGACTTTTGACGATTTTTTTTCGGGGCTTTCCAAGTATGAAAGCATATTGTCAATCACCTGAAGGACATGGCAAGTACTTTATAAGGTTGGGCTTGACAGTTGAGTCAGTGTGTCATAGGCACAAATTGCTTTGACCCAAATTGTCTTCTCACCATGATTGAGGCATAGTTAATCGCTCCCCATGGCCCCATTAATGGTACCCAAGGTTCATCCCTACATTTATACATGACTGGGCGATGGGGCATCCATGGAGCTCTCCACGTTACCTCCACACTTATGAGTTTCTTGAGCCTAGAGATCCATTGCTCCTTAGTCTTGTTTGCCGCCATTTGCTTTCACAAAATTCTCTGATGGGGGCACTTTGCGGATGAAATGGCTTTCTGAACCTATTGACCTTGCATTCAAAGTGACTTACTATCTAGATGGAAAGAAGCTGTGCGCATCCCAGAAATCGTCCTTCCCCTTTTCTTTGACAATAATTCAGTGATCTGAGACTTTCTGCTAGGATTGAAGGTGAAGGATTGGCCTTGTTGATAACTTGCTCGAAGAAATCTATAATTTCGACCTCGATATGTCCTAAGACTTTGGGAAAGATCACTAGCCCAAAAATCCCTAAGGCCATCACAAGCTATCCTTGCTCGGTGTCCCGATGCTTCATGATATAACTACGTAAAAAACTCCATGGGATACATTCATTATCCCCCTTTTCCTTAAGTTTTGGTCAACTTCCCCCGGAGTAATACCCATCATCTTGGCTAGCTTTCACTTGTGTCTGGTCTTTTATCCTCTCTAATATATTTTGTCTGGATTATCAAGATCAATTTGTAGGAGAGCCGAGTACTCTTCAATTATGGGAACTATATCCACCTTATTAAATACAAAGCACCTATACGACAGATCCCAAAATTGCACAATGGCCTTCAACAACTATTCATTTATCTGAACCTTAAAGAGCTGAGCTATGTGGCCATATTTCTTATTAAAATTCACCCGAGTGGTGGCCCCCCACCTATCCCATATGTCAAGCAGATCAGTGAAGTCGTTCTGTTTAAGATCAAGGTGGACCCTATCAAGTAGTGATGGGATGTGATCTTTTGATAGGCAATTTCCGTCACTTTGTTGGGCACTCACCATGTGCTGAGTCACTTCATATATTCCGTCGTAGCTTGAAGGTGGCCATGATGACTCCATGGATGCAATTGGATCTACTTCGTCAATAGTTGTCAAGTGACAAATACTTTTCCTATATGCAAAATTATGATGCAAATGTGCATATGCAAGAATGATAACAGGTTTAAATTAGTATATACAAAAAATCAAAAGTAATTAAAAAATGAATGAAATTAATTAATGACATGGGTACGCAAAATACCTTCATTATTTTGTGGAGAAAAATTTAGAGCAAGGGGAATATGAACATTCCCTCATGTGTACCTAATCAGAGGGTATTCTCTCACTAGTGAGGCTCTACATAGGCAAAGGCGACTTTCGGTATTTTACATGCTGAGCTCAAGTTAAAGATGGAACTAAAGGTTCCCAAATCGTTCCTCACTGTCGTCTACATGGACTAGTAAGGCACCCCGATCCTCACCCATTAAAGGCTTCAAATGAACTGGGTTCGATCTGAGTGGGAGTCTTCACTAGCCCATGCGAAGGTTATCACCTCACGAGAGCGTAGCTACTTAACCCCCTCTTAATTAAGGATAAAGCCCGGGTGGAAGGCTTATGCATGAATGCAAGACGTGTAGTGTGTGAGAAGGAATATACTGATCTAGAACCAATAATCTCACACTCCCCTTATCTTAAAATCCCCGCAAATATTAAAACAGTAAAGTAATAATAGCAAAATAAATGAATGCATTAAACAAGAATACACAAAATAAATACTTGATGCTAGAGAAAACACCAAATTATTTAAGGCTTAGGATAACTTATGATTAATTAATGTCTTCACTCTCATTTTCTCCAATGGAGTCTCCAAGCTGTCGCAACGTTCAGGTCCGGGAACCCGACCGTTAGACGTGGGGTGATTTGGAAGTTGCCACCAATCTTTTTTCTAGGTGTGATTGGCCACCCTATTTTGTTCTTATCGACGAAATCCTAAATTAATTTTAGGTCTGTCGAATGAACGATAAACTGATCTACGTATATTTTAGATTTGGGTTCGGGAGTACGGTTACGCACAGGGAAGGGTTAGCACCCCCGTGACGCCCATTCCATGAACGGTACCATTTAATCTTAAGTTATCCTATTATAGCCTACTTTTGATTTTATTCCTATATTTTCTTAATCCTTGCTTATTAACTAACTTTTATCAAGTTTGCTGATTGAATCTTTTATTCGGTTTTACATATACAAATGATGCAAGCATAAAATGATGTCATGATTTGTTTGTTTTAAATAATGGGGTCGACAATCTTTTATTGGAAAATCATTCGAAGACCATCCCAACGCTTTGATGAAGTCTCAAAATTATCCTCACCTAGAGATATCCTCGAAAAAACTCGTCTCTACAAGCTCCTCGGGGAAATCCCATCATCGAAATTCTCACCCCATCAACAAGATAAATGTGGCATGCTATGACAGTATAAAATGATGATATCTACATGACTGCCTTTATTAATTTAGTTAGTTCATAATTCATACAACAATATGTTTAATAATTTAACGTGATTTGTTGCCTTATTTATATATATATTTATTATTATTATTATTATTATTATTAATTTATTACTTTATCATTTTTTCTTATGTATATTTTTTTAAACAACAATTATTCGAACTAATGGGTATTAGAGTATAGAATTCGGATTTATCTCGACGCTTCGATGAAAATTCGTCTCGAACTCCGCACCTAAGAAATCAACCAGAAAGAGGCAACTCTTTGCCCTTTTTAGGTGAAATCACTCAAATAATCAGTTTTTTTATATATATTTATTTCTTATTATTTTTATATTTGTATCATGATTTTTTTACTGTTTTGTATTATATATTTCCAAGTATTTATTTATAACATGAATATTTTTTCTTTCTTTTTCTTATTCTTCTCATTTGCTTATTATTATTATTAATATTAACTAAACTAAATCTATTATTGGTTTTCTTACTATTTATTTATTATTATATATATATATATATATATGTCCTTCTAAACTATGGATTTTTACTATTATTTTTATTATTATTACTATTATTATTTTTATGTATTTTTTGTATTTATTTTTGTTTTCTAACATTGAAATAGGCATTCATATTGCATATATATATATATATAGCCTTTCCTAATATGGTTTAAATTATAACAAAAAAATGCATTTTATTTAACAAAATGGGCTAGACCCAAAATCAATTGAAACAAGCCCAAACCAAAGAGAAGGATTATACCTTTCCAGGCTCAGATTAGCCCAGCTCAATGACCCATAGAAGGCCAAAAATTGCACCACGAAATCTGCTCAGCAGGCCCACAATACTGCTCTTCGAAACGCACCATTTGGTGCCTGTGACACTGCTCTATACGATGCCGTTTAGGCCTTAAACCTTTTAATTCTCCACTCCCCTAAAATGGTGCCATTTGGTTCTCTTACACTTGGGTATAAAAACCCCTTTTTTGGCCTTTTCTCTTATTGTCACCTTCCTCTTTCTCTCTCTAGTCGGTCAACCTCTCCCTTCTTTCTAAAATTTTCTTTTTCTCTTTCTCCTCAAACTAGCCGATCACTCTCTCTCTTTCTCTAACCGGTGACACCTCAAATCTCCTTCTTTTTCTAGCCGACGACACCCCAAATCTTTTTCGATGGTACCCTAAATCCCCCTCCTTTTCTAGCCTGTGGCACCCAAGGACTCTTCTTTCATAGTCGACAGCCCCCAAGCTATTTTCCTCATAATCGACACCGACCCACCTTACCCACTCTAAACCGGCGGCTCACCCAAGGACTTCTTCCTCCAAAACTGACAACAGCCACCTAAACTTTTCCTCTAAGCTTCAACCAGCAAACCCAAAAAACTTACTTCTAAAAACCTAAACCAAAAAAGAAACACAAAACTCACTCTATTTCTCTCATTTCATTGTGCATTTTCGGTTGATTTCTTTTAATCTTTTTTTTTTTTGCTATTGTGGTTTGTTGGCTACTAGGACACTTAGGTTTTTTTTATTTCTGGTTGTTGCTGTTGGGTTGGATCTATTTTTTTATTTTTGGAAAAATTCTTTTGAATCGTTTTCTCTTTTGGTTTTTTTTTTTTTTTTGGCTATGTTTTCTGGCTTTTCCAAAACTCTGCCTACTCTAGAATTTTTTGGTGTTCTTATAGAACCCAGTTGTCCAAATTTTTGGACAATCGGAGAGGGCAATCATGCTTTGTTTAGCATGAATTTCGGATGGGTGCTTTCATATCAAAAACAAATCTGCCGAAAGTGATCTTCAAATCTTGGCCACCGGAAGAGCATTTAATGCTCCATATTTTGTTGACTATGGAGGCCGTGTGGGTGCTTCAGCCTTTTCTTCTTTTTTTTTTTATTTTTTTATTTTATTTTATTTATTTTATTATTATTATATTATATTATTATTTATTTTTAATTTTTAGTTCATTTTGAATGGGTGTCTACACCAAGGTGAGCAATGAGTTAGGTTTGATTTTTAAGTTGTTGATGAATAGTTAATAATTAGAATTATGGGTTGTTTTATTGTTGAAGGTTATTTATTTATTTCTAGTCCGACTAAAGTAGTGCAAACTAATGACTAGTCAAATGGTAATTGAAAACTAGTTAGGAATAACTAGTAAAGTTTGATTTAGGAAACAACTTTTGGAATAATATTCATGTAAATTGAGTCTGTTATGATGCTATTATGTGTGATAAGTTCCAATGAGACCCCACATCTCCACTTGGAGCATTAATGGAAGTTGGAGTTGATTAAAGAATCAACAAGGACATGTGAGTAAACTTGCATTTAAACTATTTTAGGATAAATGCATATGTATTTGAATGAATCACTTGAAAAATTTTATTTGACTTTTCTTTAAAATATGCATGAGAACAAGCCTTTGATGAAACGTCCTTATATTGTAAAATGTGTAATGTGATGAATCCGTGTGTTTCCTATATTATGTGAAAAGTAATAATATGTAAAGATTTTTGTTTACATGTTGATATGTATGTGATGCCTTGAAAGGTAACGTTGTATGATAATTACAACCGTGCATGTGCAGTGTGGGAGTGCACATGACGGTAATGGTGCGGTGCGGTGTGGGAGTGCACCTGATAATATTTGCTGTGTGCAATGTGGGAGTGAACATGATGGTGATGGTGAGGTGCGATGTGGGAGTGCACCCAATGATGATATTGTAATGTGTGGTGTGGGAGTGCACATGATGACCTAGCTATGTGCAGTGTGGGAGTGCACATGAGTTGGGGGGCTGGCAGTTGTATATATGTTTATATATGTTATAAAGAGGTTAAGGAAATAAAATGTGATTGCATGGAATGTTGAATGTTGAAAATTTTTAATTACGTTCAAATTGATTCTCGTTGAGTATCTCTCATAATAGCCAAGTAACCTGGACAATCTTGTCTTAATGACCATTTAGTAGACATGACGGATATTAAATTAGTTGGAGCATTACTCCTATCCCCCTGAATATTGAATGATGACTCTCTTGGAAAATCAAATCTAACCAATTTATGGTAACAGTCCACACTGGCATGGCAAGGCGATAGCCAATCCATTCCCAAGATCACGCCAAAATCTTAAGTGTCTAACACCACTAGATTTACCAATGTATCTTTTCCTTGACTCGAACTACACAAGACCTATATTCCCATTTTGCCACAAATACCTCCCTTAAAGGGGTAGACACCATTAACTGTTCTTCTCTCATAACATGATCTTTACCCAACCGAAGTGTAAAACATGGAGAAACAAAAGAGTGGGTAGAACCAAGATCAAACAATACTCGAGCATCCATATTACAAACAAAAAGAATACTTGAGACCACTGCATTGGATGTTTGGGCCTCCTGTGGGGTTAAGGCATATACCCTTGCGTGGCCCCTACCAGTAGAACTCTGACATCCAGACCCAAATAGCTTACTTTGAGAGGAAGTAACAACACCTTTACCTTTAGATCCGCTAACCTCCCGGTCAGATGAGGCGGCTATTGAAGGAACAGACGAAGTTGGCTGGGTGGAGCCACAAGCAGATCCTTGTAGTTAATGAGCCATCGGGGAAACTCCTCTTCATATGTCCAAGTTAACCACACAAGAAACAAACTCCTATAGCGTGGAGGCATCTTCCTCTATGTCATCCCCCACAAATATTGCAACGATTGATAACTTGACTACCTTGCCTTGAATCTTGCTGCCTCCTAACATTGAAGGTTTTTTATTCTAATCCAATGCTGGCACTATTCAAGTCACTCCCCTGTTGAGGTAACCATGAGTCCCCCTGTGGGCCTTAACGGCCAAAAAATGAAATACCACTACTAAAGTCTCAATGACCTTGATAGCCCTCTATCTTGGCCCTCTTGACTCTATCCTTTGCAGCCCTACTCTCACTGCTCCTCATCTCAATACACTGAGCGTAGTCCACGGTTGCAGGGTAGGAATCAAAATCCTTGGATGCTACAGCCCTGAACAATGGCTCCACTAGCCCATCCATAAATCTTCGAATCTTCATCTCTTCTATAGAAACTAGATAGGGCGCATACCAAGCCAACTATCTGAATTTGATATCGTATTTCAACACCGTCATACCTGGGGTTTGTACTAATGCCTCAAACTCCTTAGCTCTCGTATTTCGTACATTGGTGGGTAAAAGTCAATTCAAGAAAGCTGAACTAAACTCATTCCAAGTCAACAATGTTTTACCCGTCAGCCTACCTCTACGTAAGGAGCCATACCACTCTTGTGTCACATCCTCTAATCGAAAAGCGGCTAGCTCAACTGATCTAGTACTAGAACATCTAAGGGCATCACAAATTTTTTTCATCTTGTCTAAGAAAACTTGGGGTTTCTCCCATGCATCAAACCCAGTACATGATGAAGGCTTAATCTTCAGGAAATCAAGAAGTGAAACCTCTACATGACCCCTCTCAACCTCAAAATGTTGGAGATCTGTCTGTCCTAGTGAACTAGGGGACACTTGTGCTGCATGTCTCTCCTCTATTATTTTCTGTATGTCATCCATATGGGTTGCCATCATCTCCACAACCCTATTAACTCCCTATAGACCTGCAGCCAAGTCCTCCATGGTAATGCCCCCAATCGGGTGCTTATCCGCATCACCTAAAGACTATTCCTTTTCATGTCTACTCACAGACATATCCTCCCTCACGGACCTAATGGCTCTACCACGTCTGCCTCGCCCCCTAAAGGTGGGAGCCCGTGACTTACCAGTCATCTCATTACGAGCGTCTTGCTCCCCCATCCTTTTAAAAGGTGGCTCGGGTCTTAGGCGACATTCTTACCTAGACAAGAGCAAACACCTATTATTAAACACATTTTACCATCATACTTAAGGGAAAAAGGTGGTTTGTAGAATAGGGAATCTATGCAGTTTCTTGGTTGTTAAATGTGTCGTGGTTCACAATTCACAACCGAAGTTTCCACATAAAGACTCGATACTCTGCTGAACCAATAATAAAAATCCTAAGACTTAGACCAACCTAGGGTTTTGATACCAACTTTGTCACAGCCCAAATCCTGAGCCATAACCCACGCGTGGGCCCAATGGCCATAGCTCACTAAGCCCAAGCAAGCCTTTTTATATGATCTTGTTCATCATTCTATCAATCACACATCATCATTCCTAAAGCCACAATTCTTAATTCTCAACTATAAGTATTTTAGTAATATATCATGGCAATCAAATACTTATATTTGTATCATCCAAAAAATGTGGTCATCCATCACCAACTCATAATGGACTCATCAATCAAAATATACGTATATTGTTTATAACATAAGTCTTAGCAATTTACATTAAGTGTACATGTACACATGCAAAAGACCCTTGACTACCAACGCAGTGACTCTGAGTACGGGTACGACTACTGAATGCCATGGTACCTACCAAAAAGTTGAATACAAGTGGACACCTCAATCTAGGTCCCAACTGCCTTTGAATCTGAAAACATGAAGTTGAAAAGAGTGAGTATAAACCCAGTGAGTGAACATAGGAAGGGAACAAGCAAACAATACAAGAAGTTTTAGAAAACATGATGCACTTATGTTGAAAACAATACTATTTAGCTCAATTCCTTACTAAAACCCCTCAATTCAACCCTTGATTTTTTAATGCCTTAGTATATAAAGATCCATGATCAACAATGAAGTTAAAGAGTGAAAACATGTAGCAGATTTCCAACCAGATAGAGAGTTTCTCACTGCAGCGAGAATACAATTTCGCTGCAGCGAAAATCAGGGCAGGAAACCACCCGAGAGTTTCTCACTGCAGCAAAAACCAAGAGCTAGGTTAGGCCCCAAGCATCCGAGAGTTTCTCACTGCAGTGAGAATGCATTCATGGTGCAGCGAAATTCAGGGCAAATGAAATTAGGGGGATTTTTACTACGACAAAAATCCATTCCTGCTGCAACAAAAATCAATTTGACGTATTTAACAATTTTCAACATTCAACATTCAATACAATCACATTTTATTTCCTTAACCTCTTTATAACATTTATAAACATATATACAACTACCGACCCCCCCAGCTCTGTGCACTCCCACACCACACATAGCTAGGTCATCATGTGCACTCTCACATTGCACATTACAATATCATCATCAGGTGCACTCCCACATCGCACTTCACCATCACCATCATGTGCACTCCCACACCGCACATCGCAAATATTATCAAGTGCACTCCCACACCGCACTGCACCATTATCGTCATGTGCACTCCCACACCGCACACTGCACACCGTAAATATTATCAGGTGCACTCCCACACCGCACCGCACCATTACCGTCATGTGCACTCCCACGCCGCACACGCACGGTTGTATTTATCATACAATGTTACCTTTCAAGACATAACATACATATCAACATGTAAACAAAAATTTTTACACATTATTACTGTTCACATAATATAAGAAACACATGGATTCATCACATTACACATTTCACAATGTAAGGACGTTTCATCAAAGGCTTGTTCCCATGTATATTTTAAAGAAAAGTCAAATAAAAATTTTCAAGTGATTCATTCAAATACATATGCATTTATCCCAAAACATTTTAAATGAAGTTCACTCACATGTCCTTGTTGATTCTTTAATTGACTCCAACTTCAACTAATGCTCTAAGTGGAGATGTGGGGTCTTGTTAGAACCTTGGTGAACTTCTAGTTGAATCTTTTAGTAAAGATTAAAGAGGGAAAATTCTTTTAAGGTTTGTTCTCAAGCTAATTTGAAGAGTCTCTCTCTCTAAAATGTTCAGCTAGTGAGAGAAAGTGCAGAGGAAAGACTTTTGAGGATCTTTGAGGTGAAAAAGTGAAAGAGCATAAAGAATCCCATAAAAAAGTGTACAAAAGCATGAGAATTGGAGTTAATTTGAGAAAGTTATGGAGGTTTCAAGGGTGGCCTCCATGGAAGATGGAAAGTTTGGAATGGAAAGAAGGGATGGGAAGAAGAAGAAGAAGCTGCTGGAAGTGAGGAGAAAGTGTTGGAAAAATTAGATATTTATCCTAGAGTTGACTAAAGTTTCACTTATTTACAAAAATGCCATTACATAATTGACTTTGCCTTCTTTTTCCCTTTGGCTCAAACTTTTTATTCTTTTTACACTGAGAAAAACAATAGATTAGAAGTATTCGAGTTCATGAAAACTTAAAAATTTAAACCCGAGACTCAAATGACCATTTTGCCCCTATCGTGAAAATTATCATTATTTCTATTTCTTCGTTTATTTCATTATTATATACATCATTCATTTATTCCTTAAGCCTACTTCGGCCTTTATAATATTAGAAAAACCCATTTCTAGGAGCTCACCAAGAAAATGTTAGAACTACCCCTAATCCACGTCATCGTGTCTACCTCCGCTACGCGTCTATGAAGGTCGAGGTTTCATATAGATGCATAGCTATCACAATTTAACAGAAGGGTAGCTGTCTTAATACAAAATGGTTACATATGGTCCTAAAGTTAATAGCATGAACTGATGCGATTTTCAATGCAAACCTTATTTCAACATAGCTTTCCCAAATAAGCTTGATTCCATTCATAATAATCTTGATGATGCATTTCTATAGTGCACAAGAAGCAATACACAATTAGACAATCCTAAACTCTAGAAAGTAAGTGGCACTTTTTAGCTTTGAAATTTTTAGAAAACTATAATTTTTTTGATTCGATTGTTTTGGGGACAACATCAAAACCAAAATTGAGATATAATGAAAAAATATTTTATATTATTGATTAAAATATATATTATTCTTTAATTCTTTAGCTTCCACCAGCCTAGCTAATTTTTTTGGTCTGCATTATGCCATCTAAAATTTGACCTCTAATTTGCTAGTGAATTCAGTTGGATCACCCTTCCCTAGCTTGCTGACCTTGAAAATTTCTACACATATTCTTCCCTTATCTCTTCTATGCATCCTTGATTTCAAAGACACTCTATTTACTGAAGATTTCATCACTCTTTCTCTTCTCCCTTCAAAAGCATCATAGGAGAAACAAGATATTGGCGACTGGCTGCAAGCAAGGGCATATGAGGTAGCATTTATTCTTTTATCAGCCAACTATATAACGAGGGTGCTTCAATTATGTACGCAGCTGCTTTTCCTATGATCTCTTCACTAAATCTGCATCAACAAATTTGTCTTAAGCAAATTCTGTAATATTTTTTTTCAATAAAATTTTCTCCCTGGGATCAACAAAATTTTCTTATAGCAGCATACTGGAGTAGCAAGTTCGTCCTTCTGTCTCACCCTTAATTAGCAATGTCAAGGAATTTGATAATGAGGCTTCAGTTAAGTAGCAAGGCTAGCTCTAGGAGGTCTAAGTTCAAAGCCCTCATTTCTTATCTTATAATTAATTAATATTTGATGATATTATATGAAAGGGATTTCATTAATTTGTAGTGCTTAAAATGCTGCTAATAAAATTTCGTTTTGTTTAATCTTTTTAGAGTTAGGGAACCTTTAGAAACAACACAACTTGCACATATACCACCCACATTGAGACCTACCATCAAACAAGCAATATGCAATAATATAGAACTTCCAACAGATATAATAAATTTATCAAGCACCAACCGAACCATCTCTAAGAAAACAGCAAAACTATAAAAAGATAATGGAGATAGAGCACTAGAACCTTGAGATCTTGCCCATCTCAAGACCCAATAACTAACTTGAACTAATTCCAATTTTAGAACTCAGATCCTAAAATTAATTACAAATTTATATTTAATAAATTACATCTAATTTAATTTTAGTTTATAAGTGATTTACTAAAATAATAGAATTACACATGCAAAGAAATTGAGAAATTTTATAATCAACAAAATAAAATTGATTTTAAAATTTTTGATATAAAATTCTCAAATTTTTATATTACGAAACTAAAATAATAACAATATTGATGTTTAATGATTCTTAATATTACAATAAATAATAAAAAATTAATATGAAATACAAAAAGGTAAAAAATAACTACTAAAATATTAAAAAGCCTATGTAATCTATGAATCTTCCAAAAATTTCTCAAGTAACCTTCCATTATTTTATTGTACCCAATTAAATGTATAAAATATTTAAATCTTTCCAAATGCAAGCAGACAATTAGTGATTAATCTAGCAGTGTTTATTTATCTGCAGTCAAAGTTTAAGTTTGATGTACAGCTGGAGCGTGACTTTTATAAGACATGGCTTAGTTTGAAACAAAAAATTAATAAGCGTATTGCATTTTGGCAATAATAAAAATACCTTTCCGAACAAAAATTTATGAAATGTTATTTTTATTTAATTAAGCTTTTATTTTAGATTTTTTTTATAATTGAGGGAATTAGTGTCCATACAACTTTTGTTTTACAATGTAAGTCCCATTTAAATGTTGATGTAACAAAATAACAAATTTTAATGAATTTTATCCTAAATAAGGGTTTAATTAATTAAAAATAATATTTTAAGTGTCCAATTAGGTACAATAGAGATTTAATTGTTTGAAAATTTTAAGAAAGTATAAGATCATTTTTAGTATTTTAACCAAAATTAGTGGTTCGAAAATTAATTAAAAGAAAGGAATTTCGGACTTTTCTTTTAAAACAAAGGATAAATTAAAAATGGGATATAAAAATAATCGATAAAATATGCGGACAATTATAACTATTTAAATATGAACTATGCTTTTTGCTTAAAGCATCCTAAACATTGCTGCTACTAAATTCACTTATGAACTATACATGAAGAAGTGAGAAGATCACTATATACTCGGTACAAGCAAACAATTGTACATATGGTATATGTATATGCTTAGTTTTGAGAACAGTATATGCTTAGAAATAGTACATATGGTATGTATCAAAACAAGAAAAGAAGTGTACCATATGTTGCTTCGTCTGATAACTATTCCTTTGCCCTCCATGCTTTGATCACCAAACTACACGAAATTCAATTATTTTTAGCTTTTCTATTACTATTTTCCTTCATATCTTTTCCTTCCCTATAAAAATTTAGAATGTAGAAGAAACACTATTAATTTCGATGGTAAAAGCATCATAAAGGAGATGTAAGATGACTTTTTTTCCCAGTTGCATTATAAAGGAAACATAAATAATGGTACACAACCCATTTTCATGGGAATCTTACTGATAAGAGAAGGAAAAAAAAATAGAGATTTCAACAATTTTGGCTAATGCAATTTATGAAATCATCAACTTACAGTAGAAATCTTGGAGACATCTTCTTCAGAGCCTCATCATCACTTCTTCAACAGATGTTCAGTTGTTTACCAATGGAAGACTTGACAATTGAGTCCGGTAGAACGGAAATCTTTTTAGTCAATGGAAGACTTAAACAAAGGCCATGCGATGAGTGCACAAATCCACCTTCGTACAATTATCGAGTCTCGTTAGTCAATGGAAATCATTTTAGTCAGTGGAGGACTTAAACGAAGGCCATGCGATGAGTGCACAAATCTCAATGGATGCCAACTTCATACTAATCCGTTACCGTAAGACACCATAAATTAATTGTTTTTGTAAAGATTCAATCATGCAGCACTGCAAGACAAAATACAATGATTTTTTTTTCTTTTCGGAATATTACACCACCCCACTAATAGACAACAGGTTGGGTTTCCAATCTTATCCCAAAATGAAATTAAAGGAAATGACCATTTACTTTAGCAATAGTATAATGGTAAGAGATTATAATTAAATGCTTATTTCATTACTCTTTTAAGTTCAAAAACAAACCCAGGTTTGGTAGTAATGCACCCATACCATAGCAATAGGCCAGGCATCTCAATGTCGGTAGCTTACACAAATCTATTATACTTCCTCATCCTAAAACTTTGTAGCCACATTTCCCCACTCGTTAAAGAAAGGGAGCCACCCTTAGCCTCCAATATAGCTTGTAAATATAAGGGTAGCTATGTCACGACCCAAATTCCGGGTCATGACCGGCGCATGGGTTCAATGGACGTAATCCACTAAACCAAGGCAAGCCTATTATTTATCTTACTTATGATTCTATTTATTATTACTAAATCCTATTTCATGACTTTGAGTCAAAATAGTGATATACATTGCCAACTCGTACTGGCATTACTCTTTTAAAATTTACATTAAGTTCATCTATACATAACAAAATAATACTCGACCTCCAGCGGAGTGATTCGGATGGATATACAGCTACCGAATGCCGAGACACCTACCAAAAGATGTACACAGATCTACAAGGACACCTCGTCCTAATTATCGGCTACCTCGTGATCTGAAAACATGAATTTGAAAATGGTGAGTATAAACCCAGTGAGTGAACAAGGAAGGGAACAAGCAACAATTAGGAAAAATTTAAAATCATGATGCACTTGTTTCAAAACAATGCAATTTAGTTCATTCCTATTTAAGACCCCTCCAAACCCCAGAGTTTTTCGCTACATCGAGCATGAATTTCGATGCAGTGAAAACAAAGCAACAAGAGAAACATTTTTCCTCACTCAACAAAAAGCCATCCTGCTAAACTAATAAAATCAACCTAACATTCATGAAAATTCTCAAAGTACAATGTCTCAACTTTCATGTACATCACATCCATAAATCATTGTCCATCCATTTGCTATATCACACATATTTACATATGTATATATATATATATATATGTATATACCCATCATCATCATCTCACCAACCCATCATCATCACCAGCTCATGCGCACTCCCTACTCGCACATGGCTGGGTCATCACCGGGTTATGCGCACTCCCTACTCGCACATAACCTGGTCATCCTCGGCTTATGCGCACTCCCTACTCGCACATAGTCGAGTAAACATAATTACACAACATTATATTCAAGTGTATATGTATATCAACATAATACAACCACATAGAAATCCATAATAACCACATTTCATAACATAAACTTTTTCTCAAAAGCTTGTTCCCAAGGCATTCATTTTCATAAAAAAAATTTATAAAATCATTCAAACACTTTGTTCAAAACAGTCATATTCCCAAAACAATTTTAATAGCCAGTCCACTCACAGGTGTCGAAAATTCGGATTCCGGGTGAACTCTGACTAATAGTCTTCAAGCGTAGTTCCTTTACCTTTTCCGGACGTCTCACCACCTTGACAAATAACAAAGTCGAGGAATTTACTATATTGTCCCTAAATTGATATAAATTAATTTTAATTACTAATGCTTGATATGTAAATGCAAAAATATGTCCGATTACCGTTTAATCACGGTATCGATTAAGTTCGACCGATCACCCGATTAATTAGCGATTGTGTCCAAATCACCTCCAAATTAATTCATTTCTCCTCTAATACCTTAATTTACCACATTCATTTAAATAGAGCCAAATTCAGCATTAGAACCCTCACAGTTCTTTATAGAAAAATTTGGTCATTTGGTGCACTAGCATCGAATTTTTTTCTACATAACCGTTTCACCTTAATTCATCATTTTCCATGCCATTTTCCTAGAAATAAAAACAATCCCCCATTGATATTCAGCCCTCATGGTTCGGCCAATAAGGAACCCTAGAGAAATTGAATATTTCTTTTGTGTTTTTGTTCATAACCATGCTTAACTATCCCTAAACACTAACATAGTCTAAAATCAAATTATTCCAACAACAATTCCTCTTCCATACCCATTTTTCAGAATTGAATTCATCATGATAACTCAATATTCAACCATGGAAATCAAGAACAAAAGCATGGGTAAGCTAGGTATCAAGGAGAATTAAAGAAATTTTAACTTACCTAGCTTGTTTCCTTGATTTCTTCACTTTTTCTTTGAATTTCCACCTAGGTTTTCTTGTTTTTCCTTTTGTTCTTCCTTTTTTCTTGTTGCTGGATGTCTAGGCCGAATATGGTGAGGGAATTGGGGATTTAATGGGCTGATTTCTATAGAAAATAATAAAATAATCAAGCATGCCATGTGTCACATGCTTATTGGCCCAATTTTTAACTTTTTGACTTGTTCTTCTTAATTTTCCACCACAAATATTCTGGTATTTATCCAATCCTACCACAATTAAAATCCCTTGGTCTTGACAAGTGCTGGGCCGAAAATTTTACTGATTTGCCCCCGAGACAAAAAAATTACAATTTTGCCCTTATACTCCGAAATGTACCGGAATCTCATTATTTCTACTTTTCAACCTAAAATAACACTAATATTGATCAATATTAACCAAATGGGGCAAAAATTGTTTAAAAAAATTTTCGTTTAGTCCTCTAGTGGCAAAATTACCATTTTGCCCTTCTGCTCCATAAATACCGGGAATCACAATTTTTCACTACTAAACATCATTTTATACTCCAATAATCATAATTATATTTCATATAATTATTCTTGGTCAAATGTGATCAAATCTTGTCTAAAAATCTCCATTTTATCATCAAATGGTAAAATGACCGTTTTGTCCCTAATTGGTCAATTTTCTGATGGACTCCAAACTGGACCTTGAACTCCAAATCACTATTCTAAGCCATTCTGTTGGTTTTAAAATTTTCAAATTCCTCTTAGAATTTCTATTTGAACTAGTTCAAGGCTCGATTTAACTTAGTTGTACCACTCGATACAATACCGTCTTTTAATCGAGCTTGACAAGGTCTCACATTCTCCCCCACTAATAAAAATTCGGTCCCCGAATTTAAATTCAATGTAGAGTGGCTTACCTTTACATATCGAAGAGGTGTGGATGCTTTGTCCGCATCTCATCCTCAGCTTCCCACGTTACCTCCTCGCTAGTGTGATTCCGCCACAACACTTTCACTGAGGCTACATCCTTTGAACGGAGCTTTTTAACTTGCCTATCAAGGATAGCTACCGGTTGTTCCTCATAGGTTAGATCATTTTGCAACTGAATAGTTTCATACCGTATTACATGTGATGGATCTGGGTTGTACTTCCTAAGCATGGACACATGAAACACGGGATGAATATTAGAAAGGTCTAGCGGTAATGCCAAACGATAAGCCACCGCTCCAACCTTTTCTAAGATCTCGAATGGCCCTATATACCGAGGATTTAACTTCCCTTTCTTGCCAAACCTCATTACCCCTTTAGTTGGCGAAGCTTTCAAAAATACATGATCTCCTACTTGGAACTCCAAGTCTCTCCGTCGGTTATCAGCATATGATTTCTGTCTACTTTGTGTTGTTAACATCCTCTGACGGATCATGTGTATTTTCTCGGTTGCATCCTGCACCAATTCAGGCCCCAAAAGTTTTCTTTCTCCCACCTCTAGCCATCCAATGGGTGACCTACATCTTCGTCCATATAAGGCCTCAAATGGTGCCATTTGGATGCTAGTTTGGAAACTGTTGTTGTAGGCAAATTCCACTAAGGGTAGATATTGTTCCCACCTGACACCAAGGTCTATCACACAAGCCCTCAACATATCCTCCAATGTCTGTATGGTCCGTTCAGATTGTCCATCAGTCTGAGGGTGGAAAGCTGTGCTGAAATCCAACTTAGTGCCCAATGCTTCTTGCAACTTTCCCCAAAACCTACTAGTAAACTGAGCTCCTCTGTCAGATACTATAGAAATGGGAATACCATGTAGTCGCACTATCTCATCCACATAAACTCGAGCATATTGGGCAGCCCCATAAGTAGTCTTAACCGGAAGAAAATGAGCTGACTTTGTTAACCGGTCCACTACTATCCAAATTGAATCATATCCCCCACTGGTTCGAGGCAAACCCGTTACAAAGTCCATAGAAATATGTTCCCACTTCCACTCGGGTACTGGTAATGGCTGTAGTAGCCCTGCAGGCTTTTGATGCTCGGCCTTAACCTGCTGACAAACCAGGCACTTGGAGACAAACTCAGCTACATCTCTCTTAAGTCCTTCCCACCAATACACCTCTTTCAAATCTTGATACATCTTTGTAGCCCCTGGATGTACCACATAAGCTGCCATGTGAGCTTCCTCCAATATTTCTCTCCTCAACCCGTCACCATCAGGCACATAAAGTCTGGTTCCATACCTCAACACTCCATCTGTGCCTTTAGTAAACAATTTTCCTTTCCTACCCTGAAGATCCTCGAAGGCCTTAATCACAAACTCATCTTTACTTTGTGCTTCTTTAATCCTGTCCATTAAAATAGGCCTCACTCTAAAGTGTGCTAGTAAAGCATTTGTCTCCGCAACTTCCAAACGCACACCTATGTCTCCCAAGCTATGGATCTCTCTAACCAAAGATCTCCTACCAATGGAAATATGTGCCAAGCTTCCCATTGATTTTCGACTCACGGCATTCGCCACTACATTGGCCTTACCGGGATGATAAAGAATAGTACAATCATAATCCTTTAGCAACTCCATCCATCTACGTTGCCGTAAGTTAAGATCCCTCTGCTGAAATATATACTTCAGACTTTTGTGGTCCGTGTATATCTCGCAAGTCTCACCATACAAGTAATGTCTCCAAATCTTTAAGGCAAACACGATTGCTGCCATCTCCAAATCGTGTATGGGGTAATTCTGCTCATGCCTTTTAAGTTGTCTAGATGCATACGCAATCACCTTCCCATGTTGCATCAATACACATCCTAAACCAACCCCCGATGCATCACAAAACACCGTGTAACCCCCTGTGCCTTGCGGAAGGCTTAACACTGGAGATGTGGTGAGACATGCCTTAAGCTTCTCAAAACTATTCTCACAAGCATCAGACCACTCAAATTTTGTATCTTTACGCGTTAGCTTAGTCAAAGGGGCAACTATTTTGGAGAAGTCCTTCACAAAGCGACGATAATAGCCAGCTAAACCCACAAAGCTTCTAATCTCCGTAACTGATGTTGGCCTTGGCCATTTTTCCACTGCTTCAATTTTCTTTGTATCAACTTGTATCCCCTCCTTAGATACCACATGCCCCAAGAATGCAACACTTTCGAGCCAAAACTCACACTTGAAGAACTTAGCATACAATCGATGTTCTCTCGAAATTTGGAGCACTATCTTAAGATGCTGCTCATACTCCTCTCGACTCTTTGAATATATCAAAATGTCATCAATAAACACCACCACAAACTTATCCAAATAAGGTTTGAACACTCGGTTCATCAAATCCATAAAGGCTGCAGGAGCATTCGTGAGCCCAAATGACATCACTAAGAACTCATAGTGCCCATATCTTGTTCGAAATGCGGTCTTGGGTATATCTTCGTTACGGATTCTCAACTGATGGTACCCAGATCGCAGATCTATCTTAGAAAAACATTGTGCTCCTTGTAATTGATCAAATAAATCATCTATCCTTGGGAGAGGATATTTATTCTTCACCGTCACTTTATTAAGCTGTCGATAATCAATGCACAGCCTAAGTGACCCATCTTTCTTCTTCACAAATAACACTGGTGCTCCCCATGGGGATACACTAGGTCGTATGAAACCTTTATCCAACAAATTCTCCAACTGATCCTTAAGCTCTTTAAGCTCTGCAGGTGCCATTCTATATGGGGGTATGGATATAGGTCTAGTGTCGGGAATCAAATCTATGCAAAACTCAATCTCCCTTTCAGGAGGCAAACCTAGTAGCTCCTCGGGAAATACATCCACGAACTCCTTCACCACCGACACTTGAGTTACATCTCCAATCTTTGCCTGACTATCCTTTACAACAGCCAAGTAACCTATACAACCCTGTCGTAATAATCTTCTGGCAGATATGACCGATATCAAATTGGTTGGAGCATTACTCCTATCCCCCTGAATACTAAATGATGGTTCACCGGGGAAATCAAATCTAACCAATTTATGATAGCAGTCCACACTAGCATGGCAGGGTGATAACCAATCCATCCCCAAGATTACATCAAAGTCTAAGGTGTCTAGCACCACTAGATTCACCGAAGTGTCTTTGTCCTTGACTCGCACTACACAGGACTCATATTCCCACTCGGCCACAAATATCTCCTTTAAAGGAGTAGACACCACTAATTGTTCCTCTCTCCTAACACGACTTCTACCCAACCGAGATGCAAAACATGGAGAGATAAAAGAATGGGTAGCACTAGGATCAAATAGTACTCGAGCATTCATATTACAAACGGAGAGAATACTTGAGACCACGACATTGGATGTTTGAGCCTCCTGCTGTGTTAAAGCAAACACCCTCGCTTGGCCTCTACCAATAGAACTTTGATGTCCGGACCCAGATGGTCTACCTTGAGAGGAAGTACCCGCACCTCTACCTCTCGATCCACTAACCTCCCGGCCAGATGAGACAGCAACTGACGGAGCAGATGAAACTGGTTGGGTGGAACCACGAGCAGAATCTGGTGATTGATGTGCCATCGGACAATCCCTCCTAATATGCCCAGGTTGACCGCACTCGTAACAAGTTTTTGTAGTAAGGAAGCACCGTCCACTATGTCGTCTCCCACAAGTATCACAAGAGCGAATGACTTGACTACTCTGTCTAGAATCTTGCTGCCTCCTAGAACTGAAGGTTCTCTGTCCCACCCTAATATTAGCACCAGGTGCGTCACTCCCCTGCTGAGGTAACCGTGAGTCCCTCTGTAGACCCTGACGGCTAGAAGATGAACCACCACTGCTGAAATCTCTACAGCCCTGATAACCCTCTGTCTTGCCCCTTTTTGCTCTATCCCTCGCAGCCCTACTCTCACTGGTCCTCATCTCGATGCGTTGAGCACCATCCACTGCTGCAGAATAGGTAGTGAAATCTCGGGATGCCACAGCCCTAAATAATGGCTCCACTAACCCATCCACAAACCTCTAAATCTTCATCTCCTCAGTAGAAACGAGATAGGGCGCATAACGAGCTAGCTGCATGAACTTGATGTCATACTCAGACACCGTCATGCTTGAAGTCTGTACCAAAGTCTCAAACTCTCTGGCTCTGGCATTACGCACACTGAATGGTAAGAATCGATCTAAGAAGGCTACACTGAACTCACTCCAGGCCAACGGTGTTGCATTAGTCGGTCTGCCTCTACATAAAGAGCTATACCATTCCTGCGCCACATCCTCTAATTGGAAGGCGGCTAGCTCAACTGACCGAACACTAGAACATCCCAAGGCTTTACAAATTTTCTCCATCTTATCCAAGAAAACCTGGGGTTTCTCCGATGCATCAGACCCTGAAAATGTTGGAGGCTTAAGCTTGAGAAAGTCAGGAAGAGAAATATCTAGATGTCCCCTCTCCTCCTCATGATGTTGGTGATCGGCCTGTCCTTGGGAGCTAGGGGATTCTTGTACTGTAGGTCTCCCCTCTACTACCCTTTGTATATCTTCCATGTGGGTTGCCATCATCTCTACAACCCGATTAACTCCCTGTAGGCCTGCCGCCAAATCTTCAATAGTAATACCCCTAGCTGGGTGTCTATCTACATCACTTGAGGACTGTCCCTCTTCTTGCCTACTCACAGGCGTATCCAACCCCACCGGCCTAGTGACCCTGCCACGTCTACCTCGGCCTCTCTGGGTGGATGCCCGTTGTCTATCTGCCATCTCAATGAGAGCATCTTGCTCCCCTGCCCGTCTTGAGGCGGCTCGTGTCTTAGGCGGCATTCTTACCTAGACAAAAGCAAAGGCCTGTTATTAAACACATATTATAATCATACTTAAAGCAAAAGGTGGTTTCTAAGATAGGGAATCTATGCGGTCATTTGGTTGTAAAATGTACCGCGGTTCACACTTTACAACTGAAGTTTCCACATAAAGACCCGACTCTCCGCTGGACTAACAAAAAGGAAGTTCTAGGACCTAGACAAACCTAGGGCTCTGATACCAATATTGTCACGACCCAAATTCCGGGTCATGACCGGCGCATAGGTCCAATGGACGTAATCCACTAAACTAAGGCAAGCCTATTATTTATCTTACTTATGATTCTATTTATTATCACTAAGTCCTATTTCATGACTTTGAGTCAAAATAGTGATATACATTGCCAACTCGTACTGGCATTACTCTTTTAAAATTTACATTAAGTTCATCTATACATAACAAAATAATACTCGACCTCCAGCGGAGTGATTCGGATGGATATACAGCTACCGAATGCCGAGACACCTACCAAAATATGTACACAGATCTACAAGGACACCTCGTCCTAATTATCAGCTACCTCGTGATCTGAAAACATGAATTTGAAAATGGTGAGTATAAACTCAGTGAGTGAACAAAGAAGGGAACAAGCAACAATTAGGAAAAATTTAAAATCATGATGCACTTGTTTCAAAACAATGCAATTTAGTTCATTCCTATTTAAGACCCCTCCAAACCCCAGAGTTTTTCGCTACATCGAGCATGAATTTCGATGCAGTGAAAACAAAGCAACAAGAGAAACATTTTTCCTCACTCAACAAAAAGCCATCCTGCTAAACTAATAAAATCAACCTAACATTCATGAAAATTCTCAAAGTACAATGTCTCAACTTTCATGTACATCACATCCATAAATCATTGTCCATCCATTTGCTATATCACACATATTTACATATGTATATATATATATATATATATATATATATATATATATATATATTTGTATATACCCATCATCATCATCTCACCAACCCATCATCATCACCAGCTCATGCGCACTCCCTACTCGCACATGGCTGGGTCATCACCGGGTTATGCGCACTCCCTACTTGCACATAACCTGGTCATCCTCGGCTTATGCGCACTCCCTACTCGCACATAGTCGAGTCAACATAATTACACAACATTATATTCAAGTGTATATGTATATCAACATAATACAACCACATAGAAATCCATAATAACCACATTTCATAACATAAACTTTTTCTCAAAAGCTTGTTCCCAAGGCATTCATTTTCATAAAAAAAAATTATAAAATCATTCAAACACTTTGTTCAAAACAGTCATATTTCCAAAACAATTTTAATAGGCAGTCCACTCACAGGTGTCGAAAATTCGGATTCCGGGTGAACTCTGACTAATAGTCCTCAAGCGTAATTCCTTTACCTTTTTCGGACGTCTCACCACCTTGACAAATAACAAATTCGAGGAATTTACTATATTGTCCATAAATTGATATAAATTAATTTTAATTACTAATGCTTGATATGTAAATGCAAAAATATGTCCGATTACAGTTTAATCACGGTATCGATTAAGTTCGACCGATCACCCGATTAATTAGCGATTGTGTCCAAATCACCTCCAAATTAATTCATTTCTCCTCTAATACCTTAATTTACCACATTCATTTAAATAAAGCCAAATTCAGCATTAGAACCCTCACAGTTCTTTATAGAAAAATTTGGTCATTTGGTGCACTAGCATCGAATTTTTTTCTACATAACCGTTTCACCTTAATTCATCATTTTACATGCCATTTTCGTAGAAATAAAAACAATCCCCCATTGATATTCAGCCCTCATGGTTCGGCCAACAAGGAACCTTAGAGAAATTGAATATTTCTTTTGTGTTTTTGTTCATAACCATGCTTAACTATCCCTAAACACTAACATAGTCTAAAATCAAATTATTCCAACAACAATTCCTCTTCTATACCCATTTTTCAGAATTGAATTCATCATGATAACTCAATATTCAACCATGGAAATCAAGAACAAAAGCATGGGTAAGCTAGGTATCAAGGAGAATTAAAGAAATTTTAACTTACCTAGCTTGTTTCCTTGATTTCTTCACTTTTTCTTTGAATTTCCACCTAGGTTTTCTTGTTTTTCCTTTTGTTCTTCCTTTTTTCTTGTTGCTGGATGTCTAGGCCGAATATGGTGAGGGAATTGGGGATTTAATGGGCTGATTTCTATAGAAAATAATAAAATAATCAAGCATGTCATGTGTCACATGCTTATTGGCCCAATTTTTAACTTTTTGACTTTTTCTTCTTAATTTTCCACCACAAATATTCTGGTATTTATCCAATCCTACCACAATTAAAATCCCTTGGTCTTGACAAGTGCTGGGCCGAAAATTTTACTGATTTGCCCCCGAGAAAAAAAAATTACGATTTTGCCCTTATACTCCGAAATGTACCGGAATCTCATTATTTCTACTTTTAAACCTAAAATAACACTAATATTGATCAATATTAACCAAATGGGGCAAAAATTGTTTAAAAAAATTTTCGTTTAGTCCTCTAGTGGCAAAATTACCATTTTGCCCTTCTGCTCCATAAATACCGGGAATCACAATTTTTCACTACTAAACATCATTTTATACTCCAATAATCATAATTATATTTCATATAATTATTCTTGGTCAAATGTGATCAAATCTTGGCTAAAAATCTCCATTTTATCATCAAATGGTAAAATGACCGTTTTGTCCCTAATTGGTCAATTTTCTGATGGACTCCAAACTGGACCTTGAACTCCAAATCACTATTCTAAGCCATTCTGTTGGTTTTAAAATTTTCAAATTCCTCTTAGAATTTTTATTTGAACTAGTTCAAGGCTCGATTTAACTTAGTTGTACCACTTGATACAATACCGTCTTTTAATCGAGCTTGACAGGGTCTCACAAGCTACTTAGGGGCACTTTGATTATAAAAACCCCTCCTTTGTAAACACTTGTTCAGAGGATGGCTCATTAAAACAAGAAAGCTTTATTCTCCAGCTCTTTTTACAAAACTTCTCTTAGCTTAGCATTTATGTGTGTGCCCTTGTGTGCTTGAAGGTTTATACCTTGTCTGTTGTGTGCTTGCATTCATATTGCATATTGTGTTGCTTCAAAGACCATTGTGGCCTTCACTGTTCTTGATAGGCATTGTTAGGCTGACTTAGGTTTGGAAGCAGGGAAAATTGAGTTTAAGGCCATAGTATGAGTGGTCTCAAGAACCACTACGTTATAGTTGGTATCACAGCAGTTGTGTTAAGTGTGCGATCAATTTGTGAGCCATGCTAGTGTACAATCCATGTTAGTGGGCCATCCGAGCGGAGCGATGACTAGTGGGTCAAATCAACTCGAACAATTACAAAAAAATAGATTTTTATTTCCTCGCTAAAATGCTTTGGAAAATACTGACAAAAAATCACTAAAAACTAACGGAATTATGTGCTAAGTATTACCAACGGAACACTGACGGAACCAATTCGGTTAGTATTCCGTTGGTAATACAATGATGTATAATATTGTGAGATGGCGTTAAGTCTACCAATGGGTGATTTCTATCGATAACGCCACTATTGATGGATAATAACGACCAAATTACCGATGGATGGTTTGGTCGGAATTGTGGTTATGTCGTTGATGAAATTGCTGACGAAATTACTGACGAAGACAATTGAAATGACTAATAACTATATCAATGGAATCACCAATGGAGACGATTGGGGTAATTAAATTAAAAATTTTCATCAACAATTTTGTTGGTAATTTTCATTTAATATTCCGAGCCCCTTTATTTCCACTCATTTTTCCCTATAACATTAAACTCTCTCTTCTCCCTCAACTCTCTGTCTCTTGGCCTCCTGCCCCACACCAACGACTCCCTTCGCACCTGACCCACGTCGACAGTCGACCCAACCCTTATGGTGGTCGATTCCTCATTCTCCTTTCGTTTGAGGACTACCCAGTACCTTATTTCTTGTCCCTTCTCTCTTTTCCCTCAATTTCAATTTCTTCAAAATTAAGGTTTTAAACCCCCATTTGAAAAGCCTCCAATCTCACATAAAATGCCATTACAATGATTCTTTAAATGATGGTACAAATTTTTCATACAATTTTTGTTTTATTATTTTTGTGGGTTTTGTTTGACTTTTGCCATTTTGTCTTTATGGGTGTTTTGAAAATGGCAGTGCCGAGGAGTGTGTTAAAGGAGGAAAGGATTGTTGTTGTGGCATTGCTGCTTTAGGATTTTCTTAATCTTTTTTACCAGTTTGTTCTACATCTACCGGTTTCCTTTTTTTTTCTTTGTTCTACTTTGGGGTTATGTTTGATGCTTGGAGTTTTGAGATAAGCAAAAGCATGCGTACAAATAATTTGATGCTTGGGTGTTGTGCTGGTTGATTGGTTTTGACTACAGCTTTGATTGTGCTGCCTAGTTGTTCTCAACTTTGATAAGCAAAAGCATGCATTTCTACTTTAGTTTTCCATCTTGGCATGCTTTTTGATTGCTCTTGTTTATATCCTTGTTTGTCCAATTTGAATTTTGTTTGATTTTTGGGTTGTTAATGTACAGGTTTTTGTTCTTGTGTCTGGTTTTGTGAGCTGCGGCTTGATGGGGTGGTTTTTTTCTTTTGCTAGTTTTTTGAGTTTGCAGTTGTGAATAATCATTTTTGTTTTCTGAAGTTGCTTGTCCAAGGAAGTATTTTCCCTGTGATAAACAATGAAATCTCTTTCTTTCAAAAACAAAAATGGAAACAATGTGTTGTTAATTGTAGGTTGTTTATGTTGACAATTATGTGTTGTTAATTGACTACAAACAATTGGGATATTGTGCTATTAATTAGGATTTGCTCTTGTAAACAATTGCTATCACTATTAATATTAGCAATGTGGAAAATGGAAAACGGAAACTTGATGAAACTTTATGAAAATAGGCTATTTGAAGAAGATCGATGAAATACATCATCTAGATTGTATAAGTAAAATTATTCAACTTAATTAAGATTTAGGGTGATTACGTAAGTAATTAAATGAGTAAATTTAGATTAATTTAAAATTAGCTAAATTAATTAAGGTTGTATTATATGGTAAGTAAAGAATTTCACTAATCAAATTAATGAAAAAATGTTTTAATTAGTTAATTACAAAAAAAAGGCATTACTAATGAAAATTTTCGTCAATAATAATAAAGATTCTGTCGGTATGTAACATTACCGATAAAAATTACAATAAAAATTTCAATTAGAATTCCGTCGGCAATAGTGTATCGGTAACAGGAAATTCGTTGGTAACTTACCCATAGAGTAAATTATTTTTTTTTTTCAAATTAAAACTTGATTAACAATCTATGTTAAGTTATTGAGAGACATTTTGACTAAAAAGAGGAAATTAGAATATTTTGAGACAATTGCACTTACTGAGGAGTGCAGTGTCATCATTCAAAATAAACTTCCATCAAAGCTTAAAGATCTAGGGAATATGCACGTCACTAGTGAATGAAGGCAAACTTTGTGCCGCTGGTTTTGTCTTGCATGACCCTCATTGGCATGTGCACGTCAACAACCCTATTGTATTCCTCGAACGCTCCCTTAATCGCCGACCACATGAGTTTGTTACTTAGATTGTTTGCAAACAGTAAGTGAAGATTCTCTAGCCATCATCTCTTGCCATGTCGCCCTTTGTCATACTGGCTCTCACCCAAAAAAAAAAAAAAAGGAAATACTAACTAGATTAATGGCTGGTAGTTAATGCACTAAGATCTTCCTCTCATTTTCTTTTTAACTCTCTTATCGGTGAGATTTTTACATTGTTGTAAACAGGAGAGGGGACTTAGCCTTACCTTTTACATAGTGAATCCCTCATCCCACTCATTATGAGATTTAGCATTTCCTGCACAAGTCTACTCATTTGAACCCACATATAACATTGGAGTCTAACTCACTTTAGTAGATCATATTATAGACTATAATATTATTTTTTGATCAAAGACCAAATTATCTTAAACTGATTTTGATAAAATACAGAAATAAATAATGTAAGTCCACACATTGGTTTTACTAAAAAATCTAACAGCATAAAGACAAAGTAACCAAAATAATAAAAAAATTAGTCGCGTACATGTCACAAAGAAACCATGTTAACCTATTTTCATGTTAGTGGAGTTACATATTTAATTATCCTCCACGTCAATATTAAGCATTAGAAAGCTAGGTGGGCCTTTTTGATTAATAAGAATGTCAACATATTTCGTGCTCTAGAAAGTGAATTTATAAAAGAATGGTCGGTTATCGTACGACATCCTGGAAGAAATGGCACGTTTGAAGGATAGTCGAGCGATTTCTTTTTGTAATGCAGCCAGTGTCCTTATATTGACTTACATGAGTTCATTCTCATTTTATTACCTTTTCTCGTCACTTTCTCTCTTATTTTCTTTGTTTTAATTTTATCATCTACGTGATCAGCAAGCAGTTTATGGTACTTGTTTTCTCTCCTGGAATCTTGCAAGAAAATAATTCTATTTTTTATATTCAATAAAAATTGACTCATGACTTTGCAGAAGGGGGAAAACATGAAGAATTTCGTGGGTGGAGAAATGGAAACTGGACCCGAAGTGTCCCGAAAGAAACATCGCAGGGCAAGGAAACCCAAGTTTGAGGTAGTTTCATAATTTACTGGAAAATTCTTCCTGATCTTGGACTTTGTCTCTTGATATTTACTTTTTCGTTTTTGTTTCGATTCTATTTAGGTTGGCAAACCAAAGCTCGTTAATGATAAGAAGAAAAAGGATAAGAAAGTGAAGCAGGTAGTTGCGACCCAGATGGCCAAGCTAGGCCTGGAGGCGTTTCCGCTGATATTTGCTGAAATTAAGGAAAGTAATCGCCGGTTGAAACACCTGAACTCTAAGATCGATGGTTATGTTCTTGATAAGCTAGCTGCTTGGGATGCTGAAGACGAATTAAGGCGTTTGAGCATTTGATCTATCTGGTTGGTTTGCACTAAACTTTGTTTGTTTGCGATCTGTTTTGTTGTTTGAATTCTGTGTGAGGGATTTTAATTTCTTCTTCTCTCTGCCACTGTTTTCCAGGGATCTTATCTATCAAACAGCTGGGCTTGCTTATGGTTAATTTATCTATTTATCTATCTATCTATCCAGAACTTAACTGGTGTGTTTGGGATTGAAACATGAATCTGTTTGCACTTTTGATTTCATCTAAATCACTTAATTTGCTTCCACTTTGGGTAATGATTATTTCATCCAATTTTCTGATTATATATTCACTTGCATGCTATCGTTCTGAGTTAGATCAAAAAATGAAGTAGGGCAAATAGGCCATCACACAGCACTTCTACAACTGTGGATTGATTGAGTTCAACATATATAGCATTTCCTAAGACCTTCATGATGCCACAATTAAGAAAAAATTATAGCAGAAAAGAGAGTTTGCATTAATTCATTGAACAGACCTTTTTGTACAGAAACTCCAGAAGTTGAAGTTGACGTACCTTGTTGCCTCACATGCTTCTACATGATGTTTGGGTCATGCATGCATAATATATTATATGAAATAGAGACAATTGACACATCAATCTTCTCTTATCCTATATATATTACCCATTATCATATGCATTTTATGCACCCTAACCTCTCTAGTAATTCTGAAGTATTGATGTAAGAAAGAAGTATCACACAGCCTATTCTTTCCAATAGGACGAGGTTTCCCTTTAGTTGAGCCATCCACATTGAACTTCAGCTCTTCATCCCCACGTGGAACCTATGAAATTCCTCTCCTCAGATCTAACATCCCATCTGGTTTTGGCAGCCAAGGCATCCTCCACCATCCTATTCCTCCATATCAGCATCCTTCTCAGGTGCATTGATCCAAAATTTGGACTTCATTTTAGTTATAAAAACAATTTCATCAACATCCTAGTTCTTGGCATTAAACATCAAATCACTTCTAGCAAGCCAAATCGACCACTTAGTAACCCCACAACAGCTAACCATCTTTTTAGTAGTATTAAATCCTCATAAAACAGTAGTAGTCCCGAAAAACTTAAAGTTGCCACCCATTGAAAGCCCCACCGCTGAAAGATACCACCCCAATATCGCCCGAGAAAACATACAATGAAGGATAATATGCTCATCCACCTCAACCAGCCCACACCACCCACATAGTATATTTTCATCATCAAAAGTAATCCCCCAAGAAGCTAAAAATTCTTTGGTAAGTATACAATTCAACACCACAAGCCACAAGCAACAATGAAGTTTGAGTGGTAAAATAAAGTTCTAAATAGATGCAAACCATACCTTATGCGCTGCTCCACGATTTGGTTCATTCGAGTCAGCATTTGCTTCTTTTCTACTGGGAAGATGATCCTTTTCGTCCTTCACAAACATATCACTAAGCAACTCCATGAACACTCTAAGCAATTCTTCCTCCCAATCATAAAGATGTCTTCAA
Source organism: Theobroma cacao (assembly GCF_053813885.1). Classification (NCBI taxonomy): domain Eukaryota; kingdom Viridiplantae; phylum Streptophyta; class Magnoliopsida; order Malvales; family Malvaceae; genus Theobroma; species Theobroma cacao. The sequence goes on from NC_142645.1 coordinate 33,609,626, forward strand.
AAATCAAAGTTCCCACTCCCATTTCCTTCCACATTGCAGCCACCTTCACCTCTTTATTTCTCACAATAGAAAATAGTCTTGGAAAAGACTCTTTCAATGCTACACAGCCCAAATGCCTTAGCATTAATTTCTTAAACAAACTCTCTCTTAGCTGACGATTTGGTTATCAAGTGTTTATGCTTGCGCATAATTTTTCTTTTTTTTTTTTTTACACTAGAGAAAGAATGAAGATTGAAACTTAGCTCTTTAAGTAAGGAATATTGCACTTATCATTGAAACAAAAGCTAGGTTGTTTAGTAGGAAAACGACTTTTTATCTTATGACTAGCCTATAATATTAAGAAAGGGAGGCAGTGTATCCTAATTCCTAAAAATTAGATTAAAACATTCTCTTTTTTTCAACCACCTCTTCCTTACCTACCAAATGTGACATATTGTATCTAAATGATAATTTTAGAGGCCCTATTGGACCAGCAGACCCGTTATCTGCTATTCTTATCTGTTTAGTAAAGACTGGTTGAGCTTCATTAAAGTTAATATTACCAAAAGGAGAAAATAAAGACAAACACCAAAAGAGCTATTGCACTACACACTAGAAAACACTTGTACATAAGTTACAGCGAAGCTCCAAAATACTTACCAAAACCATAGGATTTCATGTGTTCTATTTGTAACACTGAAATTTTCTTTTAACCTGGGGGCAAACAGTGCTAAACTCTTTTTAGTTGGGATTAGGAGTTCGGATTCTTGTTCTTCACTGCCAATGACTTTTATGTAGTATCTTTTGTAAGTGTACAGGTTTCCAATGCCCGGACCAATCATTATATCATAAAAAGTCTATTACAATAAGGAAGAGACTTAGAGTGACATATGGGTCACTGAGACTAATAAAATCATTTAAAAAAAAAACATTAAAATTTTCTTGAGTATGCTATAGTAAACTCCACTGGCACCCAATAAAATCCAGGCAGGTGCCCTCATGTCACTTAAAGTTAAGCAGCCATTCCATGCCCAAACCTAGCACTCACATTAATCTGTCCCTTCATGAACTCAGCTCCATATGAGAGACCAAAGTGATAAAACCCGACTTGAAGCAAACCAGAATCCATCGAAAGAGAGTAAAAGCAACAAAACCAAGCTCCAACAGAATAGAAGAGTGCTGGAGCTTCATTATTAACTTTCCCAAATAACCTCCATTGCGTTCATAATAATCTTGATGATGCATTTCTATAGTGCACAAGAAGCAACAGACAATCCTAAATTCTAGAAAGTAAGTGGCACTTTTTAGCTTTGAAATTTTTAGAAGACTATTTTTTTTTATACGATTGTTTTGGGGATAACATCAAAACCAAAATTAAGATATAATGAAAAAAAATTATATTATTCTTTAATTCATTCGCTTCCACTAGCCTAGATAATTTTTTTGGTCTGCATTATGCCATCTAAAATTTGATCTCTAATTTGCTAGTGAACTAAGTTGGATCACCCTTCCCTAGCTTGCTGACCTTGAAAATTTTTACACATATTCTTCCCTTATCTCTTCTATGCATCATTGATTCTTCAAAGACACTATATTTACTGAAGATCTCACCACTCTTTCTCTTCTCCTTTCAAAAGCATCGTAGGAGAAAGAAGATATTGGCTACTGGCTGCAAGCAAGGGTATATGAGGTGGTATATATTCCTTTATCAGCCAACTATACAATGTGTGTACTTCAATTTTGTACGCAGCTCCTTTTCCTATGATCTCTTCACTAAATCTGCATCAACAAATTTGTCTTAAACAAATTCTGTAATGTTTTTTGTCATAAAAATTTTCTCTCTGGGATCAACAAAATTTTCTTATAGCAGCATACTGGAACAGCACGTTCTTCCTTCTGTCTCACCCTTAATTAGCAATGTCAAGGAATTTGATAATGAGGTTTCAGTTTGGTAGCAAGCTTGCTTTAGGAGGTATAAGTTCAAAGCCTCATCTCTTATCTTATAATTAATCAAGATTTGTGGATATTATATGAAAGGGATTTCATTAATTTGTAATGCTTAAAATGCTGTTAATAGAATTTTGTTATGTTTAATCGTTTTAAAGTTAAACATTGGCATATATTCACCATCATCAAACATGTAATATGTGTTAATATAGAAGTCCCAACAGATAATAATAAATTTATCAAGCAAAACAATTAAAAAACACAAAAACAATATATCCACAATCCCATACACTACCTCCAAGAAAACAGCACCAGAACCTTGAAATCTTTCCCATCTGAAGACCCAACAACTAATTTGAACGAATTCCAATTTTAGAACTCAGATCCTAAAATTAACTACAAATTTATATTAAATAAATTAAATATAATTTAATTTTAGTTTATAAGTGATATACTAAAATAATAGAATTACATGTGTAAATAAATTGAGAATTTTATAATCAACAAAATAAAATTGAATTTAATATTTTGTATATTAAAATTCTTAAATTTTTATATTATAAAACTAACAAAAATTATCATATTGATGTTTAATGGTTGTTAATGCTATAATAAATAACAAAAAATTATTATGAAATACAGAAAGGTAAAAAATAACTACTAAAATATTAAAAAGCCTATGTAATCTTCCAAAAATTTCTCAAATAAACTTCCATTGTTTTATTGTACCCAATTAAATTTATAAAATATTCAAATCTTTCCAAATATAAGCTGACAATTAGTGATTTCTAGCTTGCTATAAGCTGACAATTAGTGTTTATTTATCTCAATTCATAAATTGGGGGATGGGCTTTGTAATAAAATGAACGGGCAGTTTAATTTTGATGCATGACTTTCGTAAGACATGGCTTAGTTTTGTAACAAAAAATTAATAAGCTTATTGCATTTTGGCAATAATAAAAATACTTTTCCAAAAAAAATTTATAAAACATTTTTATGTAATTAAGCTTTTATTTTAGATTAAAACTATTAAAGCAATTATTTTAGTGTCCATAAAACTGTTGTTTTACTATGTGAGTACCATTTAAAAGTTGACATAATAAAATAACAAATTTTAATGAATTTTATTTTAAATAAGGGTTTAATTAATTAAAATTAATATTTTAAGTGTCCAATTTGGTACAATAGAATAATAGAGATTTAATTGTTTGAAAAATTTAAGAAAGTATAAGATCGTTTTTAGTATTTTAACCAAAATTAGTGGTTCAAAAATGAAAAAGAAAGTAACTTTGGACTTTTCTTTTAAAAAGATGGATAAAGTAAAAATGGGATATAAAAAAAATCGATAAAATATGCAGACAATTATAACTATTTTAATATCAAGTATGCTTTTTGCTTAAAGCATCCCAAACATTGCTACTACTAAATTCACTTATGAACTATATTGAAGAAATTGCAGTGTGAGAAAATCACTATACACTCGGTAAAAGCAAAGAATTGTACATGCATTTCTCCTTTTCAATTTTGAGAACTGCCTATGCTTAGTAATAGTATATATGGTATGTATCGAAACAAGAAAAGGAGTGTACCATATGATGCTTCATCTGATAACTATTCCTTTTCCCTCCATGCTTTGATCACCAAACTAAACGAAAATTCCAATTTTTTAGCTTTTCTTTTGTTATTTTCCTTCATATCCTTTCCTTCCCTATAAACCTTTAGAATGTAGAAGAAACATTATTAATTTCCACAAGGTAAAAGCATCGTAAAGGAGATATAAGATGACTTTTTTACCCAGTTGCATTATAAAGGAAACATAAATAATATAACACAACCCATTTTGTTTAGTATCTTAATGATAAGAGAAGGAAAAAATGTTGAGATTTCAACGATCTTTGGCTAATGCAATTTATGAAATCAACAAAGATTAACGATTATTCATACTTACAGTTGTAATCTTGGAGGCCTATTCTTCCGAGCCTCATCATCACTTCTTCCACAGAAATTCAGTTGTTCACCAGATACCTGAGTCTTGAATAGTTGCTCAACAATTATTGAGTCTTGTAGAACGGAAATCCTTTTGGTCAATGGAAGACTTAAACAAAGGCCATGCGATGAGTGCACAAATCCCAATACCTGTCAACTTCGTACTAATCCGTTTTGTTTTTGTAAGGCTGGGATTCCAATCTTAACCCAAAATGAAATAAAATGAAATGACCATTTACTTTAGCAAGAGTTTAATGATATGGGACTATAATTAAATGCTTATGCCATTACTCTTGAAGTTCAAAAACAAACCCAGATTTGGTAGTAATGCACCCAAACCACAGCAATAGGCCAGACATCTCAACGTGGGTAGCTTACAAAAATCTGTTATACAAAAAAATCATGGACTCCGCCCAGCTTCCCCTCTCAACAGGCCCAATCTGAATAAACTAGAAGCAAGCACAGCTTTGCAACATCTTCAAACACAAAACATCATTCAAGCCGAACCCCATATATATCAAATTCATCAAGAAAAATTAGTACACAGTATTTTAATAATCATATGTATAACTTTGACTAGTCTTGAAAATTTAAAAAAATATTTTAATAATTATAAAACTTAAACTTTTTTTTTTACAATATGTAGATGTTTAATATTTTTAAATTGACATCAATGTATAAAAGAGTTGCTTTGATTTATATTTAACAAATTATTTATACATACATATGTATGTACATACATATATAACTTTATTTAGATATTCAACCATGCAACTCTGAAGTAATATGATTTCTTTTTGAATGTTCAACTCAGAAGTGATAAGAGGCGGGCAATATTGTATTATCCTTACAAAAGTTACAAGTAATACAATAGTATAATAATCTTATATTCTCTCTAAATGTGTATATTTAACTAAACCTATATTAAGAGAAATAAAAATGAAAATGATAATTTTAGTGTTTTTATCTAAGCGAAAGGTAAGGTACGCCTTACAGCTTTTCAATTTTTTTTTCTAAAAGTTAAAAATAATGTCATTGAAACAAAGGGAACAAAGCTCACCTCCACCTAGAGTTGCACAAAAAGGACGTGATTGTTAGAAATATACCTAGAAGCAAAATAATGGGCATATCACAGTTTGATCTATGCCGCATTCCCTCCCCAATATTAACACCACCTTCCACTCAAAATCCATCATAGAACAGGACACAAAAAATAAGGAACACCAGTGACTATACATAATAAGGTCTACTCCCTGTAGAGTCAAAATAGCCCATCAACAGATCAAAACACAAGAACTATTTAGAACACTAGCAGGGAATAAAGGAATTCTACTCTGTTGCCAAACTTTCTCACCCTAGGTGTCACGACCAACGATTAAGGACGTTGGGTGAGGCCGAGCGTGCCATTGAGGGGCGTAAGTGTGGGGGAAAGTTTTTGGGGAAACTTGTGGTGAAACATTTGGATGGGTCATTGAAAGCATGCATGCAGCCCAGTGCACAGGCTAGTTAGACCACACGCTAACAGCTAACTTGTAGCCTACGTGACATGAGGGTTTTCTCTTGACCCGTGCCGCCTAGCCTTTGCCTTACTTAAGAGCACTTAGAAAGGCTAGCGGCCTTCTCAAATTAACAAGTTAGGATCGTTTTGGCAAAGCATAAGCAAGAAGAGAGAGCTTAGGGAACAAAGAGATAGTTTTTATTGCATAAAATTCCAATACAAGAGTCATTACCTTCAAATGAGGGGGCTCAAGGGGTTTATATAAGCCTAAGACCCCTTGGAGATGTTACAAGGCATTTCCCAATGGTTAAAGGTTGATTTGAGCCATGTTGGGCCCTCTTGACGCTCCTTTGATCCTATTGCCAACAACAAGCAATGGCTGCCCCATAAGCCTTAGGCTAGCCAGTGTTTTTCGTATATCAAGCAGACCGCTTGGGCAGCCCATACGCCCCAATTTTGCACTAGTCTGCTGCTCCTTCGCATGCCCTTTTTCCTATCGGCCTACGTGCCTAGTTTATGTGCTGGCCCTCACGCCCAGTTTGCTCGCTAGCTTGCGTGCTCATCCACTCGCGGGTGTCGTTGCCTCCAAGTCCCTCGGAACCCAAATTGGGGTTCCGGCCCTTATTGCTCGCTCCTCCTCGAGCTTACTCTCTTACTCTCGAGCCCCAAACCTTTGTTATCGGGCTGTCTCGCCCCTCACCACAAAATGGGTGTGACACTCTCCCCCAACTATGTTAACAACGCCCTCGTTGCTTATTGATTGTGAAACTGCTCCACTAGGTCCTCGAACTGCCACAATACCTGGGTCGGCTCTCAACTTGTCTCGCTCTCTGGCTGTCCTTTCCATTGGAATAGGTATTGATGTTGTGGTCGGTGGTGCCTCATCTTTAGGATCCTCTCGGCTAGGATTTGTTCGACCTTCAAGTCATATGAGGCCTTCTGTCCCATGGGATGCCTTTGGCTTTGGCTCTTGCTTGGGTCGTCTAGGTCAGCATGATAGGGCTTTAGCATGCTAACATGGAAGATCGGATGCACCTTAGGCTTGGGCGGCATCTCCAACTTATACGTTGCGCGGCCTACCTTCTTTTCGTTACGAAAGGGCCCATCGTACCTTTTGATCAGCCCCTTGTGCAGCTTCGAGTAACGGAGAACCAAGTGAAGCTTCACCAACACCAAGTCCCTCACATTGAAGCTCATGTCTAGCTAGTGCCTATCTGCCCACTTCTTGTATTTCTGGGTGGCACGCTCAAGACTCGCCTTAGCCAAGTCTCGCTGCTCATGCCAATTCTAGGTGTATTGGAAGGCTGCGGGTGTTGACCCCGTATAGCTGCTGACTAGGCCCCTGGGGTCATTGGCTACTACCCCATTGTAGCTCAAAGGGACTCTTCCCCGTTAACTCACGCTGCTGTAGGTTGTAGCTAAACTGGGCGATGTCCAGCAACTTTAGCTAGTCCGATTGGGTGTTGCGAACAAAGTGTTGCAAGTAGATGTCTAGCAGGTGGTTTACCCACTTTGTCTGCCCATCTATCTAGGGGTAGAAGTTGGTCGAGAAGTGGAGCTTTGACCCTGACAGATTGAATAGCTCGGTCCAGAACTTGCTCATGACCGTCGATCTCGATCGCTCACCAAGCTATCCGACATACCCCACAGCTTGACTATGTGTGCCATGAATGCCCGGGCTGCCTCTTTAACTGGGCATTTCCTACTAATTGACACAAAGGTCCTATACTTACTGAAATTGTGCACCACAATCGTTAGTTGTAGGCAGGTTAGTAATGAAATCTAAGGATACGGACTACCACGGTCGGTCTGGCAGCTCTAGTGGCTCAAGCAGGCCTACCGGATGTTGCTACTCACCCTTGTCCTATTGACAGACCAAACATGTTCGAACATAGGCCTCTACATCCTTGGTCAGCTTAGGCCAATAGTAGTGTGCCACGATCAGCGCTTCCATCCACTCGGCTCTCAGATGTCCTGCCCATATGAAATCGTGGTGCTCTCGCATGATCTCCTTGCATAGCCTTTCAGATCTTGACACATAGATTCGATTCCCTTTAGTCATAAGCAGGTCCTCGTCCATCTAGAATCGCGACGTCTTGCCCTTATTGATGCACTATATGATGGCTTGGGCAGTGGCATCTCCCGCAATCCCTGCTCGAATCTTGTCTGGCATCTCATCTTGCACCTAGCTAATGGCTGCCAATTCTGCCTTGCAACTCAGTGCATCTGCCACTCGATTGGTTGTGCCCTAGTTGTACTCCATGGTGAAGTTAAATTCCACCATATAGACTTGCCACCTAGCTTGCTTGGGAGTGACCTTCTTTTGCATTTGGAAAAAGCTGTTGGCTACTTTGTCTATCTTCACCATAAATTGCGCCCCCAATAAGTAATGTGCCACACCCTCAAGCAGTGCACCACGACAGTCATCTCCTTTTCTTGAGCCGTGTTGTGTCACTCGGTGTCATTGAGCTTCTGGCTCTCGTAGGTCACGAGGTGGCCTTGTTGCATGAGGACCCCTCCTATGGCGTAGTTTGAAGCATCAGTGTGTACCATGTATGGCACACTTGGGTCAGGCAAGAGCAACACAAGCTCCTCGATCATGGCCTGTTTCAACAGCTGAAATGCCCGCTCGCAGTTTGGACTCCAACGCCATGCTTGGTCCTTGCGCAGTAAGTCTGTCAAGGGTGCTGCGACGCTAAAGGAGCCTCACACAAACTTGCCGTAATAGTTCGCGAGCCCTTGGTTACCTTAATGGGCTGCTCCCACACATTGATTGCTCGAACCTTGGCCCCATCCATCAGAATCTTGCCTCCCCCAATGATGTGGCCTAGGAATGGGATCTCTGGTTTGGCAAAAGAGCACTTCTCCAGCTTGACATAGAGCTGGTACTGCCTTAGGCGCTCAAACACCGCTCGTAAGTGCCCAACGTGCTTCACCATAGTCTTGTTATAAACGACAATATTGTCAAGATAGACCACCACAAATTTATCAAGGAATGAGGACAATACCTTGTTCATCAGCGTGCAAAACGTTGCGTGGGCATTTGTTGGGCCGAAGGGGATCACTAGGAGCTTGAAACTGCCGTAGCGTGTCACGTAGGCAGTCTTCTCTTGGTCAGCCTCAACAATCCTCACTTGGTAGTACCCGGACCGTAGGTCTAGTTTGGAGAAGTCTCGGGCCTCACCTAGCTGGTCAAACAACTCGAAGATGTTGAGGATTACATAGTAGTTCCGAATGGTCAGCTTGTTGAGTGCTCGGTAGTCGATGCACAACCGCAGCGTCCCATCATACTTCTGCTAGAAGAGGACAAGTGCACCATAGGGTGCTGTACTTGGCCGAATGAAGCCTGCCTCAATCAACTCCGTGAGCTGCCCGCGTCATTTCGCTAGCTTTAGGGTTGCCATTCGATAAGGTGCCCTCGCGGGTGGTTGTGTGCCGAGAACAAGCTCGATTTTGTGGTCCACCTCGCGCTCGGGTGGCAAGCAACTCTGCAGCATGGCTAGCATGACATCTGTGTACTCATCCAACATGCTTGCTACCTCGCTCGGCACAAGTGACACTTCGTTTAGCTCACCCTCGTTTAAGGATAGCGTGGCTACATAGGTCTCCTCACCCCTGCGCATACCATTCGTCAGCTGCATGGCACTCAGGGTCTTCGTCGCGAGTTGCTGCTCGGGCCTCACTAGCACCACACATTGACCTCGCGGGTCAAGCACAACAATGCAATTCGAGAAAAGGACAACCATAGTAGTTATACGGTCAAGGAAATCCAATACAATAACAAAGTCATAATCATCAAGAGGAATAACTTCGATGGACTCCTTACCTACCCACTCACCTAGCTGTACACTTACTTTGCTTGCGGTGCCTATGGTGGGGACTTCCTTCCTGTTGATAGTTTTGATGTACGCGACCCCTACCTTAACGTCTAGCCCCAGCATCTTTGCTGTCTCAACAGAGGCAAATAGATCACTTACTCCTATGTCAACCAAGGCATTCAGCTTTTTGCCTGCCACCGTAATGTCTGCAAACATCAAGCCCTTGCTGCGGCTTGGCTTGTGTTATTTCAATGCTGCCAACATCATGGTTCGCAATCTCAAGGAATCACCCCACTATTGCCCCTCATTTTCCTCTCGTGCAATGGCAGACAGCTTGGCCCTCTTCAGGCAATCTCGGACCCAATGTGGCCTGTCACACAGGAAGCATTTCAAAGGCCCTTTCCCTTTGTCTTTCTTAACTTGACTGCTGTCACGACCCGGAACCTCCCTCGGGCCCATGACAACCGTCGCGACGTCTCAATTGACACTCATTACCAGAAATGCCAATCGAAACCCTGCAAGGCTTACATATCAGTTTCTTGCCTTTTCTGTGAGCAATCGTTTTTAAACATTCCATTTTAAAAAATTTTCAGTAGTTTCCTGCTCAAGTAAATTAAAAGATAAAAAATTTTTAAAAGGATTTATAGATAAATATCACTATTCAAAATATTGATTAAAATATAGCATTTTTTTTTATATAAAACAATATTTATCGAAACACTTGTAAGAAATCTTTTGTAACGTGTAAGTAAAATAAATTCACACATACAAAAATTTACAAAGTTATAATGTACAGTAATGGTTACAATGACAAGTGGCCCAAAATACACCCAATGTTGGTGCTAGAAATCTACTGTCTGTGTGGTAGAGATGTCAACTGGAATCTTCGACAAAATAGGGTATCTACAAGCTACCATAGACCTGAAATGTTTGGAAAGGAGGTGGGTGAGATTTTGCAATCCCAATGATTAGAATCATACTTTTAGTAGTGATTTCAATAAATCACAATTCATGACCCCTTTTCTTGATTGCACACCAAAGCTCGATTGTTGCAAACCAAAATTGTCCATATGTCCAGCCTCTAATGGTGATCCACACAAGTGACAGATGAAAGCCTTTTTCAAGGTAAAGATTATGTGTATGTCGTGAACAATGCTAGTGGCTAAGATTTCATAAATCTCACCTTTAAAGAATCAATTTTGGTAGAAAAGATGACAAAGAAAAATGATTCTTGGAACCCACCTAAAGAAAAAGTTTCTTAGGCTAAGGGAGCTTTTTTGATTTTCTGTCAAGTCTTTGTCACCTTTAATTCTTCTCATATGGTGCAGCACCCACATTTAAGTATTTATAGTTAAGTTAAATTACTGATCTAACTTTTGGTTAATTGAAATTTAACCCCTGTACTTAATTAAACCATTTAATTAAGTCCGTATTGAAAATTCCAAATTTCTGATTGAATGCAAATCCTATTTTAATTTCACGTTGTCACCTTATTATGTGTGACCCATTAGGCCTCCATCATGTTGGCAATAAATATAAATTAATCCAATTACTTATATTTATAAATCATGAGCGGTATCTAGCGATACATCATGATCACCCAAATGTCAAAAGAGTTAATATGGTCTGACTAGCCTTTCAGTGTACAGTATCAATTCAATCATTTCATCAAATATCCCGGATATGTCATAAAGCATGGCACAGTGTCTACTTATGACATCTCATATTTTTCCCAAAGCTTTACCTATCAAGATCTATCAAGATCGCCCTGACCAAGGACTTTGTCAATATAAGCTAGGAGCAAGCGAGATGTGTTCCTTTCAAATCTCTTACGCTGATGAATCCTCTCTAGACTAGTCGTTCATCTTCGCATGCCTCATGCCATACCCAAAAACACCCTGTTTAAGCATCTGGTCGCCTCCAAACCCTGTATTGGTGAAATCAAAGCACGTCAATTCATATACAAGATGATCTAGTATCGCAAGTCTAAGGATTACTTACACTATTAACACATGAGAGTATTTCCATAGAAACTTGAGTGGAATACCAAATGAAACTCTCATAGCAGGTCATGTTCAGTGAACTTGTTCCTTAACAAATACCCACATACTTCAACCTATGAGATCGGTTGCTTACTTCCAAGTAAAAAGGCTTAGCATGTGCTAGTCATTAAGCATTATCAATGTCCTTATTCTTGACAATACAATGACCAGAAACATATTTAGGAATAAGGCTTTGTTGCATAAGAATCTCATAATTATAACCCTTATAATTTCTTTGCAAGACCATTATGTTCCATGAACTTTATCTACATAAGTCTCTCATAACTCTTTATAAATAAACTCATGGATATAGAAATACCTTATATATTTTATAAAATATCCATAATGTATTTAATATGAAATATGACTAATTACTGTAGGGTTTTATAAGCACAAAACCGATTGGCTTGCAGGGCTTACACCAACACCTTATGCATCAAAACATAAATTTTTCCAAGATTAAAACTTAGTTTGAATGTTCAAACATGAAACTAACATGCTCACCTAAGGATTTTTGAACTTAGCATCATACATCAAGGTGGGATTTCACAATTATCAACTATTAGCATATATTTTCTGCAAAGTTGCAAAATAATTTATCATCATATCATATGTGTCATAAATAAATAAAATACCCATTAAAATATAATATATATATAAAATCGATAATTAATGCAATAATTTATTTATCTAATAAATAAATAATAAAATTAGTTTTTAAGAATATATGTCTATCAGATAAACTTTTATTCGTCCTCCCGTTGTTTCATTTGTTTCCTTGATTTGGGGACGGTAGCAGAATGTCGGTGACAAATAGAAAATTCTCCAGCAATCATGCTTTTGCAAAAGTTGTCGGAGGCTATTTGGTTGGACCAAATGAAGCGAACAAGTCAGTTCCCAGTCTGCCGACTCAGGTGGTTTGATCAATTAAACCCAACGAAAATCGCGCGAGCCTTTGCGTTTCGGCTAATTTTGTTCACCGTAACCATTGAAAGATAGCCCGAATTCATCCATGAAGGAACGTCTTCAACTTATAACCTTTTTCTTTTTCTCTTTTTTTTGTCGTTGTTAGAGAAGCTCTTCTTGTTTTCAACTCTCTGAAGCTTTTTGTAATAAATCCTTCACAAATAAATTATAGTTTATGTCGCAATCAGAGAAGAATTCGTACATTTCTCTTCGATGAACTGGTAGATCTGGCGATGATTCACAAGAGTCGCCTTGTGTACCCGCCGATTGAGAGCCTTGGTTCTTATAAAGCTACTTTTAAACAGAGGTCTTGACTGGGAGAACTCTCACACATGCTCTGTCATCTCCCTCCTTCGACATTCTACTGCAAAAGTTTGAGGTATGCTTTAATTACATACACGAACTTGGTTACTTTTTCTGATATTATTCAAGAAAAACCCATTTCTCTCTTTATTTCTCTTACTTTTCCTGCTCCTTTTTGCTAAAGGATCAATGGCTCCCAGAAAGGAAAGTGAACCGAATGTTTCTAAAAAGAAACATTTCAAGTTTTTGGACAGAAAAGTTGAGGTAAATCCTTAGACTTATCTTGATATAGTGTTTTTTTTTTCTTTAATTTTGATTTCCTTGTTCTCTTTGCAATTTGAACTTTTTTCGTAATGTAATATGCCATAAAGAAAAATGGGATGAAAGAGCTGAAACACTTAGAGGCAGTGCTTAAAGCGCTTTTGAAACGCCAAGCAAAGCTTCAGGCAAAACTGGACCGTCCTGGAGAACGTAAACCAACAATGGAACAACTCCAAAGAGTGAATGATCAGCTGGCAAGGTTCAATGCTTGGACCCAACAATACATTGAAACTAAGCTAGCTGACTCTGCTTGGGATGCATCAAACAAAGGCGTTTGACAGCTTTTGTCATCCTCTCTCTAGTATGTTGCCCAACTCCCATTTCTTGTTTGATTTATGGTTAATTATGTGCAGGTATCTTCATTTTATGCGTCAGATCGTATGATTGATCATAATTTGTTCTTCCCTTTTGTCAATTTCTTTGTAGGAAACATCTCTGCCGAGAAGAATACTCAAATAAAAAACTAGCGAAGTTTGGTCCCATTGGTGTGAAATTGGTCTCTCTCTTCCTTTTGCTTTTCTATAATAGACAATTACTTGCAAGTTGCAATATGTAAAGCACAATACCACTGTGCTTGCTTGTCTGTTGTGCTTTTAGTTTGATCGAACTTTTAATCATGGTGTAACTTAGATTCTCTTACGCCTTGTTACATTGCACGTTTATAACTTGTTTTTTTTTTTTTTTCACCTGGATTAAATATCTATTATGACTTGGTTAAGTATCTTTGATAAGCTACATGAGAAAGATATGTAAACTATTATCTAAACAAAAACCAAGTCTTCCTCATAATGATTGACTCTCTACATTCCCCGTTTGGCCAAGGTATATGTCCTGGCCTCCTTTTTCTTTAAAAAAAAAAAGCATAAGTAGGATTTATAGATTGCTTAATGGGATACAAAATCAAAGGATAAGATGGCTACTGCCTGGCCATTCTAGGCATATATTTGCAAAGGTCTCGTGCAGCTCAGATGCCATAAGAAACTTTAAATCACCTAGCAGCACATGTCAATAACAATACAAATACCTTGTGCACTACCACTTACCAAACAGCCTGCAAACTTTCTAACAACTCTGCAACGCCAACCTTTCAGCAGTATAGAGGTACCGTTTACTTCAGTAATGAACACCCAGCAGGTGATCCAACACTTGACAGCCCCGGCCTACTTTGTCTTTCGTTTCCCTATAAACTTATCTCACCTTTTTTATATTCTTTTGTTTTTCTCTTCTCAATTACTTTTTGATTGTGACATCGTTTCAATTTTGCGGCAGCCATCAATCAATCGGACTCAACACTTGAGTTGATATATGGTGAACCTCGTTTCATAAATCTGGTTCTCAGATTTGACATATGAAGTTTAACCAAATTTCTATGTTTTGTCTGCGAGATTTATATCTTAGAATTCACTACAATAAAGATGGCTTATGAAGTCATAAAATCTTGTTCCTGAAAACAAATGATATGCTATTAAAAGCTAATTTAGAGGCAAAGATCCAATATACATATATATACCACAAGGATCTTTTAGAAATGGCAAAAAGGTAAAGGACTTGCTATCTGGTGAGTTTAGATGAGTTAGGATAGGATAGGCGAGTCCATTTGGTGTTTATCAATAACATACGGGAGGAAATTAATAAGTGATGGCTAAAACAAACGTTGGAAATTAAACTTGAATTCATGAATGTAGGGAAATTAAATTGAATTTAGGTCATACATGTACCAAGATAATCATGAACCTAGTCATACATAAAACTAGTTAATAGTAGACAAGGTTTGCTAGTTTTCAAGAATCATTTAATTAAGTGTTTTATGTCTAGATTCATCTTTGTGTTAGTATAAATACTTATATAATTCAGCATGCAAGGCAAGTCATTGAAAATCAAGTCATTTGAATTCAAGTTCTTTTCATATTTTGTGACTTCCTCTTCCCAATGCCTCTTTATATCAACTGTATCAATTGTGTAAGAGCCACCACCTTTCCAACAAAATGGTATTTTCAACAAAGTGGTATCAGAGCTTGAGTAAAGATACATCGAAACGATAAATTTTTTAGGGTTTTTTAAGTTTACATCGAAAGGACCAGCTCTTTCTTTTCAATATCCTTGACTCACTAAGCTCAACTATTAAAATTGAGCACTTAAAATGAAGGCCATCCTTGGGTTCCCAAGGAGTGTGGGAAGTTGTTGAAGGTTTTGAAGAGCTTACAAATGAGGGTACACTTTTTCCAAACCAAAAGGAGTCTTCGGTGAAGGAACTTTCTCATAGTCATCCGCCAAGGCTTAGATGATGATATGTTCGAAAAGATTGCAAATGAGACAACTTCCAAACAAGCGTGGAAGATGCTTTGTAATTTTGTCATTAGAGTTGAGAAAATGAAGAAAGTTCAACCTCAAAATCTAAAGGGTGAATTTGAATCTCTCTTTATGAAGGATAGTGAATCAATTCAAGAATATTTTACAAGAGTCTTGGCACCAATGAACCAAATTAAGAAACTTGGAGAAACTCTGCTAAATGTTTGTGTAGTTGAAAAAATTCTTCATCCCCTCAACAAGAAGTTCAATCATGTAGTAGTAGCAATTGAAGAGTCTAGAGATTTGAAGGCCAAGATTGTTGATGAATTGAATGGGTGGGTCGTTAAGAGCCCATGAGGAGAAGATGAACTGCGGAAAGCAAGAGCAAATAAAACATGTCTTGCAAGAAAAAAATGACTTTGAAGTGCACGGGAAATGTTTCCAGTAAATGCCTTGATCAAGGATGTGGAAGAGGTCAAGGTCGAGGTCAAGGTCATGGACATAGTTATAGTTAAGGAAGAGGAAGAGGTGATGAGCACACTTCATAGTTTGGAAAAAGAAACCAAACTTTACAATTGTGGAAGAGAAGAAAGAAGAGCAACTATGAAAGGTACAATGAAAAAGATGATAAATCTAGAATTGAATGTTATTCTTATCATAAGTTTGGCCATTATTCTTGGGACTGTCAAACTAAGAATATAGATGAAAAAGCGAACCTCGTAAAGCATGGGGAAGTTGATAGGAAGCAATCCCTGCTTCTTGTCGTAAATAAGGAACTTTGGGTAAGAATAGTTTATAGTATCATGATAATGGAGCCAGCAATCATATGATAGGTGATAGAAGCAACTTTATGGAGCTTGATAAAAGAGAGAAAGGCTTTGCAAGTTTTGGCGATGACACAAAGGTGGATATTAAAGGCAAAGGTACAATCTTAATTCAGACAAAAGATGGAAGTAATAAAGTTCTTTGCGATGTTTATTACATTCCAAAGTTGACCAGTAATTTTCTAAGTATTGTTTAAGTTTTGGAAAAAGGTTACACTCCAAAGTTCTTTGAAATAAGTTTTGGGTCTCTTTTTATAAATTTGAGGCTATTTTACTTTTTGTGTTTCTATTAGTGTATTTTGTATAAAATTAATTAATTAAATATGATTAATTTGAATTAATTTCAATTATTGAATTTTGTTTGGAATGTGTGGAGGCACAATTCTAAGTAATTTTCCCAGGGTGGGAGATACATCAGGACCCCACCAAAAAGTTGAGAGGGTCTTAAAATTTTATCTCAATAATTAATTTCTTCAAATAAATATTATTTTAAATTATAATAATAAATAAAATAAAATATATAATAGAAAATTCAAATTAATTAAACTAAGTTAGATTAATAAATAAAAATTATATAAAAGATAATAAAAAATAGACAATAATATAGAAAAAAGAGAGAAAAGGCAAAATGATAGATAATATAAAAGTCAAGGATAAGACTAACAATATAAAATATATTTTCTCATTACTCATTTCCTTCATTGACATCAATATTTTTTTCATTGCATTCAACACGATATTTTTGTAAATAGATTGACAATCTCTGATGATGAAATTTTCTCAAGAAAATCATAGAGATAGGATTTTTGAGAAATTCCTCAAGTGAGGAAACATTCCTAGATTCCAGCAAAGTGTTGGAAGAGTCCAAGAATGGCTTTTAATAAAAGGATTTTCATCACCCATTATTTGATGAAGAGAAAATTACATCATTCATCCGATGATTGCCTCATGCCCATCAACAACACTACATTGAGACATAAATAGAAATCTTCGATGATGGAATCTTCTCGAATCATTGTATATGCATGTTTGTATAGAAATGGAAAAAAATGTTATTGAATTAGAGAGCAAAATGAAGTCTTATCTATTAGACGCAGTAAATAATGAGAGTTGTCAAAAGAATATTTACATAGCCATTGAGTATATGACTTAATGGTAAGTGCTTGTATCTTTTTGTCAAAGAGTTGGATTTTAATTTTTCCTCCAAATCAAAATAATAAAAAATGTTATGAATATATGTGTGAATGTCCATTATGTCACGACCCATGATTTTAGACTAGACCAAGTAGCCTAGATAGGCTAAACAGCCCAACAATCCAAACACAAGATTGTAATCTAATTTGAACTCTTATATCTGATCATATATATATTTGGATGTAAATTAAATTGGATTAAAATTAGGATTTAATTCTTCTAAGTCAAATCCCTTAAGTATTATCTTTATCTTGTAAATTCTATATAGGTAAGAGGTTATTAACCTATAAATAGGTCTCTCACTTCATTTTTAAATACACACTCAAATAAGATCTTCTTAATCTCTCTAAATAGTTTCTCTTAACGTTATATTTTATAACACGTTATTAGGACGATTTTCTAACCTCTCAAGTTTTGGTATTATTTAGTTTTCATCATCTTCAGGCTACAAAAGGATTTTAATCATTGGTATTTGATATTTGGTTTTAACAAATCAAGTAAGTGACTCGTTCATTCCCTGAAAATCAGCCTTGATGTAAATTTTACTATCATATAGTATTTATCATATTTTGTTCCTTTATTTACTAAATTAGGTTGAGCATGAAAATTTATATTATACTTAGATGATTTATTTCTTGAATTCTGACCATTATTTTACTCAACTTATGTAATTCCATAGTAATACTTTGAGATTTTACATAAGACATTTTTAAATTGAAAATATAAAATTTTGTATGATACATATTTTATAAAAAGTGGAAAATACAATTACATTGAGTAATTTAAAAATACATTTAATTTTGGATTTCATGTCTTTTAATGGTTGAGCAAAAGAATGAGCTATTAATGAAAAATCATGCACCTCGTCCATTCCTTGTAGTGAATGTGACATTACTTAATAATTATGGTGTCACAACCCAAACCCGAGGCCATGATTGGCACAAGAGTATAATTTGAAGGTCCCACATAACCTAAGCAAGCCTTAAACCATATGAATTGGAATACACAAATCGCATAATGGGACACGCCATTATGGAATCATATACCATGCATGTATACTTATATTTATGTATAAAATATCAACATATATAAAAAATGCGAAGCAAATAGAAATTTAACATTCAATATAAGCCATTTTATGGCAAACCAATAATATAGCATTTATTACATGAATCTAAATATAATCCAAATCCATAACAAAGTATAACCCAATGTTTAACCAGTGTAGTATGACTCAAAGGAGTGGATTGATGCTTACTAGATGCCTTATCGATGACCTACCAAATCAACTGTAGTAATACTAGCTCCTCCCATGAGATAGCAAGCCACACCGTCTGCTTATCTACAACAAAAAATTTTTAAATTAACAAGTGAGTCACAAAGATTCTGTGAGTAGATACAAGGAAAGGGAACAAGCTAAAATAAGTGAGTTTTTCTAACTCACTTTGAAATTCAATGAAATAATTCATTTATCATCATTTGAACAAAATTTCAAATATAATCAAGTCCTTGCGAAGTTCACTAAACATTTGAAAATAGATTATATCTCAAAATTGCCTTCAAAATTTAAATAATTTCATTGCTAGTTCTAAATTATCAGTACACTACTCATAAACCTCAATACTTAGCTCACTGTGAAATTGGTATTGATAGTAGCCTAGCATGTATCGATACTTCTCAAACAAAAACAAATTCTAAATGCCTCAAGAATGAATATATCGATACTTTCTCTATAGAATTTAATTTCCAAAGTGTCATAATGTGTGAGTCCAAAACTTGACTACTCATGTGAACTAGAGTCACCTCCACTATTTTTTGTCTAGGTGTGATTAGCCACCTAATTAAATTTATTCCTTCTAACAAGGTCCTGAGCTTGTATTAAGTTCGTTAAAAAGAATGAAGTTTGGTCTACATGATTTGTGATTAAATTCAGGAGTATGGTTATGCGCGAGGAAGGATTAGCAACATTGTGACTCTCGTTTAATGAACAATACCAGTTAATCGCCCGTTATCCTATATTAGCCTTAATTCTCAATCTTAAACTTAAATTCTTATTCCCTTAGTTATCATTCATTATATTATATTTTCTTATTTATCATTAGATGTTAGAGACTTGTCTTGGACCCCTCCAACACTCTGGTCGAGGTTTTCGAAATGCTCCTCACCTCGAGAGCATGAGGATCTATCATCGAGGTTTTTGTAACACTCGACCATAATGATTTTGATTTTGGATTTTAGATATTTTATTTTTCTTGTTCCCTTCTTTCTAAGTTATTTTCTTTCATTTTTTTTATCATTGCGTGAATGCAATCATTTGTTCTTTGAGAAATTTTTCAAGACCATGCCAACTCTTTGATGAAGTCTAAGAGTTTTCGCTCACTTAGGGCATTTCTTGAAAAAGCACGTCTTTACAAGCACCAAGAACATCCCTTTGTCAGAGTTTGTTTTTCATAAATCGAATATGTTGACTCCGTTGTGGACTCCATATGTTTTTTATGATAACAAAATAATCCTTATTCATTAATGTCTAACTTCACTATTTAAGTTGCAAGATAAATTTAATTCCCTTAATAAAATTGTTGATTAAAGGCAAGTTCACTTAAAAGATAGGTTAATTAGTTAAAATGAGGAAGAAGAAAAGGGTCAGTGCAAATAAAAACTCATTAACTGATTAATGTGGAGCCTTAACTAGTTATGGCACAACTGGGTGCTGGGTAAAAGCAAAATGGAAAAGTATTAATCGATTAAAACCAAGCTTAACTAATTAAGAAGGTGTTAGAAGTTAAAAACAAAGGCATGCTAATTAGTTAAGGAGTTGGATTAATCGGTTAGAGCATAAGACATAAGTACATTTAAAGTGCCAAAATCCAAATATGAAATGAGGTTAACCATTGAAGGGAGCCAAAATGTAGAAATTCAAATTTAAAGATTTTCTAATTTATTAAAGTTGATGTTAATTGGCTAAGGTTGAAGGAAATAAAGCTTCAATCACTTAAGGGGAGGGTTAACCAATTAAAGGAAGTTTGTTAGATAGAGAACTTTGAAGACAAAGATTTCTTAATCGGTTAGAGTCTCTTTTAATCGGTTAACATAGTGAATAAAGCTATCAAATAATGTAAAGCAGAGAAGGTGTAATTGGTTAAAGCCTACCTATAACAAGTTAGCAAAACTTTGTCTGCCTATTTGAATTTAAACCCTAGAGGATAAAATGACAGGTCAAATGACATCAAAGTTGTTTCGAATGGCTAGAATCTATCCTAAACAACAAAATCTAATTCCCTAAGTATTTAAAGCCTCTCCAATAGTCAAAAATCAAGAAAGAAGCTATAAAAAGTGATTTTGAGCTTAAAAGACCAAAAATGTTTTCTTTACACTTGTATTCCACTCTTATATTTGTGAAAGTGTTTGTCCTAAAGCTTGTACAACTTAGATCAGCTAGGTGATCATTTATACCTCCTTTATCTTCTACTTCTTGTTTATTTAGAGTGTGCAAGATACTTTAAAGGGTAGTCTAAGCTAAGGTAAGCTTAAGACTTATTGTAAAAAGGTTAGAGCTTGGGTAAGAAGCTCACCTGGTAAAAGCTTGGTGGATGTTGTTAATTCCATTGGTTTTAATGAAGTTGGGTTAAAAATCCTTGATTGGGTATATCAAGGTAGTGGATGTAGGTCAGGTGGACCAAACCACTGTAAATTTTGTGTTTTGTCCATTTCTCTTAACTTTTCTTTACTTGGTGGTCACTAACCTTCACAAGTTCTCAACTATCAATCTTAAATCTTCCAAACGGATTTTAAATTTCAAAAGCTATGCTCAAAAATATTTTAAAAATGTTATTCACCCCTTTCTAGCACTCATTTTGGGACTGACAAGTAATATCAAAGCCTAACTCTTGATTTCAAAGCTTAACATCTTAAGAGGAAGACCCAATGGCTACTCAAAATTCTAATGATGTTTAAGGTCCATCCACAAATAAGCTCTTTTATTTGATGGAACCAATTATAAATTTTGGAGCACTCGAATGTCCATTTATGCTAGGGCTTATGACTATGAGATGTGAGATGTCATTATCAGTGGTCTTTTCATCCCTATGAATACTAATTTGGTAAATGGTGAGAAAAATCCCAAAGATAAAAGTAAGTGGACAAAAGTTGAAATAAGGAGAGCAAAAATAAACTCTAAGGCCATGCACACTCTCATTTGTGCACTTGATTATAGAGAATACAATAAAGTGTTCATGTGCAAAAGTGCTAAAGAAATTTAGGAAAAATTAAAAGAGTTAAATGGAGAAACAAAGAAGGAAAAGGAATTGAAAGATAAGTCTTGTAAGAATCATTGCTCAACAAGCAACAAGGCAAATGCAAATAAGGAATCAAGTGATGATGCATCCTCAAATCAAATTAAATTATGCCTCATGGATTTTAAAGAGATAAAGGTAATTTCTTCATCTTGTGAGCTCAATTCGTATGATTTGATGAATTGCATGATGCTTTTGAGGTTGCAGCATTTGAGTTTGAGAAAATGAATATGAATCACAAGAAAAGTATTTCCATATTCGATGTTGAAAATGAATTTTTGATGAAAACAAAAATTGACTTGGAAAAAGAAAATGAAAATTTGGAAAGGATTTTAAAGCTTACCAAAATAAAATTGATATTTTGGAGAATGGAAATTTTGATATGAAAGGAAATTTGAAGATTTATTAAATGAGAAACAAAAGGTATTCATGAATTCCTCATCTTCCAAAATGACCAAATGTAATCATTGCACATTTTATAGTTATTGTTCATACATTTGTCCAATTAGAAAATGCTTACCTTATAAATTTAGACAAGTGTGGGTTCCAAAAGGAACTTTGTGTAACGAGACTAACTTTCAAGGTCCAATGCAATTTGGATACCAATGATCAAATGAAAAATATCTTTTGTAGGTGTACTAGAGCAAGGAGGAACAATTCTTGAAGAATGAATGCTCTCTAGTCACATGTAAAGGAAAATGGGTGATCTCTATGCTAAAAGCCTTTGTTTGTTTAAATGAGAATTTGGATTGCTTATTTATTGAATGTTTCATTCATTTAACTAGGTTTCTAAAATTGTTTACTTTCTTAATTGAACATTTTGGTTGCCTATTCTTGCTGGAATATTAAGTGCATAATTCTTTAACTTTATTGATAAATCTTGGCTATGCAACTTGATTTGATATGGTACATGCTATACGTTGCATAATTTAGAAGAATGTATAATTCTAAAGATTGAGTATCTACTTATATTTGATCTTGAATATATCGTCATGCTTATTTTGAGAAAATTGTTTTATTAAGATTGCTTGATTATGGAAAATTGTTTCTATAAAATTTCCTCATGTTTTGTGAAATTGTTTTAATACTATTTCTTCGAGGAAAAATGATTTTTGAGTATAATTTTGAAACATGAAATTTTTGATAATGTGACAGAAATATGAATATACTTGATGATTGATGTGTGCATCAAATACATATATTTAATGGGAGATTAAATACCTAATTAGTCTAAGTTAGACTAGATTTATGATTGGATTTAAGTGTTTTTATTTATTTTATTAGTTTAGTTTAATTTATGTTTAAATGTTTATTTTAAGTTAATAATGTTAGTTTCTTGTTATTTATATTTATTTTTATGTTTTTGTAGGAGAAGGATCAAAAATAATTTCAATTGGTGAAGAAGGTTACATAATGGATTGGTGCTTTGTTTGCATGTGTTTCAATTTTTCAAGAATACCTCCCCCTAAAAAAGTCCAAATGATATGCTTTTTCAACCATTAGAAAGTTGAGAGGTAGGGCTACAACTTTGATGTTTAACACTTTGCCCAGTTCTGATTGAAAGGTGGTCAAAATCTTTGTCGAAGTAAAATAACTACACTAGAAGAACAAAATTGAGCAGAACCTTTGAGAGCCGCGGTGCGCAACATATTTTCCAAAAATAACAAGCTTACGGGATTTTGGAAGCTAGGGCTTTTAGGCACTACTTAAGGGGCTTTTTTCAAAGGTTTCTAGGGGGAGGCAGCAAGCAATTTTTGTAGAGAAAAAAAGTCAAAAACAAAGCAAGAAAACAAGAGAATTAGAAGGAGAATCAAGATCACAAAGTTTCAACTATTAGTTTTCTCTGTCTACTTTTATGTTTTTCTTATTTTCTTTGACTTAGATTAATAGCTAATTTTCTTTGGATGAAGTTTTTATTAGATATTATGAACTAAACCAGTTTCCTAGGATTGTTTGATTTGATTTTTACTCAAGTTATTATTATTTTGATTTTTCTTTTTAATTTAAATTTTAGTTAATTAGCTTTAGTTAATTAATTAATTTTGATTGTTTGAATAATTAAATTGTTATAATTTCAGTACTTAATAAAATTTTAGATCAATTCTTTGTGGGATCGATCCTCGGCTTGCTTATATAGTATCTATTCGATATATATACTTGCATAGTAAAATTTTAACTGACGATAATTTACACTTTCACCTATTCAAGAAGCCTAAAACAAGGAAAATTGAGTTAAAATATTGTCCTAGATTTCCTTGTGCCTAAGATAAGTTGGCCATTTGAACAATTTTGATTTACATCCTAGAACTCGCTTGAATAGCTCATGATGGTTGATAATGAGCTTGAAAGTTTTAATTATTTTAATTGGGTTTTTTATAGCAAAATGAGCTTATATGAGAAAAATGTTGTCATCCTTTAAGTTTAGAATGATTTATGAATTGGACAAGGTTGTTTCATGATGAAAATACTTTTTGACTTGTTCTTATTAGATGTACATGCTTGCTTGTAAGCTTGATTGGTCATAAAGGTATTTTTGGCACATGATTGTGAGGTAATTGAAAATGACCCTTGACATGCATAAACATGATTCATTGTTGGTCCCAATTAAATGTGCAAGAGGGGGGTTGAATAGCACAATTTGGCTCTTTTAAAAATTATCTCTAAGTGTAGACAAATGCAAGATAAAAGAAAGAATGAAAATAAAACAAAAACAGATTAAATAAGACAGCAGAAATTAGAGTGGTTTGATCAAAGACCTACATCCACTACCTTGATTATCCAACCAAGGATTTTCCAACCAATCCACTAAGAGCCGGTGAAAATAATAAGCTTTCACAAAGCTTTACAATGGCTTTTATCAGGCTTAGTCAAAACCTTTCACAATAGTTTTTCACGGGCTCAACTATAACCCAACACCTAACTTTTCAAGGCTAAGTTAGAACCTTAACACAATCAAGCAATCCTAACTTGATTGAACCCCTTAAAGTGACCCTTTCAATCTAAGAACGTAAAGAGAAATGAGATAGAAGTGTACCTATGATCACAAAGTTGATCTAAGTGGTACAAGTTGAAGTGCAAAACATAATTACAAGGATGGGCATTGAGTGTAGTAAAGTGCAGAGAGATTTTTGCTAGTTTTTGAGCTCTTTTTGTTTGGAAGCCTTCAATTCAACATTTTTAGCCGTTGGAACCCTCTTTTTATACTTGGAGAAACAACTTTGATGGCAGTTTGATAGTTTTCTGGCCGTTGGAAACTGTTGGGAGTTGGTTCTAGCCGTTAATTTGTCTTTTAGTGCAAACTTCAAAATTTTTGGCAGAATGCTTTTAGTTGACTAACCGATATCTTAGTCGACCAAGTAGTCTTTGTCTTCTATTCCTAGTTTCTGGCAATTCTGGTAGTATGCACTTAGTCGACTAACTCATTCCTTGGTCGACTAAGTTGGTTCTGTTTCTCAATATTCTTCAGCTCGCTAACCTTTGATTAAAATCTTAGCTAACTAACTCTTCATTAATCGATTAAAAAGATCCTGTCTAGTTAATCAATTGTAACTTCCTTATTCTTATGCTCTTTGATATGTGTATTTTAATGATTGATTATTTATTTGCATATAATTTTGTCCTGCACACTCAAGTAGAAATATTAGACACTAATGAAATGGGAATATTTTATTATCATAAAAAACTAATGGAGCCAATAATCTCCCCTTTTTTGATGATGACAAAGCATTCCTTGATTAACAACACAATGTCTTTTTATTCTTTTTAATCTTGTAGAAAATGGGGATTGCTCCCCCTAAGTGTGTGCATATTTTGCTTATTCATTCCAGCAAATTTTATTCTAGTCATATAGAAAATGTCACTATATATTCAGAATATATAGATGCAGAAATATAAAGTGATTTACAATAGTGTCTGTCAACTATATATTGTTTCCAGATTTTGCTTTTGCCATTAATTATTTATCATATATAATATACTCATTATCCATATCTATTCACAAACACAATCCATTCATAATGTCATAATAAAAATCAGTTATCAACAAACTATCCCAATATCAGTACAGCACCAGATCTTTATCAGCAGTAGTAAAAAATACCATATATAGTCAGACATCATCAGATATTTAATTTTCAACAACTAAATAACATAAACATATTAACATCCCATTTCTCACACAAAAACATAAACAACAAGGTTAAATTTAAGTGTTCAATTGCCAACATGACATAAACAGTAGATTACCACAAAATAACAGTTAATGTTCCCTAACTATCCTTAGATAGTTTCTACTTCCTATCTCCCCTAAATTCTCCCCTAAGGTCCCTGCCATACTTCTCCCCCTTTTTGTCATCATCATCAATGTATTATCTGACATTGAGGGGTTAAGGAGAAGATTCTGGTCGAGGAGAGGGTTGAGGTGGTGATTTTTCAGGGAACTGTTCAGGGGATGAAATCAGAAGAGGATCTTAAGGAGAGGAGATTGGTGTTGGCTTGGCCTTCTTAGCAAATCTGGATGATTTCCTCCTTTTGATGAACTTTGTTTTAGTTGCCATTATTTTCTTGGCCTTGCTTGGTGGTTTGGACTTTATCTATGGTTCTTCAGCAACTTTTTCTTTTCCTTTCCCTTACTGCCCTTCTGCAGTAGGAGCTAATGCAGATGTTGCTTGCTGAGCTTTTTCCTTAGCTACCTCTTTCGTAGCTTGCTCCTTTTGAACCATTTGATGGAAAAGTCCCATGATTGAAACCTCTTCAGAATGTGAAGGAGATGGTTAAGGTTGGGGTTCAGAGGAAAGATTTTCATTAAGTGATCCAAGCACCTTAGTACCTTGATCATATTCATCATTGTCCTGAGGCTCAGGTGAGGATGATTTTCTCGGTTGTTCAACCTCAGGTTCATGACCTTCAGCTTGCACCTCAGCTTCCTGTCTTGCTGGAGCGAGGCTAGGAGTTGCAGAGCTATCTGCAGTAGCTGGTTCATATGGCACTTTTTCTTTTCCTTTCATTTTGCTTTCCATTTCTGTTAACCTTTCTTCAATTTTCTGAATTCTTGTTTTTTAATCAGTGAGCTTCCCATCAATTCTTGTTAGCAGATTAAAGATTACCTCAGTTGAGAATTGAGATGGTGCTGCCTCGGGTTGAGCAGGAAATGAGGATTCTTTTCCTAGACCAGCCTTAAGGGTTTTAATGTATCTTTCTCGATCAAGTTTGTACCCCATTTAAGGTAATTTTCCTAGATAAATGGCTTGGTCTCTAGTTTTGACTTTGTCTGCCTCATATCTAGAACTCTAAATTCCTTTCTTCTGCACTAGAGAAGTGATGATATTTCCATAAGGCAAGTTTATCTTTTCTAGTCTACAAGCTCCCCTCATTCTTTCAATCATAAACCTTCCAAGATTAAGTGCAACTCCACTAAATGCATGTTCCATTATCCATAAACCTAGGAGGCTAATATAGCTTAAGCTTCCACTCCTGCCATAGATATTGGTGGCAATAAAGTAATACAGAATCCTTATTTGAGGACTTGTGATAAGCCCTGCATTACTCTTGGAGGAATACGTTTCTTTCTTCCCTGTGATCACTTCCCATAAGGATGAAGGGTCATACTTCTCAGGGAATTCAAATTCTCCCTCATTACACTCTATCTTAAGAAGTTCCCCTAAGTCTGCAACAGTGACAGTAAATTCCTTCCCATTCAAAAGCACATTCAGACCCTCATCAAAATAATCATCAAGGTCTTCCAGCTCATCCTTGTCAACAACTATACTCGAATAGAATTCTTTAACTAAATTAACATTGTATGATCAATTTCTAAATGTGCTGAACTCTTTCAATTTTAATTCTTCAAAATAATCTGATAGACTTGTCAGGATTTAAGGCATTTCACTTAAGCTTTCCTAGTCAATATATTTTCCACAAGTGATGGGTGCATTCTCTATTTTCCTAAATCTTGCTTCATGTACTTTATTTCTGAATTTAGAAGATGAAGAAGTACCTATCTTGTGCGATTTGCCCTTTTCTTTCTTCTTTTCAAATTTGTGGCTTTTCGATTTATTAGATTCTTTACTTGCAGATTTTGACTCAATCCTCTTCTTTTTCTTCAGTATTTCAGCTTCCAGATTTTTTTCCAGTAGCCGTTTGCCTTTCTTCTTTTCCAAAAGTTCTTGAGATTTTCTTGACTTCACCATTTGGTTTGGATGATTTTGGACTCAGAGTTTCGAATGGTTGAGAGGTGAGGGTTTTAGTTTCAGGCTTCGGTTTCAGTAGAGAGAATATGTAAAGAGAATAGGTTGAGAGCAGTTTAATTCCAAAAGAAAAACTGTTTGACTCCCCCTATTTAAGTGCAATTTGTAACTCCTTATTCAAAATTTAAAAATTACCTCCTAATTTTTTATTTTTGGTTTGGGTTGTTTTCTCCTCTGCTTTATTTCCCGATAGACATTATTTTATTCTTCTTGCCTTTAACTTAACTAAGTCTTATTATTTAATGAAAAATAATGCTTTTAATTGATTAAGATTTTCTTTAGTCGACTAAGTGCCTTTTGTTTTATGTGTATGAGTTAAAAATTTTACCTACAACTCCTCCATATTAATCATTCCTAAATTCCTTCTACTCTCACAAAATCTATCTTCATTTAGAGGTTTGGTAAAGATATCAGCTAATTGATGCAAAGTATTCACAAACTCAACTTTAACATCTCCCTTCACTACATGGTCTCTAACAAAATGGTGCCTAATCTCAATGTGTTTAGTCCTAGAATGTTGCATAGGATTTTTTGATATATTGATTGCACGTGTATTATCACAATATATTGGTACATTACGTACTGTTATTCCATACTCCTTTAATTGTTGTTTAATCCACAAAATTTGTGCACATTAGTTGCCTAGAGAAACATATTCTGCTTCAACTGTGGATAAAGCTACTGAATTTTGTTTCTTACTTGACTAGAATACTAGCATACTTCCTAAAAACTGGCTTGTTCTACTAATACTCTTTCTATCGGTATTGCTTCCAGCAAAGTCTGCATCTGAATAGCCTACTAGATTAAATAATGATTCTTTAGAGTACCTGTCATGACCCGATACTCCCTTCGAGCCCGTGACAACCGTCGCGGTGTCTCGATAAATACCCATTACTTGAAATGCCAATCGAAACCCCGTAAGGCTTTAATATCAGTTTCTCATTTTCCTGAAAATTTCGATACCAGCTAATAATGTAGTATATAAGTGCATAACACATATTTCAAAATCAAAAATAAATTTAGATGTCTAAAACATTCGTTTAAAGTGAAATTATGACTGTTAGAATAAAATAAAAAAATTAAACAAAATATTCTATTTTCTTATAAAACAATATTTTTAGAACACTGCGTAAATAATTTTTACAGCGTAAAAGCAAAATAAATTCCTACATATAGTAGTACAGATAACTAAAGTATGAAATTTAATTTACAGTGACATGTGGACCCCCAAATGACAAAAATGAACGAAGACTGCAAACCTACAGTTTTTGAGGAAGTAAAGCCAACTGTAGCCTTCGACGATATCAGCTATCTACAGCCTATATTGAGCCTGAAATGGGTGGAAATGAGGGTGGTGAGATTATAAAATCCTAGTGAGTAAACAAACATCATCATAAACATCTAGAGTTGAGTACATGGAGACGATAAAATAATTCATCGTAAACTGGGTCACAGCATTAGAACACATTTCATTCAAAATACATAACGAGGCTTATGAATATCATAAAAACTAGGCTTGTGTCATAAATCCATCCTCGGGGACCCCTTGGCCGAGGCATCCTACCGAGACCGCCAAGGCTATTAAAAATTCACATTTCGCATAAAACAAAATTTTCGATGGACATCACAGCCGTTCCTTGACGTTGGCTGAGTTCACCATTACGTGGTGGTTTGGCGTAAAGTGAACTCAAATATCACCTCAAGAGCTACCTTACATGCCTTTACAACCAAGGTGAGCACATATAAACGGGGTTACCGTGCCCCTCTCATCGACTGGTCCATGGAACCCGCCTACTGCAGTAAGCTAATAATTATCCCACCAATCAATAAAATTCAATAACATGATATGGCAATTATTGTAATTTACAGCCTTTCAAGGCAAACAAACAATTCGTATTTCAATACAATTGCCAACTAGCCAATCATGCTCGATTTATCATAAGTCAATTAATTTAAACAATCAAATTGCAACAAATAGCAGTCTCCGTGTACTCTATTTTTCAAAATCATTATTAATTTCAAAACAATTTATAAATTAATTTCATTGAAACACATTTATTCATAAAACATGAAAATCTACCTTTTTAAATCCATTTTTCCATAGAATTCATGAAATCATCTAAAAGCCAACCTAGATAATTAAAATGACAGTAAGTTTACTCACAATTTATAGAGTGCGGATTTTCGAAGTACTCTGACTATTGGTCCTCAGATGCAATTTCCTTGCCTTTATCGGAAGACTCACCACCTTGACATAGTACAAAATTGAGAAACTTACTACATTGGTGCTAAATCGAAATTAAACTAATTTAGACTACTAATGCATGATATGGAATGCAAAATGCATAGGTAACCATCTAAATCCGGTATTGGCCTAATTCGTCTTATCACCGGATTAATTGGCCAACGCGTCCAATATAGCACCAAATTGCTCCATTTCTTTTCCAATACCTTAATTCACCAAACATAAGTCAAATAACCTAAAATTTGGTAAAACCATCTTCACTTTCCTTCTTAGAATTTTCGGTCAATAATGGTGCATTAACACCGTAATTTTTCCTACTACTTTTCCACACCATAATTCATCATTTTCTAACCAATTCTCTTAAAATAAAAATCAAATTCATCCTCACTCAATACAAGGTAGGTTCGGCCATTGATGGGTGATGGGGAAAAAGAATTCTTTTCTTGTTGTTTTGCTTCTAGACATGGTAAACTAACTAAAAACACTAACATAACTTGAAATAAAATCAATCCAACATCATTCTCTCTCCATACCCATTCGGCCAGCCATGAATTCACCATGAAAATATGAAATTTAACCATGGAAAATAAGGGAAAATGCTTAAGGAAAATAGATTTCAAGTTTAAATTGAGAAATCCTACATTTTTCACTGGTTTTCCTTTATTTTCCACAATTTTTCTCTTGAAATTCTCCACCTAGGGTTTGTTCTTTCTTTGTTTCCCTCTTTTCCTTGCTTGGCCGAATATTTGGAGAGAAGTGAGAGGTTTATAGGCTGATTTTTAAATGAAATAATAAAATATTCTAAGCTTGATAAGTGTCATTTTATTATTGGTCCATTTTTAAAACTTTAAAAATTTAAACTTTTTATCTCCATCACATATATTTTCTCACTTATCCATAACATAAAAAGTCAATGGATGAATTCTATGAGCATGACAAGTGTTGGGTGTGTAAAATTACCATTTTGCCCCTGGGTTGGCAAAATGACTATTTTGCCCCTACCCTCGAAAAACACCGAAATTAAACTTCTTCACTTCTCAAACTCAAATTATACCCCAAATGATCAATTTTAGTCAAAAATTTCATGTAAATCTCACATCTTAACCTCGAGTGGTGAAATGACCATTTTGCCCCCGGATCATGAAAATTCCAATTTGACTTCAAATCGGTCCTCGAACTCTGAATCATCATTTTAAGTTATTCTGGGAATTTAAAATTTGAAATTTCACCTTAAAATCTTCATTTGATCTAGTTCGAGACTTAATTCAACTTAGTTGTACTATTAAGTACACTATCAACTTTTTTTTTTATGATTTTTCGGGGCTTTCCTAGTATGTAAGCATATTGTCAATCACATGAATGACATGGCAAGTATTTTATAGAGTCAGGCTTGACAGCACTACCCCCCTTAAAATAAAACTTTTGACCTCAAAATTTCACTTACCAGATTCGAAGAAAAGATGTGGATATTGGTTTCTCATCTGATGCTCGACTTCCGATGTCATATCCTCCATTCAAGCATTCTTCCACTGCACTTTAACCATTGGAATGCTTTTGTTCCTCAACACTAGATCCTTTCGATCTAGAATGCGTACAGGTTGCACTTGGAACTTCAAATCTTCATGCAACTCAATGGGAGGTGTCTATAGAATGTGGGAGGGATCGGGGAACATACTTTTTCAACATCGAGACGTGGAAGACATTATGAATCCGATCTAACTCCGGGGATAATTCAAGTCTATAAGCCACTAGCCCAATCCTTTCAATGATACGAAAGGGTCCAATATATCTCGGATTGAGCTTTCCCCACTTCGCGAATCGAATCACACCTTTTATTACCCAATAAAATACCACAATTTATCATAATAGTATAATCAAATGAGATTTAATACTTCAAAATTTTCAAATTATTGCCTTTCCAAAGGGAAACCTTAAGAAAAACTTTATCGTCAACTTCAAATTCCAAATCTTTCCTCCGTCTATCAGAATAACTCTTCTGCCTATCTTGAGCTATCTTTAATCGTTCTCGGATAACCTTGATCTTGTCATTTGTCAGATCAATCAATTCCACATTAAACAATTTCCTCTCACCCACTTCATCCCAACAGAGCGGAGTTCGACACTTCCTTCCATACAGAGCCTCGTATGGCGCCATCCCAATACTAGACTGAAAGTTGTTATTATACATAAACTCCACCAATGGCAAGTGTCTGTCCCAACTCCCAATAAAGTCAATGACACAAGCTTGTAACATATCCTCTAAGGTTTGAATAGTTCTTTCAGATTGACCATCAGTCTGCGGATGAAAGGTAGTACTAAATCTCAATTTAGTTCTGAGAGCTTCCCAAATATTCGACCAAAATCGAGAAGTAAACCAAGGGTCCTGATTTGACACAATAAAAATTGGAACTCCATGTAATCTCACAACCTCATCTATATAAAGTCTAGCCAGTCTCTCAATAGAATACGTGCTATGGATAGCCAAGAAACGACTGACTTTGTCATGACCTGAAACTCCCTATCGGGGCCGTGACAACAGTCGCGAAGCCTTGATAGACATTCTTCACCTCGAATGCCGATCGAAACCTCGCAAGGCTCTCATATCAGCTTTCGCACTTCCTCGGTGAGTAATAATTATCAAATATCGTAATTCGAAAGATTACAAGTCATTTCCAAATCAGAACATAACATATTGTTTTTTGGCTTACAAGGGCATTTTCGTCAAAAATCTCAAAACTTGCTAAAAATGTAGTAGGTAAGCAGAAAATATATATTTAGTGATTTAAAAACAAATTAAGTATCTAAAACGTTCATTTAAAGTGAAAATTTGACCATTTAATTATAATAAAAATATTCAATAAAATAAACTATTTTCTTGTAAAATAAATTTTTTATAAAGCTATCGGTAAATAATTCTTATAGCGTAAAAGTTAATTATATTCATATATACTATAAAGCAAATAACCAAAGCATGAAATTACTTTTACAACAACACGTGGGCCCACATCTAATCAAAATGTATCGAAAGCTGAAAACCTACAGCTTTTGCCGATTCAAGTCCAAATGAAGGTCCTTGTCAAAGTCAGCTAACTATGGAATTCCCCGAGCCTGAAATGTGAAGAAATGAGGGTGGTGAGATTATAAAATCCCAGTGAGTAAATAGACACCATCTAAACTATCTAAAGGCGAGTAAATTGAGACAATTAAAATAAGTCATCATACTGTAATTTCATTACCTTTCAACTCATTTCAACCAAATAAACAAATAGGCTTCTGATTTCTTGAAAAGCTTGGCTCGTGCCAAAAATATTCTCATACTCAGTTATAAGGGATAACTTGATCGAGTGTTATCTCAACCCGAGTCTGCCAAGGCTGTTAAATGTCTTTACATCCAAAATTTTAGCCATGCCTTGACGTTGGCTGAGTCTTACTCTCACGCGGTGGTCCACGTGAAGTGCACTCAAATCTTTACCTCAGGAGATACTTCATCCAACATCTCCCCCCGGAGATAAATGTGGAATTGGGTTACCGTGCCCCTCTCATAGGCAGTCCACAAAAACCCTCACCACTACAGTGACTATGGATTATTTTATCTACCACCTAATTTATAAAATTTTTTTCTGCATGAGATGACAATTTATCGCAACCTAGCTTCTCAAGGCTGAATACACAGTACAAATAATTCTAACACCAAAAATCAGTTTAGCCATTCATGCTCATAAATTGTCATAAGCCATTTAATTTAAAACCATAAATTTACAACACAAGCAAGCAGTCTCCAATTATTCTATTTTCAAAACCAGTATTCAATTTTCCAGAAAATTTATAAAATCACAATTTCTCCTAAAACATAACAATTTACCATTTAAACCCATTTTTCATAAAATCACACAATTGTATAAAACTACCCTAGATAATTAAGACGATAATAAGTTTACTCACAGTTCTAGGAGTCGATGTACTCTTAATCCTAGTCTCCAAGCACAATCTCTATACTTTTACCAATGTAATTTACTCACCATCTATCCACAATGTACAATACATAATTCACCACATCAATACTTGACCATTATAAAATCAATTCAGGCTCGGTGTATATGCATGATATGATATGCAACTTATCCGACTACCGCTTAAATGCGGTGCTGACCTAATTCGGCCTATTACCCGATTAAATGACAATTGTGTCCGATTTGGCTCCAAATTACTCCATTTCATTTCTAATATTTCAATTCACTAAATACAATTCCAATAATCTAAAATTCAGCCTAACAACCCTCACAATTCTTCTTGAAAATTTTAGCCATTGTGGTGCACTATCACTAAAAATTTTCCCATTCCATTTTCTCACTATAAATCATCATTTCATCAATTTTTCAACCAATTCACTTGATCACAAAATCAATTCATTACTTCTACACTTCACATAGGGTTCGGCCATTGAAGGTTCATGGGGGAAATGGATATTTTCTTGTTGTTTTGTTTCTAAACATGCTTAACTAACTAAAAACACTAACATAATTTAGAATCAAATCAATCTAACATCATTCTCTCTCCATACCCATTCCAACCAGCCATGAATTCATCATGAAAACATGTAATTTAACCATGAAAAATGAGGAGAAATGCATGAGAAAGGTAGATCACAAGTCAAAATCAAGAAATTTTACCTTTTGTCATTTGTTTCCTTGAATTTTTACCAAATTTTCCTTGAATTTCTCCACCTAGGTTTTTTGTTTTTCTTTTCTCCCTTTGTTCTTCTTTGCTCTTGGTTTGGCCGGCCATATGAAAGAAATGGGTTGATTTTTATGCCTTTTTTTATAAAGAAACAATAAAATAATAAAAGCATAACACATGGCATTTCCTTATTGGTTCAAATTTTAAATATTTGACTTTTAATTCTTTAATTCTCCACCACACATTTCTCATGTTTATCCATTTCCATGATGAATAAAATCCCTTGGTCTTGACAAGTGTTGGGGGTGAAAATTTACTGATTTGCCATCGGGTGGTAAAATTACTATTTCGCCTCTGTGCTCCAAATTATACCGAAATTAAAATTTTTCACTTCTAAATCTCAAATCATACTCCAATAAGTCAAATGGGGCAAAAAAAATCTTTTCTAAAATTCTCATTTTGTCCCCAGGTGGCAAATAACCATTTTGCCCCTAGTAGTGAAAATTTCGGTTTGACTCCAAATTGATCATCGAACTCCAAATTACCATTTTGAGTCATCCCTGGATTGTGAAACTCTTAATTTCACCTTAAAATCCCTATTTTAATTAGTTTGAGGTATAAATCGACTTACTTGCACTTCTAAGCACAATACTGACTTTTAAATATTCTTTCGAGGCTGTTCAAATATACAATCACTCTATCAGTCTCATGTGTAACATGGTAGATAATTTAGGGCTGGGCTTGACAGACTTAGTCAATCTATCAACAATCACCCAAATAGCATTCTTCCCACTATGTGTCCGCGGTAAACTCAATACAAAGTCCATAGTCATGTGTTCCCACTTCCATTATGGAATAGGCAAAGGCTGAAGAGTACTTGATGGTTTCTGATGCTCTGCCTTGATCTGTTGGCATGTGAGACATTTCGCTACAAACTTCGCTATGTCTCGTTTCATACCGAGCCACCAGTAACTTTCCTTGATAGTCTGATACATTTTGGTGCTTCCGAGATGTAAAGCATAGGCAGAAGAATGAGCTTCTTCTGAAATCATTTGTCTTAACTGGTTATCCTTAAGGATACAAACTAGGTCTCTAAACATCAAATTACCATCATCATTGAGTCTAAACTTACTAGTTTCTTCTTCTTGCAGCTTTTGAACTTCCTATTTCAACCAATAATCGGATTTCTACAATTCTCTGATTTGATTCAACAATGAAGGTCTCACAACGAAACTAGCAAGTAGGGTTCCGTCCTCACCATTATTCAACTAGATCCTTAGAGATTTCATCTCAAGTAATATCAAAAAATAAGAACTCTGAAGTACTGCTAACGAAGATGAGGATTTACGACTTAAAGCATCCGTTACAACATTTGCCTTCCCCGGATGATAATCAATCACCAAGTCGTAATCCTTAATCAACTCCAACCATCGTCTTTGTCTCAAGTTAAGCTCTTTCTGGGTGAGCAAGTATTTCAAACTCTTATGGTCGGTAAAAATCCGACAACGCTCACCATATAAGTAATGCCTCTAAATCTTTAATGCAAAAACTACTACTGCTAACTCCAAATCATGGGTAGGGTAATTCGTCTCATGCTTCTTCAACTGCCGAGAAGCATAAGCAATTACTTTTTCATCCTACATCAATACGCACCCTAATCCCAACTTAGAGGCATCACTATATACCACAAATTCTTTTCCACTAACAGGAAGTGTCAGACCGAGAGCGGAGGTTAACCGGTTCTTTAGCTCCTAAAATCGACTCTCATAGACATCATCCCACTCAAACTTAACTCTTTTACGAGTCAAACGAGTCAGAGGAGTAGCTATAAATGAGAATCCTTGAACAAACCTCCGATAATAACCGACTAAGCCAAGAAAACTATGAATCTCTGTTACCGTTTTCGGTTGCTCCCATTGCAAGATTACTTCAATCTTCTTGGGATCGACATAAATTCAAGCCCCAAATACCACATGTCCCAAGAAAATCACTTTCTTCAACTAGAACTCACATTTAGAGAACTTGGCATAGAGTTGTTTCTTGCGCAAAGTTTGCAACATAATGCGCAAATGGGCAGCATGCTCATCATCATTCTTCGAATAAACTAGGATATCATCTATGAATATTATCACAAACTTATCCAAGTAGGGATGAAATACCCTGTTCATAAGATCCATAAAAGCTGCCGAGGCATTAGTCAAACCAAACGATATCACCAGAAACTCATAATGCCCATAATGCGTCCTAAAAGCAGTCTTGGGTACATCCTGCTCCTTAATCTTCAACTGATAATACCCAAACCTCAAATCAATATTAGAAAACACCATAGCACCTCGTAATTGATCAAAAAGATCATCGATCCTTGGTAGAGGATATTTATTCTTGATGGTCACTCTGTACCACTTCCTTATGTGGCTCCCTACCAGTCACTGTCATCCGCTCTTTAATCTCACTATAGAGCCCTTCCTCAAAGTAACTGGCCTGATTCTGCTCAGATTTCACCAGATCCGGCACATATAACATTAGCTCATTAAAATGAGCTTCGTACTTGTGAGACCCTGTCAAGCTCGATTAAAAGACGGTATTGTACCGAGTGGTACAACTAAGTTAAATCGAGCCTTGAACTAGTTCAAATAGAAATTCTAAGAGGAATTTGAAAATTTTAAAACCAACAGAATGGCTTAGAATAGTGATTTGGAGTTCAAGGTCCAGTTTGGAGTCCATCAGAAAATTGACCAATTAGGGACAAAACGGTCATTTTACCATTTGATGATAAAATTGAGATTTTTAGCCAAGATTTGATCACATTTGACCAAGAATAATTATATAAAATATAATTATGACTATTGGATATAAAATGATGTTTAGCAGTGAAAAATTGTGATTCTCGGTATTTATGGAGCATAAGGGCAAAATGGTAATTTGCCACTAAAGGACTAAACGAAAATTTTTTTAAACAATTTTTGCCCCATTTGGTTAATATTGATCAATATTAGTGTTATTTTAGGTTGAAAAGTAGAAATAATGAGATTCCGATACATTTCGGAGTAAAAGGGCAAAATAGTAATTTTTCGTCCCAAGAGCAAATCGGTAAATTTTTCACCCCAGCACTTGTCAAGACCAAGGGATTTTAATTGTGGTAGGATTGGATAAATACCAGAATATTTGTGGTGGAAAATTAAGAAGAAAAAGTCAAAAAGTTAAAAAATTGGGCCAATAAACATGTGACACATGGCATGCTTGATTATTTTATTATTTTCTATAGAAATCAGCCCATTAAATCCCCAATTCCCTCACCATATTCGGCCTAGGCATCCAGCAACAAGAAAAAAGGAAGAACAAAAGGAAAAACAAGAAAACCTAGGTGGAAATTCAAAGAAAAAGTGAAGAAATCAAGGAAACAAGCTAGGTAAGTTAAAATTTCTTTAATTCTCCTTGATACCTAGCTTACCCATGCTTTTGTTCTTATTTTCCATGGTTGAATATTGAGTTATCATGATGAATTCAATTCTGAAAAATGGGTATGGAAGAGGAATTGTTGTTGGAATAATTTGATTTTAGACTATGTTAGTGTTTAGGGATAGTTAAGCATGGTTATGAACAAAAACACAAAAGAAATATTCAATTTCTCTAGGGTTCCTTGTTGGCCGAACCATGAGGGCTGAATATCAATGGGAGATTGTTTTTATTTCAAGGAAAATGGCATGAAAAATGATGAATTAAGGTGAAATGGTTATGTAGAGAAAAAAATTCGATGCTAGTGCACCAAATGACCAAATTTTTTTATAATGCTGAATTTGGCTTTATTTAAATGTATGTGGTAAATTAAGGTATTAGAGGAGAAATGAATTAATTTGGAGGTGATTTGGACACAATAGTCGATTAATCGGGTGATCGGTCGAATTTAATCGGGTAGTCAGACATATTTTTGCTTTTACATATCAAGCATTAGTAATTTAAATTAATTTATATCAATTTAGGGACAATATAGTAAATTCCTTGACTTTGTTATTTGTCAAGGTGGTGAGACGTCCGGAAAAGGCAAAGGAATTGCGCCTGAGGGCTATTAGTCCGAGTGCACCCGGAATCTAGATTTTCTATACCGGTGAGTGGACTTGCATTTCAAACTTGTTTTGGGAAATATGAAAGATTCTATCCAACTTGTCTTAGAAAATGTACCTTGAGAACAAACTTTTAGTAAAATGATTTTATATTGTGAAAATGTGCTATACAATGGTTTATGTGTTATCACAATATGATAATATGCATTGGATGCTTCTTTACCTGTTGATTTGAACCCGGCTATGTGCGAGTAGGAGTGCACATAAGCCGTTGCTGATCCGGCTATGTGCGAGTAGGAGTGCACATAAGTCGTTGCTGACCCGGCTATGTGTGAGTGGGAGTGCACATAAGCCGTTGTTGCCCCCATAGCTTATAGGGCTGGATGCTTCGTGATCTTCCACCCTATGAGTGCTTTGATAGGTATGATCTGTGGCGAAGTATGACTCTCCACCCAAGAGTTTGGAGGAGGAGGGAAGGGACTGCTCCGTTGCTTCGTGATCCAGAGTGAAGTGCACCTCTTGCCGAGTGAAGGGGGGGATGCTTCGTGATCTCCCACCCCCTAGTGACAATAGCATAAGCCGTTGCATATGAGATTATGATAATGGGATGATGTGCATGATGATGATGATGGGATGGTGTGCATGTTGATGATGGGTATATGGTTGTAAATGCAAATATGTAAGTATTTGTTTTGTGGAAATTTGGAAGTTTACATGTGTTACATGTTGCTATTGTTATTTTAGTAGGATGACTTGTTTTAAGGGAAAAAGGAGACTTTTTTTTTTCTTGATGTTCTGGTTCTCGTTGCAGTGAGAATGAAGTTCGCTACAGCGAGAAACTTTCTGTCCATTTTGCTAACTTGTGGGTTTTTGCCATATTTCCCATTTCTTTGGTACCATAGTTGAGCATGGATTTTTGTAAAGTGATTTACTCATGTGGGATTTACATGAGGGGTTTAAAGAGCTAAAACAATTGCATGATTTTGAGAAAACGAATGCATCATGATTTCAATAAACATTCCTTATGGTATGCTTGTTCCCTTCCTTGTTCACTCACTGAGTATTGTACTCACGTTTTATAAAAATTCATATTTTCAGATCAGGTGACTGTTGGACCCTAGATCGAGGAGTCCCCGTAGTGCATATCCTGGGTATGTGTCTGGCATTCGATAGTAATCCCTTTTATTGTAAATGTCTCCGCTGGAAGTCATGGGTCCTT
This sequence comes from Theobroma cacao, assembly GCF_053813885.1. Classification (NCBI taxonomy): domain Eukaryota; kingdom Viridiplantae; phylum Streptophyta; class Magnoliopsida; order Malvales; family Malvaceae; genus Theobroma; species Theobroma cacao. Next base: position 33,649,532 of record NC_142645.1, read on the forward strand.
TTGTATTGTGAAAACAATCTAACAATATGAATATGTGTATGCAATGTAAATTGCTAAATACATGACTGGTATAGTGCATGTATATTATTATCGATAATGCCATTGTGTTTTGGCTATGTTCACACCCGAGAAAAGGTGTGTGTGTATGCATGATATGATAAATTTGTTAAGCAAAGGTAAATGGATAGGCTTGCTTGGGCTTAGTGAGCTATGCTCATTGAGCTCATGCGCCGGTCATTGCCCGGGAAATTGGGTCGTGACAGTACTCCTCTACAGTTAAATTCCCCTATCTCAAACTCAGAAATTCTCTCTTCTTTTCTTTCTGATGGAAATAAGTGAAATACTGACCATCAAATTCTCTTAGAAAGTCTGACCAAGTCGGAGGAGTAGTGGAACGAGATTTTACTGAATTCCACCACGTACGGGCCCTCTTATCCAATAATCTTGTGGCCACCATCAACTTCATGTCATCATCCAACCTCATATCTAAGAGTGTCTCCAAAACCTAATTAATCCAATCTTTGGCTACGGTCGCGTCCAACTCACCCGTAAAAGAAACACAACCCAGTTATCTAGCCTCTTTCAACTTTTTAGAAATAGATACATCTTGTACTGACGGAACTAAAGGAGTAACTGGAGGCACTATAGATGAAGCCTGACCAGCCATTGCGATAAAGAAAGTTGCTAATGTCTCTGCTGCCTTAGGAGGCTTGGTAGGAATGCCCGTAGGTGGCGAAGGATGTGGAGGTTGTGGAGGAGTGTCGACCTGCTTAGCAGCAAGTGCTGCCTGAATGGTAGATTCAGTCGATTCTTCCTCTACTGCATCTAGCTGACGACATTAGGAACAACCTCTTCCCCACCCAGTCGATCTAGTGAAAGGTGAGTGTTCGCGTCGAGGAAGCATGATAATCTATAAGGGGAAACAAGCAAGTTTAGGCAACCTCAAGCTCTATATGTAGATGCATGCATACTAGTCAACCTAACCTAACTTTACTCGGGGCCACACTAACACTATAAATTCTAAAACAACTATAAAACTAAAAACTCTGATCTTTAAAACCAAAAGCTCTAATACCAATCGAATTGTCATGACCCGGTACTCCCCTCGAGCCAGTGACAACCGCTGCGGTGTCCCGATAGACACTCATTATCGGGAATGCCAATCGGAACCCCGCAAGGCTTTAATATCAGTTTCTCATTTTTTTGAAAATTTCGATACCAGCTAATAATGTAGTCTATAAGAGTAGAACATATATTTCATGATCAAAAATAAATTTAGATCTCTAAAACATTCGTTTTAAGTGAAATTATGACTGTTAGAATAAAATAAAAATATTAAACAAAATATTCTATTTTCTTATAAAATAATATTTTTAGAACACTGCGTAAATAATTTTTATAGCGTAAAAGTAAAATAAATCTCTACATACAGTAGTATGGATAACTAGAGTATGAAATTTAATTACAGTGACATGTGGACCCCCAAATGACAAAAATGAACGAAGGCTGCAAACCTACAGTTTTTTAGGAAGTAAAGCCAACTATAGCCTTCGACGATATCAGTTATCTACAGCCTATACTGAGCCTAAAATGGGTGCAAAGGAGGGTGGTGAGATTATAAAATCCCAGTGAGTAAACAGACATCATCATAAATATCTAGAGTTGAGTACATGGAGATAATAAAATAAATCATTGTAAACTAGGTCACAGCATTAGAACACATTTCATTCAAAATACATAACGAGGCTTATGAATCTCATAAAAACTAGGCTTGTGCCATAAATCCATCCTCGGGGACACCTTGGCCGAGGCATCTTACCGAGATCGCCAAAGTTGTTAAAAATTCACATTTCGCATAAAACACATTTTTTGTTGGACATCACAGTCATTCCTTGGCGTTGGCTGGGTTCACCATCACGTGGTGGTTTAGCGTGAAGTGAACTCAAATATCACCTCAGGAGCTACCCTACGCGCCTTTACAACCGAGGTGAGCACGTATAAATGGGTTACCATGCCCCTCTCATAGGCTGGTCCACGAAACCCGCCTACTGCAGTAAGCTAATAATTATCCCACCAATCAATAAAATTCAATAATGTGATATGGCAATTATTAAAATTTACAGCCTTTCAAGGCAAACAAACAATCCGTATTTCAATACAATTGCCAACCAGCCAATCATGCTCGATTTATCATAAGCCAATTAATTTAAACAATCAAATTGCAACAAATAGCAGTCTTCGTGTATTATATTTTTCAAAATCATTATTAATTTGAAAACAATTTATAAATTATTTTCATTGAAACACATTTATTCATAAAACATGAAAATTTACCTTTTTAAATCCATTTTTCCATATAATTCGTGAAATCATCTAAAAGCCACCCTAGATAATTAAAATGACAGTAAGTTTAGTCACAATGTCTAGAGTGTGGGCTTTCGAAGTACTCTGACTATTGGTCCTCGGATGCAATTTCCTTGCCTTTATTAGAGGACTCACCATCTTGACATAATACAAAATCGAGAAACTTACTACATTGGTACTAAATCAAAATTAAACTAATTTAGACTACTAATGCATGATATGGAATGCAAAATGCATAGGTAACCATCTATATCCGGTATTGGCCTAATTCGTCTTATCACCCGATTAATTGGCCAACGCGTCCAATTTAGCTCCAAATTGCTCCATTTCTTTTCCAATACGTTAATTCACCAAACATAAGTCAAATAACCTAAAATTTGGCAAAACCATCTTCACTTTTCTTCTTAGAATTTTCGGTCAATAATGGTGCATTAACACCGTAATTTTTCCTACTACTTTTTCACACCATAATTCATCATTTTCTAACCAATTCTCTTAAAATAAAAATCAAATTCATCCTCACTCAATACAGGGTAGGTTTGGCCATTGATGGGTGATGGGGAAAAAGAATTCTTTTCTTGTTGTTTTGCTCCTAGACATGGTAAACAAACTAAAAATACTAACATAACTTGAAATCAAATCAATCCAACATCATTCTCTCTCCATACCCATTCGGCCAGCCATGAATTCACCATGAAAACATGAAATTTAACCGTAAAAATAAGGAGAAATGCTTAAGGAAAATAGATTTCAAGTTTAAATTGAGAAATCCTACCTTTTTCACTTGTTTTCCTTGATTTTCCACTTTTTCTCTTGAAATTCTCCATCTAGGGTTTGTTCTTTCTTTCTTTCCCTCTTTTCCTTGCTTGGCCGAATATTTGGAGAGAAGTGAGAGGTTTATAGGCTGAATTTTAAAGGAAATAATAAAATATTCTAAGCTTGACAAGTGTCATTTTATTATTGGTCTATTTTTAAAACTTTAAAAATTTAAACTTTTTATCTCCATCACATATATTTTCTCACTTATCCATAGCATAAAAAGTTAATGGATGAATTCTATGAGCATGACAAGTGTTGGATGTGTAAAATTACCATTTTTCCCATGGGGTGGCAAAATGACTATTTTGCCCTTATCCTCGAAAAACACCGAAATTAAACTTCTTCACTTCTCAAACTCAAATTATACCCCAAATGATCAATTTTAGTCAAAAATTTCATCTAACTCTCACATCTTAACCTCGGGTGGTGAAATGATCATTTTGCCCCCGGATCATGAAAATTCTAATTTGACTCCAAATCGGTCCTCAAACTTCGAATCACCATTTTAAGTTATTCTGGAAATTTAAAATTTTAAATTTCACCTTAAAATCTTCATTTTATCTAGTTCGAGGCTTAATTCAACTTAGATGTATTATTAAATACACTACTGACTTTTTTTTTTTACGATTTTTCGAGGCTTTCCTAGTATGGAAGCATATTGTCAATCAAATGAATGACATGGCAAGTATTTTATAGAGTCAGGCTTGACAATGCCATATTCCTAATGTTTGTGTTTCTAAAATGTATCTAAAAATTCTCTTAACAGTAGTTAAGTGTGATTCTTTAGGTTGTGACTGAAATCTAGCACACAAGCACACACTAAACTGATTATCTGGTCTGTTTGTTGTTAAGTAGAGTAGTGATCCGATCATACCTCTATAAAGCTTTTGATCTACATCCTTTTCTTTTTCATCTAAATTAAGTCTGGTGGATGGACTCATTGGTGTACAAATTGATTTTAGTTTCAACATGTCAAACTTCTTGAGCATGTCTTGAGTGTATCTTTCTTGGTTGATGAAAATTCCTTTCTCACTTTGCTTGATTTGAAGGCCAAGAAAGTACTTCAGCTCACCCATCATGCTCATCTTAAAATCACCCTGCATTTCTTTGGCAAAATTCTTGCATAAAGCCTTATTAGTTGCATAAAACACAATGTCATCCACATAAATTTGAACAACAATTAAATCCTTTAAGTATCTTCTAATAAATAATGTAGTATCAATGCTACCCTTAACATATCCTTTTTCAACCAAAAATTTCGAAGGCCTCTCATACCAAGCTCTAGGAGCTTGTTTTAATCCATACAAGGCTTTATGGAGTTTGAAAACATGATATGGTTTTTTAAAGTCTTCAAATCCTGGTGGTTGTTCAACATACACTTCCTCTTGAATGAAACCATTTAAAAATGCACTCTTTACATCCATTTGGTACAATTTAAAATTCATAAAGCATGCAAAGGCAAGCAATAACCTTATGGCTTCAATCATAGCAACCGGTGCAAAGGTTTCATCATAGTCAATTCCTTCCTCTTGGTTGTATCCTTGGTTTACTAACCTAGCTTTATTTCTAACTACATTTCCTTGCTCATCTACCTTATTTCTAAACACCCATTTTGTTCCAACCATTGGGTGGTTTAAAGGCCTAGAGACTAATGACCATACATGGTTTGTTTTGAATTGATCAAGTTCCTCTTGCATGGCCAATATCTAACTTTCCTCTTTTTCTACTTCCTCAAATGTCTTAGGCTCAATTTGAGATATGAAAGCTGAAAACTTACAAGTCTCTCTTGTTGCTCTTCTAGTATTAGCTCTTTGTGAAATATCACCTATGATTAGGTCTTGTGGGTGATCCTTTGCATATCTCCAACTCCTTTAAAGATCACTATGCTGAATTTTTGTTCTTTGCAAATTTTCTAGTGGTGGAGTTTCATTTCCTCTTTTAGGTGAGCTTTCTTCATTATTTTTATTGTTCTCTAAGCTCATTTCTTCCTTTTGCTTTTCTAGGATCTCTACATCATCATCATTAAAATGAATTTCCTTTTGCAAGGCATTGAACTCATCAAAAACTACATGGATTAATTCTTCAACAGTTAAAATTCTTTTGTTGAAAACTCTATAAGCCTTTAAGTTTAATGCATATCCTAAAAATATTGCCTCATTACTCTTTGCATCAAACTTACCTAAAGATTGTTTTCCATTGTTTAACACAAAACATTTACAACCAAAACTCCTAAGGTGTGAAATATTGGTTTCCTACCCTTGTAAAGTTCATAAGGAGTCTTTGATATCATGGCTCTAATTGAGACTCTATTAAGTATATATGCTGCTGTGTTCACTGCCTTAGCCCAAAAATATTTTGGAAGGTTATTCTCACATAACATAGTTCTAGCCATTTCCTTCAAGGTTCGATTTTTCCTCTCTACAACTCCATTTTGTTCGGGTGTTCTAGGTGCTGAAAAATTATGATCCAACCCTTTTTCATTACAAAATTTTTCAAATTCATCACTTTCAAATTCTCCCCCGTAATCACTCCTAATACTAACTATGGCTAGTCCTTTTTCATGCTCAACTTTTCTACAATGACTTATAAATGCTGGTAGAGCATCATTCTTATGAGCAAGAAAATAAACTCAAGTATACCTAGAGTAGAAATCAACTATTACAAATCCATAAGATTTTCTCCTAGACTTGTTGTACTTATTGGACCAAATAGATCAATGTGCAGCAATTCAAGAGGTCTAGATGTGGATACAATCTTCTTAGTCTTAAAGGATGTTCTTACTTGTTTTTTTAGTTAGCAAGCATCACATATTTTATCATTATCAAATTTTATATCCGGCAGTCCAACAACTAGATTTTTCTTAATTAATTTTGACATAGTATGCATGCTCACATGTCCTAGTCTCCTATGCCATAGCCAGCTATCATTTTCAGCATTGGCTACTAAATACATCTCACAATTTATTTCATGATCTTCAAGAAATACAACATACATATTCTTTAATCTTTTTTCCATAAATGAAACTTTATTTGTGCTTATATCTATCACCTCACACTTATTTGAATCAAAGCATACTTTAAATCCTTTATCACATAATTGACTAATGCTCAATAAATTATGTTTTAAGCCTTTAACCAATAACACATGACTGATTTGAGTTTGAGAGTTCTTACCAACCGTTCCTATACCATGTATTCTACCTTTTGAATCATCACCAAAGGATACGGTACCTCCCTTTCTTTTGTCCAGCTGAGCAAATAACATTTCATCTCCTATCATGTTCCATGAACAACCATTGTCCATATACCAAGGTTGTTTCTTCTTGAGTTGAGCTCTTGAACATGTCTCTTTCAAGTGTAGCTCAACCTATAAAACAAAATTTAACTTTTTTTATACGTACCCATACCTTGATGGGCCCTTGATTGTTAGCAGCAACATAGGATCCTTTTGGAACCCATATTTTTCTTATTTTCTGTTTGCTTCTTTTCTTAAAACAATCATATGATAAATGACCAATTTTGTTACAATTATAGCATATAGATTAAGCATTACAGAAATTTTCTTCAGAAATGTGTTCCTACTTGATGTTTCCCTTTTTAAACATTTGAGAGCTGTGTTTTCATCAAGTGTTTTTTGCAAAACTTTAGATTTATTGTGCAACTCTAGTTTTAAAACTTCAAAATCTGTTTTTGAGTGTTCTAACTCAATTTGCAGAAAATTTCTTTGGTTAAAAATAGAGTTGAACTCTTCTCTCATCTTTTGCAAGTCATTTTCAAGTAATACAACCTTTTTCTTTAAAGTCTTATATTTTGAAAAGAGTTTTTCAAATTCATCATAAAGGCACTCATATTCATCTTGTAAATCATCAATATAAATATTGCAAGGGGATGAGGATACCTCGGATTCATCATCTTGTGCCATCAAACACAGATTTGCTCTTTCCTCAGCTTTTTCTTCCTCACTTTCAGAACTTGATGTGTCACTGTCTGACCAAGTAGCTGCCACCATTGCCTTTTTTGATTTCTTGTTTTTCTTTAGAGTCTCATTTTTCAACAATGGGCATTCGGACTTAAAATGTCTAGGCGTCTTGCATTCTACGCAGGTTAGCTCATCCTTTTTGTTGGAGTCATCTTTGTTTCTAGTTCTCCATGAAGAACCTTGATCTTTTCTAAACCCTCTTCTAGCCAATCTCTGGTTTCTTTTGCCCATAAGCTTTTTGAACTTCCTTGCAACCAATGCTAACTCCTCATCATCATCATAGGATAGCTCTTCCAGCTCTTCTTCAAGAACGTTGGCTTTTAGTGCAATGCTCTTTTTCCCTTCTTTTGCTTCCCTCTCATCTTCTTCTTCCTCTTCCTTGAGTTCTAGCTCTTGAGTAAGGAGGGAACCACAAATCTCATCTAGAGGAATAACATTTAGGTCCTTGGCTTCCCGGATTGCAATCACTTTAGGCTTTCAATTTTTTGGTAAGCTTCTAAGAAGTCTTCTAACAATCTCATGCTCGGGTATTGGTTTTCCTAGTTGAGTAAGTTTGTTTGTAATGTTTGTGAATCTATCTAACATGCTGGTGATATCTTCACCAGGCTTCATCTTAAACATTTCATAATTATGGGTCAAAAGGGCTATCTTGGACTCCTTGACTTGAGAAGTCCCTTTATGGATAATTCTAAGTTTATCTTACACTAGTTTAGCTGTTGTACAGTTTGATACTTTGTTGAATTTGGTGGGAGTCAAGGCAGAATGCGATATATTAATGGCCTTAAAATTTGTTTGGACTTTCTTAGTTTCAGCCTCGGTCCATTTAGACTTTAGCTTAGGCATTATCTCATTGGTTACTATATTTAAGGCTGAGGGAATAAAGGGTCCATCAGTTATGACATCCCACATTTTATAATCAATTGCTCTAATTTATATTGACATTCTAAGGCTCCAATAGGGATAGTTAGAGCCATCAAACAGAGGTGGTCTGTTTGTGGATTATCCTTTAGCAACTATGGATTTTTGGAGAGCCATTTGGATCCTTCCAAAGGGTGTTAGACTTTAAGAATAGGGAACTTGCTCTTATACCACTTGCTACTCCCAATTAAATGTGCTAGAGGGGGGTGAATAGCATAATTTGGCTTTTTTAAAAATTATCTCTAAGTGTAGACAAATGCAAGATAAAAGAAAAAATGAAAATAAAACAAAAACAAAGTAAATAAGATAGCAGAATTTAGAGTGGTTCAGTCTAAAACATACATCCACTATCTTGATTATCCAACCAAGGATTTTCCAACAAATCCACTAAGAATCGGTGAAATTAACAAGCTTTGACCAAGCTTTACAATGGCTTCTACCAAGCTTAGCCAAAACCTTTCACAATAGTTTTACACGAGCTCAACTATAACCCAACATCTAGCTTTTCAAGGCTAAGTTAGAACCTTAACACAATCAAGCAATCCTAGCTTGATTGAACCCCTTAGAGTGGCCCTTTCACTCTAAGAGCATAAAGAGAAATGAGATAAAAGAGTACCAATGATCACAAAGTTGATCTAAGTGGTATAAGTTGAAGTGCAAAATACAATTACAAGGATAGGCGTTGAGTGTAGTAAAGTGCAAAGAGATTTTTGCTGGTTTTTGAGCTTTTTTGTTTGGAAGACTTCAATTCTACATTTCTAGCCGTTGGAACCTTTTTTATACTTGGAGAAAAACTCTGATGGCAGTTTGATAGTTTTTTGGCTATTAGAAATAGTTGGGAGTTGGTTCTAGTCATTAATCTACTTTCAGTGTAGGCTTCAAAATTTTTGGTAAAGTGTTTTTACTCGACTAACCGATATCTTTGTCAACTAAGTCATCTCTGTCTTCTTTTCCCAATTTCTGTTAGTTTTAACAGTGTGCACTTGGTCGACTAACTCATTCCTTAGTTGACTAAGTTGGTTCTGTTTCTCAATATTCTTTAGCCCGCCAACCTTTGATTTAAACAGTAGCTAACTAACTCTTCATTAATCGACTAAAGGGATCCTGTTTAGTTAATCAATTGTGACTTCCTTATTTTTACGCTCTTTGATATGTGCATTTTAATGACTGATTATTTATTTGCATATAATTTTGTCCTGCACACTCAAGTAGAAATATTAGACACAAATGAAATGGGAATGTTTTATTATCATCAAAAACTAATGGGGCCAACATCGTTATGCTAATTACACATTTCATAAATCATTTAAAGGATAATTGAACAAAATTGAGTGATATTGAGCTCATGACTTTTCACAAAGCATGTCTAATCTTGAATGTTTCAAGTTGAAAAGTTTGTAAAGAAAGATTCAATCTTTATCAATTGATTTTCTTGCAAAATCTTTTTATTCTCTTTGATTGAAATTGATTTATTATTTTTGATGATATAGTATGGTTCAACAAAATTTATTTGATACATGAATTGCATAAATCCCATTTTGCTTGATGTTTCTCTCATGATTTATGAAATAGATTGAAAGAGTTTTCATAAGCATAATGAGTAAGATAATTTGACACCGATCATATTTTAAGCAAATGACCAAATCTTCTTGCAATGCTTGAAGCTATAATGATTTCAATGATATAAAACTTGAACAAGTGTGCCTTATGTTTAAAATACTATTATAACTTGTATTTGTTGCAAATGAATGCTTGAATGACCTCAAGGGCATTTTTGTTTATATGCTAGAAAAAAGTTGAAAATGTTAAATTTCATGCCCATTATGCTTAAACATTGTTTAAATGCTTGTTGTGCATTTTATAAGTTATATTCATGCATCATGTGAAAATTGAGCATGCTTAAGCATATCAAAGACATGATTCTTCAAATGAGCCTTTCAACTTTTTAGCACTTGTGAATAATGAGCAATAAAAGCCAAAATTTGAGTTCACATGTTTTTCTTGAAGAATCTTTGATCATACATGTTCAAAATGATCTTCTAAACATGATTGAAATGAAATTCTAAATTTTTCTCACGCAAATCCATGTTTTGTGATCATTATACCTTGGAAGATTGCATGTTTTTTCATTTTTTTCTAGCTTTTCAATGTGGGGATCAACTTAGTTAACTCTTAAGCATAGTTAGTCGGCTATTGGAGAACAAAATTCAAATAATGTTGCTAGAATGATAAAAAGTCGACCCCCAAGGATATGTAGTGGACTCTTGAGTGGTTTAAAGCCAAAATGGACATGTTTTGAGTTCCAAAATGTCTTCTTACTTATTGTCCATTGCAATAGTTTCCTCCATGAATTTCCTTTTTTAAAGATGATTCTTGGCTTTTAAAATATGCATTACGAATATTCTCATAATCATTTGGTGCAAGTACATATTCTTGAAATTGCAACACTTGTTAGAAAATGAGAAAGCTTTCTTGATTGCTTAAATCTATCTATTCCCAAGCATGACACTCAAATTGATTCTATAAACTCTCATGTATTTACAATTGTAAAATAGAGACATGAGAAATTGTTCATCAATGCTTGAATTTGTTAATCTTATTAGATTTTCATATGCATATATAGATAATATCTTCTTATGAAAATTGAAACGTTCAAATGCTAATCTAGGAACTATTCTTGAAATATATTTTACGTTTGTTCTTAAATGATTGTTTCAAAAATGATTTCTTGATTATGTATATGAATTTGGTTAGGATGAACTCATTGAACTTAATGAAAATATTCTTGTTACATCTAATATATTGGTCAAGTCATATGCTTACATGACATTTCATCTTGCTTGACGTTAGTGATTGAAGACTATAACCTGACTTAAGTGATAGAATTTCTTATAATGCTTAATTGCATAACTCAAGTCAAGTTTGATCATAACATCTATTATGAGTTAACATAGTTGAAATTTATTTTGAATATGCATTTAAGTGTTAACTATGTCTTCATTGAGCCTTAATGTTTACATGATCTAAAGATTTTGAGTGCATCCAACTTTATCCATAAATAACTTGACATGTAAAATGATATATGGCCTATAGCTTAAGTTAGTAATGGATGCCAAGTGTGCTTAGTTTGAATACTTCTTTCTTGAATCATGATAATTGGTATTCATTGATGTTCAGATGTTCACTTTTAACGTATTCATGAGTTGAGTGATTTATTTTCAATTTTTTTGTTATCACTCATGAATTATGAAAATTATAGAAAAATAGCATATACCACATTAAAGTTAAATGCTTGAATTTTTTCTTGGTATCTGTCTATACATATGTGAAAATTGGAATCATGATTAATGAAGATAGCCATTTTATTTCTTGCAATCATGCTAATGCTTACTTGATCACAATATTCCCTTACATGGTTGCAATAAATGCAACATTGCTTTGGTCATGCTTCATTAATAATTATATGTTTTCTGTGTAAGTTCTCCTTGAATTGATAGTTTCATGTATAATTTGGAGAATACATCTTACAATGCGTGCTTCAAAATGACTGGGATAAATGACCACTTGAAAATGATTTGGAAGAACACTCGCTAAAAATGTTTAATGATGATTTTTTTAGTTGCTATATTTTGTATATGAATTAGAGAATTTCTTGGAAATGTTTGATTGATATTGCTTGGTGATACTTGGTAAATAATGATTGAGAATAAGTAATGAATGTTTGATGTGTATAAATTTGGATTGAACTAAGGTGATTATGTTTTTGATGATATATTTTATAAAATATGCCTTAATGTTATGCTTTCATTGGTTAAGAATACGTTTTGGTTAGCTATAGGAATTCTAGAAATAAGATAGAACTTGCTTGACTTAGTTAATATTTTCTTTAACCAATTAAAATGTTTTTGTGTGCTTAGAGTAAGCCAAAACCAGTAGAGTTTTAATCAGCTAAAATTTCTTTTAACTGGTTAAAACAATTTTATTCACTAAAGCCCTTCAAGTCAATAACTCTTTAATCGGTTAAAGCTCAACAAAAATAAAAACCATTAGGCGTAAAGTTTAAAACTTCAAAATGAAAAATGAAGAGGAGAAGGAACGAGAACCAACCACTTAAAAACATGGGTTAACCAAATATTACCCACGATCAAAGTTCCTTCATTATCTCTCTAGGTTTAAGATCTAAAACCTAGATCCTCTTTAGACACTTTGCCTTTATCTATTTCTAAAGTACTTGAGAAACCTTAACTTCAAAATTTGCAAAAATGATGGCAAATACTTCACTCACTACCAAAGTATCTAACAAAGGAAAGGGAAAAAGGCTAGTTAAGGAATCTCGAACTCCTTTAACTCAGAAGAAAAGAAAGATAATTCTAGAGCCGCCATTACAAAAGAAAGGGTTGAGCCAAAGAAAAAGGGGTTGAAAATAAAAAAGTCTATAACAAAGGGAATATCTTGTGGAAAAGGTAACTCTCAAACCACATGACTTGGAACAAGGTGCATGAGGACAGATTTAAGAAAATAGAGAATGCCACTATATCTTATGGAAAATTTACTGACTAGCCTAGCTTTGACGAGATCCCCACTATGAAAGATTCACACCTCTGGTATCACACCATTGTCATAGTACCTTGATGCATCGAAATTGAAAAGATTGAGCACTTTTAGAGAAAGATTTTACAATCCCATTTTTGTTAGGGAATTTTGCTCTGAAATTGCCTTTGATAGGGACAAGTTAGAGAACCTTGTTGATTTTGATAAAAGTGAGCTGAATGTATATATGAAAGGGAAAGAGTTTAAGATGACAGTTGCTAATTTGGGAAATCCCCTAAGCATAGAGTATCGGATAGGGGAATTTGAAATTCCAAAAGCTTATGATCTTTTTCCTATTTGGGAAGTAATTATTGGCATGAAAGAGAAGCATCCTTCCAAGAATTATGCTAGTGAAATTAAAAATTCTCAACTAAGGATATGCCACTAGTTTCTAGCTTGCACACTTCACGGTTGGAGCAGCAATTTTAGCTATGTAAAGTACTCAGGATCTTTAGCTTTTAGAGTTTGCTAAATGAAATTCCTATGAATGTTGGAAAGTATAGGATTAAAAGAATGAAAGGAGCTTGAGCTAGGGACAATCTGTCATATGAAAATATCATCTATTTTCTTGCTAACAAAAAGGGAATTTAAAGCATTAGGTACCTAGCTATTGGACAAAAAGTAAGGATAAAGGGATTTTTATAGGAAGTCTACAAAAGATGGGATATAAACTAGCTAGCAAAGAGCATTAAGGCTCTCAAAGGTGCACCAATTACCCCTGGTGCTGAGACTCTTTCAACTCCCCTATCTAAAAACCAACCATCCATCTAGAATGAAATGATCCTTAATCTACTTATGAGAATAGATGGAAAGTTGATTGAACAAGCTGAAAGAGATAGGAAAGTGGAAAAGAGAATTTTGAAGATTGAAGAAAGGATTCGAACCATTGAGGCTTTTTCTCCTCAAAGAAAAAGATACTGCAATTCTCATGATCTCCAAAGGAAAAGCAGCAGTTGAAATTCATACATCTTCAAATGACAAAATTGCAACAAAAAATTTGAGGTACATTTTCTCGTTGCAAAAGAAGTTACTGATGTAAACTCTCAAAAGGAACAAAAACTAGAATCTGAAATGAATCAAAAAGATGTTGGATTAGAAGTTGAAGCTAAAATGGCAAAAGATAATAATCAAGATCCATAACAAGAAAGGGAAATAGAAATTGAACTAGAAAAAAAAATGAACGTAAGGCAGAACAAGAGAATAAGGATGATACCCTTTTGAAAACTATGAAACCAGCAAATATAACAAACCCCCAATTCCTCTAAAGAGACATTTATGACTAATTTCATTGATCAACTTGTGAAAAAACATCGAGCTGAAAAGACAAAGGAAAAGATGGAATAGAAAGTTGAACTCGTAAAGAAAAAAGCAAAGGACACTGAAACTTAGCAAGTTAAAGACACGGTAAAAGCAGTTGCACCTATCCCCACATAAGAAAAACCTACTACTATTGGGGTAAAAAAGATGGCTACCAAAACCAAAATTCATTAAAGCGAAGTCTACTAGGATAGTTGTGTTACATCATAAGCCATCTCCTAAACTTGCCCCTCATCCCTTGAAACCATCACTTCATTTGAACTTGACTCAGATTAGGGAAAGAACTATAGGTAGATTCTTCTTTTGTTGATGATATAAAGGAGGAGAAAATAGATGAAGAGGTTAGGATGTCATGTGTTTGTTTACTGGTGTGTTTATTAACAATTTCTAGAGTGATTATGATATATCTATGTTTGATGACTACATTATGAATGATTGTTCATAAATATCTGCACATATGTGGATAATGTGATAGTAAATATTTATATTCTAATTGTGAAATCTTGAAATTTTTTATGCACATATTAAGGGGGAACAATCCCTAAATCTGCATATTGAGTTTTTTATTATAAAAGATATTGCACTCTTAATCCAGGAGTGTTTTGTCATCATTAAAAAAAGGGAGAATGTTGGCTCCATTGTGGGCTCCATATGTTTTTATAATAACAAAATACTCCTTACTCATTAATGTCTAACTTTACTATTTAAGTGTGCAAGATAAGTTAATTCCCTTAATAAAAGTGTTGATTAAAGGCAAGTTGACTTAGAAGATAGGTTAATCAATTAAAATGAGGAAGAAGAAAAAGGCTAGTGAAAATAGAACCTCATTAACTAATTAATGTGGAGCCTTAACGAGTTAAAGCACAATTAGGTGTTGGGTAAAAGTTGTTGGGTATTTAAATCATGCTAAGATGACTCATATGCAACGGAATATTATTAAAATTTTCATCTCCTAAGCCATGGATCACTTTAATTGAAACTAATCTAGAAAGACCACATGAGAGATTTTGACAAACTTGAAAGTTTGTTTTCATTGGTGGAGTCTTCCTTGGCTTTTCGCTTTTAACTTTTGTACACCAACTTGGACTTAACAAATCATAGCAGCATAGTTGTCTTGCCTTTAACGGTGATCCACATAGTGATTTGTTTAAATCTTTTCACTAAGAGTGTGTGAATCCCGAAGTTGAAGTTTGTGCTAGTAAACTCTCAACTTTGAGCTCCCTTGTGTTTCTCTCTTTTTGGTTGTGATCCTATCTTAACACATGAGAAAATAAAATAGAACTCTTCTTTTAATGCAAAAGGCGATTAAGGGATTCTTTTATAGAGTGAATTGACCTACTTTATATCCAACAAGGATTATAAAATGCCTTGGGCTAATGGGCCTTTATTTAATACTCCATCAAATCATATTCGATTTATCCCAATACTTAATTGGGTTAAGCCTTTATAAAATCAATTAGATCACATCTAATTGAACTCAAATTAATTATGACAATTCAACTTATCTGTGCAACCCATTAGGTTCCCTACATGTTGGCAATAAATATAAATTAATTCAATTAAGAATGTATATTTATAATTATAAATCATGAGCGGTATCTAGCAATACATTATGACCACCCAAATTTCAAGAGAGTCAATATGATTTGTGAGACTTTGACCTCTATAGGCTTGTAACTAAGCATAGGCGCAATAACACAAGCTAAGCGTAATTTCGTCATTTCCTTAGTAAGCCCCTAAAAGTAAGTTTTAAACAATATTATGGCCTAAATAGGCCTAAGGCATAAATGGATGATTAAATAAGGGTAAAATGACAAAGGAAACAAAAATTTTGATGATTTCCACGAGAGGGGGAAAATGGTCATTTTTCACCTCGGGTCAAAATTTTTAAGTTTTTATGAACCCAAACATTTCTAGACCATTATGGACCTTGTCCCACTGTCAAAAGAGTAAAAAGATTTCATACAAGGGTGGAGAAGGACAAGCTAACTTACTAAGGGCATTTTCGTAATTTCTAAGGGAGTGGATAAGCTTGAGCTATAAATACCTTCTCCTTCCAGCAACTTCTTGAATTTCTAGCAACTTCTTGAATTTCTAGCAGCTTCTTATTCTTCTCCTCTTCCCATCTCACGTTGCTTCCATCCTCCATGGAAGCTTGATATGGAGCTTGCATAATTTTCTCTCTCTAGCTCTAGTTTTCATATCTTTGTGCCCTTTTGACTAGAACCCTTATATTCTTTCACTCTCTCACTTTAAAACCCTTGAAAAATCCTACTTCCATGCTTTCTCTCACTAGCTAAGTGTTTAGAGAGAGAAAGAGAAAGAAAGCCCTATAATAAGTTTAGTAATTGTTGGAAAGAATTTCAAAGTTTCAAAGCTATCAAGGTGAGTAATAAATTAGAATTTAGTTTTAAGTGTTGATAATGTTTAGTGATTCATTTGTGAGTTTATTGTTGAGATTGTGTATTGACTCTAATGTGATTAGGTAATGAACATAGATAGCCATTTAAAATGGCAATTGAAAGCTAGTTAAGAGATAGCTTTTAGGGTTTATAGTGTGTGAGTTAACATAATGCTGATACTAATGTGATTCTTGGTTCTAACAAAGCCCCATTACCCCAACTGGATCATTAGGGGAATTAGAGTCAGCTAAAGGCTCAATAATATACCGGTGAGTGAACTGCATTTCAAATTCATTTTGGGGAATGTGATTGTTTGTACAAAGCGTTTGAATGATTTTATACAACTTTCTTAAAAATGAGTGCCTTGGGAACAAGCTTTTGAGAAATGGGTTATCTTGTGATATGTGGCTATTATGGATTCCTATACTGCTACATTATGTTGATGTATGTATATACGTACGAATATATTATTGTGTAATTATATGGACTCGACTATCTGCGAGTAGGGAATGCGCATAAGTCGATAATGACCCGGTTATGTGCGAGTAGGGAGTGCGCATAAACTGGTGATGATCCAGCCATGTGCGAGTAGGGAGTGCGCATGCTGGTGATGATGGGATGGTGTACATGATGATGATGGGTATATGTATATATATATATATATATACATACGTAAACATATGTGTTATAAGAAATTTATGAGTAATGGTATATGGTTGTAATGTATGTGAAATTTGGTATGTTAAACTTTGGGAAGTTGTTATGTGTTTCTTATTGGTTTTGGACATTTCAGCAGGGTGGTTTTCTTTGGGAGGAAGGGAAATTTCTCATTGATGCCCTGTTTCTCGCTGTAGCGAGAAACGCTCGGGTTTTTGGAGGGTGGCTGGCTGAAAACTCACTGCAGCGAGAAAATACTGTAGCATTCTCGCTATAGCGAAAAACTTTCTGTTTTGTCTCACATATTAGTCAATTGTTGCCCTATTTTCCACTTTTTTGATACCATAGTTGAGCATGGACTTCCAACATTAAGGAATCAATGAATTAAATTTAAAATGAGGAGGTTTGGTGAGAAACCCTTGGCCAGTTAAGAAACCCTTGGCTATAATGCCTTTCGGCTGCAACGAGGACCCGTCGTTTATTTGACTTGATTCGCATGAATGCTATTAAAGTTTTCACTCTCCAAAACCTTTGTTGAGCATGGACTCTTTTCAATAAGTGATTTTTCTCATGTGGGGTTTACATGAGGGGTTTAATAAGAACTCAAATAAATTGTATTATTTTGCAAAATGAATGCATGATGATTTCGTTAAACATTCCTTATGGTATGCTTGTTCCCTTCCTTGTTCACTCACTGGGTTTATACTCACCATTTTCAACTTCATGTTTTCAAATCACGAGGCTATTCGTAACTAGGACGAGGTGTCCTCATAGACTTGTATCCATCTTTTGGTAGGTGTCTTGGCATTCAGTAGCTATACATTCGTTCGAGTCTCTCCGTTGGAAGTCGAGTATTCTTTTGTTATGTATAGACAAACCTAATGTAAATTATTAAGATTCATGTTGTAGACAATGTATATACACTTGTTTGGTATGCCAGTATGAGGTGGCAATGTTTAATATTATTTTGATCCTAAGTTATGAAATGTGACTTAGCAGTTTATGATGGAATGGTGAAAAAGTTATATTAATAGGCTTGCTTGGGCTTAGTGGACTACATCCATTGAGCCCATGCGCCGGTCATGGCCCAGGATTTGGGTCGTGACATGATTTGACTAACCTTTCAATGTACAGTATCTCAATGTAATCCGATCCTTTCATCATATATCCAGATAAATAGAAAGCCTAGCTTAGTATCTACTTTCTAAGTTATCCATATTAGTCTTGCAGCTTCTATATTGACTTAACAACATTGCTTTAGCTAAGGACTTTTAATTAATATAAGCTAGGAGCAAATGAGATATTCTCCTTCAAATCACTTGGGGTGATAAATCCTCTCTAGACTACTCATTCATCTTCGCATGCTTCATGCCATACCCAAAAGCATATTGTTTAAGCATCTTGTCACTTCCAGACCCATAGAGGTGAAATCAAAACATGACAATTCGCATACAAGATGACCTAGTATCACAAGTCTGAGGATTACTTACACTACTGACACATGACAGTATTTCCATAGATATTTGAGTGAAATACAAAATGGAACTCTCACAGTAGGTTATGTTCAGTGAACTTGTTCCTTAACAAACATCCACATACTATCCCTAAGTATCTCACATACTTCAACCTATGAGATCAATTGCTTACTTCCCAAATAAGGTGGCTTAGCATGTACCAGCCTTAGACCATTGTCCATGTCATTATTCTTGACAATACAATGACTAGGAACATATTTAAGAATAAGGCTTTGATACATAAGAATCTCATAATTATAAGCTTTGTAATTTCTTTGCAAGGCTATTATGTTCTAAGGACTTTATCTACATAAGATTGTCATAACTCTTTATAAACAAACTCATGGATAAAGAAGCACTAAATCGATTGGCTTATAGGGCTTACACTAACAAAAGCAAGATAGAAAAGTATAAATCAGTTAGCACTAGGCTTAACTAATTAAAAAGCTGTTGAAAGCTAAAAATAAAGGCATGCTAAATAGTTAAAGAGTTGGGTTAATTTGTTAAAGTATAAGAACTATGTACCTTTAAAGCACCAAAATCCAAATATGAAATTAGGCTACTCATTGAAGGGAGCCAAAATGGAGAAATTCAAATTCAAAGATTTTCTAATTGATTAAAGTTGATGTTAATCAGTTAAGGTTGGGGGAAGTGAAGCTTCAATTAGTTAAGGAGAAGGTTAACCACTTAAAGGAAGTCTGCTGGATCGAAAACTTTGAAGACAAAGATTTCTTAATTAGTTAGAGTCTCCTTTAATTGGTTAACATAGTGAACAAAGCTACTAGATAATACAAGGCAGAAAAGGTGTAATCGATTAGAGCCTACCCATAACCAGTTAGCAAAACACTATCTTCTTATTTGAATTTAAACACTAAAGGGCAAAATAACTACTAGAATGGCATTAGAGTTGTTTCTAATGGCTAGAATTTGTCCTAGATAAAAAAATCTGACTATTTAAGTATTTAAAGCCTCTCTAATAGTCAAAAATCAAGAGAGAAGCTACCAAGAGTGATTTTGAGCTTAAAAGACTAACAAGCTTCTCTTTACACTTGTATTCCACTCCGATCTTTGCGAAAGTGTTTGTGCTAAAACTTGTACAATTTAGATCAGCTAGGTGATCATTTGTACCTTTTTTTATTTTCTACTTGTTGTTTGTTTAGGAGTGTGTGAGACACTCTAAGGGGTAGTCTGTTGGCTCCATTAGTTTTTGATGATAATAAAACATTCTCATTTATTTGTGTCTAATATCTTTATTTGAGTGTGCAGGAAAATTAATAGATGAAAATTAATTTTTTTAACTCTTAAAAGAGTATATCAAAAGAAAAAAAGGGATAAAAATAATAATATGTAGTTGTCTAACAAGGAGGAAGCTTATTGGTGAAACAAGGAAGAATGTTGGTTGACCAAGTTTGAAATTGAAGGAATGGCGGGTTGAAGAGTTTGAGAAATAAACCAACTTAGTCAACCAAGTTAGTCGACTAAGTGCTCTCTGCCAGAATTTGCAACCTGAAACAGAACCAACTTAGTAAACCAAGTCAGTTGACTAAGAGCTCTCTGTCTGCAATTTGAATCAGAACACTACAAGACAGATTAACGGTTAGAACTCATCCTCAACTATTTTCAACGAACATAAAACTGCCAAACTACCATCAGAGTTGCATCTCCAAGTGTAAAAGGTCTTCCAACAATTAGAAACAAGTTTTTAGAAGCCTTGAAAGAGATTTGAGCTATAGAAAGTTGAAAAAACCAAAAACTCTTCATTGCATTTGTCTGCACTTAAACGCCTATTCTTTGCATTTGTACTTTGCACTCAATCTTGTACCATCCAGATCAACCAGTGATCATAGGTACTTTCTTTTACTAATCTTCTTGTATTCTTAGAGTGAGGAAGTCACTCTAAGTGGTTATTCAAGCTTGGGATAGCTTGATTGTTGTAGGTTGTGGTTAAGCCTTTGAAAAACTATTTTGGGTTTTAGTTGATCTCGAAAAAAACTAGTGTAAAAGGTTTTAGCTAAGTCTTGAAAAGCCATTGTAAAGCTTGGTGGAAGCTTGTGAATTTCATCGATTCTTAGTGAATTTGTTGGGAAAATCCTTGGTTGGATAATCAAGGTAGTGGATGTAGGTCATGGACCGAACCATTGTAAATTGTTGTGCATCTTGTACTTTGTTTTTATTTTCTTAAGTTCTGAAAATTGGTTTCCAATATTATTAAGAGCCAAATTGTGCTATTCACCCCCCTCTAGCACATATTACTGGGACCAACATAGTCCAAGCCAAGGTAAGCTTAAAACTTGTTGTAAAAGGGTTGGAGCTTGGGTTAGAAGCTCACCTTGTAAAAGCTTGGTAGAAGATGTTAATTCCGCTAGTTTTAATGAAGTTGGTTGAAAATCCTTGATTGGGAAGATCAAGGTAATAAATGTAGGCAGGTGGATTGAACTACTATAAATTTTTTGTTTTGTCAACTTCTTTTAACCTTTCTTTACTTGGTATTCATTAACCTTCACAAGTTCTCAACCATCCATCTTAAATCTTCCAAACATATTTTAAATTTCAAAAGCTATCCTTAAAAATATTTTTAAAGTACTATTCACCTCCCTCTAACCCTCTTTTTGGGACCAATATAACATACATTATTAATTCACATGATGTAACCATGAAATGATAACATGATTTTCAAATTTTAAATAATGGGAAAAAACCTTGAATTAGAAAAATCTATCATAGACCATGCCAATGCTTTGGTGAAGTCTAGAAGTGTTTTCTTTACCTAGGGAAATTGCTAAAAGAACTCACCTCTACAAGTTTCTCGAGAAAGTCCAATCATCGGGGGTTTTATACCCATTTGCAAAGTAGTTGACTCATATGCATTACAAAATCATGCATGGTGCAAAATGAATACATTAATAAATGTGACGTTTAATTTATAACTTTGTGATTGTATAGTTGATATTTTTCTTTAATTGAATACCTTTTATTCTTATTAGATTTTAAAATGATTATTTGTATTAATGGAGTTTTAGAATATCAAATTAGTATTTTCCCAATGCTTTGGTGAAAACCCTAATTAAATTCCTCACCTAAGAAATTCAACTGGAAAATGCGAGTCTTCGTATTTCGAAAGAGATTTCATCCTTTGATCAACTTAAATAACACAATTTATTTTTAAATTTTTATTTAATCATATTTTTTACATGTATGACTATTTAAATTTTTTCTAATACATTAATCTAACAATATTATGCATATGTTTTCATATATATTTTTATTCCAACATTTTTCACAATGGTAATGATTAATAATAGAATCTAGACAAAAAAAAAGGCAAACGCATAAGCTATCCAATGGACAAACAGTAATAGAAGGCCCATACTTGCTTTAGGCCAACTTGGACCTAGCCAATAATTGTAGGAACCTAACAGGAGGAAATGGGCCAATGCTGGTATGAGAATCTAGCAATAGTGGCCCAAACCTTTTTCGAGCGACATGCAACTTCTTCATCAAGTGTAACGTGAGGCATGTTGCAATAGATCCCTCTCCCCTAGTGCCAAAATAGTGTTGTTTGGACCTTTTATACAACCTCCAAAATGTAACCAAAGCTGTTGTTTTAGCCTTCCTTTTAACAATCCTAGCTATTTAAACTCTACTTTCACTCTCTTTATTCATTTTCACTCTCATTTTCCCTCTTTAGTGTGGGACTAATCCTCTCAATCACTAAACCCCTGTCACCATAGATTTCTTGCCATTGATTACAATGGAAGTATTCCATTAACTCAAATGCCTCAAAATTTAACGACTCAAACTTGCGGGCTACTATCGGTGCATAAGTCCCACATACATAGCCCATGAGTCGCAAGCAAGCTTTAAAATACAGTAAGGCTGAATAACTTATAATTAGGCATATCAAAGTTTATACAAAAAAGGCACAGCAGAATTAATTATATAGCATAGGTTCAAACATCCTTTACAAACTTGTACCATATACAAGATAGGCATATCTTGGCATAAGTAATGGGATTGAGCCCGTACAATAACCAAATGGAAACAACTGGCAACATGGTGTGTACAAAGACAGAAACAAACTGAAACCAATTAAGACAAAACAAACAAAGCCAGTGGAATGGACTCACCAAATCGAAAGTGTAAGACCTCAACCTATATAGGCTTGTAACTAAGTATAGATGTAATAATACGAGCTACGGGTAGTTTCGTCATTTTCTCTAATAAGCTTCCAGAAGAAAGTTTTATGATATTTTAAGGCTTAATTGGGTATAAGACTGCATAAATGATGTGTGCTAATGAAAACACGAAGAAAACTAAAAGTTTCAACAATTTTCATAATAGGGGCAAAATGGTCATTTTTCACCTCGGGTTAAAATTTTAAGTTTTTATGAACCCGAGCATGTTTAGACCATTATGGATATTGTCCTAGTGTTAAAAGAGCAAAAATATTGCATAAAAGATTGGA
The DNA here is from genome assembly GCF_053813885.1 of Theobroma cacao. Taxonomy (NCBI): domain Eukaryota; kingdom Viridiplantae; phylum Streptophyta; class Magnoliopsida; order Malvales; family Malvaceae; genus Theobroma; species Theobroma cacao. The sequence continues at coordinate 33,672,556 of NC_142645.1, forward strand.
GGAGAGTAAGTTAATTGATAGAGGGGCATTTTTGTAATTTTAAAGGAAAGGATAAGATTGCCTATAAATACCTTGAATTTCGAGCAGCTTCTTGAATTTTCCAGCAACTGGTCTTCTTCTTCCCTTCTCCTCTTTCACGTTTCTTCAAACTCCATGGAAGCTTGATTTTCAAACTTCCACAACTTTCTCTCTCTAGCTCCAATTTTCATGCTTTTAGTGCACCCTTCCATAAACCCTTCTGCTATTTCATATTTTCACTTCAAAAACCTTAAAATATCTTGTTTTCATACTTTCTCTCACTAGTTGGGCATTCTAGAGAGAGAAAGAGAGAATCACTCCATTGATTTGGAAGCTATTAGAAGAGAATCCAACTACAAAGGAACCCTAGGGTGAGTGATGCACCAAGTTTGATTTTTAGCTGCAGAAAATGGCTAGTAATTGTGATTTATGAGCTGTTTTATTGTTTAGTATGTTCATCACTTTTTAGTGATTAAGATAGTGAACATAGATAGCCATTTAAAGTGGCAATTGAAAACTAGCTAAGAGATACCTTTTAGAGTTCATAGTGTGTAAATTGATCTATTGTTTATGTTAATGTGATCCTAGGTTTTTAAGGAAGCACCATCATTCCAATTGGATCATTAGGGGAATTTGAGTCAACTAAAGGTTTTACAATCAATTGGTTAGTGGACTACCTTCAAAACTGATTTTGGGAATATGATGGATTTGACAAAGTGTTTGAATGATTTTATACAATTTTTCATGAAAATGAATGCCTTGGAAACAAGCTTTTGAGAAAAGTTTTATGTTATGAAATTTGATTATTATGGATTTCTACGTGGCTACATTATGTTGATATACATATATGCTTGAGTATAATGTTGTGTAATTATATGGACTCGGTTATGTGCTCGTAGGGAGTGCGCATGACCCAAGGATGACCCAGTTATGTGCGAGTAGGGAGTGCGCATAACCCGGTGATGACCCAACCATGTGCGAGTAAGGAGTGCGCATGAGCTGTTGATGATGATGCTGGGATGGTGTGATGATGATGATGGGTATATAAGTATATATATATATATGTAAGTATGTGTGATATAGGAAATTGATGGATAATGGGTTATGGTTCTAATGCATGTGAAACTTGACATGTTAAACCTTGACAAATTGTTATGTGTTTTCATGTTGGTTTGGACCTTTTGGCAGGGTGGTTTTTCCTTTGAGAGAAAGGTAAATTTTGCATTGATGCCCTGTATTTCGCTGCAGAAAGAATCATTCTCGCTGCAGCGAGAAACTCTTGGGTTTTGAAAGGGTAGGCTGGCTGAAAACTCACTACAGTGAAGATGCATTTTCGCTGTAGCGAGAATGACACTGTAGCTTCTCGCTCCAGCGAAATGCATTCTCGCTGCAGCGAGAAACTTTTTGTTTTCTGGGTTGCAATTTCGCTGCAGCGAGAAACATTCTGTTTCTGGGTTACAATTTCGCTACAGTGAGATTGAATCTTGTTGCAGCGAAAAACATTCTGTTTTGGTCTCTTATCTTGTCCAATTGCTGCCCTATCTTTCACTTCTTTGCTACCATATGGGAGCATGGACTTCCAACATTAAGGATTAAAAGGGTTAAGTTAAAAATGAAAAGGTTTAGTGAGAAACCCTTGGCTAGTTGAGAAACCCTCATTCGATTAATAACTAAATTCCAACGTCGCTGCAACAAAAATTCATTCTCGTTGCAGTGTAGCTGCAGCAAGAATGCCTTTCCGCTGCAATGAAGATTCGTTGTTGTATTTGACTTGCTTGTGCAATATTGAAGCTTTCATTCTTCAAATGATTCGCTATGTATGGGTTCATGATTTTCAAATGATTAATCACTTAAAGGCTCGATAAGGGGTTTTATTAGGAATGAACCAAATTGCATTGTTTTGAAACAAGTGCATCATGATTTTAAATTTTCCTTTGTTCTTGCTTGTTCCCTTCCTTGTTCACTCACTGGGTTTATACTGACCATTTTCAAATTCATGTTTTCAGATCACGAGGCAGCTGGTAACTAGGACGAGGTGTCCTTGTAGACCTGTGTCCATCTTTTGGCAGGTGTCTCTGCATTCGATAGTTGTATATTCATCCGAGTCGCTCCGTTGGAAGTCGAGTATTATTTTGTTATGTATAGATGAACTTAATGTAAATTTTAAATGAGTGATGCTGGTACGAGTTGGCAATGTATATCACTATTTTGATTTAAAGTTATGAAATATGACTTAGTGATAATAGATGGAATTATAAGTAAGATAAATAATAAGCTTGCTTGGGTTTAGTGGATTACGTCCATTGGACCCATGCGCCGGTCATGGCCCGAAATTTGGGTCGTGACAGAAAGTGCCTACTAAATGTTGAACGGTCTATTTTTTAAACAAATGTTAACCATTAGCTTCCCAAGTGGGGATCCCTAAAAAGTGACTTATCTGCATAAGGTAACAATATTATTAGAGTCAGTCCTTTTATAACTTAGTGATTGAAAGTGAAGGGAAACAAGCCAAATACGGGAGAGTTTTTATATAAAAATAGAAAGTTCAAAAACATATAAAGTATGCTTATCACATTGTAAATCAATCTTATAAACCGAAGTAGAATAGATTATATACACATGTAATGTGTAATTCAAATACAAGGCAAATTTGGCATACTTGAGCCAATTTAAATATCAAACAAAGACTACCTTCAAAGTCTATCCCATATGCAAATTGTGTATGCGCACAACTTGTAAACCAAATATACAACAAAGCGCATACTAAACTAAAGTAGATGCCATGCAAGGGTTGACTTAAAGTCCATCATATTGACCACATTTACCCAAGTAGGGTTTGCACATCATAGTAGAGTTCTTCCGAATTAAATTGGGTTCTTTTTTACCCCTACAAGCCAGATTTCATGTGAGCATTAAATGCTCTTACTAATTAACTTTTCACATTGGCTATATTACCTTACTTAGGCGCAATTCAAATGTAATCTTAATCCAAACCAGAATGTCATGGGCAAGACATGTATAAATCAAACAAACCTTATGAAGAAGAAACTATTTTATTCACAATTGAAATTTTAGCCATGTTCAAAAATTTAATGCATAGTCAAACCAATATAAATGTCTAATGATGACTAACTTAGAAGTCCATCTTACTACCCAGTATACACACATAAGGGCCCCGGAGCTTTTCAAATCTTACTAGAAAAGATTTGAGGTTTTATCCCACCATCAAATTTCATTTAAGTATCATGCATTCTTATCGATTAATAAGATTCATCAAACTAATGCCTTATTTAACTTAATAAAAAATACTAGATTTTCTCCCTAGATCAAATTTCAAAGTTCCCTATTTGGGGCTTCACCAACCAACACATTATATGACTCATTATCTTTCATGATCAATAATCACAACTAATTTAGTGAAGTACAAGCTTCTCACTAAAAATGACCAATTTGAACTTACCTTAGCACCCTTTTAATTGCCAAATACCCTTAAGTTCATGCAACTGTCATAAACAAAATTTAGCACAATAATTCACCATGGACAAATTTCACCATTAACATTAAGTGCATTCGAAACTTACCCTTTCTGTTGCTATACAGAAATCCTGATTTGAACAAATTGACAAATTATGGCATGACAAATATTAAACTTAAAGAAAGGCTTGGATATTTTAATTAAACTCCAAATACTAAAATCTTTTAATCAAGCTTTTCCAAGATTTATCATCTTTAACTCCCATGCCTTGGGGAATCAAACTCGTAGATGGTTATTCTGAATCATAAGATGCTAGCCAAACCATATAGATTATAAAATGATTTTTAAAACATTACACACATGTATGCCAACCATATATTTGGAAATTGATTCACAAGTTGACCCTTTAAATCATGGCCACATATCACATGTATCAATTGCAAATGTCTACCCATGGGAAATCTATGCATTAAGCTCATTAGCGTCAAATTTCAATCTATTACAAAACAAAAAGCATAGCAAAAGTTCATACTCAAATCAATTCGGACATTAAGCCCAGTAGGCCTTATTTAGCAAATCAAATCAGATTTTTATTTAGTAAGACTAACCCACAGAGAATGCATATACAAAAACACAAATGCTTATCGATAGCCAAATAAACAGAGTCACCGTACGATGGATAATCGATGAAATATCAAAGTCATCATCCAATGTTAAAGATACTAAAGTCATATCAATGTCATTGTCCAATGCTGAAGTATTTGATGGAATATCAAAGTTATTGTCTATTGCTGAAACTACTGAAAACATATCAATGCCATTGTCTAGTGTTGAAGCCACTAACAAAATGTTAAAGATACATCTAGTGCGGAAGCCACTGATGGAATATCAAATTCATTGTCTAGTGCTGAAGCCATTGATAGAATACTAGTCATCATTTAGTCCTGAAGCCACTGACAAAATATCAAAGTCATTATTTAGAATTAAAATCATTGAATGGCTGAATTAACCCCACAGACACATTTGGAATCATAGTCATTGGGTGAAAATTAGAGCATTGTAGGCAAGAATCACAAGTAGGACTCTTAGCACCATCCTTATAAGCAACAACTTGTACTTATGAGAGCACTACAGATAAAAATCATAAATGGAGCTTATATCACTATCTCTACAGCTCTTGGTACCTACTTTCATAACACAAAGGCAATAATGCTTGTTAGTAACATTAGCTCAATGAATTACCATCAATAATGTCCAAGAGAGGGATGAATTGGACTTTTAGAAAATTTGTTTTGAACTTGAAGAACTAGAAAATACTGTTGCAGTATATTACAACAAGTTTTTAGTCAACTATTATTGTGAAGAACTCATTTTAAAACAATTTGAACATCTTGTAGTCAACCCTTGACCAATGACTCATTTTCAAAACATGTAAGTGAAGTTTCAAAAAAGAGTTTGATAAATATGCACATCTTGAAGAAGTCCACTCAATCAAGTATGGACAAATGATCACTATTTTTTTTAAGTATATATCAAAGAAGTGTAACCCAAGAAAAATATTTCCAAGAATAAATAAGTACTGAAGATAAAAAATTATTTTTAATGAAAAGGCAAACCAATTATCCCAAGTATATGAAATCAAAAGACAAGCAATTTATAGAATGAGTTTTGTAAAATCAAGTGCAATAATTCAAAGCAATGACAAAAATAAGAATGAAGACACGAGAATTTTATAGTGGTTCGGCTTTCTCGAATGCCTACATCCACTCCCTTTGCTCTCCAAGGAATTTCCAATCCACTAATAGGATTCTTGCTTTTTAACGGGATCATGCAATAATTCTCACAACGGTTTTTTCACGAGATCAAGTGATAACCCTTACAATGGCTTTTTCATGGGGTCAAACGATAACCCTTACCCCAACTCTTTATGGGATCAAGTGATAACCCATAAAATGGTTTTTACCGAGCTCAACCACAAATCCTTACAATGGCTTTTTCCAAGATCAATTGTAACCCCTACATTAACTTTTCAAGGTTAAGCTAGAACCTTTACAAGATTAGCTAGAGTACCTCTAAAAGGTATATTTTGCTAAGTAGGTACAATGGAAGAAGAATGCCTATCATTGGGTATGAAGATAGGATATAAAAATAGGAGTGAAAGCATATAGAAATTTTAGCTCAAATAGGCTTGGTTTCTCTCATTCTGTTTCAAAACATTGATCCTCAATAGTTTAGCCATTTTCTTTCTCCTTCCTCACTTTCAAATGCTTCCAAATGGTCCTTTTCATAGTTAAAAAGTCTTAGAGCCATTAAAGGTGTTTAAAGCAAGAAACTTGTGAGACCTTGACCTCTATAGACTCGGACATAAGAGTAGACGCGATAACATGGACTAAGGGTAATTTCGTCATTTCCTCTAATAAGCTTCTAGAAGAAGGTTTTCTAATATTTTAAGGTCTAAGTGGGCGTAAGAACCAAATGAATGATGTATAATGATGAAAAAACGAAGAAAAATGAAAGTGATAATAATTTTCACAACAGGGGCAAAATGGTCATTTTACACCCTAAGTAAAAAATTTTAAGTTTTGTGAACCCGTGCATTTCTAGACCATTATAGACCTTGTTTCAGTATCAAAAGAGTGAAAAGATTGGACAAAGGATTGGAGGAGAATAAGCTAACTTGCTAAGGGCATTTTCGTAATTTAAGAGAAATGGATAAGCTTGAGCTATAAATATCAACTTCCAGCAGCTTCTTCACACATTTTCCAGCAGCTTCTTCTTCTCTTTCCTTCTTCGCTTTCACGTTTCTTCATCCTCCATGGAAGCTTGATATGAAACCTCCATAACCTCTCTCAAAATAGCTTTAATTTTCAAGCTTATATGCACTTTTGCATAGAACCTTTGAGCTTTTTCACTCTCTCACTTTGAAACCCTTAAAAAGTCTTACTTCCATATTCTCTCTCACTAGCTAGGTGTTTAGAGAGAGAAAGAGGAAGCTTTTATATTAGCTTGGAAAATCATTGGAAAGAATTTCAAATTTACAAAGCTGTTAAGATGAGTAGTAAATTAGAATTGATTCTAAGTGTTGAGGATGGCTAATGATTAGGCTTGTGAATGTTTTGTAGTAGGATGTTCATTCATTTTAGAGTGATTAAGATAGTGAACATAGATAGGCACTTAAATGGCAAGTGGAAGCTAACTAAGAGAAAGCTTTTAGAATTTATAAGTATGTGAATTGACATAAAAATTATGTTAATGTGATGGTAGGTTCCAATGAAGCCCCATCGCCCCATTTGGTCAATTAGGGAAGTTAGAGTCGATTGAAGGTTCAAGAAAATACCGGTGAGTGAACTAGCATTTCAAAATTGTTTTGGGAATGTGAATGTGTTTGCACAAAACATTGAAAAATTTTATCCAACTTTTCTTAAAAACGAGTGCCTTGGGAACAAGACCTTGATAAATTGTCTCTATGTTGTGACATGTGGCTATTATGAATTCATGCACTATGAAATTTTGTTGATATATATATATATATATATACGAATATATGTTGTGTGATGATATTGACCCGGCTATGTGTGAGTAGAAGTGCGCATAAGCCGATGCTGACCCGACTATGTGAGAGTGGGAGTGAGCATAAGTTGATGTTGACCCGGCTATGTGCGAGTAGAGAGTGCGCATAAGCCGATGCTGACCTAGCTATTTGTGAGTAGGGAATGCACATGAGCTAATGATGATGGGATCGTATGCATGATGATGGAACATATAGATATATATATATATATATATACATGTAAATATGTGTTTTATAGAAAATTAATGAGTATTGTCTGTGGTTGTAATACATGTGAATTGTGCATGTTGAACCTTAGAAATTTCTAAGCATGTTCAAGTTGAACTTGCCTTTGCAGCTAAATGGCCTTATCTTGAGAGAATGAAAACTTGTTGTTGGTGTCCTGCTTCACGCTGCAGTGAGATTCAGTCTCGCTACAGAGAGAAACTCTCGGGTTTTGAAGGGTAAGGCTGATCTGAATCTTGTTGTAGCGATAATGTATTTTTGCTGCAGCGAGAATGTATTTTCACTGTAGCGAGAAAGTTACTGAAGCTTCTTGCTGCAGCGAGAAACTTTCTATTTTGCTGCAGGAATTTTGCTGCAGTGAGAATAGATTCTCACTGCAGCAAGAAACTTTCTGTTTTAGCCACTTGAATTTCGCTACAGCGAGAAACTTTCTGTCCCATTTGACTACCTTGATGAGTTTTGCCATATTTTTCCACCCCTTTAACACCATAGTGGATCATTGACTTCCAACATCAAGGAATTAATTAACTAAGTCAGAAATGAGGAGTTTACAGAGAAACCCTCAGCTAGTTGAGAAAACCCTCATCCCACTAATAATTTGAGCTGAACTTCGCTGCAACGAGAATGCCTTTCCGTTGCAACAAGGACCCGTCGTCTCATTTGACTTGCTTGTATATCATTGAAACTTTCATTCTTCAAATTCTTTGTTATGTATGGATTCGCCACTTTCAAGTGATTAACCGTTTAAGGGTTTAACGAGGGGTTTTAATAAGAATGAAATTAAATTGCATTGTTTTGAAAATAAATGCATCATGATTTCTTTAAATCTTCCTTAATGATTGCTTGTTCCCTTCTTATGTTCACTCACTAGGTTTATACTCACCATTTTCAACTTCATGTTTTCAGATCAAGAGGCAGCAGGTAACTAGGTCGAGGTGCCCTTGTAGATTTGTTTTCCTTGGTAGGTATCTCGGTATTCAGTAGTTGTACGTCACTCGAGTCTCTTCGCTGGAATTCAAGTCTTTTTTTTTATATGTATAGACAAACTTGATGTAAATTATTAGAATACATGTTGTAAACAATATATGCATATTTTGACGTGTTATGCCACTACGAATTGGCAATGGTTATCAGTATTCGAATTGAGATTATAAAATATGACTTTAGTAACTATTCATGGAATGATAAATAGGTCATATAAGTAGGCTTGCTTGGGCTTAATGGGCTACGTCCATTAGGCCCATGCACCAGTCATGGCTCGGAATTTGGGTCGTGACAAAACTAGCCATTTTTCTTTTGAATTTTGTGTATCACTGTCATCTATAGTTGCAAATTGAAGTTTGCTAGTCGATCTTTTTCCAAAAAGCTTGTACTTTTCTCATCAAAATTTGGAAGGTTGATTGACTTTATTCCAAAATCAACTATAATTTTAATAAGGTTAGGTGTGGCCTTTTTTCTTTACTATGTCTCATTTGTCTTGCCATAAGATTGACTATAGGCTTTGTGGGATCAATTATGGCTATGTCATTTTCAAGTTTACTTGCCTATTCTGGCCCATCTACCATAAGATCGACTTGGCTTGCTCTAACATCAATTGGAATTTTGTTTTGCAACAACCTCTTCCCGGTCGCTGCAGGGATCCAAGACTTTCAGAAAAGACCCGCCAAGTCTCGAAAAAGCCTGTCTAGAATTTGTTCGTTAATCCACTACATTCAATCACCATATAATATTGATACTTTCATATACTAAATTGAACCATAAATATAAAAATGAATAGAAAATTTTTTCTTTTATTTGTAAGTATATGCATTAAAATCTATAATCTCCAAATTATTGCTTATATAAAAATTTAGAATTTGTTTACAACTTAATAAATAAAATGCTATGACTTGACCTCTAATAGCCGAGCGACTCATAATAAAATGCTAGAAGATACCTTTACCTATTCACGGTGGACCGAACACGTCACTGACTACACGCTAGGTTGATCCCTATCTGCAAAAGGGGAAATAAAGGGGTGTGAGTCTCATAGACTCAGTAATAATCATCGACTCAGCGAGTAGGGCATAGATGGAAAAACAAGCGAATGGTAGATCAGTCGAATATAAAAATGCAAGATTATAAAAGCAATTCGTTTCAAACGAGGGTTTGTGCCTTATATAGAAATCGAGAATTTCTTATAAAGTATAAATAATCGAGGTAATAAAATTTTTCGCATCAAAATATATTACTAATCATTTTTGAATCAAATCAATAAAATTTAGCAAGCTCCCGTGAAACCAAATAATATTTAGAATCATGCACAAATCATAACTTGCCCCATATGTGAGGAATTACAGATTCATTTCATAGATAAACAAATAGGGGAGTTGCGAAAAACTATTTAATTCCATTTTCACCATGCAAAGAAATATAATTCATAATATTAAAACTTATTTCAACTCATATAAAACCATTACATTTTTGTCAAAAATAAACAACATGGCTTATGATTTTCTTAAAAACTTGGCTTGTGCCAAAATCATTCTCATACTCGATTGTCAAGGATACCTTGGCCTGGGATTATCCCAACCGAGTCCGCCAAGATTGTTAAAATGTCATATACGCATAAATCATGTTTTTATTTTGAAAACATAGTCGTTCCTTGGCGTTGGCTGAGTTCACCCTCACGTGGTGGTTTGGCATGAAGTGAACTCTAAAGTTGTACCTCAAGAGTTACCCTACACGTCTCTCGTACCGAGGTAAGAATATGCCCGGATTTCATGCCCCTCAAAAAGGGTAGTCCACAGAACCTGCCCACTGTAGCAAGCTAAACCCACCATACAATAAAATTTGCAATAGCATGACATGGCAATTATTTTATTTTACAGCCTCTCAAGGTAAATCAACAGTTCATACATTTTCAACACATTTACCAATCCAGCCAATCATGCTCACATTATCATAAGCCATTCGATTCAAAATACAATTTATAACACAACAAGTAGCAGTCTCCAATTACTCTTGAATTTCTTGGTTAAAATGAAATTACCTTTTAAACGAATTCAAATTTGATCTTCAAGGGCATATTTTAAATCTTTCTCAAGATATCGATCCCCACATCACGTTAAAACTCTCTTTTCGTAAAATGTTCATTGTAAATATTTGCATGATATTTTGTATCAAAATAGCATGGTTAATGTGTAATAAATTTCATAAATGCACACCACACAAACAATAAGGCACAATTTCCTTTGATGTATATCTTTTTGAAAAGCTTGTTTCCCGGTTTAAAACACTTTACGTATAATATATATATATATTCCAAATGATTTCTAAAAAAAACTTACACCCACAATTCCTTAAAATTCTATCAACGCATGCTTTTCATAAATTTTGCACTTCACGTAAAATATATGTACATGTATATATATACGAAATTTTTAAAATTGACACCCCCTACTCACCTCATAATAGTGGGATATTACTTCACTATTGATTCGTACACGTATATAATTATTCCTATTTGTCGGTCACATACTTCGTTCGGCACGCCTCCACGACAAACTTTCCTAACAACAATTTAAACTCAGAATACTTAATCACACTTTTTTATGGGTAGCAACTTAATTAAAAATTCCTTAAGCAACTTGCATATTTTTCATCCAAAATATGCACAATATTAAACTACCCATAAACCTTAAAATATAACATTAACTTACTATTGGGCCCTCTCCATGGGCTTCTCCATTTTTCCTATTTGGGCTAAGCCCATTCATTTTTGTTTCCTATTGGGCCATGCCCACTTATTTTCTATTTCTTTTCTTTTCTTTTTCTTTCTTTTTCTCTCTTCCACGTTTCTTTTTTTTTTCTTTCTAGCCCATCACTCCCTTCACCACCGTGGCTTCCTCTCTTCACCACCGTGGCTTTCTCTCTTCACTTCCTCTCAAAATCGGTCACCAAAAGCCTCGTTTTCTCACCTTTTTTGCTGCCATTTTTTGCTTTAAAATCAGCAGATTTCCAGCTCAAATTTCCAGCAACAAAACTTCTCAATTTTGGCAGCACAAAGCTATCCAATTTTCTTGTACAAAGTACTAGCAAACAGCTCAAATTTTTTTCTGTGCAAATTGGCAGCAAACAGCTTAAATTTTCAGCAGCCAAAGTTGTCCTTCAATGGTAGCAAAAATCTCCAAAAATTTCCAACAACATAACCTCAAAATTCAGTAGCAAAAACCTTGAATTTTCAGCACCAAAATCCCTCCAAAAAGCACCAAATTTTCTCTCTCAAAGTGCAGTAAAAATTAGCTTCTTACCTCACAAATTTTTAACTTTCTTCTTCATCCAAAAATTACGGCAAAAGCTCTCTTTTTCCTTTCTCTCCCACTGTTCTTCTTTCTTTTCTTTTGGTCGGTTTTTGGTTCTTTCCTTTATTTTTCTTCTCGCACTCTCAATCAACTTCCTCTCTTTTTTCTCTTTTATCTCTTTGTCATTTCTTTCATCTCACATGGCCGACCCCACCATCATTTCTACATTCTTCTCTATTGTTTTCTTTGTTTTTTTTTTTTGTCTTTCTTTCTTTCTTTCTTTTATTCTTGTGGTCGTCCCCCCATTCCATCTTTATTCCTTTCTTTTCTTTTTGTCCTCATTCCATTCTTGACTCATGTGGCCACTCATGTACATATAAAAATATTGTTTGACATCTGAACATCTTTTCTTCATTATTTTATCATCCATTTTATTTTCATTTTATTTTTATTTCTTCAAAATAATAAAATTTACATATTATGCCTTAACTTCATTTTATTTAACACACCTCCCTCAAATTTTCATATTTTAAAATTAATTCTTCCAACACGTGTAAAATTCCAATTTCCTTATATCTTTCTTTTCTTATATGTGTGTAATCAAAATATCGAGGTCGCATTTCAACGCAGTGTCACCACAATATGTTAATATTTACTTACCCGAGTTAGCTCAATTTAATAAAATCACGCTAATACAATTATCGTCGTTTTCCTTCAAAATTCTTCTTTACTTCTTCTCCCCCACTTAAATTAGTCATAGTCCATTTTTCATGACTAATTCCAACAACATATAAAATATTAATATTTTAATATTATTTTATTCAATAAAATATTTTTTTATTTCAAAATTTTTCACTTGCCTTCTTTGGTCCCGAAACACATCATTACATCTCGATTTACTTCCGAATTATCCTTTAGCTTATTAATTCCTCTCCAACAAAAATATTATTATTTAATTATTGTTTCTGCATGCGCAAAGCATTTTATTCTTGAACGTTCCTTTCATCCTTTGTCGCTCTTTAGCACGCCAATTCACATCAAACGATCATTCGTTTGATCAATAAGGTCTTATTTGTGTCCAACGAGGGTGCGGGTATTACAATCTCCCCTACTTAAAAATAAATTTGTCCTCGAATTCTAACCAACATACGGTGAACAATCAAAATTCTAAAATTCTTCTACAACACTTTCATTGGACATTCTCCATATAAGATCTCGATCTTATGAATTAAATCAATTGCCAATCTTTGTAGAAAACTCGACAATGTCATATTACTTTTATTTATAAGTACCACACTTCTCGAATTAAATCGATATTATTCTTCCTCTGATAAAGAGAAATTAAATATATCATTAATCCTAGTCACACCTCCATCAAATCATTCTTAAATCATCAATTATGCATGTTTACATAGCCGTCTACAATTTCCTCTACCTTGATCCTTTATCAAACCTTTCGACATTCAAACATTTATCCAACCATTGACTACGGGTCTAACTTGTCAACCTATCTTTATTTCGGTTTACACACTTCCATACCATTACCATGCGAGCATTTCATAATACGTAAAGATCAAGACATGTTTTATTTATTTCAGATATATTTAACATCAGAGATGATTCAAATGTAATAACCATTAGTAACTATATTCTCAAAAATAAAACTCCAATAATTTCATGATCGAGTGCTCGTTAGATAATTTCAACTTATACCACAAGACATTTTGATAATTAACGATATTCTTGTATATATCTTTATAATTTTAGTCAATCTCTTTAATCAATAGCTAATTTGTTCATCATCAATCGCATACAACATATCTGACTTGAAATTCCTCAAATTTACTCTAAATGCCAAATCACACGATCTCATTATCAAAGCCTTTGCTAGTATATGAATATTTAAAATCTCAAATCATCTTCTCTTCCTAAATGGATCTTTATAATTCCCATAACGTATTTCTATTCCTTCACTAAGGGTAATATCATTTAATCAAACCATATCACCCTCGTTCTTTAAATATTCGTAACACAATTTATCCTTTGCCTATCCTTTTTAGGCACTTTACCTTGATAATTAATTAAATAAATTGAGACTGATGAGGAAGGTATATTTCACAATTTATGTCTTGTATTTACAAGCATATCGAGACAACAACTTCATCAGATCTAGATATCGGGGAGATAATCATTGCCTCAAACCACCATTTCCAAACATCCTTATATGTTTGCAATTCAGCTTCATACTTATGTGACATATTAGTCATGAATCCCAACTTGACTACATAGCCTTTTGCTCCTTGAGCTTTAATGTTTCTCATAATGAAAAATTTTTCGAACTATATCATCAAGGTGTTTACAAAGTGGATACAAGTTCATAACTTATAGTTCAATGCCGAAAGCAGTGAACACAATCTCATCATTAGAGTTCCACTCTTACCTACCAATCGTAACTCCCTTTGTTCATTTACTTACACATTGTTTGGTTACTCACCAGCCATTGATGACCATCCAAGTTCGAACTTTTATAAATAGTCAAACTAGTGCCCTTTCACACCTTACCTACCAATCGTAACTCCCTTTGTTCATTTACTTACACATTGTTTGGTTACTCACCAGCCATTGATAACCATCCAAGTTCGAACTTTTATAAATAGTCAAACTAGTGCATTCTCACACCTTTTCATACATTTTTGAAACCCTTAAACACTTCCTTTAACACAATCTCGTTGAAAATTTAAATAATCAAAGGTTGATCTCCAAAGTCTTTCATAACCTTAACATTTCAATGTATGCTTATTAACATTCCACTTATTAGTTCCCAATGGACATTATTTTAAAATCCCCCCAAAGTGTTCGTGTTATTAATCCGGACCATATTGAGCTAACTTGGTATGATTACATTAATTATCCTTAAACTTCTTAGGTGCGATTGTAACAACATTCGTATTTCTTCCATCGCTAAACCAATCATAATCTAGTATTCGCATATGCTTTATGATCTTATTGACTCTTTAGGTTCATCTTTATGAGATCACTGGATTTTATACTGTAAAACCCGACCCTATAAACACATGTCATGACATACATGCATTGAGTAGCATGTTATTACGCTAAGAAAGCTCCTAAGAATAGATGAAACCCGGAATTGTACCTAACGATACACTTGAGTTGATTGAACCTTGAACTAGTTCAAATAGGAATCGTATGACGAAATTTAATATTTTACAGTCCAGGAATGACTAAAAATGATTGTTCGGAGTTCGAGGGTTCATTTGGGGAAAATTTGAAAATTTTGATGCTCAGGGGTAAAATCGTCATTTTGCACCTAAGATAATAATTTGATCATGGAGTGAAATTTATGACCAATATTAACTTTTTTGAGTATAATTTAATGATAGGAAGTGAAATTTCAATTTCAGTAATTTTTGGAACATAGAGGCAAAACGATAATTTTGTCACCCTAGGGTAAAACCGTAATTTTCACCACCCAAAACTTGTCAAAATCATAGGATTTATTTATTTTTGGTATGAATAACTATGGTATTTTAAGTGGTGAAAAATTGAAGTTTAAAGGATGAAATTTTAAAAACGGGCCAATGGAAAGTGACACATGGCACTTTTTAATGATTTAATATTATTTTAAAGGAAAATCAGCCCATTTAAACCCCACATCAGGTGTTGGTTGGCCATAAGGAGAAACTAAGAGAGAAAATAGAGAGGAAAGGAAGAAAAGAGAAAAACCAAAGGAAAACTAGAAAATTCAAAGGGGAATTCGCATTTTTCGTTCGTTTACGCGTCTAACGGTAAGATTTTTAGACTTTAGCTTGATTTCTACCTTTCCTATGCCTTTGTTACCATTTAGCATGCTTGAGGAGAGAGATCAAAAAGTGATACCAAGGCCTGGCTGAATTTCAAGCGGAAGGATTTTAAAATTTTTATGTTTTGATTCTTAGTTAAATTAGTAGTTTTAGTTAGTTAAATGTGTATAGAAATCAAATTGGGCAAGAAAGCATGAAATTCTCACAATACCCACCCTTGGCCGAATATTCAATGACGTACAATGATGATGAACTGATTTTTATTCTATGAGAAATGAAGAGAAAATGATGAAAAATGGTTAAATGTGATAGAAAAACAAAGTGGAAAATTAACCGAGTAAATGTCCCATTTTTGACCGAATTTTTCGAAGAGAAAGTCAGCTGATTTTGGTAATTTTATAGGGTTATTGGCTGATATTTAATGGTTAGAAATGTTGGAGAGAAAATGGAACAATTTAGAGCTAAAATGGAGCACGTTAGCAATTTATCGAGTAAAGTGCCAAAAATAGGTTAATACCGCGTTTAAGCCATTTTAGGCTATTGCATTTCATACCAGGCATTAGTATAGGATTTAAGTCAATTATATAATGATTTAGCATCAATGTGGTGAATTGTGTAATTTTTGCGATGAGTCTAGGAGGAGAGCCTTCCGGTAAAGGCAAGGAAGTTGTACTTGACGAACAGTGATCGGGGCACCTAGAAAGCATTTAATTTGTACAGACGATGAGTAAACCAATTATTATTGTAAATTATCTAGAGTTTATTTTTAAATGCTCTTCATGTATTTTATGAAACGAAAATGAGATTAAAATGGGACTTTTGATGTTTTAGAAATAAATGTGACAAATAAATATATTGTGTTGATTATTTGAAATAAGAAAATTTTGATCATGAAATTGAGTAATTGGAGGCTGCTAATTGTCTTGAAAAATATATTTTCCTATGAATGGCTTATGATAAATGAGTATATGTGGCTATATTTTATAATTGCATTGGGAATTTATGTAAGCTGTCTTTTACTATGTAGGCTGGGTAAATAAATAAAAGCCACATTATATTGTCAAAATTTTATTAAAATTGGTGGGTTTAGTCACTGCAGTGATGGGTTTTCGTGGACTACCTATTAGAGGGGTACGGTAAACCTGGTTGCATAGTTACTCCAGTTGTAGAGGCGAGGAGGGTAACTCTCGGGGTAGTGTTAGAGCTCACTTCACGTCGAACCTCCACGTGAATATGTAACTCGACCAATGCCAAGGAACGACTTGTTTTCAAAACTAACATATGTTTAACTTGTAAATATCTTAACAACCTTGGCGGACTCGGTTAGATGCCTCAGCCAAGGTATCCTCGAGGACTAGTTTTTGGCTTGAGCCCTGTTTCTAATAAAAGTCATAAGCCTTAACAACTGTTTTGATAAATTATAAATATTTTATGGTTTAAGAAATAAATTGAAAACCTTATGAAATGGTTTGTGATTTGTTGTTTAAATTTGCCTCCATTTTACTCGCCTTTAGATATTTATAATAATGTCGTTTACTCATTGGGATTGCAAAATCTCACCCACCTCCTTTCCAAATATTTCAGGCCTGTGGTAGCTTGTAGATACCCGATTTTGTCTAGGATTCCAGTTGACCCCTCTATCTCACAGACAGTAGGTTACTATCACCAACACTTGGTGTATTTACGGGCCACTTGTCATTGTAATTATTATTATACATTATAACTTTGTAAATTATTGTATGTATGTATTTATTTTACTTCCACATTACAAAAGATTACTTACACGTGTTTCTGTAAATATTGTTTTATATAAAAATGCTATATTGTAATCAATATTTTGAATAGTAATATTTGTCTATAAATCTTTTTTTTAAATAAAATAAAATAATTTTTGGTCTTTTGATTTACTTGAGCCGGAAACGACTAGTAATTGTTTAAAACGGAATGTTTAACAACGATTGCTTACAAGAAAGGCAAGAAACTGATACGTAAGCCTTGCGGGGTTCCGATTGACATTTCGGGTAATGAGTATTAATCGGGACGTCGCAGCAGTTGTCATGGGCCCAAGGGAGGTTCCAGGTCGTGACATATACAATATCACAATTCCTAAAAGTCATTCTCATTTACCTTTTGTACTTCCATCGGATACATCTTTATTCATTTTGATAGTAATTACTCACTTAAGATTTAGATTCATGGGAGTCATATGCACCTCTTGCATTTTTTAATTTCAATTTCTACATAAGGGGATTCTCATTAACCAATTTCATTATTGGGATTACCTTCAATCATCCTTGTGTTATCACTTTACACCAATATACCATTACTTTCCCTTTAACGTCTACACAATCAACTTTGATATTTATAAAACTTAATATAGATTTTACTTAAATGTCCCTCGACATTATCGCCAATGTCAAGACCCGGTACTCCCCTAGAGCCCATGACAACCGCCGCGGTGTCCCGGTAGACACTTATTGCCTAGAATGTCAACCCGAAACCCCGCAAGGCTTTACTATCAGTTTCTCTGTTCCCTTATGAGCAACCATTGTCAAATATCATGTTCTAAAAGATTTTAAGCTGTTTCCAACTTTAAACAAATAAAATATTAATTTTTCGTCTCACAAGGGTATTTTGGTCATTTTTCTCAAAAATTTCGAAACTGGCTAAAACGTAATATACAAGTACAAAACACATAATTCATATTCAAAATGAGTTTAAAAGTCTAAAATCTTAATTTAAAACGAAATTATGGTTATTTGAATATAATAAGAAAATAAAAGAAATATTAAGTAAAATATTCTATATTCTTATAAAACAATATTTATAGAGTTATACGTGAATAATTTTTATAGCGTAAAAGCTAAATAAATTTATACATACTTAAATACAGTAAGCCAAAATATTTAATTTAATTTACAATAACAAGAGTGCCCCCGAATAAACAAAAGTAAAGAGGACTGTGAACCTACCGTTTGGAAAATGCAAATCCCACTATAGTCCTCGATGAGATCAGCTATCTACAGTTTATACTGAACCTGAAATGGGTGGAAAGGAGAGTGGTGAGATTATAAAATCCCAATGAGTAAACAGACATCATCATAAACATCTAGAGTTGAGTACATGGAGACGATAAAGTAAATCATCATAAACTGGGTTATACAATTAAAACACATCTCGTTCAAAATACGTAAAAAGGCTTATGAATCTCACAAAAATCTAGGCTTGTTCCATAAATCTATTCTCGGGGACACCTTGGCCGAGGCATCCTACTGAGATCGCCAAGGCTATTAAAATTCACATTTCACATAAATCATAATTTTGTTTTGAAAACATAGTCGTTCCTTGGCGTTGGCTAAGTTCCCCTTCACGTGGTGGTTTGGCGTGAAGTGAACCCTAAGCTTTACCCCAGGAGATACCCTACGCGCCTCTCCGTTCAAAGTAAGAATATAATGGGGTTTACCGTGCCCCTCTAAAAGGTTGGTCCACAGAAACCCCCTACTACAGTGATTAATTAATATATAATCCACCATATAATAAAACTCAATAACATGATATGGCAATTTTGTAATTCGCAGTTTTTCGAGGCAACCAAACAATTTGCATTTCAATACAATTGCCAACTAGCCAATCATGCTCGATTTATCATAAGCCAGTCAATTTAAACAATCAAATTGTCACAATTAACAATCTCCGTGTACTCTATTTTTCAAAATCATTATTAATTCCAAAACAATTTATAAATTAATTTCATTGAAACTCATTTATTCATAAAACATGAAAATTTACCTTTTTAAATTCCTTTTTCCATAGAATCCATGAAAGCATCTAAAAACCACCCTAGATAATTAAAATGACAGTAAGTTTACTCACAATGTCTAGAATGCAGACTTTCGAAGCACTCTGTCTACTGGTCCTCGGATGCAATTTCCTTGCCTTTATCGGAGGACTCACCACCTTGACACAGTACAAAATCGAGAATTTCACCAAGTTGGTACTAAATCAAAATTAAACCAATTTCAAATACCAATGCATGATATGAAATGCAAAAATGCACTAGTAACTATCTAAACTCAGTATTTGCCTAATTCGTCTTATCACCCGATTAAATTCCTAACGCGTCTGTTTAAACTCCAATTTAATTCTTTTCAGTTTCTATACCTCAATTGCACCCAAATTAACTTAATGTCCCTTAGTGTGGTGCAAATTATCAGTCTCGATAGTAAATTACGAAAATACCCCTAGTGGGTAAAAATTCATATTTTTGCTCCGAAAATTCCCATTATTTTTCTAGGCTCATAATTCATTATTCCTTAACCAATTCTCCGAGAATAAAATCAAACTCATCCTCACTCACTACATGGTAAATTCAGCCATTAATGGTTGGGGGAGAAAATAAATTCTTTTCTTGTTGTTTTGTTTCTAAATATGCTAAACTAACTAAAAACACTAACATAAATTAAATTCAAATAAATCCAACAACTTTCTCTCTCCTAACCCATCTTTTCATAATTGAATTCATCATGAAAACATGTAATTTAATCATGGAAAATAAAGAGGAATGCTTGGGAATAAGAAAACTCAAGCTTAATAGAAAAATCTCACCTTTTTCACTTAATTTCCTTGAAAATTCACACTTTTTCTTTGATTTTCTCTCTCTAGGGTTTTGTTTTTGTTTTCTCTCTCTTCTTGCTGGTTTGGCCGGCCATGGGGTGGAAGATGAGCTGATTTTTGTGCCTTTTAAAAAGGAAAATAATAAATTAATAAAGGCATGACACGTGGCATCATGTCACTGGTCCGTTTTTAAAATTTTAAAAATTTAAATATTTTATCTCCAGCACATGATTAGTCGAGGGTCAAAGATGAAGATAAAGGAAGACCATGTGCTGGAAAAAATATCCTGGTGGTGGAAAATTACAATTTTGCCCCTGAGATGGCAAAATTACCATTTTACCCTTATACTCCAAATTATACCAAAATTAAAATTTTTCACTTCTAAACCTCAAATCATACTCCAATAAGTCAAATTATACTCCAATAAGTCAAATGGGACCAAAAAAATCTTTTCTAAAATTCCCATTTTGTCCCCAGGTGGCAAATGACCATTTTACCCCTAGTTAGTGAAAATTCCGATTTGACTCCAAATTGATCCTCAAACTCCAAATTACCATTTTCAATCATCCATGAACTGTGAAACTCTTAATCTCACCTTAAAATTCCTATTTGATCTAGTTCGAGGATTAAATAAACTTTGTTGTACCTCTAGGTACAATACCGACTTTTGTAAATTTTTCGGGACTCTCCTAGCATGCAATCATGCTATCATCACATGTATGTCATGAATAGTATTTTATAAGGTCGGGCTTTACAGCCAATATCTAATTTCAATGTTGAGCTAATTCATGCACTGATAACTACAACCCAGCATAGTTCCATCAAACCTTGGGATCTCATCGTTACTTAATTATATTCAAAACCAACTCCATTTAAGTTGCTATACACCACATATTTGCATTTAAAATGTCTCGAAAGTTCAGCACCATTTATATACATAAGTAGAACAAACTTAATCATCATAGTGCACTAACTTCTGTGCACGTGAGCATCAGTTTACATCTCCTCAATACTTAAATTTATAAACCTCGAGTGGATCTCAACGATCATTATTTATTCTAGTCAAAATATACTTCTTATTATCATTATTATAGGTTCTCCTTTATATCGTCCTCAAATACCGTCCATAGTCATCAAATTTCTTTCCATTGACAATCATGGCTCAAGTTTTAACTCCACCAAGTGAATGAGTTATTACAGACTTATTAGTCCGACTTCACTTTCCTCCACTCTTGGTCGAATGAGTATATCATCATATCACCCTTTCATTAGAAGCATTTGCTTAAAATATTTCCAACAATAGTTCGTGTCTCAGGTGGCATCTCAAACCCGAACATCGGCAATCAATTCTTGTTATTTAATCATCACTTATGATTACACAAGGTGGTTTTCTAAGATAAAGAGTCTACGCAGCCTCCTGTCTATAATCGGTGTTGCAGTCACTGACTATAAACAAGACTCTACGTCGACTCCATTACTCTGCTGTTTGACACAAGAATATCCTAGGACTCAACTAAACCTAGCGCTCTGATACCACTATTGAAACAACCTCTCTCCGGTCGCTACCGGCGTCCAAGACTTTCGAAAAAGACCCATCAAGTCTCGAACAAGTCTGTCTAGAATTTGCTCGCTAATCCACTACATTCAATGACCATATAAAATTGATACTTTCATATACTAAATTGAACCATAAATATAAAAATCAATACAAACTTTTTCCTTTTATTCGTAAATATATGCATTAAAATCTATAATCTCCAAATTAATGCTTATATAAAAATTTAGAATTCGTTTACAGCTTAATAAATAAAATACTACGACTTGACCTCTAACAGCGGAGCGACTTGGAATAAAATGTTAAGAGATGCCTTTACCTATTAACGGTGGACCGAACGCGTCACTGACTACACGCTAGGTTGATCCCTATCCGCAAAAAGGAAAAAAAAGGGGTGTGAGTCTCATAGACTTAATGATAATCACTGACTCAACGAGTAGAGCGTAGATGGGAAAACAAGCAAACAAAAAATTAGTTAAATATAAAAATGCAAGATTATAAAAGCAATTCGTTTTAAACGAGGGTTGGTGCCTTATATAGAAATCGAGAATTTCTTATAAAGTATAAATAATCGAGGTAATAAAATTTTTCGCATCAAAATATATTAATAATCAGTTTCGAATCAAATCAATAAAAATTAGCGAGCTCCCGCGAAACCAAATAATATTTAAAATCATGCACAAATCATAACTCGCCCTATATGCGAGGAATTACAGATTCATTTCACAAATAAACAAATAAAGCAGCTGCCAAAAACTGTTTAATTTCATTTTCACCATGCAGAGAAATATAATTCATAATATTAAAACTTATTTCAACTCATATAAACCCATTACATTTTCTTCAAAAATAAACAACATAGCTTATGATTTTCTTCAAAACTTGGCTTGTGCCAAAATCGTTCTCATACTTGGTTGTCAGGGATACCTTGGCCTGGGGCTATCCCAATCGAGTCCGCCAAGGCTGTTAAAAAGTCATGTACGCATAAATCATGTTTTTATTTTGAAAACATAGCCGTTCCTTGGTGTCGGTTGAGTTCACCCTCACGTGGTGGTTTTGCGTGAAGTGAACTCTAAAGTTGTACCTCAGGAGTTACCCTACATGCCTCTCGTACCGAGGTAAGAATATACCCGGATTTCGTGCCCCTCAAAAAAGCTGGTCCACAGAACCCGCCCACTGCAGCAAGCTAAACCCACCATACAATAAAATTTGTAATAGCATGACATGGAAATTATTTTATTTTACAGCCTCTCAAGGTAAATCAACAGTTCATACATTTTCAACACATTTACCAATCCAGCCAATCATGCCCACATTATCATAATCCATTCGATTCAAAATACAATTTATAACATAACAAGTAGCAGTCTTCAATTACTCTTGAATTTATTAGTTAAAATGAAATCACCTTTTAAAAGAATTCAAATTTGATATTCAAGGGGATATTTTAAATCTTTATCAAGATATCGATCCCCACATCACGTTGAAACTCTCTTTTCGTAAAATGTTCATTGTAAATATTTGCATAATATTTTGTATCGAAATAGCATGGTGAATATGTAATAACTTTCATGAATGCACACCACACAAACAATAAGGCACAACTTCCTTTGATGTAAATCTTTTTCAAAAGCTTGTTTCCCGGTTTAAAACACTTTACGTATAATATATATATATTCCAAATGATTTCTAAAAATAACTTACACCCATAATTCCTTAAAATTCTATCAACGCATGCTTTCCATAAATTTTGCATTTCACGTAAAATATACGTACATGTATATATATACAAAATTTTTAAAATTGACACCCCTACTCACCTCATAATAGTGGGATATTACTTCACTATTGATTCGTACGAGTATATAATTATTCCTATTTGTCGATCACATACTTCGTTTGGCACACCTCCACGACAAACTTTCCTACCAACAATTTAAACTCAGTATACTTAATCACACATTTTTATGGGTAGCAACTTAATTAAAAATTCCTTAAGCAACTTGCATATTTTTCATCCAAAATATGCACAATATTAAACTACCTATAAACCTTAAAATATAACATTAACTTACCATTGGGCCCTCTCTATGGGCTTCTCCATTTTTCCTATTTGGGTTAAGCCCATTTATTTTACTTCCTATTGGGCCATGCCCATTTACTCTCTTCACCACCGTGGCTTCCTCTTTTCCTTTCCTCTCAAAATCGATCACCAAAAGCCTCGTTTTCTGACCCTTTTTGTTGCCATTTTCTGCTCTAAAATCAGTAGATTTCCAGCTCAAATTTTCAGCAGCCAAAATTGTCATTCAATGGCAGCAAAAATCTCCAAAAATTTCCAGCAACATAACCTTAAAATTTAGCAGCAAAAACCTTGAATTTTCAGCACCAAAATCCCTCCAAAAAGCACCGAATTTTCTCTCTCAAAGTGCAACAACAATCAGCTTCTTACCTCACAAATTTTCAGCTTTCTTCTTCCTCCAAAAATTGTGGCAAAAGCTCTCTTTTTCCTTCCTCTCCCACGGTTCTTCTTTCCTTTCTTTTTCTCGACTTTTGGTTCTTTCCTTTATTTTTCTTCTCCCACTCTCAACCGACTTCTTCTCCTTTTTCTCTTTTTCATTTCTTTCATCTCACATGGCCGGCCCCACCATCATTTCTACATTCTTTTCTTTTCTTTTCTTTGCTTTATTTTTTTTTATCTTTCTTCCTTTCTTTCTTTTATTCTTGTGGCCGGCCCCCCATTCCATCTTTATTCCTTTCTTTTTTTTTTGTCCTCATTCCATTCTTGACTCATGTGGTCACTCATGTACAAATAAAAATATTAATTGACTTTTCAACATTTTTTCTTCATTATTTTATCATCCATTTTATTTTTATTTCTTCAAAACAATAAAATTTACATATTATGCCTTAACTTCATTTTATTTAACACAACTCCCTCAAATTTTCATATTTTAAAATTAATTTTTCCAACACGTGTAAAAATTCAAATTTCCTTCTATCTTCCTTTTCTTATATATGTATAATTAAAATATTGAGATCGCATTTCAACGCGGTGTCACCATAATATTTTAATATTTACTTACCCACGTTAGCTCGATTTAATAAAATCACACTGACACAATTATCATCGTTTTCCTTCAAAATTCTTCTTTACTTCTTCTCCCCCACTTAAATTAGTCATATTCCATTTTTCATGACTAATTCTGACAACATATAAAGTATTAATATTTTAATATTATTTTTATTAAATAAAATATTATTTTATTTCAAAATTTTCCACTTGCCTTCTTTGGTCCCAAAATACATCATTACATCTTGGTTTACTTCCAAATCATCCTTTAGCTTACTAATTCCTCTCCAACAAAAATATTATTATTTAATTATTGTTTCCGCACGCGCGAAGCATTTTTTTCTTGAACGCTCCTTTCATCCTTTGTCGCTCTTTAGCACGCCAATTCACATCAAACGATCATTCGTTTGATCAATAAGGTCTTATTTGTGTCCAACGAGGGTGCGGGGTATTACATGTTTGCTCAAGATTCCTTGTCATTTTAGCACTTAGCTTCAACTATTTCTTTCTTCCTTCTTCCTTGTGATCAAATGTTGAGTTGAAAATGAGGTTCGTGTCTTGAGAAAACTTTTGTGGTGTGTAGACAATCTTGTTGTTGTGTACCTATCTTGCATCAATGAACTTCTCATCTTGTGCACCTATCTTGCAACTTATACATCTTAAAAGTGAATGTTAAGGGAGTCATAAATAGTAATCTTCCAAGCAAACTTAACACTCATACAACTAAGTCATTTAAGCTTGTAGACATTTGTTAAGCAAGTGAAAATTCAATGAATTATGGAATCCAGACAATTAAGATAAACAAGCTTGTCATCATGTAAGAACAAGTGTGTAAGAGCTAAATCATTGCAAACATTTGTCAACGATTAAATAAGTAATGTTCAAGCAAATCATGATTATTTTTTCATTATCAAAACTATTCTCATTTTAAAGCTAAAAATCTCCCCCCTTTTGATATGACAAGAATATGAGCATAATTTTCATTTGAATTGTTTTAAATTCTCCCCCTCAACATATGCATCAAGTATTCAAATTTGCTAATAAATCTTTTGCCCCATATTGTTATAACAAAAAGGTTTATAAGTGTTAGCATTAAGACATATAAGTTCACAAGATAACAAGCCAATCAATCACTCAATTATGACCAAGTGTGACACATATATATGTATATATGGGTGCATGTAAACAATGTGTGGGCATATCATTCATGAAGTTTAAGGCAAGTAAGCAAAATTCTCCCCATTTTTAAAGCAAATAAGCATAAGATCAGTTTTAAGGGATTGAATCATGTTAAAACTCATGTTATCAATTGGTAAAATTCTAGTAAAGGCTTCCCATTTTGAAAGGACTTTAAGCATATCAAGCAAATCAATTTTGTAAAGCTCAAACTCATTCAAAAAGGATATTATTAATTTAAAGCTCAAGTGAAAGGAAACAATTCTAAAGCTTGATGCAAATTTAAAGTTAAACACCAATAAAGAATACCTAAAGCTTGATACCAATTATGCATTTCAACATTCAAGTTTAAGTGAAGAATAATATAATGCACAATATCAATTTTGGTGTTTAAAAAGATGTTACCAATAGTGAAGAACAACAAATGTAGAATTCTCACAAAACCTTGTTGAATATCTCAATAACTAATGATACCAATGAGTCATGGGGCAATAGTAATGAATAACTCCCCCATAAGAATTCATAAGCTCAATATAAATTGTTAGAGAATCTTAATTGATCAAATATTAAGAGAAAAATCATGAGTCAAGAACAAATGATTAATTAAGTAGATATTCAACATGTTCATTTAATACTCAAGTATTCATGGAACTTAAATAAGTTTGAGCATTTAAAAAGATTTTCAATATGTGTATCAAATACTCATATTTTCAAGAAATATATGCAAATTAGTTTTAATGCATGTTCAAGGTATCATTCATCATCAGTTATCATTCCTAGTCATTTTCAAGCATCAATAAGCATTTTTCAAATTTTATCAAGCATACACTACAAAAAAATAAGGTATCATCGATGACATTTTTCATTAGCAATAAATAAGATTCCTTTAGTATTTTCCATTTTCGATGCAAATGTCAATGAATTATTTATCGACAATCAATTGAAAATGCTATTGTCAATAATTGTAAACTCGTCGGTGATGGATTATTCCATTGATACATTAAGTATCAAAATTTTTGTTGGCCATTCTGATGGCAAAGACTCAAATCCATCAGCGAGGTAGTCATCGGTATTGTTAAAAATCGGTTAGTAACTTCCATTGATAACATTATCGACTGAAGTTCATCCCATCGGTAGGTTTCTCAATGAATGTCGATGAACAAATTCAGTTAGCAAGGGTAATAATGCTGACGGAAGGCTGTCCCATCAGTTGGTTTATTGGTGAATGTCGATGAACAAATTCTGTCGATAATGGTAATAATTGCGTTGATATTCCATCGATATTTTGTATGAACTTCATTGGTGATGTGGTCGATAATTAATGAATAATGTCCTTAATAGATGAAAACGATTGGCACTTCCATCAGCAATATCTGTAGAGTTGGTTTTTTTATTTTTTGTTTGGGAATTAAATTTTGTCCTGTTCATAATAAAATGATCATCTGATGCTATTATTTGTAGCTAGAAGTCTTGAAGCGGGGACTTTGGTGCCAAATCCGTATATGTGGGTGATGTCAATTTTTCACATGCAAGTTTACATATCGAATAAGTAATATAGATAGTAAGTCCAGAATTGTAACCCACAAATAGTTGTTCCTAAATCTTCACTAAATACTAAAATTAGGACAAACTAATCTTATTCAAGTAACTTGATGTTTTAGAAAATTAATTAAAATTAAATTAATGTAAACATTAAATCAATTAACAGAAAATAAAATTCACTTCAGAAAAAGAATAAACTAAAATCGAGGATTATGGGTTCATCCAACACTTCATCTGATACTAGCTTCTCTTATTGTTTATATTCATGGCTGGTTTTGCTAACCTAGAATCCAAAGATATGTACAAGTCTCCATCGAGATGCTTGCACAAATACCTAACTTAATGGGGTCATTATATGTCTACTCGAATCAATTAAATAAGGTTCATTAAGCTAGTGTTCTTATTTGGCTATGTATGGTAATTGTCGTATGTCTACTAGAATCACAAATCAATCACCTAAGTGATATGAACATACACTATTCAAACCTTAGTTCAATCTAAAATATCTTGATTTGCCCTCAAGTTCTCTATCTTTCTTGCTTTGTTTTTTACTCTTTTTCTCCAAAGAAATTGCTTGTTGCCTCCTTTAGGAGCCTTTGAAAAAGCTACCTTAAAAAGCCTCCCAAAAGCCTTAATTTCCAAAATCTCATAGGATGTTTATTTTTGGAACATATCTTGAGAGCCATAGCTCTCAAAGGTTTTGTCTTGACTTTTGCTCTACTACTGTAGTACTTCGACTTCAACAAAGATTTCAACCATATTTTGATTAAAACTATGCTAAGTGGTAAACATAAAAGTTATAACCCTACCTTGTAGCTTTCAAATGGTGCAAGAATCAAGTTATTTGGACTTATGTTTCAAGAATTATGCCTAAAAAACCAAAACATGTGCAAACAGAGCACTAGTCTATTATGCAGCTTTCTTCAGTAATTAAAGTTATTTTTTATCCTAGTTCTGCAAAAACATAAAAATAAACATAAAAACCATAAAAACTAACATTATTAACTTAAAATAAACATTTAAAAATAAATTAAACTAAACCAATAAATAACTAAAAACACTTAAATCTGATCCTGAATCTAATCTAACTTAGCCTAATTAGGTATTTAATCTCCCATGAAATATATGCATTTGATGCACACATCAAATACCCCCAAACCTGAATCTTTGCTTGTTCCTAAGCAAAAGGAAGAACTGAAACAAAACAACTAGCTAAAGATGTAATTCACCAAAGCATGAATTCCCCATTTTTCTTTCATAAATTATCCGATAATTTTAACTCAAGGTGAAACATAGATGATCATTAAATTCATGCTTAATTGAAGTGCAAGTTCATTCTCAAATGGATTTCATAATATTTATGTGTGTGCGAATAATCTTTTTACAAAGAATATCATACACTCCAAATGAGATTATGCTAATGCAAAATTTAGCTAAGTGCTTGAATTCCATAGGCTAGCTTTTCATCTCTCTCCACTAATGTAGACTAACACTTATTCAAAGATCAATAGGTCTTTGTTAAGCTTGTAATGTAAGGCTATGGTCTAGGTATGATAAAGGATATAATGTGGCTCAATATTACTCTAAGCACATAATTATTCTAAGACCAATAAAGCTTTATTTTCCTTCACCAAATACACCATTTTCATCAATTTTTTTTCTTTTTGCTCAACACTTCTTTTTTTTCTCTTTTCTTTTATCAAAATTTAACACCCCCAAACTTATTTATTTTTATTGTTGTTAGTGGGGTGTATTTTGATAATTTTTGAAATTTTTTTAGCAACTCCACCTTTCTACCTTTTTCAACAGTTACTCAATCTATATTTCTGAAAACAATATACATGCTTAGGAGTGAGGATTGCAAAATTGGAATTTTATATTAAGGCTAGGCTGATCATTATGTGGTTAAATAGAAAAAAGGAAAGTTAGGCTCAAAGAGATATACTAGGGATAAAAGTTTAACAAGGTTAGCTTGAAAAGCTTAAATGGTCCATAGATAGCCTAAATCACATCCCATCCTAAGTGTTATCTAGAATTTCGCCTCGAGAGAGAATCAAACAAATTCTAGAATTCTTAACTTCACCAAAAATTAACATGAACATAATCTTTCTCTCAATGACATAGTAATTTTAGGTGAAAAGATTCTTAATGCGCAATTTATGGCAATTGCATTCTAATGAAACTAACAAAAGAATATCACAATCGCTCAATTCATGTCTATATCAAACCAAGAATCAAAATAGCAAGATAATCAAAATATAATTCTAAGATTGATGCTATCATGGCATAGGCAATTATCATCTCAAGTGTTCCTAAAATAAATACTAAAAACAAAATTTTATGAAAATAAAATAACCAAAAAAAATCATAAAAACTAATCACACTAAAACCCTTCCTTAAACTAAAATTGCACATTGCCCTCAATGTGAATAGCTAAAAAGAATAAGGAAAATAAAGTTCCTTATCAATGGTGGTAATGTATTGAAATCTTTAATTTTCTTTCTTCTCATCTTCATGCTTTCCAAATCTGCATACTTAACAAAACAAGTTATGTAGAGGTTATAACTACTTATTTATATAGAAAAACAAACACTACTTAAAAAAAACAATTAAATCTAAAAGGATATAGCTTGGGTTGCCTCCTAAGAAGAGTTTTTTTATAATCATTAGCTCAACTTTGGTTGAGGTTTTCATTCACCCTTTAAGGAGGTTTTAGTTTGCATGGAAAAAGCTTCAGGTGTGAAAGTAACCTTTTCCTAAGATGAAGTTCCAATGGATTTAATTCAAGATTTGGTGCTTGCTTAACCCAAGGTTGTGGAATAGGCAGACTCTTACTCAACTTCTTAAATTGAGTTTTTCTTGGATAATGCACTTTTGGAGTAGCCTTCAAAACATGTGTAACATTTATAAGTTCTTCATTCTTGTCCTTTGTTGATGCATCTTGAACCAAACAAGCTTCAAAGAGTTTCTTTAGATTTTCCATAGCACTAGCCTCTTTAGATAACTCATCAACTATATTTAAAAAGGGAATGAGAGGCACATATGGCTTGACTTATGGTGGTGTAAATACTTCCTCATCTTGCTTAGCTTCCTCATATTGAACTTGGTTGCTAGAAGTATTCTCTTGATCTACTTTATCTCTATTATCAACCATATTATTACCATTTACCTCATCAAGATGGTTATCATATTCTTCTCTTCTAGGGTTAGGCTTAGTGTCACATGGTAAGGTACATTGAGGTCTGTTATTAATAGAACTGCAAGTTGGCCTACTTGTGTCTCAAGATTTCTAATTGATGTCACTTGACTTTGACAAATGGAAACATTCTTTGCCATGTATGTATTATTTTGTGCCATAAATTGCATGAACATCTCTTCCATTGTTGGCTTTTTCTTAAGGATAGGAACTCTAACTTGTGACAGAAAATCATGATGGATAACTAGTTGTGATGAATATGTAAGACCCTAATCATTACTCCATGAAACTTTTGTGTGATTTCACCTTGAGTTGTAATTGTTGGAGTATGAATTGTTTTGTTGCCCATAGAAGTTTGCATCAAATTGCATTGATTCATAATAGGTTTGACAATAATCACTTGAATGCCCAACTCCATAAAGCTCACATGTCACAAAAAGACTTTGAAAAACATTAGCACTTCAGTGTCAATTCTTTAAAACAAAACATCGACTTATGAGATCAAAACACTGATAGCCAATTCATAATCACCAGCAATCTTCCTAGGCATAGATTGATTAGATGGCCATCGATAGTTGTAATAACTCATACCTCAACCAAAAGGCCTTGACAAATAAAAAAAGAAAAACTCAAATTAAGATTAATATGTGAATATTAATATTAGCAAAATAAATAGGAAACACAAATCCCTAGCAACGGTGCCAAAAACTTATCGTCAACTTTGCACACGCAAGTATATATATCGAACAAGTAATATAGACAGTAAGTCCATAATTGTATCCCACAAAGATTTGTTCCTAAATCTTCACTAAATACTAAAATTATGACAAACTAATCTTATTCAAGAACCTTGTTGTTTTAGAAAATTAATTAAAAATAAATTAATGCAAACACTAAATTAATTAATAGAAACTAAAATTTCACTTGAGAAATGCAATAGACTAAAACCTAGGATTATGGGTTCATTCAACACTTTATTTGATACTAGCTTCTCTTATTACTTATGCTTTAGGGTTTTACTAACCTAGAAACCAAAGCTATATACAAGTCTTTGTCGAGATGGTTGCACAAATACCTAACTTAATTGGGTCACTATATGTCTATAGGAATCAATTAAATAAGGTCCATTAAGCTAGTGTACTAATTTGGCTATGTATGGCAATTGGAGTATGTCTACCCAAATCGTGAATTAGATCAACTAAGTGACGTGAACATACACTATTCAAACCTTAGTCCGATTTAAGATCTCTCTATCAAGTCTCAATTAAAACAAATCAAGTAATTGTTGATTAAACAATTAAAAGCATTAAGAACAGACTTAAATAAGCAAAACTATACCCATTCATATTAAGTAACGGAGAAACTAATATTCAAAGCACAAGTTGAAATCCACTATAATCCTAGAAAAATAGTTTAGCTCATAATATCTTCTAACAACTTCATCCAAAAAAATTAGTCGTTAATCCAAGTTAAGAAAATAAGAAAAACACAAAAGCAGAGAAAGAAAACTAAAAATTGAAGCATTTTGATCTTGATTCTCCCTCAAATTCTCTTGCTTTCTTGTTTCATTTTTTACTCTTTTTCTCTAGAGAAATTGCTTGTTACCTCAACCAAAAACCTTTGAAAAGGCTATTTTAAAAAGCCTCTTAAAAGCCCTAACTTACAAAATCTCGTAGGATGTTTACTTTTGAAAAATTTCTTGTGTGCCACAACTCTCATTCTTTAGAGCTGCAGCTTTTAAAGGTTTTCTCCTAACTTCCACTCTCCTAGTGTAGTACTTCCACTCCAACAAAGATTTTGTCCATATTTTGATTAGAATTGGGTGAAGTGGTAAACATCAAAGTTGTAGCCCTACCTCTTAACTTTCTAATGGTCAAAGAATCATGTCATTTTGACTTATATATCGAGTGTTATACTCAAAAAATGAAATTATGTGCAAACAAAACACTAGTCCATTATGCACCTTTCTCCAGCAGTTAAAGTTATTTTCGATCGCACTCCTACAAAAACATAAAAATAAATTTAAATAACATAAAACCAACATTATTAACTTTAAATAAAAATTTAAATATAAATTAAACTAAACTAATAAAATAACTAAAAATACCTAAATCCAATCCTAAATTTAATCTAACTTAGCCTAGTTAGGTATTTAATCTCCAATGAAATATATGTATTTGATGCACACATAAGTGGGTCTATGTAGTGGTGGGCCTTCTAATGGCCTCGACCCATGCCTTTGCATCAAACTCCAACTGGCTCAACAACTTCACGCTATACTTCTATGATATTGTCGAAATGTATGATTTTTATAAATAAGAAAGCAATCAAATTAACTATTATCTAATTTAATCAGTAAGCAACACATATATCAAATATATATAAAAACACATGTATTACTTACGTAGAAAAGTTGATAAAGAAGTTTAAGATCAAAAAGGTGAGAGCTTTTACAAAAAATATGGATAATCAAATAATGCTTAAACTCAATAAGGATCAACTGAAGACTAAAAATGTGATCTTTTGATTCTTTTTTTGCTCAAAGGTGGGAACTTTCTACTCACGGCTTTTTCTCTTGTTTTACCTATATTTTCTTCTCCAAGGATGATTCAATTTCTTTCAAATTCCTCCAAAATCCTATCTTTAACATTCTCAAGGTAGATATTTAGAGCCTCTATGATTTTCTTCTTGTTGGAGTGAAGTTTGAATCATTTCTCGTATGTCCACACCAACTTGCACAATTCTGTTGCATATGTAGAATCTATTCTTTACTATTGAGTTATCGGTTATTCACAAATTTTATAACTTTTTATATTTGGAGAATTTGTTCTTCTATTTTGAGGTGTTCATTCTTCTACAATTAGGTTCAAAGGTGGCACCTTTGAGATGTTTTGGTTGAAATGAAGCAAATTAGAAGCCTTACGAATGAATTTAAAGGCTTGAAAAAGTTAAAATATGCATTCTAGATATGATCTATCAATAGATACAAAGATCGAAGGCTTGGGAAAACAAGATGGATGAAAATCTATCAATAGATTGCCTCATCTATCAATAAATGACCACTTGATAACTCTATAAAGCAAAGAGGCCTAGAGACTATCGATAGATTCATGAATCTATCGATAAATGGCCAAACATGAAGGAACAGAAATAGAGCTAGGGCACAATCTATTGATAGATTTGAGCAATCTATCGATAGATGAAGGTCAATGAGAACATAATTTAGTGGCATTGATTGATAGATCAATCTGTAAACATAAAAATAAAAAAAGGGCTTTCGAGCCATTTGAGTTATTTTCACCAAAAACTCTATTTCTTTCTAGAACCCAAAACCTTAACCTCTAAAACTAATTTTTGGAGCAGTTTAGAGTGGATTAAAGCATAAGAAGCACTTTTAGAGGTAAGATTGAGCATTTTTACTAATTGAGTCTCAAGTTATTTTTGAAATATTGAGTAGTCCAACAGTCCATCCCTTGAGTTGTTGGGGATTTAGAACTAAGAATTAAGTAGTCCAACTTCTAACGTAAGGATTTAGCTCATTTGTTGAAAAATTGAGCTTATATATTAAAGTTGATTATTTTTGAAAAGCTGGCATTATTCAAAAGCCAGGAATAATTAATATTCTAATTATTAAATCAACCAGTTGATGACCTGAAGGATGATTAAAGGCTGAGGATCGAAGCTTGGTTAGGAATACCTCCAATTTGTCACTATGAGTGGCTTAATTAAATGGATTTAATACGTAACGCATGGAAAATGCACTACACTAGTACTATATTATGTATGTAGGCCTAGATGAAAATGCCAAGGCTAAAGAACAAATGATTTATGTGCAAGTATATATGTGTATGTGTGTGTGTGTGCATGTGTGCGTGTGTGTGCAAATGATATGTGTTGAGGTTATGTGCCTTAATGCTCGATAGATGGTCAATATTGTGGGAGTCTAGACTAAGAGGTTTAAAAGCTGTGATGAACCCTTAGGAGTAGATGTTACAACCCATTTTCGGGCCATGACCGACACGAAGGCCCAATGGGCATAACCTACTAAGCCCAAGCAAGCCTTTTTATGTAGTCTTGTCCATTATTTCATCCATCAATCCTAAAGTCATATTTCATAATGCTCTACTATAATTACTTTAATAATGTGCTATGATAATCATATGCTTGCATTTAAATTAACCCAACATAAAGTCGCCCATTGTCAACTCATAGTGGCAATCATTAATCAAAACATACATGCATTGTTCATAACATGAACCTTAGTGATTTACAACACATATGCCCATACACAAACAAAAAGACTCTTGACTTCTAGCGGACTAACTTTGGGTAAAGGTACAGCTACTAAATGCCATGGTACCGACCAAAAATACGGATATACATGGACACCTCAATCTAGGTCCCAACGGCCAACGAATCTAAAAACATGAAGTTTAAAAGAGTGAGTATAAACCTAGTGAGTGAACATAGAAAGGGAACAAGCATTAATACGGGAAGTTTTAGAAAACATGATGCACTTATACTGAAAATAATGCAATTTAGCTTAATTTCTTGTTAAAACTGCTGAATTCAACCCTTGATTATTTAGTGCCTTAGTATTGAGAGATCCATGATCAACAATGAAGTTAAAGAGTGAAAACTACAGTAGAGTCCAAGCAAGGCAAGCATGGTGAGTGAATCTCGCTGCAATGACAAGGCATTCTCGTTGCAACGAAATTCAAGGCAAAATTTTAAACCAACCACCCGATAGTTTCTCACTGCAGGGAGAATGAATTTTGCTGCAGTAAAAACTCAGGCAAGCATTTTACCCAACCACCTGAGAGTTTCTCACTGCAGTGAGAATGCATTTTTGCTGTAGTGAAAATCTGAGCTAGTCAAGCCTTCAGCACCCGAGAGTTTCTTGCTATAGCAAGAATGAATTTTGTTGCAGCGAAAAATAGCGTAATGAAATTAAAAGAATTCTTGTCACAACGCAATCATTTTTGCTACAGTGAAAATCATTTGGAGAGCATTTGTCAAATTTTAACATTCAATATTCAATGCAATCACAGTATATTTTCCATAACCTCTATATATATATATATATATATATAACATATATAAACATATATACAACTACCGGTATCACCTGAGCTCTCCCCCGACTCATGTGCATTCCCACACTGCACATTACAATATCATCATCAGGTGCATTCCCACACCGCACCTCACTATCACCGTCATGTGCACTTCCACACCGCACACGACATATATCATCATCATGTGCTCTCCGACACCGCACATGGCATATATCATCAATGTGTGCTCTCTCACACTGCACACTACTGGCACCATCATGTGCATTCCCACACTGCACACTCATGTTTATAATTATCACACAACATTATCGTTCAAGGCATAACATACATATCATCATAATATAATGAAACATTAATTCATCACAATTCACATTTAACAATATAAAAACGTTTCATCAAGGGCTTGTTCCCATGCATATTTTAATGAAAAGATCAATAAAATATTTCAAGTGATTCAATCAAACACTTATGCATTTATCCCAAAACATTTTAATGCAAGTTCGCTCACTTGTCTTTTTTGATTCTTGAATCGACTCCAACTTCCACTAATACTTCAAGTAGAGATGTGGGGTCTCATTGGAACCTATCATACACAATAGCATCACACCAACTCAATGGACATGACTATTATTCCAAAAGCTATTTTCTAAATCAAACTTTACTAGTTATTCCTCACTAGTTTCTAATTACCATTTGACTAGTCATTAGTTTGCACCACTCTAGTCACCCTAGGAATAAATAAACAACCATCAATAATAAAACAACCCACAATTCTAATTATTGGTCATTCATCAACAACTTAAAATCAAACCTAACTCACCACTCACCTTGGTGAATTTATAGTTGAATTCCTTTTCAAGAGTTTTCAAGCTATTATGAAAAGTCTCTCCCTCTTTCTCTCTAAATCATCCAGCTAGTGAGAGAAAGTATTGAGGAAATACTTTTGAGGGTTTCTTGAGGTGTCGAAGTGAAAGAGCATGAAAAATCTTATGACAAGGTATATAAAAACATAAGATTTCGGGTTATCATGAGAAAATCATAAAGGTTTTAAAGGAGGCTTCCATGGAAGATAAAAAACTTGAAAAAGGGGAGAAAAGATGGAAGAAAGAAGAAAAAACTACTGAAAGTGAGGAGAAAGTGCTAGAAAAAAGAGATATGTATTCTTAAGTTGACTAAAGTTCTTCTTATTTATAAAAATGCCATTTCATAGTTGACTTTACCTTCTTTCCTTCTTTTGGTTCAACTTTTTACTTTTTGGACACTGAGAAAAGGTCCATAATAGGTTGGGGGTACTCGAGTTCACGAAAACTTAGAAATTTAAACATGATGTCTAAAATGACCATTTTACCCTTATTATGAAAATTATCATTATTTGTATATCCTTCATTTATTTCATTATTATATACCTCATTCATTTATTCCTTAGGCCTACTTAGGCCTTAATTATATTAGAAAAACTCACTTCTAAGAGCTAACCAAGGAAATGACAGAACTACCCCTATTCCACATCATCATGTCAACCTCCGTTACATGTCTATGAAGGTCAAGGTTTCACAGTAGATCACCCTAAGCAAATGAGATGTTAAAAAGATTTGATCAAATGATGCCTTTGAGAAATAAAGGCTCTTAGAACCCTAGCCGAGCTTAAAGATGATTGAAGCTTGATGAATGTGATTTGTGGTTTGATGAAGAAACGTGAATGATAAAGGCACAATGGCCTTAATTGTGGATTTGTGTTTAGTCCGAGGGATGCATCCCAAACATTGATCTGACTCGTGGTTGAGTGAAGTTCCATTTCCTTGTTACCTTTGTGTGCCTGTAGGTTGGTGGTAAGTAAAGACAGTGATATTAATCCTACCTGTGATTCTTGCTTGTAGTGCTTTGATGCCATTAATATGAGATTACTCTAGTTGATGTTGATCATCAGGAGATTACTCCGATTGATCACTTTGATTCTTCGTCAACTGCTTCAACATTGTGTGTGATTTATTCTTTTCTCATTGCTTCAGCATGCGTGTGATTTGTTCTCCACAGTGGCTTTACCTTGAGTGTGATTTGATTTTCCACCAGTTGGCAACTGAGCGTGATTTGACCATGTCTAAGGGAGGACCACTTATTGATTTGATTTGCATGTGATGTGAGATATTTGTGGAAAGGCTTAGATAAATATAATATGAATCTGACTTGACTCCGGGGACTAAAGTTTACCTTGGAGAATAATTTGAATAATTATGGTTGGTTTCGAGAGTAAGCCTAATGATGTATGTGATAATCTTTAGAGACATTGAGGATGATGATATGCCTTTACATTGGAGACTTTAGGGATAATGATGTGCCCTATATTTGAAGATGTTTGTTAGAACATCCAGATGCACGAATGGTGCATATATTTTATTTATGTGTTTAATATATATGATTTTGTTTATCTACACCACTCACAGAGTATTTGAGTACTCACTCATTTGTATACGATGTGTAGATAAATAGGCCATAAAGTTGTGCAGTAAATGTTGTCTAATGACAGACTGATTTTGGCATTTAGTAGGTTTCCATCCACTGTGTCACTTCGCTACGTCAATCACAAGCTTTTGCTTCATATTTCATTTGTTGTATATGTAGGCATGTTATGCTATGAGGATTTGTGTAAGGGTTGTTATGTACGATCCCACTTTGGATGGCCAATGTATGGCCCAATGAATATTTGTATGGATTGTGAGCTATGGATTGTTAGGATGAGCCTGCAACCAATTAGGATTGGTTAAGGCTTGATTCCAATCATGCAACAACATCATTAATGTTGAATGATTAAAGGTTTTCCTTCATTAATAAGACATCAATTATAACAAGTTATAAGTCTAATTGGATGAAGTCCATGAGATTGATAAGCCTTGCAAAAGGAACTGTAATGGGTTACAGTCATGAGATCCTTATGCATCAAAGCGTAATCTCAAAATGTTCCTAGTCAATGTATCATTGAGACTGGACATCAATGAAACTTAGAGACTAGTACATTCTATGTTCCTTACTTGAGAAGTAAGCAACCGATCTCATAGGTTGAAGCATAGAGATACTTGGAACTAGAATGTAGGTGTTTGCCTAGGAAAACAAGTTCACTGAACATGACCCACCATGAGAAGTTCATTTGGTATTTCACTCAAGTGTCTATGCAATATTTCTCATGTGTCAGTTGTGTAAATACTCCCTAGACTTAAGACACCAAGTCATCTTATGTGTGCAGTGCTATGCTTTGATTTCATCCCTACGGGTGCCTAACCAAGGATACCGAAACATGATGCTTTTAGGTATAGCATGAAGCATGTGAAGGCAAATGAGTGGTCATGATAGGAATCATCACCCTAAGTGATGCTGGGGACATATCCTAGTTGTTCTTGGTTGACATTAGCTTATTGAAGTCCTTGGCCAAGGCGAATTGAAGATTATGAAAGGAGTTTCATAAGTCTTTATCAAGCTGATGATCAAACTTTAAGAATGAATATGGAGATCAATAAGAGTAGACACTGCACCATGCTAAAGGATATATGATAAGGGAATGAATAACACCGAAAGGTTAAGTCAAACCATCTTGACTTTTTTAACAATTGGGTGGCCATGATGGATTGCTAGATCCCAATCTTGGTCTATGAACTATAGGTAGTTAACTTGATTAATGACAAATTTAAAGTAATTTAAATTTATCTAATTCTAAGTTTAGCTTAAGAATTATATGTTGAGTTCATTGGCAACATGTTAGAAGCCTAATGCGTCACACACCTAAAATGAATGTTGAAAATAAAATGGGAGAGGTGATTAAGTTGGACTTAATCAAATTAGAAGTTATGAGCCTCTCAAGCACTTGATTAAAATTGTTTAATTAAGTTGTGCCTAATTAACCAAATTGTTTAATTGAATCATTGGGCCTAATTAATTAAATTGTTTAATTAAGTCATTGGGCCTAATTAATTAAATTAAACAATTAAGTTATTGGGCCTAATTGATTGAATTTGTTTAATTAAGTCATTAGGCCTAGTAGATTAAAATTGTTTAATTAAATTGTTGGGCTTAATTAAGTTATTGGACCTAATTGATTAAATTAAACAATTAAGTTAATTAGGCTCTTTAAGGACTTAATTAAATTATTTAATCAAAATAGTTTTATAATTAGGGTTTAAAATTAATCTAAGGTATAAATACCTTGTTATAGCCTCCAAACAAGAGTGGAAAATGGCTAAACAAAAAAACAGAGTGAACGGCACATTAGAAATTCTTTTGTCTTGCCGTTCATTGTGTGAAGAAAAATAGTTTTTCATTCACTTCATTTTTTTGTGTGTTTAGCCCCACGATTTTGTGTGGATTTTGAGTTTATGAAACTCATCTTTGCTAGCACATTGCCAAGGCTTAGCACTCTCAATCCTTATAGAAGGATTTTCATATTCATTGGTGTGGATCACCATTAGAGGCTGCACAAGGATTCCTTGGACAACTTTGCTTTGCAACATCTGGGCTGAGGTGGTTGAGCTTTTTCAAGGCTGATTTGGTGGTTTAACAAAGGATTCATCAACCTTTGTTATTTAGGTAAAATGATCTGATCATATACTTTTATTTTTAATAAAATTCTATACTCAATTTAGCATGAAAGAGATCCTAAGAGGGTGAGGCGTAAATTTAATTTTTTAAATTTCTTTTCGTTGCGTTGTATTTTCATTTGATGCATGATCAACCCTCACCCAACAGGGATAACATATCATATTTGAATTTAATTATGAATATTTGATTATTAAATCCTTTGGCATTTATGTTGTATGATTTTCGACTCTATGGCTTGCTTGAGTCTAGTGGGTTCGCTTGCTGTACTCGTGCACTGATCATGAACCCTCGAGTTAGGTCGTGACAAAGTTGGTATCAGAGTGTTTAGTTTAAAGAAACCTAGGTAAATTTGTGTATGTTTGTGGAGTGTTAGGATTACCGTAGAGTCTTGTTCATTGCTTATAAGTGTAGCATGAATTATGAACAGAAGGCTGCATGAACTTTTAAAACTTTGTAAGCCTACCCTTTGCACATTTTGGAACTTTGAATTTTGAACATGGTTTTGCTTCATCTTGTTACATGATGTCGTCTAAGATAAGAGTTGCCTTAAGGGCCACGAGAAAGCAAGATACCTCGAATGAACCTATGGAACCACCAAGAGTACCCATGTCAAGAAGCCATGGTAAGAGTGTAGCAACAAGACACACTCAAAATGCGGAACCAAGTTATATGTACACTGATGATGATAAATGGGTATCGAGGATGACTACCCTACATGAAGAGGTGTCACCCTAAAGGATTTGGTAGCAAGGCTATAAAGTTTGGCTCATGAATTTGCTGAGTTCTGAAATTGAAGCAAGGCACCATCTAAAGAATGGGTTAATTCTAGTTTTTAAGATCTGGACTATGTGCCTCAGTGTGAATACCAAAGAGGGGCTATTGAGGCCACTTTTGCAAATTTCATAAAAGTAAAGCCCCCATCATTTATTGGTTCAGTTGCGGAGGAAGATTCATAGAGGCTTTTGGATGACATGGAGTATATTTGTTTGGCTTTGGGATGCTTCACAAATCGATTAACGAAATTGGTGGGTTTCAGACTAAAAGATGTGGCAAAAATATGATTTGTTACACTTACAAGAAGTAGACCATCAAGGTCACCCCCATTAACATGAGAAAAATTTGTCCAAGCTTTTTTGCATTGTTTCTTGCTTGAGAGTGTGGAAGACGAAAAGATATAAAAGTTTGAGACTTTGAGATAGACCCAAACATGACAATGATGGAGTATGATGTCCACATCACCCAACTCTCAAGGTATGCTATTGACTTGGTTCTAACTGAATAGAAAAGGATTAAGAGGTTTATTTGAGGACTAATTGAGTCTTTTTTTAGAGTTTGGGCTATTTAAAGGTTTGCTTCATATGCGACATTGGTGGATACCCAAGAATGATTGAAACTAAGAGATTGAAATCCAGAATAGAAGTAACGATCAAAGAGCTCAGCACAAGGGCATCCAGGTCGAAGAGATTCTATAGTGACTAAGAGTCCCACATTTATACGTCATCAAAGTTGTGAAGGAACTACTTTTATGCATAAGCCACCAAGAAATAGTTATTCGTTTCTCCCACCATCTAAATGAGAACAACCTAGCGGAGAATCTAATTTGGACCTTAGGCAGAGGGGTGTTTTATGTAATTATTGTGGTAAGGCACATGGTGGACTTTGCCATAGGGTAGCGGGATTTTGTTTTAGATGTGGTCAGTTTGGGCATTTGATTAGAGATTGCCTAATGTAGAGGCAAACAGTAAAGTGTGACCTGGTTATGTGAGACAAGTGGTAATTGCCCCACCTAGAACGACACTAATTGGGAGGAACAATAGATGTGACAAAGGCAAGGGAATGGCCTCATCATCTTTGGGTAGATCGGCATATACGGGTAATGAAAGTGAAAGTCAAGCATGTGTATTTGCTCTAACATCGTAAGATACTCAAACTTCCAATATAATGGTTATAGATGCACTTTTTATTTGTGGTACTAAAGCTTTAGTATTATTTGATCCCAAATCAACAAATTCCTTCATGTCCCCACACTTGTACTGAAATTAGATCAGTTTTGTAGTAACATGGAAGAACCCTTAATTGTGACTGCTCCCTTGGAGGAGATATTTGAGGCGTAGTCTATATATAAAGCTTTTATGGAATGTATGAGGGACAAGGATAGATTAGCAGACTTGGTGTTGTTGCTAACTTTGGACTTTAATGTGATTTTGCACATGGATTGGTTAACGTTCTCATTTGCCCAGGTCAACTGTTACGTTAAGCTTGTAGAGTTTAAGTTTCCATGTGAATACTCATTTGTGATATACAATCATGGTAGCCTAGTGTCTATGGACATTGTATAAGATGTACTCGAGATACTGATGCCAAGACAAGAAGGCTAAGGGTACCTAAAGATGACAAGAGATGTTTCAATGGAAGAAGAGAGTGTCAATTTCTTATTGGTAAAGGGTGAGTATTCCGATGAATTTCCAAAAGATTTGCTTGGTTCTGGGTACACAGCCAATTTCTACATCACCTTATAGAGTGGCACTAACTGAATTAAGAGAACTTAAGGAGCAACTAGAGGACTTATTGAATAAAGGGTTTTATTCACCCTAGTGTTTCCCCTTTGGGAGCATCAATGCTATATGTGAAGAAAAAGGATAGATGCCTTCAGTTATGCATTGACTGCTGACAATTTAATGAAGTTACTATGAAGAATAAATATCAACTCCCAAGAATCGATGATTTGTTTGATCAAATGTAGGGTGTCGTGTCTTTCTCTAAGATTCATTTACGCTCGGGGTATCACCAATTGAGGATACAAGAATGTGATTTACCCAAGACAGCTTTTTGCACACGTTATAGACATTATGAATTTTTAGTGATGTCGTTTGGACTAATTATTGCACCTATAGCGTTTATGGATTTGATGAACATGGTCTTTTGGACATATTTGGATAAATTTGTGGTCATGTTCATAGATGACATATTGGTGCATTCTAAGAGCTCAAAGGAACATGCACAACATTTAAGAATTGTACTTCAGAGCTTGAGAAAGCATTAGATTATATGCTAAATTTTCAAAGTGTGAGTTTTCGTTGAATAAAGTCAGTTTCTTAGAACAAATGGTGTTTGAGCAAGGGGTGCAAGTGGATCCTAACAAAAAGGAAGCTATGGAGAATTAGCAGAGGTCGACGTCTGTAACAGAAGTTAGAAGTTTTTAAGGCTTAACCGGATATTACAAGTGCTTTGTACAAGATTTTTCTAAGATCACATCCCCTTTGACAAGATTGACTTAGAAAAGAGTTATGATTAACTGGTCTGATGCATGTGAGGCTAGTTTCTAGAGGCTTAAAGCCTGCCTTACTTCTGCACTTATGTTAAGCCTGGCATGTGGATCCATAGGCTACACCGTGTATTGCGAT
Organism: Theobroma cacao; assembly: GCF_053813885.1. Lineage (NCBI taxonomy): Eukaryota > Viridiplantae > Streptophyta > Magnoliopsida > Malvales > Malvaceae > Theobroma > Theobroma cacao. The sequence goes on from NC_142645.1 coordinate 33,716,168, forward strand.
GCATCACAGTTGGATTGGGTTGTGTGTTAATGCAACACAAGAGGGTGATAGCATATGCCTCACGATGATTAAAAAGGCATGAACAAAATTACCCTAAGCATGATCTGGAGATGGCAGTGATCGTATTTGCCTTAAAGATTTGAAAACATTATTTGTATGGAGAGACTTACGAAATATATACAAACCACAAAAACTTAAAGTATATATTTCAATAGAGGGACCTGAATTTAAGGTAGTGTAAGTGGTTATAAGTATTGAAAGATTATGATTGCACTATACTTTACCATCTCGACAAAGCGAACATGGTAGTAGATGCTTCAAGCTAGAAGTCAATGGGGAGTTTGGCACATGTGACTGTGGATAAACTGTCTTTGGTGTAGAGTTTGTATGATTTGGGCAATATGGAAGTACACTTGGAGATTAGTCACTTAAACGCTTTGTTGGTGCACTTTAGAGTTCAACCCATGATATTTGATTGGATTAAGAATGCCTAGGATCAAGATAAATATATGATAAAAATATTTGGAGATATGAGCAAAGATAAAGCTCGATACTTTGTATATGGCACAAATCGATTAATGAGATATCGATCATGAATTTCTGTGCCGTATATAGATAATTTCAGAAATGAGATTCTGGAAGAGGGATATGTGGCAACCTATGCGATACACCCTAGAGCCCCCAATATGTATCATGTTTTGAAGTCTGTACATTAGTGGCTAAGATTAAAGAGAGATGTGGCTGGGTATGTCTTTGAGTGTTTGACTTCCCAGTAAGTGAAAGATAAGCATCACAGACCATTAAGACTACTACAACTATTATCGATACCCAAATGGAAGTGGGAACATGTAGCCATGGCCTTTGTAACGAGTTTACCACGAGCTAAAGGTGGCTATGATGCCATTTGGGTCATAATTGATTAGATAACTAAGTCAGCTCACTTCTTTTCGATCAAGAACAAGTATGAAGTAGCTTGGTATGCCCAAATCTATATAAATGAAATTGTAAGGCTACATCAAATTTCGATAATGATCGTGTCTAATAGAGGACAATACTTCACAAGTCAATTTTGGAGGAAATTGAAAGAGGTATTAGGCACAAGATTGGATTTTAGTATGGCCTTCCACCCTCAGACGGATGGCTAATCTGAATAGACTATTTAGATGTTCGAGGATATGTTGAGAGTGATTGTGCTTGATTTTGGAGTCGCATGGAATCATTATTTGCCTTTGGCCGAGTTTGCTTATAATAATAGCTATCATGTGAGACCCCAACTTCTATAGGCTTGTAACTAAGTATAGATGTAATAATACAAGCTAGGGGTAGTTTCGTCATTTTCTCTAATAAACTTTCAGAAGAAAGTTTTATGATATTTTAAGGTCTAAATGGGTATAAGACTACATAAATGATGTGTGCTGATGAAAACACGAAGAAACCTAGAAGTTTCAACAATTTTCATAATAGAGGCAAAATGATCATTTTTCACCTCGGGTTAAAATTTTAAGTTTTTATGAACCCAAGCATGTTTAGACCATTATGGATATTGTCCCAGTGTTAAAAGAGCAAAAAGATTGCAAAAAAAGATTGAAGGAGAGTAAGTTAATTGGTGGAGGGGCATTTTCGTAATTTTAAAGGAAAAGATAAGATTACCCATAAATACCTTGAATTTCCAGCAGCTTCCTGAATTTTCCAGCAGCTGGTCTTCTTCTTCCCTTCTCCTCTCTCACGTTTCTTCAAACTCCATGGAAGCTTGACTTTCAAACTTCCATAACTTTCTCTCTCTAACTCCAATTTTCATGCTTTTAGTGCACCCTTCCATAAACCCTTGTGCTATTTCATCTTCTCACTTCAAAAACCTTGAAATATCTTGTTTTCATACTTTCTCTCATTAGCTGGGCATTCTAGAGAGAAAAAGAGAGAATCACTCCATTGATTTGGAAGCTATTGGAAGAGAATCCAACTACAAAGGAACCCTAGGGTGAGTGATGCACCAAGTTTGATTTTAGCTGCAGCAAATGGCTAGTAATTGTGATTTATGAGCTGTTTTATTGTTTAGTATGTTCATTACTTTTTAGTGATTAAGATAGTGAACATAGATAGCCATTTAAAGTGGCAATTGAAAACTAGCTAAGAGATAGCTTTTAGAGTTCATAGTGTGTAAATTAATCTATTGTTTATGTTAATGTGATCCTAGGTTTTTAAGGAAGCACCATCATTCCAATTGGATCATTAGGGGAATTTGAGTCAACTAAAGGTTCTACAATCAATTGGTGAGTGGACTACCTTCAAAACTGATTTTTGGAATATGATGGATTTGACAAAGTGTTTGAATGATTTTATACAATTTTTCATGAAAATGAATGCCTTGGGAATAAGCTTTTGAGAAAAGGTTTATGTTATGAAATGTGATTATTATGGATTTCTATGTGGTTGCATTATGTTGATATACATATATGCTTGAGTATAATGTTGTGTAATTATATTGACTCGACTATGTGCGAGTAGGTAGTGCGCATAAGCCGAGGATGACCCGGTTATGTGCGAGTAGGGACTGCGCATAACCCGGTGATGACCCAGCCATGTGCTAGTAGGGAGTGCGCATGAGCTGGTGATGATGATGATGGGATGGTGTGATGATGATGATGGGTATATATGTATATATATATATATATATATTTATGTAAATATGTGTGTTATAGGAAATTGATGGATAATGGGTTATGGTTGTAATGCATGTGAAACTTGACATGTTAAACCTTGAGAAAATGTTATGTGTTTTCATGTTGGTTTGAACCTTTTGGCAAGGTGGTTTTTCCTTTGGGAGAAAGGTAAATTTTGCATTGATGCCTTGTATTTCACTACAGCGAGAAACTCTTGGGTTTTGAAAGGGTAGGCTGGCCAGAAACTCGCTGCAGCGAGAATGACACTGCAGCTTCTCGCTGCAGATAGAAACTTTTTGTTTTCTGGGTTGCAATTTCGCTGCAGCGAATTCAATCTCGCTACAGCGAGAAACATTCTGTTTCTGGGTAGAAATTTTGCTGCAGTGAAAAACTTTTTGTTTTGGTCTCTTATCTTGTCCAATTATTGCCCTATCTTTCACTTCTTTGCTACCATATGGGATCATGGACTTCCAACATTAAGGATTAAAAGAGTTAAGTTTAAAATGAGGAGGTTTAGTGAAAAACCGTCGGCCAGTTGAGAAACCCTCGTTTGGTTAACAACGAGAATTCTTTTCCGCTGCAGCGAAAATTCGTTGTTGTATTTGACTTGCTTGTGCAATATTGAAGCTTTCATTCTTCAAATGATTCGCTATGTATGGGTTCATGATTTTCAAATGATTAATCATTTAAAGGCTTGATGAGGGGTTTTTAATAAGAATAGAAATAAATTGCATTGTTTTGAAAAAGAATGCTTCATGATTTCATTAAAGATTCCTTATGGTATGCTTGTTCCCTTCCTTGTTCACTCATTATTTTTATACTCACCATTTCAAATTCATGTTTTTAGATGACGAGGCAGCTGGTAACTAGGACGAGGTATCCTTGTAGACCTGTGTCCATCTTTTGGTAAGTGTCTCGGCATTCAGTAGCTGTACATTCATCCGAGTCCCTTCGCTGGAAGTCAAGTCTTCTTTTTGAGATGTATAGGTGAACCTAATGTACATTATTGGAATACATGTTGTAGACAATGTATGTATATAATAAATGAGAAATGCCAATACGAGTTGGCAATGTCTATTACTATTTTGATTTCAACTTTTGAAAAATGACTTAGCAGTTTATGATGGAATGATGAACACGTCAGACTATTAGGCTTGCTTGGGCTTAGTGGACTACGTCTATTGGGCCCATGCGCCGGTCATGGCCCAAAATTTGGGTCGTGACATATCAAGCCATGATTGGTATGGCTCCTTATGAGGCTTTGTATGGGAGAAGATGCAGATTACCTATTAGTTGGTTTAAAGTTGGGGAACAGAAACTCTTGGTGCCAGTGATGGTCCAAGGAGCCGAGCGAGGTGTCACATCCCATATATTGAGGGGACTGTGACCGGTGCATGGACCTAAATGAGAATAACCCATTAAGCCCAAGCAAGCATTTTATCCATTAACGTACATAATCGTAATACATATATTCTTAAAACTTATTACATAATAAAGAAACTTCTCGACTTAATTGTGTAAGCTCAACTTAATACATCTATATGTGTACTAACAAGTGCCAATGTCATAGTGCATGACAATATAAATGTTAAACATCATCAACACCCTTGTGTAATACCTCATACTTTGATATGGTGGCTAATAAAGCTTATCAAATATTAATTGAGGTTAATTATAATGTTTAAAATTGATGAAGATGAAAAGAATAATTTAGGATAAAATATTCTACACGTGAGGAAATAAAAATAAAATAATAATATTTTTATTGGAGAAGAATTTATGAGATAAAAAGTGATTCAAAAATGAATTGAGGCATAATAAGGTATTTTGGATACCAAGGAGACAAGAGAAAAATTTTAGAATAAAATAATATTAAAATATTAATATTTTATTCAGTGTCAAATTTTTCATGAAGGAGGAGTATATGGTCAATCTAGGTGGGGGAGAAGAAGAATGGAAAAATTTTGGAGAAAAATTACTTTAATGGGGCCCGTGTGTCTTTATTAAGTAAATAAAGTTAGCGGCTGTAAGTAAATATTTAAATATTCCAGTGATATCGCATTGGAGCATAAACTTAATATTTTATTGGTACAAGTGTTAAGAAAGAAAAATTGAAAGAAATTGGAATTAAAAGATTGTGGGAGGATACAATTAAAAAGGGTGAAAACCTTAGAGGGTAAGATGGTAATTTTACCATTTGCTTGGTCAAAACTTCTCAAGGAAGCTTTGACTCCTTTCTTTTTTAGCCATGACCGTCCTTATCCTCTCCCACCATATATTTTCTTCCTCTTCCTCATCCTTCCCATGCCATTTTCATTCCACCTCCGTGAAAATCAAATTTTCATGTGATTTTCCCTGTTTTCTTTTCATTTCATTTCTTTTCTTACTCCTTTCTTCTCCAAACTTCTTGGGCATCAAACCTGCAACCTCTAATCCCAATTTACAGCAATTCTAAACCCTAGAAGAGAGAATGAAAAATCTCTCTTTCTTTCCTTTATTTTCTATTTCTATTCCACTTTCAACAATACTTGGATTTTTGGCTTCAAATCTTCATTTTTAAGGCTTAAAGGTATATATTTCCAACTTTTGAAATTTTTGAATTTATGGTTATATTTTCAGTTTTATTTCCTACTTTCTTGAAATGACTTTTCTTGGAAATATTAGGTTTTTTTTAGTTCATCTTCATGCCACCAAGCTCACCAAGGTAAAGAATCTTTAAATTTGGAATAGTTGATATGATGGGTTTGAGAATTAGACTAGAATTCTAGGTTAAAAATTAGGCTAGAATGTGATTTATTAAGTGCATGCTTATTAGAATGATTAAATTCAATGTTGTGATATATTTGACGCTATTACTGTTTATTGGCAAATCTAGGTTTTAATGGTATTTCAAGACTACCAGGATTAAGACTTTGTGGACGTTAGTCCTATGAGTTGCCATTATTAAGGAGAGTGAACTTGCATAAAAATGTTTTAGGATTAAAGCATATGTGTCTGAATGAATTTCATGAAATGTTTTATTGGCCTTTTTTTTAAAATATGCATGGAAACAAGCACTTGATGAAACATTTTTACATTGTGGAATGTGACTGTGACGAATCCATGTGCTTATATATCATGTTGATATATATACTTAAATATATGATTATATGATATGTATTGATAAGTAATATTGTGTGATATATATAACCGTGCATGTGCGGTGTGGGAGGGCACATGCTGGTAATGACGGTGATGATTCCAGCTATGTGCGGTGTGGGAATGCACATGAGTTGTTGACTGGTGGGTGGTGATTCCAATCGTGTGCGGTGTGAGAGTCCACATGAGCTGATGATTGGTGGTGGACTATATCCAGCTATGTACGGTGTGGGAAGGCACATGAGCTGAGGACTGTTGGGCGTATACATGCTTGTATACATATGCCATAGAGGTGATCATATATGTTATGAAAAGTTTATGAAAATAATATGTGATTGCATTGAATATTGAGAAAACTTGATTATTGTCAATGTGTTCAATTTAATGTACAATGTGGCATGAGTTTATTTTCCTTGTGGTAGTGAAAAAACCCCTTTAGATTTTATCTGGCCAGAATTTCGTTGCAACAAGAATACCTTTTCGCTGCAGTGAAAATGAATCTATTATGCTTGACTAGCTTGAATTCTACTTAAGGTTTCACCGTTCAACTTCTTTGTTGTTCATGGATCCTTCATCATCAAGTGACTAAATAACCAAGGGTTTGAATGAGGAGTTTTTAATAAGAAATAAACTAAATTGCATTGTTTTTGAACTTAAGTGCATCATGATTTCTAAACCTTCCTTAATGTTGCTTGTTCCCTTCTTATCTTTACTCACTAGGTTTATACTCACGTTTTTAAACTGCATGTTTTAGGCTTTCTGAGTTAAAGGTGACTAAGTCCTAGGACGAGGTGTTCCTCCCTATCCATTGCTCGGTAGGTTTACCATGACATTAAATGTTAGCAATTGTGCCCAGAGTCACTCTGTTGATGGTCAAGGTCTAATTATTTGTATATGAATACTTGATGTGAAAAACTAAGACTCATTTGTCAAGCTATATATGTATATTATGATTGATGATGCCATTATGAATACATAATAGAGTCTTATGAATTGTTTTCAAAGGAATTATATTTGAACATTACGAATTTTGGATTTTAAAGACATATGGATTAATGTACAATATTATATAAATAGGCTTGCTTAGGCTTCGTGAGTTGAGCCCATAGGGCCCTTGCGCCGGTCATGGCTCGAAAATTAGGTTGTGACACCTTGGGTGTCCATTTAGGCTCTCAAGCCATCATCATGATCTCATACATAACATTATTAGTATAAGATGCTCAAACATTGGCAATATCAATATAGACATGTTCATAGTCTGTAAACATAACATAAAGTAAAGATCGACTCGTTAGTGGAACATGACTGACCCTTTAGGCATCAAGTGGATGCTAGACACCTACCAAATAATAAAGACTAGACATTAGTATCTACGACACTGGCTACTATCAAACACTATCACTAATCTGTAACAAAATAAACGGTGAAAATAACATGTGAGTAACAAAGACTCCATGAGTAGATACAAGAAGGGGACAAGCTAGGGGATAAGACTATTTCATAAATGTTCACTTGTAACCTCATGTCTTTCATAAACAATTTAATCATAGAATTCATAAAACATGTTATTTGAACACATTTGAATAGTATTTGTATGAAAACATGTCAATTTTGACTTTTGAGAATCCTTTAACTTTGAAATTCTCATCAAATTCCATTAAACAACATATTCTGCATTAAAATTATTGATACATTCAAGAATGTTAACTTTGAAATTCTCATCAAATTCCATTAAACAACATATTCTGCATTAAAATTATTGATGCATTCAAGAATGTATCGATACTTTCATACATCTATCGATACGTTTTACGCATAAAGCCTCCTAAAGCATTCTGTTTAGAACGTATCGATATTAACCCATATGTATTGATATTTTCAACCCATAACCCAAATTTCTAGACAAAATCCTCCATTTTTTCCATTCCTTAAGTTTCCATACCTCTTGGGACTTTCTCTAAGGCTTAGTCTTCTTCACTGAGCACATTTTCATGTCAACATAGAGTACAAATCATGAACATTGCTGAAACAACATAAGTATGCAACATGCTACAAACATAATGATTATGATCATTCCATTAACATTAAACTCGTACTTTGAGATGGTATATCCCCTATCAGCCTTGGGCTGGCAATGTACAGTCCCATTGCACCTTGGACATTTATGCTATGTCATAGGAGTGAAGTCATCACTTGCACCCCATGAGAGTGGAATCAATCTGTCATGACCTGGCACTCCTTTCGAACCCGTGACAACCGCCGTGAAGTCTTGGTAAATATTCATTACCTGGTATGTCAACCGAAACCTCGCAAGGCTCTTGCATCAGTTATCCACTTCCCTTGTGAGTAATAGTTACTAAATATCGAGTTTTAAGAGAATATAAACTATTTTAGATCGAAAACAATCAAAACAAATTTTTGACCACACATGGATATTTTGGTCATTTTTACCTGAAAATTTCGAAACCTGATAAAAATACAACGTATGGTAGAAAGATATCCATTTCCAATTAAAAATAAATTTTTGTAATCTAAATCATCCATTTGGAGTGAAAAGTTGGCTAATTAGACTAAATAAAAATATTCGATAATATATTCCATTTTCTTATAAAACAATTTTTATAGAACTATGCATAAATAATTTTTGTAGCGTGAGAACAGAATAAATTCATACACATAGTGATACAGTAAATCAAGTATTCAAAATTATCCTACAGTGGCATATGGGCCCCGAGATAACCAAAAGTGTGCAAGAAGGTAGACCTACGATTTTCAAGGAAGTAAGTCCAAAAGAAATCCTTGATGAAATCGACTGCCTACAGACTATCCTGAACCTGAAATGGTTAAAAAGAAAGGGTGAGTTTTCATAAACTCAATGAGTAAACAAAATCCGTCATTAACTTCTAAAGCTAAGTAAATGGAGATAGTTAACTTTTCATCATACCATAATCCACAACATTTTGTACTTGTTTCAAATCATATATATATAAAACAACACATTTCGTTATAATACACATCTCGACTTATAATTTTCTCAAAAACTTGGCTCGTGCCAAAAATCATACTCGATGATACCTTGGCCGAGGCATTCAACCGGGTCCGCCAAGGTTATTAAGTTAACAACTACTCATAAAAACATAATTTAGCCATCCCTTGGCATTGGTAGAGTTCATCCTCAAGTGGTGGTTCAACGTAAAGTGAACTCTATCGTACCTTAGGAGATATCCTCCGCGCCTCTCATACTAAGGTAAATATAATGGGGTTTACCATGCCCCTCTAATAGGTTGGTCCAAGAAAACTCGCCTACTGCAGTGGCTAATTAAATAACCGACCAATCAATAAATTTGGAGCATTTATAATGCTCAAAGGCTAGCACACGTTATGTTCCTCGCATTGGTGGGCAATTGATGTCTTAGATTGCTATGAAGGGATACTTAAAACAAACATGTGGGTGCTTGTTCAAGCTAGAACAAGTTCACTAAATATCACCCAACAAGAAAATTCCATTTGGTATCTCACTTAATTGTCTATAGAGATAATTCCCTAGCGACAATTGTGTAAATGATCCTTTGACTTGTGACACCATTATTATCTTGTATAAGGAGTGTTATACTTTGATTCCATCTCACAGGTTCTAATCAAGGATGCCAAAAAACGATATTGTTGGGTATAGCATGAATTATAAGGACGTAGATGAATTGTCTAGAAAGGAATCATCACCCTAAGTGATAAGCAATGGGAAGTATCTCATAGATTAGTTGATTTGTTTTTGCTCTTATGCAAATCCTTGACTAAGGTAAAATAAGGATTCAGAAAGATGAGTTTTCATGCAATCTTCACTGAACAAATTTCAAGTCAAAAGCAAATATGGAAAGATATAAAGAGTAGACACCGAAATATGCTCTTTACTCATTTCAGGATACATGATGTGTTGGGATTCAGCCCTATACTCAAACATGAAAATAATCAAGAAATAAAAGTATAACATAGTAGAAAAATAAAAATACATTTAATCAGAGAAATTGCCTAAATCCTCAAGATCAATGTTTATTTTTTTCATGCAATTTTTAGATTAATTTAAAAGTTCAAGTATTATGCACCTTGGTCTTGATATTGTAATCAAGAATCAATTAAATCCAAAAATGCTTGTGATGAAGCAGGTAAACTGAAAAAAGAATAAGACAGTCTGAAATCCTACAGTTAAAATCTTTGCTTCTTCATTTTTAATATTTGTGAAATCTTCAGTCACTCAAGTATTTGGCCTCTAATAGTAATCCACACAACGATCGAATAAGACCTTTTCAAAGGTTGGATTTCTCTTACGCTAGCAAATTTTGTTTCTAAAACAAAACAGACCAAAAGTTCTTGCCGAATCTTATTTCTATCAAGCAAAGAAAATCATTTTTACTTTCTTATTTCTATGAAACGGCTAATAAGTGGCTGAAGGCTTAGAGTTTTAATTAGCTAATATAACATATTTATATAGCCAAACTAAGTTGTAACTTTAGATAGAACATTTGTATTTTTATTCATTTAAGTCCTTGTGAACTTAATTAATTTTCCAACTTTATTTTGGTCTATTTCAACTAAGTCCAACTTAATTGATTATCCTTATTTAATCTCAATCATGTCACTTAATGTATGTGACCCATTAAGCTTCTAACATGTAGGCAATAAATATAAATTATAATCAAATTTGATAATTGATTTATGTTTATAGATCATGAGCGATATCTAGCAACACATCATAACCACCCAAATGTTAGAAAGTCAATTAAAGAATTTAACAAAGCCCTTCAATAATAAGCCTTTTGTAACGACCCTCTTCTCGATCGTTACGACGTCCGAGACTTGTGGGAGAACCCGCCAATTCCTAAACAAGCCTTCACAATTATCATTTTGTCAAACTATAATACATCCGTCGGAAATCTCATAATCATCACAATTTCATTAATAGCAAATATTCTCTCTATACATTATGTTTCATCATCATATAAAGATATGTTTACATTATATACAATTGTTTACTTCTAAAACAAAATATACTATAAATGACCCGACCTCTAACAGTGGAGCGACTTGGAATATAGTATTAGGAGATGCCTTTACCTAAATCGTAGTGGACCATAATATGCCGATGAAAAACACACTAGCTGATCACTTTTTCGCAAATTAAGAATATTGGGGTGAATCTCACAAACTAAGTGATCATCGACTCAGTGAGTAGGGCGTAGATGGGAAAAAAGCCAAAAATAGAAAATTTGAATATTAAAAACACATGAATATATAAACCATTTAAAAGCAAATGGAACATTTGTACCTTACATATAAAACCAAGAATTTTAATGCAAAGTAATCATTTAACAATCATCGTATCAAAGCCAATGTGAGTGAAAGATTTCTATCATTTAATGTCCTTTACTTAAAATTGGACTAACATAAGCATGCATGCTCTCATGATATCAAACATTATCAAAGCTTATACATAAGCTCGTAAACCATCCCATCTTCGAGGAATTAAATACAAAGTCATCGTATAAATAAGGGAGCTGTGGAAAAACTTGTAATTCTCACCATGTGAAAGAATACATACTTGAAAACCCAAAGAGATATCACTCTCGAGTAGGTAATCGTAAATATCAACCCATGGACCTACTTCCACGTAATAACATCTGGGAGCCCTATTCCACTGGATTCCCACAATAATGGTAGTCTCGATGATGTTGGCCAACATCAGAGAAATCATGTGGTCACAACCACGTATATCGACTTGTGGCCTAGCCACATATATCAACCTGTGGCCTTGCCACGTATATATATCACAGACCGTGGCCCCAGCCACATCTAATAGCCCGTCGGTGACCCAAAGGTTCTTTAGCTAGAGCTCACTTGTGCACAAGAGTCACACTATCTTGATGTGACATTCAACCTATTCTCGAATCTCCTAGTTTGATAAAACCATTTTAAAAAACTGAAGTTGGGTTCTCAAAAGCTCATTTCAAATCCATTTCCAAAAAACTAATCATGGTAACATGATAAAACCCCTTTGTAAGACTTTACAATATAAAACCTTTGCATGAGGTTTAAATATCAAATCAGCATGGTGAATATGTAATTTATTCATGAATACACATCACATAAACAATAAGGCACATTTTGACATAAATCATGTTGAAGAGCTTGTTTGTCGATTTTTAAAACCCTTTACATATATAATTTATATATATATATATATATATATATATATTCAAACAATTTCAAATGTCATAGCATCCACAATTGCCTAGCTTTTCTACCAGCTCATGCTTTCCACAATAATAGTTTATAAATCTTTCTATACATAAAACATCATTCTATATATTATGGAACCTTTTTGAAACGAACACCCCCTACTCACCTCACAATAGCGGGACATTACATCGCTATCGGTTCGGGTGCATCTCTAGCTACTTTCACTTGCTGGTCACTCATTATCTCTTCTGGTATGCCACCACGACAAACCTTCCTCACTTACATACTTCCTAGCAACAAATTAGACTCAATATACTTAATCATACATATATATATGGGCAACACATTGATCAATGAATCCTTAATCAAATTTCATATTTTTCATCCTCATCATTCGCAATCATATAACATGCAATCCACATAATTTCAACCAACCATAGACAACACGACATAATATAATCACATTGCATGCTTACCTTTCGATTTTAGCTTGAATTCCACATATAGTTCACAATTTCCTCACATCTCCAGTCACCATTGCTGCCACAAGCATAAGCATTTAATACACATTTTATTTCTCCTTTTTACTTGTGATTTCGAGATTAAAACACTTTACCCATCATTTGCCTAGCTTTAAATCACTATATTTTCAAGACCAACCCGCATGCATGCACCTAGTTCTTGGAATCCTTAAAGATTCTTGCTACCATAAGCACAATTTCCCATTACAATTGGTTCACAATGCATGCATTCAAACAAAATGACAACTTTTACCTTCCTTACCTTGGAGTTACCAACATGCATGGGTTTCTTGGCACCCACATGGTGTTCTTTTTGCTGCCACAAACATTTTCACACAATCACCATTCAATTCCTTAAAAAATTCATAGATTAAATTCAAACTTTACGTACCTAAACTTTCCTTGAACCCGTTAATCATCCACATTTTCTTCCTTGCAGTTTCTAGGAGAAATGAAGCTTGATGATAGGAAAATAGGAAGAAGGAGCTCACGGGTGCTCTAAAATCTCGCAAACCTGAGCCTTCACTTGATTTGCTTTTTCACTCAACTCTTTCTCTCCTCTCGAGTGGGAACCTCACAAAACCATTTTCCCTTCATTTTTCTTCCAAATGAGGTAGATTTCTCTATGCAAAAGCCATGAAAAGGCTTTCATCTCTCATTTTTCTCATACATGGGCGGATTGCCCAAGGTCACTTCCTTTTTCTATTTTCTTATTTTTCCTTTAATTACATGTCATGCCATGCAATTTCCTTTCTTTGTTATTAACACCATTTTTCATTGGTGGCTTGTTCATGCAATGTTTTCTTATCCATTCCTTTATCCTTTGTTTAGATTGACTTGCCCATTTATTGGTTTACATGGTATTTTATTCTTTTATTTTATTTGCATTTCATTTCATATGAATTTCTATGCATTTCATTTTCATTTCCTTTTAATGCCACCTTATCACCCAATAATATTTCTTGCACATTTCCTTTGCCAATAACGTTTGCCATCCCATAAACCAATAAGGCTATAAACCAATAAGGGTTCATGCATTTTCTCACTCTTGAATCCTATTTGGCCTTCTTCAAACTAATAGGATTTCATGCAACAAAATTTATTCTTTCTTTTTCTTATTAGATCAAATCAAGTGTAATGATTACACCTTTTTCTTTAAATACCATGGGCTATCTATGCCAAACCATGGTTTCCCTTGCCATTTCATTTTACTTGCATCCTACTTGAATTTCATCTTGGTTTCCATAATACAAATATATACATTAAATATTTACTTAGTTTAAAAATAGGGAAATTACACATAAGTCCTCAAACTTTTTTTCTATTTACCATTTGACCCTCCAAATTTTTCATCCTTTATAATTTGATCCTCCAAATCTTTCATAAATTGCAAATTGAACCTTTAACTTTTGATAATTAACCCCTTAACTTTTCATTAATTACAATTCCACCCCTCAACTTCTTATTCTTTTTAATTAGGTCCTCCCATCATCCCTTTATTTCAATTCTCTTATATTTTTCTTCCTTTACACTTGTACAAATAAAATATCAAATTCATACTCCACCAAGGTGTCACCATAATATTTAAATATATACTTACTCTTTCTCACTTTAATTTAATGAAGGCATGTGGGCCCCACTCAAGCTTCCTTTTTTCAAAATATTTCATCCTTCCACTCCCCCACTTAGACAAATTGTACAAATCACACATCTTTCATGTAATATATCCGATTTGACATCGATATTATTTTAATATTATTTTATCCAAAAATTATTATTTTATTCTAAAATTTTTCTCTCGCCTTTTAGGGCTCCAAAACATCTTACTTTGCCCCGATTTAGCTCTATAGCACCTTTTTAACTCCACAACTTTGACCTCAATAAGATATTATTATTTTATTATTATTTTATCACATAAGAAATATTTTATTCTAAAATATTCCTTTCACCCCTCAACACTCTTAAACACTTTAATTAACCTCAATTGGTATCTAATAAACTTTATTAGCCATTATATCAATGTATGGGGTGTTACACCTTTTAGTGCAATATGATCATTTCATCAAATATCCTAGATATGTCATAAAGCAAGGCTAAGTGTCTACTTTTGACATCCCATATTTGTTCTCATAATTCATGACTAACTTTATGAATTTGGGAAACTAACTTTCCTCAAATTAATCATGCTTTGGTCAAAGACTTTATAAAAATTAATCAAGAATTGAGAACAAGAGAGACACATCCCCTCATATCACTTGGGATGATGAATCCTTTCTTGACCACTCATTCATCTTCATATGCTTCATGGCATACTCAAAGACACCTGGTTTAGGCATCTGGTCATCTCAGACTTGTAGGGATGAAATCAAAGTATGTCATTCCCCATACAAGATGACCTAATGTTTCAAGTTCGAGGACTAGTTGCACGACTATCACATGAGAACATATTTCATAAACACTTGAGTGAAATACCAAATGAAGTTCTCATAGCTGGTCATATTCAATAAACTTGTTCTCTAACAAGCACCCACATGACATCCTCAAGTATTTCATACACTTTAATTTATGAGATCGCTTACTTGCTTCCCAAGTAAGGAGGCTTAACATATACTAGTCTTTGAGGATTGTCAATGCCTTGTTTTGACAATACAATCACCAAGAACAATTTTAAGAACATGGCTTTGATGCATAATAATATCATAATTGTAACAACTTTACAATTATCTTGCTAGGCCTTTATGATTCATGGGCTTCATCCAATTTGTCATGACCCAGTACTCCCCTCGAGCCCGTGACAACCGTCGCGGTGTCCAGATAGACACTCATTAGCCGAAATGCCAACCAGAACCCTGCAAGGCTTTAATATCAATTTCTCATTTCCCCTGTGAGTAACCGTTGCCAAATATCACGTTCTAAAAGATTTTAAACTATTTCCAAACTAAAACAATAAAAAAAATAATTTTTATCTAACAGGGGTATTTTAGTCATTTTTTCCATAAAAATATTGAATAAAATATTCAATTTTCTCATAAAACAATATTTTTAGAATGCTGTGTAAATAATTTTTGCGTAAAAGAAAAATAAATTCATATATACTGTAATACAGTAAGCCAGAGTTTTTAATTTAATTTACAGTAACAAGTGGGCCCTCGAATAACCAAAAGTAAGAAAGACTGTGAACCTAAAGTTTGGAAGATGCAAATCCAATGCTAGTCCTCGACGAAATGTGCTATCTATAGACTATCCTAAACTTGAAATGGGTGGAAGTGAGGGTGGTGAGATTATATAATCCCAGTGAGTAAACAAATATCATCTAAAATATCTAAAGTTGAGTAAATGGAGACAGATAAAATAGATTAGCATAAAATAATTCATAGCATTTCAAACTCATTTTTATGAGATAAAATAAATTTATTTCATCCAAATAATCATTGAGGCTTATGATATCCTGAAAAGCTTGGCTCATGCCAAACAAATCATTATCATACTCAGTTATCAAGGATACCTTGGCCGAGGGCTATCCTAATTGAGTCTGCCAAGGCTGTAAAAAAATTATATACACATAAATCATATTTTTTTTTTGAAAACATAGCCATTCCTTGGCGTTGGTAAAGTTCACCCTCACGTGGTGGTTTTGCATGAAGTGAACTCTAAAGTGTTAATCTCAGGAGTTATCCACCCCTGCCTTTCATACTGAGGTAAGATATAACGGGGTTTACCGTGCCCCTCTAATAGGCTGGTCCACGGAAACCCGCCCACTGCAGCAAGCTAATTGATATCCACCAAATCAATAAAATTCCAACAACATGACGTGGTAATTATTTTACAACACAGCATGTCGAGGCAAAACAACAGTTCATATATTTTCAGCACATTTACCAAATCCAGCCACTCATGCCCACATTATCATAAGCCATTCAATTCAAACCATAATTTACAACACAACAATTAGTCTCCAATCTCCATTTTCCAAAACCATCATTCAATTTCAAGACAATTCTATAAAATCAATTCATTTAATCACATTTTGCTTTTAAAACATAAAGATTTACCATTTAAACTCATTTTCCATAAAATCACAAAAACGAATTAAAATTCACTTCAGATAATCAAGATGATGATAAGGTTACTCACAATGTCTAGAGTACGAATTTCTGAAGTACTCTGACTACTGGTCCTCGAATGCAATTTCATTGCCTTTATCGGATGACTCACCACCTTGACATAGTACATAATCGAGAAACTTACTACATTGGTACTAAATCGAAATTAAACTAATTTAGACTACTAATGCATGATATGGAATGCAAAATGCACGGGTAACCATCTAAACCCGGTATTGGCCTAATTCGTCTTATCACCCGATTAATTGGCCAACGCGTCCAATTTAGCTCTAAATTGCTCCATTTCTTTTCCAATACCTTAATTCACCAAACACAAGTCATATAACCTAAAATTTGGCAAAACCATCTTCACTTTTCTTCTTAGAATTTTCAGTCAATAATGGTGCATCAACACCGTGATTTTTCCTATTACTTTTCCACACCATAATTCATCATTTTCTAACCAATTCTCTTAAAATAAAAAAAAAATCAATTTCATCCTCACTCAATACAAGGTAGGTTCAGCCATTGATGGGTGATGGGAAAAATGAATTCTTTTCTCATTGTTTTACTTCTAGATATAGTAAACTAACTAAAAACACTAACATAACTTGAAATCAAATCAATCCAACATCATTCTCTCTCCATACCCATTCGGCTAGCCATGAATTCACCATAAAAATATAAAATTTAACCATGAAAAATAAGGAGAAATGCTTAAGAAAAATAGATTTCAAGTTTAAATTGAGAAATCCTACCTTTTTCACTTGTTTTCCATGATTTTCCTCACTTTTTCTCTTGAAATTCTCCACCTAGGGTTTGTTCTTTCTTTGTTTCCCTCTTTTCCTTGCTTGGCCGAATATTTGGAGAGAAGTGAGAGGTTTATAGGCCGATTTTTAAAGGAAATAATAAAATATTCTAAGCTTGACAAGTGTCATTTTATTATTGGTCCATTCTTAAAACTTTAAAAATTTAAACTTTTTATCTCCACCACATATTTTTTCTCACCTATCCATAACATAAAAAGTCAATGGATGAATTCTATGAGCATGACAAGTGGTGGTGTAAAATTACAATTTTGCCACTAAAGTGGCAAAATTACCATTTTACCCCTATGCTCCGAAAAATACCGAGATTATAATTTTTCACTTCTCAACCTCAAATCATACTCCAATAAGTCAAATGTGATCAAAATATTTCAAAAATTTCTCATTTTGTCCTCGAGTGGCAAAATTACCATTTTACCCCTAGATAGTGAAATTTTCTGTTTGACTCCAAATTGATTCTCGAACCCCAAATCACCATTTTAAATCATTCTTGGACTGTAAAATTTTCAATTTCATCCTAAAATATCTTTTTGATCTAGTTCGAGGCTTAAATCAACTTTGTTGTACCTCTAGATACAATACCAACTTTTGTAAATTTTTCGAGACTCTTCTAGCATGCAAACATGCTATCCATCACATGTATGTCATGACAAGTATTTTATAAGGTCGGGCTTTACAAAATTAGTACTTAATAACTCCTTATTATTGGATTAACATGAAGAAAAACCTCTATCACATATAGTTACATGATTAAGTATGCATTAAATAACAATATATATTTTTTGATCAATCTAATTGATTCGAGGGCATATACCAACATGATGATGGGATTGAATTACACAGATAAACTATACATTGACTAGGTTGGTCAAATCACATTGGACCTTTTGATAATTAGGGGCCATGATGTGTTGGTAAACACCAATCTTGGTCTACGAGAATAGATTGACCAATTAGAGAATTAAGATTAATTAAATAGAGACTTGATTAATCTAGTTCTAAATACAATTTAGGATAACAATTATACTCATTGCCAACATAATTGAAAACCTAATGGGCCACACATAGAAGGTGAATTATCGAAACTAATTTAAGTTCAATAGGATGTAATCTAATTGATTTTATAAAGGCTTAATCCGATTAAGTATTGAGCCTAATTACACAAAAGTCTGAAAATTAATTAAATTTATTTAATTAAGCAAATATCCAATTAGGCATAATTAGCCTAAGACATTTTCTAATTTTTATAGGATATGAAGTAGGCCAATTCTCTCTATAAAAAAATCTGTTAGCCACCCCTTGAACTACAAAAGAGTTTTAAAATTTATTTTTTCATGTGTTGAGATAAGATCAGAACTAAAAAAGAGAAACACAAGGGGGTTCGAAGTTAAGAGTTTACTAGCACAAATCTTGGCTAAGGGATTCGCACACTCTTAGTGAAGAAATTTGAGCAAACCACTGTGTGAATCTTCATTAGAAGTAAGACAATTGTATTGCTATAGTTTGATAAATCTTAGTTGGTGTAGAAGAAGTAAAAAATCAAAAATCAAAAAGGACTCCACCAAAGGAAAACATATATCAAACTTTCATATATATGTTAGAATTTTTCTCTTGTGATTTTTTTTTATTAATTTCAATTAAAGTAATTCATAACTTAAGAAATTAAAATTTTAATATTTCATTGCAAATTATCCACCTTGTCATAATTTGAATCCCCAACACAAGTAATCTTTTTTTCTTTTTTGACTGGGCCTACGTACTTTAATAGCCAAGTTGTCCACAGGCTTCTTCTAAACATAAGCAAACGTCACGTCTCTCGAGAAAAAGTCTTTGGAAATTATTGCAAGTGCTGGCTGACGTTAAAGTTAGGTAGTATTAAATTTGTTAATGAATATTATTGCGAGTGCAGTGCCACAAGGAGTCGAACGATTGTGGGCACATTCTCGCATGACAACCGACAAGATCGCACATTCACACATGACAAGTCAAACAATGTCAAAAGAAATCATATTCAAAATAGATTGTGACAGGAACGGGACAAATGCGTTGCCAGGCAAAAACGATACCTTCAAATCTTTAGAGGATACGGAAAAGTTTTTGTCCATCCACTGGATCCCATTGTCAAAAGTAATACATGAAAATGGAATCAATAATCAAGGTATTGTGCTTTACAGTCAAAATATTCGTTTCCTTAAGAGTACACCCTTACAAAACTTTTTTAGTCCATGATGTTTTGCAATCAAGTGAATGCAATCAAGTGATTTTATATTTTGAGATTCTTACTTTCATTTTGATAATTAGTAAAGTAAAGTCGGTTAAAAATTCATTTCAAGATTGGGGTAAAGTCATAATCTTTAGTCAGATATAAACATTCTAACTAAATAGATGGATTTTAGTATTTAGTTACTGCTAAAACAGTGATTTTGATTAGCATTAAACTAGGAATTGTACTTGCCATTAGGTTCAAGCTCATATACTTCAAAAATTGAGTAATAGATTAATCAATACATTTATATTAAAATGTATAAATGTTCTTTGACAAGGTACTGTAGCATAAACGTTCTTTGATTCCGAAACGCGACTCCTTATTTAACTAAGGCGTGACATAGTTTATGGTTTTCTTTGAAAGAAGGTCTAAGACTTGGGAAGGGGTGAGGGGAAGGACAGAGCAGCAAAGGGATGAAGGTGGTGGCTAAAACTCCTACACAATCTAATTAGCAACTTAAAAATTTTTCCCAGAAAACCAAACCAAACCAAATTTCCACACTAAAAGATCTACACAACAACCGTTAAGTCATCCTTACAAATCTTAACCCTAAACCAATATTTTAAATCACAAATGATTCAAAATACAAAATCATCAAAAACAAAAATTAAAAAAATCGATAGAGAGAATAAAAACTTTAAAAACATCAAAAACAAAACGAAAAACCCACAAGAGAAATAAAATCAATAATTTTTGAGAAAAACCCATCAAAATATCCGGAAGAAAGAAAAGGAAAATGGAGTCAATAGGAAAGGTGTTTCATGTTTTGGAGAGACGAAAGGAGGCCATGTACTCACGCTATGTTCATATTTATTCTACTTCATTCTTTAATTTTTAAAATAAATTAATGTGTTTTTAAAAAACTAACTTTTACAGTTAAAACATTATTACACAATTGTCCGAGCGCATGTCACAGGCAACACACTAGTTGAGATACTTAAATTAACAAGCTTAACTTAATTTTCTCATTCTACTGTAATTGTATTTGCTGAAAGAAAGGTTATTGAAGATATTGATGTTGTTTGGTACTGTAATTGTATTTATACTTATAAGATGGATAACTACTGTTTATATTATGCAAATTAGGTACCAAAACGTAAAATTGCTCATCGAAGACAGCGTTTGCCTGCAGCTCGATCGGGATCTCTTTTTCCTCTCGAACGACTCAAGCAAATCCAATTGTCATGAAAATCCAAACACGCACGACAACCTAACGATTTTCGCTTTGTTTGAATGGACCCATCAATAGAATGAAACGTCCCATCGTTGTTCGCTTTGTCGACATCTCCATTGTTTTCTACGATGATTAGTCATTGGTTGATATTGTAAACATATTTGAGTTTGAATACGTGCTACTTCTGTAAACATATTTGAGTGTGCCTGTGACAACATTTATTCCAAGTACAACTTGCTATTAAAACTATGGTTTTCAGAGTCCTATATATAATTAAAGAGATGAAAACTTGCACTCTTGTCCCACGCAGACTAGTGTTTCGGTTCATATGATTCATGGCTGCAAGCAAGGAATTTGCACCGAAAGTTCCCCACAAGCCTGAGGCGGTTTTATTTTCCTGGCAAATCTTTAGCGTTTTCTTGCTTCTATTTGTTTCTTTTCGTTTTTGATGAATCTTACTTTGCTTTGCTCCCAACTCTTTTTTGCTATGTCAATACCTATTGAAAGATGGAGAGAAAAAGGATCAGGAAGAAGTACAACGATTCGGATCAGTGCAAGCAAAGAACTGAAAGCATAATGAACCTCACGGAGCTGGAACCAATATCCTGGAGACCTTAAACTGTAAATATGACTTTACCAGGAAGATGGTCATTGTATTCAGCTTGAAGCAAAGGTTTCGGTCCAGTGATTTGGGTCATATTCAGTTTAAGGTCTCCGAGATACGCGTTTGCGTTCCATGTGGTTCATTTCTGCTGTCAGCTCTGCTTGCACTGCTCTCCAACCTTTCACTTCTTCCTTATCCTTTTTCTTCTTATCATTAATGGTATTGATACTGGAACAAGAACTGAAGGAAGATTCATTAGAAACGAAATTAAGCAAGAAAATCCTGTCCAGGTTTTCTCTAAGGATTTGCCAGAAACTGCCTCCCTTTTGAATTAAAGTTTCTGTCTTTGGAACTTTCGGTTCACTTTCCTTTCATGCAAACATGAACGAATCTTTCTCTCGTGTGCTGCAAATTCCAAAGAGAAAAACATTTTACTACTGTAAGAATCTATATAATATTGTTGATCAAATTCATGGTTCCTTTTTTCTTTTACTACTTTTATTGTTTATCCGTATTATCTTCTATCCGGCATGAAGATTAGTACTACGAGTTCATAGTCCGTTCCTCTCTGGAATCCAGTTATGGCGTTTTAATTGATGAACATTAATTCCAAGTATACATCATACTATTCGGCATGAACTGGAAATGTCTATTGAACAAGGGGACAAGGGGAGAGCAATGTCTATTGATATATGGAAATTTCGCCTTTGGGATTGATCTGATTTGTGGGAAGTTTTGGTAAATGGATGGGAAAGGGTTCCTCTGTTTCTGCACAAAGCAGGGCAATTGCCTCGGTTGTACTCTTCTCATTTGCTTTGATTAATAATATTTCCTATTCTTGGGTTGCGCTGTGCCGTTGGTTTATTTTTTTTTTATTTGTCCTTCCGTTTTCTTTTTCATTTTTTATAATTTTTCTAAAAATATAAATAACGAAAATATCAATCAAACTGTAAATGAATAAAATTTTCTTTGAAGAACGATAAGAACTATTTTAAGCAGTAAAAAGAAAAAGGAATTCAAAAGAGGGATATAGAAATGAGAAAGTGAAAGATTTGCTAAAGGTATTATAATACTTTAGACTCAATCATAAATGCATTTATTTCAATATTTAAATAATTAAGTTTGAATTTTTTTCTCAAAATTTTATATTTAATAAAAAAATCTACTAAAATAGTGTTAAATATATACAGTAGGGAAGAGAATATAGGAGAAAAGTGAAAAATGTGATTATTTATTTGCTTTTTAATCTATCGTGAATTTGCTATTGATTTAATAAATAAGTGAGCTAACTTGTGTCTATCTATAAGCACTTGTAAACCGTAGTTCAAATTCTATTTTAAAAAATAATTTTTTAATTTAATGTCATATTCTCACCAAATTTATGAAAGATAATAAATTAATTTCAAAGTCTTTCTTACTCTAGGAAAAAGAGAATATTAAGTATATAAAGGAGGGATGCTTTTTTCAAAATATAATAAAAATAAAAATACAAAAAAAAAAAACCTTAGCATTCAATTGAAATGTAGGTACATGATCTCTCTTATCATAAAATAACGACAGTATATCTACCATCTATGTGGCGTTATCATTACCATTAAGCATCACGCCTATAGATCTCCACCAGCACTATCTCTCTCTAACTATATCTAGCTCTTCATTAATTGAATTGTATGGTTATGGATCTTGGAAAGGGTCCTCTCGACATTTAAATGTTAGCATAAATTTCTTTTTAATAAATTTACTTTGATTAGAAACTATTTTTTATAAAATTATAAAAAATTTAATGGGTTCATTAATATCATTAATTATATGAAATTCTAATATAAGTACAGTTCAGTGAATGAATGGTGTCCGCTCCTTTCAATGTAGGTTGGTCTATGGGAATGGGGGAAGAATTTAACAAAATGAACATTTAACAAATCAATCTTTGATAAAATATAGACCTACTCGAGCTTATAGCAGTGTCAAAGATGAATATAATCTTTCATCAAAAAAGGATAATTTCTTTAACACTTTGTTTGAAATTATCAATTAGGCTTGTGAGTCTTATCTATCTCCTATAGACAGTCAATTGAATTAACTAATTAAGGACACAAGTAAAAATTAAAACCATTATCAAATAATCGTTGATAAATAAGTAGAACATACCTACAAAAAAAAAGGACATAATATGTTTTAAAAAGTCCATGAACTAATAAAAAAATTTAAATAAGTTTTTATTCTTCTATTATATTCAATTAACATTTTTGTTTTTCTATTTTGTAGTAAATAAGTTTTTATTACAAATGATTAACTAATTATTATTAATCAAAATACTATCTGTTATTTTTATGTTCACGTGGCACTAACGTGGAGCATGTGCCACATCAATTTTAAATATAATATGTCAGTTTATCATATTAGTACCATGTAGTATAAAATGATAAGTGATGGTTTAAATAATAACAAATAATCAACCATTACCGTTAATCATTAAAAAAAATTTTTGACTCAAAAATTTATTTAAATATTTTTAAAAAATATAAAAATTTTGTTGAAGTATTATGCAAAAAAAATAAAACAATTATTATGTGTTAGCATAGCAAACTCAAATAAATAAATAATTTTTACAGATAAGGTTAATAATAAGCTTATTAATAATTTGATTTAATGTAATAAAAGAATAAAAATACCCAAAATTCTCATTGGATTATATGATAAGAAATTAGCAATCTCTAAAACAAACTTTAATTTCCTATATGCATTTGTGAAATTACCAAACTTGTCCTTACCAAGAATAAAAAAGGAATGTTAAGAGAAGAAGAGAATTAAGGCACGAAACTGCCGGCAGGTAACTCACGATACCGCCTTGTTATCGCAAGGTTTGGGCGCTTTATCGATCGTAAAACAACGTTATTTCCCTTTTTTTTGCTTCCTGCGATATGCCTCAGACTCGAACAGTGTGTATAAATTCTCCCTCTCCGAAGGTCTTCCTTATAGCCATCTCTAACCATAACAGATTCTGCTTCTGCTTATTGTTAATTTAAGGTACGATTCCCTTTAATGCAAGAGATATATGAATTTTTTTTTTGTCTTTATGTAAAATTTGGGTTTGGATTTATCATAGATGGAAAGTTTTGTGGCTGCGTTGACGATATTTTCTGTTTCGATTTCTCTATTTCTCCCAATACCAAGAAAACAAGCCATGGATTAGATCAACATGCACTTCTTTATGGTGCCACTAAAAGTATGCTTGGAATCTTCTCCAGTTTTTCTTTTTAGAGGCTTCTAATGATATATACGTTGACTTATGACAGCATCGAGTTTCAAGAGAGAAAGACTACAGAAAACAATGGTTGGAAAGAGGCAAACTGATCAACCAAAAGTTACTAAAAGGAAGAAGGACCATAGGCTGAGGAAAGGGAAGCTTGACCTGGTAGTGAATTTACTTTTCAAATACTTCGCCTTATTTTGATCTGGTAAATTTTACTTTTTATTATTTATTTTTGTTTTCAACTTTGCTTGTTATCCATGTCCGTGATAAAAGAAGAAGGAGAAGGAGAAAGTGAAATTCTTCTCAGGGTTGCTAGCAGAGGTCGGAGCAGTGCAAGCGGAGCTGATGGAAGACGTAGACAGCCTGCAGGACCCAACTGAAAGCGACCTGCATCTAAAATGTCAACAACTCAGAAGAGTCAACACTCAGGGTGCACTGCTGAATACCATGATGCGAAACTACATTAACAGGACGCTTGCTGTTTTATTGGATGGTGAAGGCGGAGGCAGTTGATAAGATCAGGAACCCTTGAATGGTTATTCGGAATTACTCAGTTACTTTTCAGTACATTATCCTTTAACAGACCTAAAATCACCTTTCCATGTGTGCTAGTTGTGGAAGCTATATCAACAAATAATACTTAAAAATGTATTGAAAAGTAATTGAAGTAAGTTGATGCTAGGAACGGCATGATTAGAGTATCAACGCAGCGGAATAAAAAAAAAAAAAAATCATGTCTCCTACTTCTGGATCACTTTGGTTGTTTAATGCAAAGTTATGCACTATATAAAATCAGAAAAAGAATTTACCTTTTCAAGTGATATCATAATCAAATGGATTCCTTTTGGTGACAAAACACGAACACCTCTGGTGTAAAAGAATTTACCTTTTCAAGTGATATCATAATCAAATGGATTCTTTTTGGTGACAAAACACGAACACTTTTGGTGTAAAAGAATTACAGCCACTCAATCACTTGGCCTCCAATGATACACACACGATTGCAACGGATCCTTTTCAAGGAGAGAGTTTTATGCCACAAGCTTGTGCTAGCAAGTGGACAATGATTTGTCCTCTTTTCTTCTTTGATTTCCAGCAAAGAATCAAAGGAGAAGTTTTCAAAAGAAATAAACGTCTCAAGAGTGGTAGCACTCAAGAGAAAAATCCTTCTCCTAAAAAAAAAAGTGGCTATAATGTAATATTTATATCTAGGTTTAACTTATTAAAATTTACAAAATAAGTCCTTACTATTATAGCAATTATAATATTTAACCAATACCTAATTAAACTCTTTTAATTAGGTCCTTAATAATTAAAACCTAAAATTTAATTTAAGTCTAACTTAAATCATCACTCTCTCAATTTAATCCAAATTGCAACCTTTGTGTGTGACCCATTAGGTTCCTAACATGTTGGCAATGGAATTGAATTATAATATTATTAATTAATTAATTTAAATGAATCATATTCAATTTTAAATTAACTAATTCAATTCCATAGACCATGATTGGCATCTAGCAATGCATCATGGCCACCCAATTGTTAGGAGAGTCAAAGGATTCCTTGATAACCTTTTAGTGTACAGTTTTTCAATGTAATTCATTCCCTCATCATATATCTCGAAGATGATAAGAGCTTGGTGTAGTGCCTACTCTTATTGATCTCTATATTTGTTCTTGCAGTTAAATCATTAGCTTTATGGAGACTTATGAAACTCATTTCATAATCTCCTA
Organism: Theobroma cacao; assembly: GCF_053813885.1. Classification (NCBI taxonomy): domain Eukaryota; kingdom Viridiplantae; phylum Streptophyta; class Magnoliopsida; order Malvales; family Malvaceae; genus Theobroma; species Theobroma cacao. The sequence continues at coordinate 33,742,678 of NC_142645.1, forward strand.
ATCACCTTGGCCAAGGATTTGATTAAGCTAATATCAACCAAGAACTAATGAGATATTTCACCTTGAATCACTTAGGGTGATGATTCCTATCTTGACCACTCATTTGCCTTCAAATGCTTCATGCTATACCCAAAAACATCCTGTTTTGGCATACTTGGTTAGGCACACGTAGGGATGAAATCAAAGCATAGCATTCCACACGTAAGATAACCTGGTGTCTCAAGTCTAGGGAGTATTTACACAACTGACACATGAGAAGTATTGCATAGATACTTGAGTGAAATACCAAATGCACTTCTCATGGCGGGTCATGTTCAATGAACTTGCTCTCCCATGGCAAGCACCCACATGCTAGTTTCAAGTATCTCTATACTTCCACCTATGAGAACGATTGCTTACTTCACAAGTAAGGAACATAACATGTGCCAATCTTTGAGCATTATTGATACCCTGTCTCAATAATAAAATGATCAGGAACTTTTGGGAACAATGCTTTAATACATAAGGATCTCATAATTGTATCCCAATACAATTCCTTTGCAAGGCATATATATAGTTCCATGGGCTTTATCTGCATAAGTACAAAAAGTAATTAAATCACAAACTTATGGATAAAGAACTACCTCAATGTTATTATGAATAACAAAATGTCATACATGAATATCTCAAAATTGTAATTCCCATACAACCACAGATTGGCTTGTAGGGCTTATACTAACAATTGAAACTCAGTTACTCACACAGGTCGTCCAGGTTCTTGTCTTATTTTGGCAATCGCTCACTATTGATACTGAATGTTGAAGTTTCATTTCTTTGCCAAGTGTTGTCATGATACATGTCATCATGGATTGAAAAGACTTATAAATAATGTTCTTGTTTCTTTCTTTAAGATTATTGTTTATGCCTTTATTTCAGCACTAGTGTTCTTATTTTGATTAATTTGTTCATCAATTGTTGATACTTGCCATTTTGGTTTTGTTTTTGAACGTTTGATATTCAATGTTATAAATTAGGATGTTGGTTTGATTCTGCTACTTTATTTTTACTTCATCTTTAATTTTCATGCTTAATTTAATAAATAGTAGAGTAGTTCCTATTTATGTAAAGCATTTTCTAAAAGGTAATGTACTTTTAAACTTTTCTTTGCTCTTTCCTTTTGTCGTAATTATATTATGTGAAAACTACTCTGTTGAAAATCTTGTAAGAAAGAATTGTGTGAAGGTTTAAACTCTTTTGTTCTATTAAGTTTAACATATCCTTTTGAAGGAAGTGGAAGTTAGTAGAGCTTCTCATACATTTGGTTTTAAAATTATGAAAACCAATAAATGTAGGAAAATAGTGTATTTCATAAGATTCAAACATCCCACATTGCCAAGGTACATAAAAGGTGAGTGCCTTATATATGAGAACCAACTATGGGCTTGTTGCAAGCAAGGAAAACAAAGTGGGCTCACGCGCATACAAGATTGGGCCAAACTTTTAGAAATTTCAGATTCCCACCCCCCTAGGCGAGCGAATACACACTTGGGTTGTGCCCAAGTGACTTTTTGTACCTTGGCTTTAATTTTTTTAAGCTTTTCTAGGATTTGATTAAATCAAACTCAAATTCTACCATGCTTACCTGGTTCTCCTGGTTTTGCTCCAACGTTTATCCTGGTTTTGCTCCAATGTTTATCTAACTTAGTATAAATGCTTATCAGATTTTTCTTAACTCCCTAATCTGGTGCAACGTTCACCTTATTTGGTGCAACGTTCACTTGACTCCATGCCTATAAATATAGCCTCACACCTTCACTCACAACATACACCAAAGCTTTTATTCTCTTAAGCTTCCTCCGCTAATTTCCTCTGCCTTCTTTCTTCTCTTAAGCTTTCTTTACCTTATTTCTTTTCTAGCTGAGTTTTTTCTTTTCTACTGTTCTTGTCATCCCTTAATAGTTTGTGCAAACTATAAGGAAGGGTCTGTTGAATGTTAAAGGATAACCACTATAGTCTTTTACACCGAGTTTTATACTCCGAAGGGGCAAAAATTATCCTTAAGGACAGTGATACCACGTCTCAGACCAATTACTGTTTTTACTTGTTTTATATTCTTTTGTTTCTAATAGTTTTTTTCTAATATTCTTAAGGATAATGGATTCCCACATTGATAATACTACTACCACTATTCCAAATGCTGCCTCTGTCCCTATTGCCACCACCACTATCAACGGTTCCCCCAAAGTTCCCACTCCGATGACCATTCCTCCTATGCCCTCGGTTTCATATGCCAAACCATTTTCAGATATTTCCAAAATATAAGTCTTTGATGGCAGAAACTTCAAAAGGTGGCAAAAAGGATTTTTTCAATCCTTGATGTTCATGGTGGCTTTTGCACTAATTGATTCCAAGCCAGATGATGTCAAGACGCTGGAAGCATGGATGCATGCAAATAAGGTATGCAGGCATACAATCATTAGCACACTTTCTAATGAGTTGTTTGATGTATACAGCCCTTACAAAGAAGCAAACCAAATATGGGAGTCAATGATAGCCAAATACATTACTAAAAATGTTGGGTAACAGAAGTTCGTGATTGGTAACTTTTATCGCTGAAAGATGATAGATGACAAGGACATCAAGAGTCATATCAATGAATACCACAAGCTGGTGGATGATTTGAAGGCTGAAAAAATCAACTTGCAAAAGGAGTTAGTTGCTGGGTTGTTGATTGAGAAGCTGCCAGAATCTTGGAATCGATACAAGCAACAATTGATGCACAAGGAAAAGCAGTTGTCATTTGTAGATTTGATTGTGCAAATCATCATTGAAAACACAACCCACTAGCAGATTAAGGCTTCCAAAGTTAAAGAAATTGCAACTAAAGCCAATCTGGTACAAGGTAGAACCCAGCGTCAATAAAGGTACCCTTACAAACTTGATCATAAACCCAAAGCTCCTCATCCCACCTTCAAAAAGAAGGGTAGTTGTTTTGTCTGTGGAAAGCCAGGGCATCATGCAACACAATGGATGAAAAGAGCAAAGGGAAATGACAAACCTGCTAATCCAAGAGTCAACTTGGTCAAAGTAAATGAATCCGACAATGTAATTGCTATGGTCATTTCACAAGCAAATATGGTGGCCAGTGTGAAGGAATGGGTGGTAAACTCAAGTGCTACCAGGCATATTTGTCCAAACAGAAATGCCTTTACCTCCTATACTTCAGTAGGGGAAGGAGAAGAGACAATATACCTTGGTGATTCTCAAATTGCTTAAGTTCTTGGTAAAGGGAAAGTCTTTCTCAAGCTCACATCTGGCAAGACCCTAGCTCTAAATGATGTTCTTCATGTTCCTAATATAAGGGCGAACCTGGTGTTTGTGGCCTTATTAGGCAAGGTTGGGGTGAAAGTGTCATTCGAATCTAACAAGATCGTGATGACAAAATAATGAGTTTGTCGGTAAGGTTTATTGCAATCAGGGACTCTTTGTACTTAACATTTCCAATGTTTTGAATGAAAATGGCAATTCTTCTGCTTACATGATTGACTTTGTTGATTTATGGCATGGTAGACTAGGACATGTTAGCATTCCCTATATTAAGAAAATGTAATCACTAGGTTTAATTTCTAGTATTAAAATTGGATGCTTTAATAAATGCAAAATATGTGCTGAAACGAAATCCACTAAGAAAACTTGCATTTCAGTAAATAGGGAATTTGAATTATTAAGTTTAATTCGTACAGACTTAGGAGATCTAAAACAAAATATGACTAGAGGTGGTAAGCAATACTATGTTACATTTATTGATGATTATTCTAGATTTACTAAAGTTTATTTGCTTAGTCATAAAGATGAAGCTTTCGACATGTTTATTAAAAATAAAGCTGAGGTAGAAAATCAACTGAATACAAAGATTAAAAGAGTTAGATCAGATAGAGGGGGTAAATATATACCAATTAATGATATTTGTGAAAAAGAAGGAATAATTCATGAAATTACTCCTCCATATTCTCCTGAATCAAATAGTGTAGCTAAAAGAAAAAATAGTACATTAAAAGAAATGATGAACTCTATGCTTGTTAGCTCTAATGCAAATGACAATTTGTGGGGTGAATTTTTATTATCTGCATGTCATATTCAAAATAGAATACCTTATAAGAAAACTGGTAAGACACCTTATGAATTATGGAAAGGTTATTTTCCTAATTTAAAATATTTGAAAGTGTGGGGGTGTTTAGTTAAGGTAATGCTTCCTAAATTTAAAAAGAGAAAAATTGGTTCTAAGACATCTGATTGCATGTTTATTGGTTATGCTGAACATAGTGCTGCATATAGATTTCTTGTATTAAAAAGTGACATTCTTGATTGTAATACAATTGTTGAAACAAAGAATGTTGAATTTTTTGAGCATATTTTTCCATTAAGAATTGATACAATTTCTCATGCACACTTTAGTAAAAATGATTTTGAAATACAAAATGATGATTTGAGAAGGAGTAAAAGACCAAGGAAGAAAATTTCTTTTGATAATGATTTTTACACTTATCTTATAGATAATAATCCTTTAACTTATGCTGATACAATTTCTTCTAAAGAAAGTTTATTTTGGAAAAAAGCCATACAAAATGAGATTGATTCAATTTTACAAAATCAAACTTGGGAATTAGTTGATTTACCACTTGGAGCCAAACCAATTGGTTGCAAATGGATTTTTAAAAGGAAATTTAATCTTGATGGTTCAATTGATAAATATAAAGCTAGATTAGTTACAAAGGGTTTTACTCAAAAACCAAATATTGACTATTTTGATACTTTTGCTCCAGTAACAAGAATTGCATCAATTCGTGTTTTATTTGCCTTAGCTTCAATTTACAAACTTGTTGTTCATCAAATGGATGTAAAAATCACTTTTTTAAATGGTGATTTAGAAGAAGAAATTTATATGGCACAACTCAAGGGATGTATTCTTTCTAGTCAAGAAAACAAAGTTTGTAAATTGATTAAATCATTATATGGCTTGAAGCAAGCACCAAAACAATGGCATGAGAAATTTGATCAAGTTCTTGTTAGTAATGGATTTTCTACTGTTGGAATTGATAAATTTGTGTAAACAAAAACTGTTGATAGTGAATGTGCGATTATTAGCTTATATGTTGATGATATGCTTATTTTTGGTACATGCCTTGATGTGGTCAATAAAATAAAATGTTTTTTGGCTTCTAAATTTGACATGAAAGATCTAGGAGAAGCCAAAGTTATTTTGGGTATGAAAATCATAAGATGTGATAGTGGCTTAATGCTAACACAAGAGCATTATGTTGAGAGGCTACTTAAAAGGTTTGGACATTTTAATGTCACACCTGTGAGTACTCCTTATGATAGTAATATCCAGTTAAAAAAAAATAGAGGTGATAGTGTAGCTGAGTTTGAGTATGCACAGATTATTAAAAGTCTGATGCATTTGATGAATTATACTCGACCAGATATAGCTTATGCTGTATGTAGACTGAGCAGATATATACAAAGTCCTAATAGAGATCATTAGACTACCTTGAGCAGGGTGATGACATATTTGAAAGGTACCATAAATTATGGTATTTTATATAATGAATTTCCTGCTATATTAGAAGGATACAGTGATGCTAATTGGATCTCAGATTCAGATGAGACAAAATCTACAAGTGGTTATGCATTCACCCTTGGTGGGTGTGCTATAACTTGGAAATCAGTCAAACAAACAATAATTGCTAAATCTACAATGGAGTCAGAATTTGTAGCTTTAGAGTTGGCTAGCAATGAAGCTGAGTGGTTGAGAAACCTCTTAGCAGATATTCCGTTGGGAATGAAATCAACTCTTTCTGTGTCCATGCATTGTGATTGCCAAGCGACAATAGCCATTGCAAAGAATAAAACTTTCAATGGTAAAAATAGACACATTCGTTTGAGCCATGATGTAGTAAAGCAGTTGTTTAGAGATGGAATTATATCCATTAATATGTGAAGTCATAGCTGAACTTGGTCGATCCTCTGACTAAACCTTGGGAAGAAAATTATTTAATACTACATCGAGGAGAATGGGACTTAAGCCAAATGAGGAAATCAACAAATAATAGTAACCCAACCTATGTGATTGGAAATCCCATGAATTAGGTTCATATGGGTGATAACAAGTTATTTGTTGATAAATTAATGCACTATTAAAATTATCGTCCCTTCTATGGTGTGTAAGTAGTGCAAAACTGCAATGCAAGAGAGGTTGAGTTAAACTCTTAATGCATTCCATATCCCTTATGGGTAGTGTATTATACGGTAGTATATACTTGATGGAATCAACCTATATAAGTGTGGAGTGGGACCGCTCTTATGAGAATTATGGCAAATTCTTTAGAGCACTTATGAATAACCAGGCACGCGCATGGCCTATTCACACAAAACTGCGTTGAACCACAGAAATTGTGGGGGTGTAATGTGATTGATGAAAACTATATTTCACATAAAGAATTTTGGTTCATATAAGTTACAAACTTCACCAAAATTCTGTGACTTATATTTCATTCTTTCTAGGGGTGGTTCATAGCTTAAAAAGCACCAGTCACAATGCATTACACTCAAATGAAATTTGACCCAGCAAAACTTCTTATAAAACCTTATGAAATATGTGGGGGATTGTTGGAAAATAGTGTATTTCATAAGGTTCAAACATCCCACATTGCCAAGATAAATAAAAGGTGAATGCCTTATATATGAAAAGCAACTATGGGCTTGTTGCAAGCAAGGAAAATATAGTGGGCTTGCGCGCACACAAGATTGGGCCAAACCTTTAGAAATTTCAGATTCCCCCACCTGCGCGTGAATACACATGTGGGCTGTGCCCAAGTGACTTTTTGTGCCGTGGCTTTAATTTTTTTAAGTTTTTCTAGCCTTTGATTAAATTAAAATTAAACTCTACCATGCTTACTTGGTTCTCTTGGTTTTGCTCCAATGTTTATTTGACTTAGTATAAATGCTGACTAGGTTTTTCTCAACTCTCTAATCTAGTGCAACGTTCACTTGACTCCATGCCTATAAATATAGCCTCACACCTTCACTCTGAAAGGGCGAAAATTATCCTTAAGGACAGTGATACCACGCCTAAGACCAATTACTGTTTTTACTTATTTTTTATTCCTTTGTTTCTAATAATTTTTTTAACAATAAATGCTCTCAAAATGTTGTGTTTTTAAAGATGTCATATATGTGAATGTCAGTAGGAGTTTATAAGTTTGTGCTTTGGTGTTTTCTTAAAGGCACATTGTTCTAAGATCTACACAATGTATTTATCATTTACTGACTCTCTCGAATTTGTTAGAAATGGTCTAAAATAAGTTCCTAATTAGAAATCTCAATTTAATGTAATTTTTTATGAGAAGTTTGCTCATATAATGTTTGTAGTTAAGTGATATATTAAAGTGACATTATGGAAAGTCAAGAATGATAGTAATATCACATTTGTCATTGGGACAGAATTATCCCTACATCCGTATTTGAGATATTGTTGGAGCTTGTTCATGGTTTTTACTTAGAATTAATGTGATTTAGATTGTATGATAACATATTTCCTCTACTTGGCATATTGAGATATTATCTTGCTTGTAATTTGTTAATGATTTGATCATATGTTTACTTATGACTTATGGAAAGTGAGCATTTTTTAAAGTTTTCGGTTCATTATTGTTTTCATTGTTTTAGGTTTCCTTACTTTTTCTTTGTTTTGAGTGCATCATATGAGCCTCTTGAAATATATATGAGGTATGACTTAAGTTGAAAAAATCCAAGAGTTATCATAACAACGAATGGGCATATTTGGTTTTTCTATTTTTTATTTTTATTTATGTGTTTTTTAATTGTATATGCAATTTGATATTGGTATATCATATTCTTAAAAATGGTTAAACTATCCACAAAATCCTTGTACTATAGTATTAGCTTCAATTTAGTTTCTATACCTAAAAACTGATTAATTTGGTCACTGTATTTTGACATTGTGTGCAATTGGATCTTTATGAGTGACTCCATCCAAATTGGCCATTAACTCTATCGATGTGCCATTGCCATGTCAAAAGATGCTGATGAGGCACTAGCATGTCAAACAAAAAAAATTTTTTGGGAAAAAAATTTCATCACGTCAATTTTTCTATATATTGTCATAAAGACTAAATTACACAAAATAGTAGAGTACATGAGCTAAATTGAACAAAACTTTACAGTATAAGGACTTTTTAGGTACTTTTATCATTTTTTGTTTCACATTATATATGGGAATGTTGGCCCTCGTTATAAGTTGAGATGGTGTATGAAGTGTAAGGAAAGAAGAAATTATCATAGCCTAAACCCAAGGGTCTGTGACCAGTGCATGAGTCTGGCAGGTGAAGCCTGCAAGACTTAAGTAAGCCTTAGAATTCCAAATCATACCCACATAGCCAAGGGTTTCTAAATCCACATATTCATATAATATTTAAACTGAAGTACGTAAACATTGCCCCTTGGCACATAATTTATACACAATATTTAATACGTTATCTATAAGGCCATACATTGGCAAACAAAGCAAGTTCGTACTTTATGACCTTTACCACAAGTTCAAATGGCTTGTTGTGCCTACATACATAACAACTAAATCAAACTCCAAAGGCAGAAGCTCGGGACAGACTCAGTGGAGCGGACATGTCAAGAAGGGGACCTACTGGATGCCAAATTGGTCTGTCAATGAATGACCCTCGCCACGCAGCTCTGTGGCCTTTATTTGCACATGGTACAACAAATGAGTAAGCCATCTAATGATCAGTTAGGAGTGTAGATAAATCGAATATATATATATACACACACATATACACTTAATGCATTATCAGTGTAACTAAATGTTCTAACAAACATATCCACTATTAAGGGCATATAGATGATCCCCAAGAGTCTCTGTAGGTATTAAGTCACTAGGCTTATCCTTAAAGCCGTATCAAAATAAATATCCATAGGCACACGCTAGTTACCATGGTATCATATCAATTTCAAAGTTCTCTCTCTGCCTATTTGAGGCTATATCATATCATTCTTAAATTCAAATTACAATCGTAGAGTGGTCCTCCCTTATACATCATCAAATCATGCATAGTGGCCAACTGATGGAGTCAAATCATGCTTAAGGCAAAGTCGTTGGTAAAAAATAAAATCAGACGCATGCCAAAGCAACGGGTGGAGAGTCAAAGTCATCATTTTAAGTAATCTCCCAATAGATGGCATCATCTGGAGTAATTTCAAACTGATGGCATCAAAGCACTAGACAAGAATCACAAACGGGACTAATACCACCACCCCTGTAGGCACAATACAAAGTCATAGGGAATAGGACTCCATTCAACCTTAAATCAAAGTCCAGAATCCATCCTTCGAACGTAACAGAAATCCACTAACGAGTCCATCATGCTTTCAACAATCCCATATGTACACATCAAATCATAAATCACCTTTAATGAGCTTCAATCGTTTATAAGCTCGATACAGTTCTAAGTGCCCTGAAATCTCTAAGGCATCAAATATTCAATCTCTCTGAAAATCAATTGTCTTGGGTAATCTACTCTTAGATGCTTATCACATTCATTAGACCTCCTAGTCTACGCTCAAACATCATAGGCCACTATGTGGTGTGCACTAAGGCACACAACATAACAAGTATAATCATATATATATATATATATATATGTATATATATATATATATATATATTGTGAGACCCTGTCAAGCTCGATTAAAAGACGGTATTGTACCGAGTGGTACAACTAAGTTAAATCGAGCCTTGAACTAGTTCAAATAGAAATTCTAAGAGGAATTTGAAAATTTTAAAACCAACAAAATGGCTTAGAATAGTGATTTGGAGTTCAAGGTCCAGTTTGGAGTCCATCAGAAAATTGAACAATTAGAGACAAAACGGTCATTTTACCATTTGATGATAAAATGGAGATTTTTAGCCAAGATTTGATCACATTTGATCAAGAATAATTATATGAAATATAATTATGATTATTGGAGTATAAAATGATGTTTAGCAGTGAAAAATTATGATTCCCAGTATTTATGGAGCACAATGGTAAAATGGTAATTTTGCCACTAGAGGACTAGACGAAATTTTTTTTTTTAAACAATTTTTGCCCCATTTGGTTAATATTGATCAATATTAGTGTTATTTTAGGTTGAAAAGTAGAAATAATGAGATTTCGGTACATTTCGGAGTATAGGGGCAAAATCGTAATTTTTCATCCCGGGGGCAAATCAGTAAAATTTTTGCCCCAGCACTTGTCAAGACCAAGGGATTTTAATTGTGGTAGGATTGGATAAATACCAGAATATTTGTGATGGAAAATTAAGAAGAAAAAGTCAAAAAGTTAAAAATTGGGTCAATAAGCATGTGACACATGGCATGCTTGATTATTTTATTATCTTTTATAGAAATCAGCCCATTAAACCCCCAATTCCCTCACCATATTCGGCCTAGGCAACCAGCAACACGAAAAAAAGGAAGAACAAAAGGAAAAACAAGAAAACCTAGGTGGAAATTCAAAGAAAAAGTGAAGAAATCAAGGAAACAAGCTAGGTAAGTTAAAATTTCTTTAATTATCCTTGATACCTAGCTTACCCATGCTTTTGTTCTTGATTTTCATGGTTGAATATTGAGTTATCATGATGAATTCAATTCCGAAAAATGGGTATGGAAGAGGAATTGTTGTTGGAATAATTTGATTTTAGACTATGTTAGTGTTTAGGGATAGTTAAGCATGGTTATGAACAAAAACACAAAAGAAATATTCAATTTCTCTAGGGTTCCTTGTTGGCCGAACCATGAGGGCTGAATATCAATGGGGGATTGTTTTTATTTCAAGGAAAATGGCATGGAAAATGATGAATTAAGGTGAAACGGTTATGTAGAAAAAAATTCGATGCTAGTGCCCCAAATGACCAAAATTTTCTATAAGGAACTATGAGGGTTCTAATGCTGAATTTGGCTTTATTTAAATGTATGTGGTAAATTAAGGTATTAGAGGAGAAATGAATTAATTTGGAGGTGATTTGGACACAATCGCCGATTAATCGGGTGATCGGTCAAATTTAATCGATACCGTGATTAAGCGGTAATCGGACATATTTTTGCATTTACATATCAAGCATTAGTAATTTAAATTAATTTATATCAATTTAGGGACAATATAGTAAATTCCTCGACTTTGTTATTTGTCAAGGTGGTGAGACATCTAAAAAAGGCAAAGGAATTATGCTTGAGGACTATTAGTCTGAGTTCACCCGAAATCCAAATTTTCGACACTTGTGAGTGGACTGCCTATCAAAATTGTTTTGGGAATATAACTGTTTTGAACAAAGTGTTTAAATGATTTTATGCAATTTTTCATGAAAATGAATACCTTGGGAACAAGCTTTTGAAAAAAGGTTTATGTTATGAAATGTGGTTATTATGGATTTCTATGTGGCTGCTTTATGTTGATATACATATATGCTTGAATATAATGTTGTGTAATTATGTTGACTCAGCTATGTGTGAGTAGGGAGTGCACATAAGCCGAGGATGACCCGGTTATGTGCGAGTAGGGAGTGCGCATAACCTAGTGATGACCCAGCCATGTGCAAGTAGGGAGTGCGCATGAGCTGGTGATGATGATGATGAGCTGGTGATGATGATGATGATGGGTTGGTGAGATGATGATGATGGGTATATACGTATATATATATATATATATACATATGTAAATATGTGTGATATAACAAATTGATGGACAATGATTTATGGTTATAATGTACATGAAAGTTGACACATTGTACTTTGTGAATTTTCATGAATTTTAGGTTGATTTTATTAGTTTAGCAAGATGGCTTTTTGTTGAGTGAGGAAAAATGTTTCTCTTGTTGCTCTGTTTTCACTGCAGCGAAATTCATGCTCGTTGTAGCAAAAAACTCTCAGGTTTGGAGGGGTTTTAAATAGGAATGAACTAAATTGCATTGTTTTGAAACAAGTGCTTCATGATTTTAAATTCTCCCTAATTGTTGCTTGTTCCCTTCCTTGTTCACTCACTGAGTATTGTACTCACGTTTTATAAAAATTCATGTTTTCAGATCAGGTGACTGTTGGATCCTAGATCGAGGAGTCCCCGTAGTGCATCTCCTGGGTATGTGTCTGGCATTCGATAGTAATCCCTTTTATTGTAAATGTCTCTGCTGGAAGTCATGGGTCCTTTTGTATTATGAATACAATCTAACAATGTGAATATGTGTATGCAATGTAAATTGCTAAATACATGACTGGTATAGTGCATGTATATTATTATCGATAATGCCATTGTGTTTTGGCTATGTTCACACCCGAAAAAAAAAGTGTGTGTGTATGCATGATATGATAAATTTGTTAAGCAAAGGTAAATGGATAGGCTTGCTTGGGCTTAGTGAGCTATGCTCATTGAGCTCATGCGCCGGTCATGGCCCGGGAAATTGGGTGGTGACATATATATTCTCTAGTCTAGGCACGTTCATTTTACAAATTATGTACATACAATTTCTATTCTAGAACCATGGCAATGCATTTAACGATGCGTTATGCATCACATGCAATTTCAAAATAACCCACTCATAGTGGTAGTCGAAGGAGTGTTACACTGCCAAGCTTCAATTCTTAGCCTCTAACCATCCTTCAGCGTACCAAGGAGTTAAATAGCTCCAATTTTCTCTTAGTGGCTGGGTGGCTCAAATCTCAGCTCAAAATCCCCATCAAACTCAAGGGTGAAAATCTCACCAAAGCTCTAGAAGCATTTCATAAGCTCTAATCTACTCAAAATAGCTCGAAAATTTTGTTTTATAGGTTAGGGTTTTGGGATTTAGAGAAAAAGGGGTTTTCCTCTTTTGTTCTAAGGCAAATAATGCCTTCTTCATATTTTATTTTTGCGTTTTTAGGGCGATCTATCGATAGATGGGAGGTGCTTATCTATAGATCCCTTTAAAAATTTGAAGTGTTGACCTTCATTTATTGATAGATTCTTCGAATCTTTTGATAAATTGTTCCTTCACCTTCTTTCTTTTTTTTCCTGTTTGATCATCTATCAATAGATTTCGCGATTTTATCGTTAAAAGCTTCATCTTGCTCATTTTTCATCATGCCCAATTTCCATATTTTCACTTCTTTAAGTCTCCAAATTCATTTTGAAGTCCTCCAATTCAATTCCCCTCCATCATAACACCTCAAATCTTTTGTATTACTTGAAATCCTTCATACATATACTCAATTATATGATCAAATCTATCAAACTTTAAGATTTACCAAATATGTTCATAAAATTTTGCCTAAGTGTCTGTACACTCAACATATTTAACACATCATCAAGGTCCTTAAATCTATTTACAAATTCTAGTTCATTCTCCATAATTTATATTGAAAAATTAGAGGTGTTACATTCTCCCTTCCTTATAAGAAATTCATTCTCAAATTTATATCGTACACCACATATTACAAATATTTTAAACCTTAAAGAGATGGGGATCTTTTTCTCTCATTTCCTCCTTGAGTTCCCATGTGGCTTCCTCAACCGAATGGCTATGCCACAATACTTTTACCATAGCAATATCCTTGGAACGAAGCTGCTGTTGAATTTTCTACTCACACAAGTGTATGTATTGCAAATTTAATATAGATATGAGTAGAGTGTCGATCTCACAGAGAATTGAATTAATCCTTATAGTTAACTACTCAAACTAACACACCTTAATTTTATCTAAACAAATTAAAATTAAAAGGAAAATTTAAATTAATAAACTAATAACGAAAGCTAAAACTTATTCTAAAATCTATTAGTAAATTTACTTTATTAAATGTGAATGACTACCAGACCTAAGATTATGATATCCCTTAATACTTTATCTAATTATTGTCTCTCTCTCTCAACTTAGTTTAATGGATCAAGTTGCTAACCTAGAGTCCTAAATTATTTACAAGTCTCTATTGAGTTTCTTGTAAAAATATCTCTCACAATTAATTTATTATATGTCTATGCAAATTAAATTGAAGAAAGATTTATTAAGTTTGTGCTCTAATTTTGGCTACGTATGGCTTATAAGTGTATGTCTACCCTATATGCAAATCAAATCACCTAATCAACTAAGTGCATTTGATGATACGCTATTTTATTCAAGGTCTACCTAAATCTCCTTCGTCAAGGTTTAACCTAGGTTTCCAATTCAATCTAATTGGTGATTAAACAATTATAAGCATTAAGAGCAGAATAAAATAAACAACTTAAATCCATCAAACATAAGTAAAAGAGAGATAAATAATTCAGACTATATATTGAGTTCAATCATAATCTTAGATTAAAAATTTAGTTCCCCATCAAGTCACACATCAGCATCGAATAAAATCTAAACATTAAAATCAAAACCAAGAAAATAAGAGCATAAAAGAAAATATATAAAAACTCAAGAATTGTATTCTTGATCTCTAAATCTCCTTGAATTCTGCAAATTCTTCTTAGCTTCAATGGCTCTATGCCTTGACTCTCAAATGTCAATCTGGTGTTTTTTTCCTCTCTTAAGTCCTCTGAAAGGTTGTTTTTATAGGCTTTGAAGTTAGGCCACGTTGGGTGAAGAAAGAAGTCAATTTTAGATGGGATTTCCTCATCAAACTATGTAAGTCGCAGTTTTGCCAAAATAATTAATAAAAATCGTAATTGCTTTAGGACTGCTACAATGTGTCAACTTTAATAAGATTTTTGACCATCCTACAAGCTAGACTAGGTGAATTGGTAAATATCAAATTGTATATCTTTCTCTTAGCTTTTCAATGGTTCAAGAATCGCTTTATTTGGAGCTCTGTAGAGAAAGTTATGGTCAAAATACCGAAACATATGCATTGTAAGTCTGCACCTCGAAATTGCTCTCCTTCTTCCATTAAAAATCTTCTCTCATCACACCTACAAAAGCACAAATAAATCAATAACAACCTATCTTAATCATATTAACACCAAATTAAGCATAAAATTAACCAAAATTAGATTGACTCACCTAAAATAACTAATTTAAAATAATTAAATAAAACTTACTAATTTTTATGCATTACTACAAAAACCTAGCCAAATTATTATCAAAATTAAGCTCAAATAACTCTATATCATAGAGTTATCAGAAGCCGTTTTACTTGCCGATCTAATATGACTACGAGCTGCCCCTCATAATTAAGTCTGTTTTCCAATTGGACCTTGCTATATTGAATAACATGCGAAAGATTGGGAACATACTTACTAAGCATGGATATATGGAAAACCAGATGAACTTTAGACAAATGTGGCAGTAATGCCAAGTGATAAGCAACTGCGCGAATGTGCTTTAACACCTTAAAGGGTTCGATGTATTTAGAGCATAGGTTCCTTTTCTTTTTGAATCTTTTAACTCCTTTGGTTGGTGAAATTTTCAAAAGCATTGTCACCAACTTCGAACTCCAAAAGTCAGCAGGTATTATTGGTGTAAGATTTTTGGTGACTTTGAGCCGTTAACATCTTTTCGTGAATCACATATACAGCTTTTTGGATTATTTTCAATCCTAAGAGTTTCTATTCCCCAACTTCAAGCTAACCAATAAGTGATTTATATCTTCGCCGATACAAAGCTTCATATGATGTCATACCAATTATGGCTTGATAGTAGTTATTATAAGCAAACTCAGCCAAAGGCGAACAATGGTCCCATGAGACTCTAAACTCTAGCGCAGTTGCTCTTAACATATCCTCGAGTGTCTAAATGTTGCGCTTGAATTGGTCATTCACTTGTGGTTGGAAAGCCATAATAAGTCTAACCTTATGCCTAAAGCCTCTTGCAATTTCCTCTAAAATTGCCTTGTGAACTACAGTCCTCTGTTGGACACTATTGTTACAAAAATATCATGTACCGTTACAATCTCATTAATATAAATCTAGGCGTACTGAACTACTTCATACTTAGTCTTGACTGGCAAGAAGTGGCCTGCTTTAGTTAATTGATCAATTATCACCTAAATGCCATTGTAGCCACCCTTAACTCATGGAACACCTGTTATAAAGTCCATGGCCACATGTTCCCATTTCGACTCGAGTATTGGTAACAGTTGCAATAATCCTAAAGGTCTCTAATGTTCAGCTTTCACTTGCTGACATATTCAACACTTAGAGACATATTCGGGCACGTATCTCTTTAATTTGAGCCACCAATAAACAGATTTTAAATCATGATATGGTTCCTGCATGTGTCGCATAGGCTATTACATAAGCCTCTTCCAAAATCTTATTTCTTAAACCATCTATATTCAGCATGTAAACTCGTGATCGATATCTCATTAAATCATCAATGTTGTAAACAAAGTCTCGAGCTTTATCTTCACTCATGTCCTCAAATATTTTCACCAAATATTTATCTTGGTCTTGGGCGGTTTTAATCCAATCTAAAATCATTGCTCTAATTTTGAATGAGCCAACAAGGCGTTCAAATTATTAACCTCAAAGTGTACTCCCACATTGCCCAGATCATACAAACTCTACATTAGAGATTGTCTTTCTACTGTCACATACGCTAAACTCCCTATCAGTTTTTAGCTCAAGTTGCCACCACATTTGCTTTACCAGTATGGTAGAGTATGGTGCAGTCATAGTCTTTTATCAACTATAACAACTTACACTATTTTAGATTCAAATCCCTCTACTGAAATATATACTTTAGACTATTGTGATCGATATATATCTTGTAGGTCTCACCATAAAGATAATGCGCCACATTTTCAAAGTGAATACAATTGCTACCAGCTCTAAGTTGTGCATAGGATAGTTCTGCTCATGCCTCTTTAGTTGTCGGGAAGCGTATGCTATGACTTTCCTGTGTTTCATCAATACGCAACCTAGTCCAATCTGTGATGCATTGCAATACATGGTATAGCCATCGGATCCACACAACAGGCTTAACACTGGCATTGAAGTGAGACAAGACTTAAACCTTTGGAAACTAGCCTCACATGCATCAAACTAGTTGAACTTAACTCTTTTTTGTGTTAGTCTTGTCAAAAAGGATGTGATCTTAGACAAGTCTTGTACAAAATGTTTGTAATATTTGGCTAAACCTAGAAAACTTCTAACTTTTGTTACAAATGTTGGATTAGGCCAATTCTCCACAACTTTTACTTTACTAGGATTGACTTGTACCCCTTGTTCAGACACAACGTGTCTCAATAAACCGGCTTTATTCAACTAGAATTCGCATTTCAAAAACTTAGCATACAATTGTAGTTTTCTCAAGGTTTAGAGCGTAATTTTCAAATGCAATGCATGTTCCTCCGTGCTCTTGGAATAGACCAATATGTCATTTAGGAACACGATCACAAATTTTTCCAAATACACCCAAAAAACCTTATTCATCAAGTCCATTAAGGCTACAAGGGCATTATTGAGTCCAAATGACATCAGTAAAATTCATAATGCCTGTTGCATGTGCGAAACATGGTCTTGGGTGTATCACTCTCTCATATTTCAACTGGTGATACCTAGAGCGCAAGTCAATCTTCGAGAAGCACAATGCACCTTACAACTGGTCAAATAAATCATCAATCTTCGAGAGTGAATATTTATTCTTTATTATTACCTTATTAAGCTGTCAGTAGTCAATGCAGAATTGGAGGATACCATCTTAATTCTTTATGAATAGCACCAAACTCCCCAAGGCAAAACATTCAGGCGTATAAAGCCTTTGTTCAACAAATCCTCAAATTGCTACTTAAGCTCCCATAATTCAGTTGCCGTTCAATAAAGATGATAAAATTGGCTTCGTATTAAGAATCAAATCAATATAAAACTCAATCTCCCCCTCGAGAGGAAATCTAGGTAATTCCCTTATAAATACAACCAAATACTTACCTACTACTGGTATGTAATCCATACTCATGTCATTTATTGAAATGTCTTCTATCATCATTAAGTACCCTTGGCTTTTTTGCCTTTGTGTTTGTCTAGCGGTGCTATCCAACACAACTCCCATAAACATTTGACTGTCGTGCTTGTAAATCACAAACAAAGGTTCCTCTAGGAACTTAAACTTCACCAACTTGCTGTAACGGTTTACCTCAGCAAAGAAGGACAGTAACTAGTCCACTCCCAAAATTACATCAAAATCCAAAGTTAGCAGCAATACTAAGTCTACTAACATGTCTTTATCCTTGATGCAAACCACACAGAACTTATTTACATACTCTGCCACAAATATTTTTTTTAAGAGAGTAGTCAAAATTTGGGGTTCCTCTATGTTACAACACAACTTATCCAGCTTCAGCAC
Organism: Theobroma cacao; assembly: GCF_053813885.1. NCBI lineage: Eukaryota > Viridiplantae > Streptophyta > Magnoliopsida > Malvales > Malvaceae > Theobroma > Theobroma cacao. The sequence continues at coordinate 33,761,023 of NC_142645.1, forward strand.
AAAGTGTGGTGACACAAAGGAATGTTTCGATCCGGGAAAAAAAAAAACTAAAGCTTTTGTACCACAAATAGGAAGGGTACTTGTGCCCACTGCATTGGAAGTCTAAGTATCTTATGGTATCAAAATGAAAAATTTTGCTTGACCTCCACTTTCATTAGCCGGCTATGTTGATCTACCCCAAGATGATGAAGCTATACCCTTGCCCTTATCACCTTTGACATTCTTACCAGTTGGTGCCGTTCTACTCAAGATAGTTGTTGGAGTAGGATCTTAGTGAATTAATGTGATTGTGTAAAGTATGGATTTCAAAAAAAATTTCATTTTATAAAGGAAGAAAGCAATCCAATTACACAAGCGGAAATGCACATTATTATTATTGCAAGCAATATAATCACATCAAAAAATAAAATAAGAATCTATTAAGTAAGAAAAACCATACCTTTATTTTGAGATTCTTATTTTTAGACACCACCATACCAATGAATGATTTCTCGACCAAATAAGTTTACCACTTATTCTTCAAGAATATTTTCAACTTGAACCTTGAGTGGACAAGGTGTGGAATGCAAGGCTACAAGATGGCAACCGATGTTATTCTTTTTTCTTTGGAAAAGCTTGGAGGAGGAAAAGAGAAGAGATGGCTGAAACTTTTTTTTTTAAAAGAAAAAGTACGTTCTCACATTTTCTTTCAATCTTTTCTCTTTTTATTAAAACTCTTGCTTCAAAGGTTTAATCAAAATGAAACACCTTTGAATCAATCTTGACCATCCATTTAGAGTTATGAAAGCATCAAACATGCTCCATAATTATCAAAATAAATATTAAAGAATAAATAATTTAATTCTTTAATTATCATTTTGAGTTCTTGATAAAATAAAACTCCTTATTGAATAATAACTCTTATTTTATTATTATCCATCTTTATTTAAAAAGAATTAATAATAAATAAAAGAGTAATAGTCAAACATGGAGTCTCCTTTTATCAACATGGATGTTTAGATTCATTTTGCAAGAATCCTCCTAAAATTATCTTAATTTAAGACAACTCTTGTTTGTAATTAAGACAAAAAAATATCTTATCTTGTCTAAATTGAGACAAATATGTTTTCTTGTCTAAATTAAGACAAAAATGTTAATGCTGCCATTTTTGTACACAATTTAATTAAACAAATTAAAACATGCATTCCAACATAAATAAGTTGAATTCTACGAAGCTAAATGGGGAATCTATTTTGACATAGATATTCAAAGCTCCAATAAACTTAGAATTATTCTTAATCTCATTAAAAATAATTCAAGCTTATTAACCATGAAATCACTCCACCATAGATTCATGGTTGCACTCTTGGATTAACTATAATTACAAGAAACAATTCAATACTTGATATTAATTGTTAGTTGTCCAATTGCAAACCTTATATTGTGAACCCTCATAACCATCCAATGACAAAAAGTGAAATTATCGTTTTACCCTTTATGTCAATTTTGTCCCCTAGTCTCAAATTTCATCAAATTAGTGATTCAATACTCTAGATCTAATCTTTTGAGTATCCAGAAGTGATGAGTAGCTAATTCATCAATCCACTGGGCCTAGATTAATCACCAATCTTCTTGAAATCACTAGAAGTGATGTTAATGCTATGAACTCCATTATCTGGATATATGTTCCTAGATGTTCATCTCGATTATAATCCCAAAATACGGAGTCTAGATCAAAGATTTATGATGATCATGCTCATGGTAAATCAAAGATTATAAGAAGATTAAACATGAGTCCACTATCCATCAGGATTTCGGTTCTATTATAAGCAAATGCATAAGTGTGAGATCAAGATTTAGGTAACGGTAAAACTTAAATTTGATTCTCACATGATTCCAGTTCATGTTATAGTGCCATTAATCGAAGTCAACCATTTCGATGATTTGAGACTCATCATTCCCTTGAAATGAATCACATTCGTTTCGTTGGAAGTAATCTAGACACTACAACTTTAACATAATAAAGTGACCAGCTTTATTATATGGCTGTGAACAATCTTTTAGATTCAATTAAAATACATGTCTCCTATGTATGGCTCTTCATTCAAATGTATTTTAATATCTCAATAGAATCTTGGTACCTTAATAACTAGATAATGAATGCTTACTAAAACAAGCTCTTCGTCTTATTATCAATGTGAGACCCTGTCAAGCTCGATTAAAAGACGGTATTGTACCGAGTGGTACAACTAAGTTAAATTGAGCCTTGAACTAGTTCAAATAGAAATTCCAAGAGGAAATTGAAAATTTTGAAACCCACAGAATGGCTTAGAATAGTGATTCGGAGTTCAAGGTCCAGTTTGGAGTCCATCAAGAAAATTGACTGATTAGGGACAAAACAATCATTTTACCATTTGATGATTAAATGGAGATTTCTAGCCAAGCTTTGATCACATTTGACCAAGAATAATTATATGAAATATAATTATGATTATTGGAGTATAAAATGATGTTTAGCAGTGAAAAATTATGATTCTTGGTATTTTGGAGTACAAGGGCAAAATGGTAATTTTACCACTAGAAGACTAAACAGAAATTTTTTAAAAAATGATTTTTTTGCTCCATTTGGTTAATATTGATCAATAGTAGTGTTATTTGAGTTGAAAAGTAGAAATAATGTGATTCCGGTACATTTCGGAGTATAGGGGCAAAATCGTAATTTTTTCACCTCGGGGGCAAATCGGTAAATTTTTTGCCCCAGCACTTGTCAAGACCAAAGGATTTTAAATGTGGTAGGATTGGATAAATACCAGAATAATTGTGGTGGAAAATTAAGAAGAAAAAGTCAAAAAGTTAAAAATTGGGCCAATAAGCATGTGACACGTGGCATGCTTGATTATTTTATTATTTTCTATGGAAATCAGCCCATTAAATCCCCAATTCTCTCACCATATTCGGCCTAGACAACCAGCAACAAGAAAAAAGGAAGAACAAAGGGAAAAAAACAACAAAACCTAGGTGGAAATTCAAAGAAAAAGTGAAGAAAACAAGGAAACAAGCTAGGTAAGTTAAAATTTCTTTAATTCTCCTTGATAGCTAGCTTACCCATGCTTTTGTTCTTGATTTCCATGGTTGAATATTGAGTTATCATGATGAATTCAATTCTGAAAAATGGGTATGGAAGAGGAATTGTTGTTGGAATAATTTGATTTTAGACTATGTTAGTGTTTAGGGATAGTTAAGCATGTTATGAACAACAACACAAAAGAAATATTCAATTTCTCTAGGGTTCCTTGTTGGTCAAACCATGAGGGCTGAATATCAATGGGGGATTGTTTTTATTTCAAGGAAAATGGCTTGGAAAATGATGAATTGAGGTGAAACGGTTATGTAGAAAAAAATTTCGGTGCCAGTGCACCAAATGACCGAATTTTTCTATAAGGAACTGTGAGGGTTCTAATGCTGAATTTGGCTTTATTTAAATGGTATGTGGTAAATTAAGGTATTAGAGGAAAAATGAATTAATTTAGAGGTGATTTGGACATAATCACCAATTAGTGGGGTGATCGGTCGAATTTAATCGATACCGCGATTAAGCGGTAATCGCACATATTTTTGTATTTACATATCAAGCATTAGTAATTTAAATTAGTTTATATCAATTTAGGGACAATATAATAAATTCCTTGACTTTGTTATTTGTCAAGGTAGTGAGACGTTCAGAAAAGGTAAAGGAATTGCACTTGAGGACTATTAGTTCGAGTGCACCCGAAATCTGAATTTTCGACACCTGTGAGTGGATTGCTTATCAAAATTGTTTTGGGAATATGACTGTTTTGAACAAAGTGTTTGAATGATTTTATGAAATTTTTTATAAAAATGAATGCCTTGGGAACAAGCTTTTAAGAAAAGGTTTATGTTATGAAATGTGGTTATTATGGATTTCTATGTGGCTGCATTATGTTGATATACATATATGCTTGAATATATTGTTGTGTAATTATGTTGACTCGGCTATGTGTGAGTAGTGAGTGCGCATAAGCTGAGGATGACCCGGTTATGTGCGAGTAGGGAGTGCGCATAACCTGGTGATGACAAAGCCATGTGCGAGCAGGGAGTGTGCATGAGCTGGTGATGATGATGATGAGTTGGTGATGATGATGATGGGTTGGTGAGATGATGATGATGGGTATATATGTATATATATATATATTTATACATATGTAAATGTGTGTGTTATAGCAAATTGATGGACAATGATTTATGGTTGTAATGTACGTGAAATTTGACACATTGTACTTTGTGAATTTTCATGAATTTTATGTTGATTTTATTAGTTTAGCAGGATGGCTTTTTGTTGAGTGAGGAAAAATGTTTCTCTTGTTGCTCCGTTTTCGTTGTAGCGAAATTCATGCTCGCTGCAGCGAGAAACTCTCGGCTTTGGAGTGGTTTTAAATAGGAATGAACTAAATTGCATTGTTTTGAAACAAGTGCATCATGATTTTAAATTCTCCCTAATTGTTGCTTGTTCCTTTCCTTGTTCACTCACTAGGTTTATACTCACCATTTTCAAATTCATGTTTTCAGATCACGAGGCAGTCGATAATTAGGACGAGGTGTCCTTGTAGACCTGTGTCCATCTTTTGGTAGGTGTCTCAACATTCGGTAGCTGTATATTCATCTGAGTCCCTCCGCTGGAAGTTGAGTATTATTTTGTTATGTATAGATGAACTTAATGTAAATTTTAAATGAGTAATGCCAGTACAGGTTGGCAATGTATATCACTATTTTGATTCAAAGTTATGAAATATGACTTAGTGATAATAGATGGAATTATAAGTAAGATAAATAATAGGCTTGCTTGGGTTTAGTGGATTACGTCAATTGGACCCATGCGTCGGTCATGGCCCAGAATTTGGGTCGTGACAATGTTGGTATCAGAGCCTTAGGTTAGTCTAGGTCCTAGGACTTCCATTTGTTGGTCCAGCGGACTGTCGGGTTTTTATGTGGGAACTTCGGTTGTGAAGTGTGAACCGTGGCACATTTTAAAACCAAATGACCGCATAGATTCCCTATCTTAGGAACCACATTTTGCCTTAAGTATGATTATAATATGTATTTAATAACAGGTGTTTGCTCTTGTCTAGGTAAGAATGCTGCCTAAGACACGAGCAGCCTCAAGACGGGTAGGGGAGCAATATGCTCCCATTGAGATGGCAGATAGACCACGGGCATCCACCCGGACAGGTCGAATACACTTGTGAGTAGGCAAGAGGAGGGACAGTCCTCAGGTGATGTAGATAGACACCCAGCTGGGGGTATTACTATTGAGGATTTCGCGACAGGCCTACAGGGAGTTAACTGGGTTGTAGAGATGATGGTGACCCGTATTGAAGATATACAGAGGGTAGTAGAGGGGAGACTTACAGTACAAGAATCTCCTAGCTCCCAAGGACAGGCCGATCGCCAATATCGTGAGGTGGAGAGGGGTCACTTAGAGATTTCTCTTCCCGATTTCCTAAAGCTTAAGCTTCCATCATTTTCAGGGTCTGATGCATCAGAGAAACCTCAGGTTTTCCTAGACAAGATAGAGAAGATATGTAAAGCTTTGGGATGCTCTAGTGTCTGATCAGTCGAGTTAACCGCCTTCCAATTAGAGGATGTGGCGCAGAAATGGTATAGCTCCTTGTGTAGAGGCAGACCGACGGATGTAGCACAATTGGCTTGGAGTGAGTTTAGTGCAGCCTTCTTGGATCGGTTCCTACCACTCAGTGTACGTAATGCCAAAGCTAGAGAGTTTGAGAATTTAGTACAAACTTCGAGTATGATAGTGTCGGAGTATGACATCAAGTTTACACAGTTGTCTCGCTATGCTCCCTACCTCGTTTCTACTGAGGAGATAAAGATTCAGAGGTTTGTGGATGGGTTAGTAGAGCCACTATTTAGGGCTGTGGCATCTCCAGATTTCACTACCTATTCCGCAGCAGTAGATTGTGCTCAACGCATTGAGATGAAGACCAGTGAGAGTAGGGCTGCGAGGTATAGGGCAAAGAGGGCCAAGACTGTGGGTTATCAAGGTCGGAGAGATTTCAGTAGTGGTGGTTCGTCTTCTAACCATTAGGGTCCACAAAGGGATTTACGATTATCCCAACAGAGGAGTGACCTACCTAGTGCTAGTGTTGGGATAGGACAGAGAACTTTCAATGTTAGGAGACAAGAAGATTCGAGACAGAGTAGTCAAGTCACCCACCCTTGTGATATTTGTGGGAGACGACATAGTGGATTATGTTTCCTTACCACAAGAACTTGTTTCAGGTGCGGTCAACCTAGGCATATTAAGAGAGATTGTCCGAGGGCTTATCAATCACAAGATTCTGCTCGTGGTTCCACCCAACCAGATTCGTCTGCTCCTTCAGTTGTTGCCTCATATGGTAGGAAGGCTAGTGGATCGAGGGGTAGAGGTGCTGGTACTTCCTCTTAGGGCAGGCCATCTAGGTCCAAACATCAAAGTTCTATTGGTAGAAGCCAGGCAAGGGTGTTTGCTTTAACACAGCAGGAGGCCCAAACATCCAATGCCGTGGTCTCAGGTATTCTTTCAATTTGTGATATGAATGCTCGGGTACTATTTCATCATGGTGCTACTCATTCTTTTATCTCTCCAAATTTTGCATCTCGGCTGGGTAGAGATTGTGTTAGGAGAGAGGAACAATTAGTAGTGTCTACTCCTTTAAAGGAGATATTTGTGGCCAAATGGGAATATGAGTCCTGTGTAGTACGAGTCAAGGACAAGGACACTTTGGTGAATTTGGTGGTGTTAGACACCTTAGACTTTGATGTGATCTTGGGGATGGATTGGTTATCACCCTGTCATGCTAGTGTGGACTGTTATCATAAATTGGTTAGATTTGATTTCCTCGGTGAATCATCATTTAGTATTTAGGGGGATAGGAGTAATCCTCCAACCAATTTGATATCGGTCATTTCTGCTAGAAGGTTAATACGACAGGGTTGTATAAGTTACTTGGCTGTTGTAAGGGATAATTAGGCTAATGTTGGAAATGTAAGTCAAGTGTCGGTGGTGAAGGAGTGCGTGGATGTATTTCCCGAGGAGCTACCAGGTTTACCTCCGAAGCGAGAGATTGAATTTTGCATAGATTTAATTCCCGACACTAGACCTATATCCATACCCCCATATATAATGGCACCGGTAAAGCTCAAAGAGCTTAAAGATCAATTAGAGGATTTGTTGGATAAAGGCTTCATCCGTCCTAGTGTATCCCCATGGGGAGCATCAGTGTTATTTGTGAAGAAGAAAGATGGGTCACTTAGGTTGTGCATTGATTATCGATAGCTTAATAAAGTGACGGTGAAGAATAAGTATCCTCTCCCAAGGATAGATGATTTATTTGATCAACTACAAGGAGCACAATATTTCTCTAAGATAGATCTACGATCTGGGTACCATCAGTTGAGAATCTGGAACGAAGATATACCCAAGACCGCATTTCGAACAAGATATGGGCACTATGAGTTCTTAGTGATGTCATTTGGGCTCACGAATGCTCTTGCAGCCTTTATGGATTTGATGAACTGAGTGTTCATGTCACGACCCAAATTCCGGGTCATGACCGGCGCATGGGTCCAATGGACGTAATCCACTAAACCCAAGCAAGCCTATTATTTATTTTACTTATGATTCTATTTATTATCACTAAGTCCTATTTCATGACTTTGAGTCAAAATAGTAATATACATTGCCAACTCGTACTGGCATTACTCTTTTAAAATTTACATTTAAGTTCATCTATACATAACAAAATAATACTCGACCTCCAGCGGAGTGACTCGGATGGATATACAGCTACCGAATGCCGAGACACCTACCAGAAGATGTACACAGATCTACAAGGACACCTCGTCCTAATTATCGGCTACCTCGTGATCTGAAAACATGAATTTGAAAATGGTGAGTATAAACCCAGTGAGTGAACAAGGAAGGGAACAAGCAACAATTAGGAAAAATTTAAAATCATGATGCACTTGTTTCAAACAATGCAATTTAGTTCATTCCTATTAAAAACCCCTCCAAACCCCAGAGTTTTTCGCTACAGCGAGCATGAATTTCGATGCAGTGAAAACAAAGCAACAAGAGAAACATTTTTTTTTTTTCCTCACTCAACAAAAGCCATCCTGCTAAACTAATAAAATCAACCTAACATTCATGAAAATTCTCAAAGTATAATGTGTCAAATTTTACGTACATTACAACCATAAATCATTGTCCATCAATTTGCTATATCACACACATTTACATATGTATATATATATATATATATGTATATACCCATCGTCATCATCTCACCAACCCATCATCATCATCACCAGCTCATGCGCACTCCCTACTCGCACATGGCTAGGTCATCACCGGATTATGCGCACTCCCTACTCGCACATAATCGGGTCATCACCGGGTTATGCGCACTCCCTACTCGCACATAACCGGGTCATCCTCGGCTTATGCACACTCCCTACTCGCACATAGCCGAGTCAACATAATTACACAACATTATATTCAAGCATATATGTATATCAACATAATGCAGCCACATAGAAATCCATAATAACCACATTTCATAGCATAAACCTTTTCTCAAAAGCTTGTTCCCAAGGCATTCATTTTCATGAAAAATTGCATAAAATCATTCAAACACTTTGTTCAAAACAGTCATATTCCCAAAACAATTTTGATAGGCAGTCCACTCACAGGTATCGAAAAATCCGGATTTCGGGTGAACTCTGACTAATAGTCCTCAGGCGCAATTCCTTTGCCTTTTCCGGATGTCTCACCACCTTGACAAATAACAAAGTTGAGGAATTTACTATATTGTCCCTAAATTGATATAAATTAATTTAAACTACTAATGCTTGATATGTAAATGCACAAATATACCCGATTACCGCTTAATCACGATATCGATTAAATTTGACCGATCACCCGATTAATCGGCGATTGTGTCCAAATCACCTCCAAATTAATTCATTTCTCCTCTAATACCTTAATTTACCACATACATTTAAATAAAGCCAAATTCAGCATTAGAACCCTCACAATTCCTTATAGAAAAAAAATTTGGTCATTTGGTGTACTAGCATCGAATTTTTTCTACATAACCGTTTCACCTTACTTCATCATTTTCCATGCCATTTTCCTTGAAATAAAAACAATCCCCCATTGATATTCAGCCCTCATGGTTCAGCCAACAAGGAACCCTAGAGAAATTAAATATTTCTTTTGTGTTTTTGTTCATAACCATGCTTAACTATCCCTAAACACTAACATAGTCTAAAATCAAATTATTCCAACAACAATTCCTCTTCCATACCCATTTTTCAGAATTGAATTCATCATGATAACTCAATATTCAACCATGGAAATCAAGAACAAAAGCATGGGTAAGCTAGGTATCAAGGAGAATTAAAGAAATTTTAACTTACCTAGCTTGTTTCCTTGATTTCTTCACTTTTTCTTTGAATTTCCACCTAGGTTTTCTTGTTTTTCCTTTTGTTCTTCCTTTTTTCTGGTTGCTGGATGTCTAGGCCGAATATGGTGAGGGAATTGGGGATTTAATGGGCTGATTTCTATAGAAAATAATAAAATAATCAAGCATGCCATGTGTCACATGCTTATTGGCCAAATTTTTAACTTTTTGACTTTTTCTTCTTAATTTTCCACCACAAATATTCTGGTATTTATCCAATCCTACCACAATTAAAATCCCTTGGTCTTGACAAGTGCTGGGCCGAAAATTTTACTGATTTGCCCCCGAGATAAAAAAATTACGATTTTGCCCTTATACTCCGAAATGTACCGGAATCTCATTATTTCTACTTTTCAACCTAAAATAACACTAATATTGATCAATATTAACCAAATGGGGCAAAAATTGTTTAAAAAAATTTTCGTTTAGTCCACTAGTGGCAAAATTACCATTTTGCCCTTCTGCTCCATAAATACCGGGAATCACAATTTTTCACTACTAAACATCATTTTATACTCCAATAATCATAATTATATTTCATATAATTATTCTTGGTCAAATGTGATCAAATCTTGGCTAAAAATCTCCATTTACTCATCAAATGGTAAAATTACCGTTTTGTCCCTAATTGGTCAATTTTCTGATGGACTCCAAACTGGACCTTGAACTCCAAATCACTATTCTAAGTCATTCTGTTGGTTTTAAAATTTTCAAATTCCTCTTAGAATTTCTATTTGAACTAGTTCAAGGCTCGATTTAACTTAGTTGTACCACTCGATACAATACCGTCTTTTAATCGAGCTTGACAGGGTGTCACAGTTCAAGCTTTATTTGGATAAGTTTGTGGTGGTGTTTATTGATGACATCTTGATATATTCAAAGAGCTGAGAGAAACATGAACAACATCTTAAGATAGTGCTCCAAATTTTGAGAGAACATCGATTGTATGCTAAATTCTCCAAGTGTGATTTTGGCTCAAAAGTGTTGCATTCTTGGGGCATGTGGTATCTAAGGATGGGATACAAGTTGATTCAAAGAAAATTGAAGCAGTGGAAAAATGGCCAAGGCCAACATCAGTTACGGAGATTAGAAGCTTTGTGGGTTTAGTTGGCTATTATCGTCGTTTTATGAAGGACTTCTCCAAAATAGTTGCCCCTCTGACTAAGCTGACACGTAAAGATACAAAATTTGAGTGGTCTGATGCTTGTGAGAATAGTTTTGAGAAGTTTAACGCATGTCTCACCACAGCTCCAGTGTTAAGCCTACCGCAAGGCATAGGGGGTTATACGGTGTTTTGTGATGCATGGGGGGTTGGTTTAGGATGTGTATTAATGCAACATGGGAAGGTGATTACGTATGCATCTAGGCAACTTAAAAGACATGAGCAGAACTACCCCATGCACGATTTGGAAATGGCAGCAATCGTGTTTGCCTTAAAGATTTGGAGATATTACTTGTATGGTGAGACTTGCGAGATATACACGGACCACAAAAGTCTGAAGTATATATTTCAGTAGAGGGATCTTAACTTACAGCAATGTAGATGGATGGAGTTGCTAAAGGATTATGATTGTACTATTCTTTATCATCCCGGTAAGGCCAATGTAGTGGCGGATGCCTTGAGTCAAAAATCAATGGGAAGCTTGGCACATATTTCTACTAATAGGAGATCCTTGGTTAGAGAGATCCATAGCTTGGGAGACATAGGTGTGCGTTTGGAAGTTGCGAAGACAAATGCTTTGCTAGCACATTTTAGAGTGAGGCCTATTTTAATGGACAGGATTAAAGAAGCACAAAGTAAAGATGAGTTTGTGACTAAGGCCTTAGAGGATCCTCAAGGTAGGAAAGGAAAAATGTTTACTGAAGGCACAGATGGAGTGTTGAGGTATGGAACTAGACTTTATGTGCTTGATGGTGACGGGTTGAGGAGAGAAATATTGGAGGAAGCTCACATCGCAGCTTATGTGGTACATCCAGGGGCTACAAAGATGTATCAAGATTTGAAAGAGGTGTATTGGTGGGAAGGACTTAAGAGAGATGTAGCTGAGTTTGTCTCCAAGTGCCTGGTTTGTTAGCAGGTTAAGGCCGAGAATCAAAAGCCTGCAGGGCTACTACAGCCATTACCAGTACTCGAGTGGAAGTGGGAACATATTGCTATGGACTTTGTAATGGGTTTGCCTCGAACCAGTGGGGGATATGATTCAATTTGGATAGTAATAGATCGGTTAACAAAGTCAGCTCATTTTCTTCCGGTTAAGACTACTTACGGGGCTGCCCAATACGCTCGAGTTTATGTGGAGGAGATAGTACGACTGCATGGTATTCCCATTTCTATAGTATCTGATAGAGGAGCTCAGTTTACTAGTAGGTTTTGGGGAAAGTTGCAAGAAACATTGGGCACTACGTTGGATTTCAGCACAGCTTTCCACCCTCAGACTGATGGACAGTCTGAACGGACCATACGTACATTGGAGGATATGTTGAGGGCTTGTGTGATAGACCTTGGTGTCAGGTGGGAGCGATATCTACCCTCAGTGGAATTTGCCTACAACAACAGTTTCTAAACTAGCATCCAAATGGCACCATTTGAGGCATTATACGGATGGAGATGTAGGTCACCCATTGGATGGCTAGAGGTAGAAGAAAGGAAACTTTTAGGGCTTGAGTTGGTGCAGAATGCCATTGAGAAAATACGCATGATTCGTCAAAGGATGTTAACAGCACAAAGTAAACAAAAGTCATATGCTGATAACCGACAGAGAGACTTAGAGTTCCAAGTAGGAGATCATGTATTTTTGAAAGTGTCGCCAACTAAAGAGGTAATGAGGTTTGGCATTACCGCCAGACCTTTCGAATATCCATCCCGTGTTTCATGTGTCCATGCTTAGGAAGTACAACCCAGATCCATCACATGTAATACGGTATGAAACCATTCAGTTGCAAGATGATCTAACCTATGAGGAACAACCGATAGCTATCCTTGATAGGCAAGTTAAAAAGCTCCATTCAAAGGATGTAGCATCAGTGAAAGTGTTGTGGCGGAATCACACTAGCGAGGAGGTAACGTGGGAAGTTGAGGATGACATGAGTACAAAGCATCCACACCTCTTCGATATGTAAAGGTAACCCACTCTACATTGAGTTTAAATTCGGGGACCGAATTTTTATTAGTGGGGGAGAATGTGAGACCTTGTCAAGCTCGATTAAAAGACGGTATTGTACCGAGTGGTACAACTAAGTTAAATCGAGCCTTGAACTAGTTCAAATAGAAATTCTAAGAGGAAATTGAAAATTTTGAAACCCACAAAATGACTTAGAATAGTGATTTGGAGTTCAAGGTCCAGTTTGGAGTCCATCAGGAAAATTGATCGATTAGGGACAAAACGGTCATTTTACCATTTGATGATTAAATGGAGATTTCTAGCCAAGATTTGATCACATTTGACCAAGAATAATTATATAAAATATAATTATGATTTTTGGAGTATAAAATGATGTTTAGTAGTGAAAAATTATGATTCTCGGTATTTTTAGAGTACAAGGGCAAATGGTAATTTTGCCACTAGAGGACTAAACGGGAATTTTTAAAAAATGACTTTTTGCCCCATTTGGTTAATATTGATCAATATTAGTGTTATTTGAGGTTGAAAAGTAAAAAAATGTGATTCTGGTACATTTCGGAGTATAGGGGTAAAATCAAAATTTTACCATCTCGGGGGCAAATCGGTAAATTTTTATCCCCACCACTTGTCAAGACCAAGGGATTTTAAATGTGGTAGGATTGGATAAATACCAAAATAATTTTGGTGGAAAATTAAGAAGAAAAAATCAAAGAGTTAAAAATTGGGCCAATAAGCATGTGACACGTGGCATGCTTTATTATTTTATTATTTTCTATGAAAATCAGCCCATTAAATCCCCAATTCGCTCACTATATTCGGCCTAGACAACCAGAAACAAGAAAAAAGGAAGAACAAAGGGAAAAAACAAGAAAACCTAGGTGAAAATTCAAAGAAAAAATGAAGAAATCAAGGAAACAAGCTAGGTAAGTTAAAATTTCTTTAATTCTCTTTGATACCTAGCTTACCCATGCTTTTGTTCTTGATTTCCATGGTTGAATATTGAGTTATCATGATGAATTCAATTCTGAAAAATGGGTATGGAAGAGGAATTGTTGTTGGAATAATTTGATTTTAGACTATGTTAGAGTTTAGGGATAGTTAAGCATGGTTACGAACAAAAACACAAAAGAAATATTCAATTTCTCTAGGGTTCCTTGTTGGTCGAACCATGAGGGCTGAATATCAATGGGGGATTGTTTTTATTTCAAGGAAAATGGCTTGGAAAATGATGAATTAAGGTGAAACGGTTATGTAGAAAAAAATTTCGGCGCTAGTGCACCAAATGACCGAATTTTTCTATAAGGAACTGTGAGGGTTCTAATGCTGAATTTAGCTTTATTTAAATGGTATGTGGTAAATTAAGGTATTAGAGGAAAAATGAATTAATTTAGAGGTGATTTGAACACAATGGCCAATTAATCGGTGATCGGTCGAATTTAATCGATATCGCGATTAAGCGGTAATTGAACGTATTTTTACATTTACATATCAAGCATTAGTAATTTAAATTAGTTTATACCAATTTAGGGACAATACAATAAATTCCTCGACTTTGTTATTTGTCAAGGTAGTGAGACGTTCGAAAAAGGCAAAGGAATTACGCTTGAGGACTATTAGTTTGAGTGCACCTGGAATCCGGATTTTTGACACCTGTGAGTGGACTGCCTATCAAAATTGTTTTGGAAATATGACTGTTTTGAACAAAGTGTTTGAATGATTTTATGAAATTTTTCATGAAAATGAATGCCTTGGGAACAAGCTTTTGAGAAAAGGTTTATGTTATGAAATGTGGTTATTATGGATTTTTATGTGGCTGCATTATGTTGATATACATATATGCTTGAATATAATGTTGTGTAATTATGTTGACTCAGCTATGTACGAGTAAGGAGTGCGCATAAGTCGAGGATGACCCGGTTATGTGCGAGTAAGGAGTGCGCATAACCCGGTGATGACTCAGCCATGTGCGAGTAGGGAGTGCGCATGAGCTGGTGATGATGGTGATGAGCTGGTGATGATGATGATGGGTTGGTGAGATGATGATGATGGGTATATACGTATAGATATATATACATATGTAAATGTGTGCGTTATAGCAAATTGATGGACAATGATTTATGGTTGTAATGTACGTGAAATTTGACACATTGTAGTTTGAGAATTTTCATGAATTTTATGTTGATTTTATTAGTTTAGCAGGATGGCTTTTCGTTGAGTGAGGAAAAATGTTTCTCTTGTTGCTCCATTTTTGCTGCAGCGAAATTCATGCTCGTTGCAGCGAGAAACTCTCGGGTTTGAAGGGGTTTTAAATAGGAATGAACTAAATTGCATTGTTTTGAAACAAGTGCATTGTGATTTTAAATTCTCCTTAATTGTTGCTTGTTCCTTTCCTTGTTCAGTCACTGGGTTTATACTCACCATTTTCAAATTCATGTTTTCCAATCACGAGGCAACTGATAATTAGGACGAGGTGTCCTTCTAGACTTGTGTCCATCTTTTGGTAGGTGTTGGCATTCGGTAGCTGTATATTCATCCGAGTCCCTTCGCTAGAAGTCGAGTATTATTTTGTTATGTATAGATGAACTTAATGTAAATTTTAAATGAGTAATGCCAGTACGAGTTGGCAATGTATATCACTATTTTGATTCAAAGATATGAAATATGACTTAGTGATAATAGATGGAATTATAAGTAAGATAAATAATAGGCTTGCTTGGGTTTAGTGGATTACGTCCATTGGACCCATGCGTCGGTCATAGCTCAGAATTTGGGTCGTGACAATCAAAATGTACTTTCATTACAAATAAATTTAATGAATTTAAGCATGAGAATATACTTGCTTTTTAGGGCACCATATTATCAAAATTCCTAACAGTAGTTGCCACTTGTCTCACATATTCAAAGTTAACCTCTGTTGACTACCTCTACATTAGGTAATCCATCATCAAATGCCTAGATTGGCTGTATCTAAAGCATAACCCAACTGCTATGTGACATCTGCCTTCCTACAGTAACTACATAAAACATCCCTATGCTTAGGGCCTAAATTAAATGCTCTGTTAGGCTACTCTTGTTTTGAAGATGGGTTAAATGAATCATTCTAGGCAGCCTGTGCGTAGGAGTGGTTCCCTTATGACTCTGATGGCGTATAAATGTTGGATTCCTAGTCGCGTTAGAATATTGTTGGCTCAGTTGGCCTTGTGTCTAAGCTTTTTGAACCCTACCTCTTTCTAGTCTAGATTCTATTCGCCTAGTTTTAATCATTCTAGCCGCATCCACCATTGTTGCATGGAGGCAAAACTCTAGGTGGCGAGGACTTTAAATAGCAGCTTAATTAGTTCCCTAATAAATCTTTGATTGTCTTTTGCTTAGTTAGGACCAAGTCAAGAGCATATCTTGATAGTTGGGTGAAGTAGACATCATACTTTGTCATCGTCATGTCTAAGGTCTAGACCAATATCTCAAACTCCTATGCCTTAGTGTCTCTCACGCTCTCAAGTAATAAGCAAGCTAGAAAAGCTTGGATAAATTCTTTTTATTTTATTGGAGTTGACCACTGATGGTCTACTTCTCTTGAGGTAGATAAACCATATTCGAGCCATATCCTTTAGTATAAATCCCACTAATTCCACTAATTGGTGTGTGGAACATCCCAAAGTAGAATAGATACTTCCATATCCTCCAAAAGTCTCTGTAGATCTTCCTTTACATTTGACAAAATAAATGACGAGGGCTTTAGCTTTATAAAATGCACCAAAGTATTGTTGATTTCTCATGCAAGTGCACGTATCGTTAACAAGTAATATAGTAATGAAGTAGAGTATCATTCCCATGGAGAATTGTTTAATTCCTACTATTAACTACTAAAATTATAACACCCTAATTTTATCCAAACAATTAAAATAGAAAAAAAATTAAAACTAAAATAAAATAGTAAATAAAACTCACTTAACTACCAAACCTAAGATTATAATAACCCTTAATATTTCATCTGATTATTATCTCTCTCTCTTAACTTAGTTTAATGGATTAAATTGCTAACCTAGAGTCCTAAATTATTTACAAGTCTTTGTCGAGTTTCTCATAAAAATACTTCTCCCAATTAATTTACTATATGTCTATACAAATTAAATTGAAGAAAGATTCATTAAGTTTGTGCTCTAATTTTGGCTACATATGGCTTATATGTCACGACCCAAATTTTGGACCGTGACTAGCGCATGGGCCTAATAGGCATAGCCCACTAAGCCTAAGCAAGCCTATCTATATGACCTATTCATCATTCCATCAAAAGTTGTTAAAGTTATATTTCATAATTCCAATTCAAAATAATGCTAACCATTGCCATCTCATAGTGGCATTACCAATCAAAATATACATATATTGTCTAAAACATATATCTTAATAATTTACATCGGGTTAACTATATACAACAAAAGGGATACTCGACTTCCAGCGGAGAGACTTGGGCGAAAGTTCTACTATTGAATGCCGAGATACCTACCAAGGAGACGAATCTACAAGGACACCTCGACCTAGTTACCGACTGCCTCCTGATCTGAAAACATGAAGTTGAAAACAATGAGTATAAACCTAGTGAGTGAACAAAGGAAGGGAACAAGCAATCGATAAGAAAAGTTAAGAAATCATGATGCACTTACTTTCAAAAACAATGCAATTTAGTTTAATTCTTATTAAAATCCCTTATTAAACCTTTAATTTGTTAATCACTTGATGATGAAGGATCCATACATAATAAAGAATTTGAAGAGTGAAAACTTTAATAGCATTCAAGCAAGTCAAGTGAAATGACGGGTCCTCGCTACAACGGAAAGGCATTTTCGCTGCAGCTAATGAATTTTCACTGTAGCAAAATTTGGGCTCAAAGTATTCGTTGGCCGAAGGTTTCTCATTAAAACCCCTCATTTCAAACTTAATTAATTAATTCCTTGATGTTGGAAGTCCATGATCAACTACGGTGCTAAAGAAGTGGAAAATAGGGCAGTAACCAAACAAAGTAACAAGCACAACAGAAGGTTTCTTGCTGCAGTGAAATTTCCTGTAGACATCTCCCTGCAGCAAGAATGCAGTGAGTTACAGGGCTACAACCAGCCTTCCAACCCGAGAGTTTCTTGCTGCAACAAGAATGATTCTCGCTACAGCGAGAAATAGAACACCAAGAAAAAGTTCACATTATGTCAAGAAAGGCCATTTTTGTTACGACCCAAATTTCGAGCCATGATCGGCGCATGGACCCAATGGGGATAGCCCACTAGACCCAAGCAAGCCTATCTATATGATTTGTTCATCATTTCATCAAAAGTTGCTAAAGTTATATTTCATAATTCTAATTCAAAATAATGCTAACCATTGCCATTTCATAGTGGCATTACCAATCAAATATACATATATTGTCTAAAACACATATCATAATAATTTACATTGGGTTTGTCTTTACACAACAAAAGGGATACATGACTTCCAGCGGAGAGACGCAAGTGAAAGTATAGCTATTGAATGCCGATATACCTACCAAGGAGACTAATCTACAAGGACATCTCGACCTAGTTACCTGCTGCCTCCGGATCTGAAAACATGAAGTTGGAAATGGTGACTATAAACCTAGTGAGTGAACAAGGAAGGGAACAAGCAAACAATAAGGAAAATTTAAAGAAATCATGATGCATTTATCTTTCCGCTGCAATGAAATTTGGCTCAAATTATCAATTGGTCGAGGGTTTCTTAGCTGGCAGAGGGTTTCTCACCAAACCTCCTCATTTCAAACTTAATTAATTAATTTCTTAATGTTGGAAGTCCATGCTCAACTATGGTACCAAAGAAGTGGAAAATAGGGCAGCAATCGAACAAGATAATAAGCAAGCAAGACAAAAAGTTTCTCGCTGCAGTGAAAATCCATTCTCGCTGCACAAAATTCAAGCAGCAAAACAGAAAGTTTCTCGTTACAGCGAGAAGCTTTAGCAACTTTCTCGCTGCAGTAAGAATCCAGCGGATGTAACCCTCCAAACATGAGAGTTTTTCGCTGCAACGAGAAACAGGACACCAACAACAAGTTTTCATTCTCTCAAGAAAAGGCCATTTAGCTTCAAGGACAAAATCAACTTGAACATGCTTAGAAATTTCCAAGGTTTAACATGTAAGATTCACATGTATTACAACCATATACCATACTCATGAACTTTCTATAGCCCACATATATATATATATATATATATATATATATATATAAATATACATCATCATGCATACCATCCCGCCATCAAAAGCTCATGTACACTCCCTACTCGCACATAGCTAGGTCATCATCAGCTCATGTGCACTCCCCACTCGCACATGGCTAGGTCATCATCAGCTCATGTGCACTCCCACATGCACATAGTTGGGTCATCATCATCACACAAAAAGGAACATCCAATGCATATTATACATATCAACATATTGTGATAACATGGGAACCATTTATATGACATATTTTCACAAGATAAAAACATTTCACTAAAGGCTTGTTCCCCAAGTATATTTTTAAAGAAAAGTTGGATAAAATCATTCAAATGTTTCACCCCAAATACATCTACATTTCCCAAAGAAATTTTTGAAATGCAAGTTCACTCACCAGTATTCGTTAAATCTTTACTCAACTCCAACTTCCTCTATTGTTCCAAATGGGACGGTGGGGCTTCGTTGGAACCTATCATCACATTGGCATCACAATTAACTCAACTCATACAACTATAAATTCTAAAAGCTATCTCCTAACTAGCATCCAGTTGCCATTAAATAGCTATCTATTTTCACTATCCTCATCACTCTAAAATGAATGATCAACCTTAACTACAAAACACTCACAAGTCTAATCGCTAGCCATTCTCAACACTTAAAAATCAACTCTAATTTACTACTCACCTTGGTAGCTTTGTAAATTTGAAATTCTTTCCAATAATTTTTCAAGCTATTGTAAAAGCTCCATTTTTCTCTCTTTAAACACCTAGCTAGTGAGAGAAAGTATGAAAGTAAGATTTTTTTCAAGGGTTTAAAAGTGAGAGAGTGAAAGAACACAAAGGTTCTATGCAAAAGTGCACAAAAGTATGAAGATTGGAGCTATCTTGAGAGAGCTTATGGAGGTTTCATAATAAGCTTCCATGGAGGATGAAAGCAACGTGAGATTGGAGGAAGAAAAAGAAGAAGAAGAAGAAGCTGCTAGAAGATGATATTTATAGCTCAAGCTTATCCAACTCCACTTAAATTACGAAAATGCCTTTAGCAAGTTAGCTTGTTCTTCTCCAATCTTTCATGAAATCTTTTTACTCTTTTGACCCTGAGGCCAAGTCTACAATGGTCTAAAAATACTTGAGTTTGTGAAAACTTAAAATTTTGACCCGAGATGAAAAATAACCATTTTGCCCTTACCTTGGAAATCATCATTATTTTAATTTTCTTCGTCATTTTACCCTTATTTTTATCATTCATCTATGCCTTAGGCCTACTTAGGCCTCAATATTGTTTGAAAGTCTACTTCTAGGGGATCACTAAAGAAATGACGAAATTACCCCTAGCCCGTGTTATCGCGTCTACACCTAGTGACGAGTCTATAAAGATTAAGGTCTCATAGTTATATTCTTAAAAACACTCAATTTCTCCAATTTTATTTCTTCAAAGTATTCAGACAGACCCTCGTTAATCTTTGGAACTTCATTGAAGCTATCCCAATCAATGCATTTGCCACAAGAGATGAGTGTCTTCTCTGTTTTCCTAAATCTATCCTCATGAATCTTATTCCTAAATTTTGACGATGAAAGGTTACCGTTTGTCACGACCAAATTTTCAAGCCATGACCGGCGTAAGGGCCCAATAAACGTAGTCTATTAAGCCCAAGCAAGCTTATCGATTTATCCTACTTATCATTCCATCAAATATCGCTAAGTCATATTTCATACTTTTGAATCAAAATACTGATATACATTGCAAACTCGTACTGGCATTACTCCTTAAAAAATTACATACAATGTCTACAACATGTATTCTAATAATTTACATTAAGTTTGTTTATACAAAACAAAATAACACTCGACTTCCAACGGAGGGACTGGGATGAATGTACAACTACTAAATGCCGAGACACCTACCAAAAGATGGACACAGGTCTACAAGGACACCTCGTCCTAGTTACCGGCTGCCTGGTGATTTGAAAACATGAATTTGAAAATGGTGAGTATAAACCCAGTGAGTGAACAAGGAAGGGAACAAGCATACCATAAGGAATCTTTAATGAAATCATGATGCATTCTTTTTCAAAACAATGCAATTTGTTTCTATTCTTATTAAAAACCCCTCATCAAGCCCTTAAATAACTAATAAATTGTAATAATGAATCCATACATATCAAATAATTGGAAAAATAAAAACTTCAATATTACACAAGCAAGTCAAATACAACAACGAATCTTAGCTGCAGCGAGAATGAATTTTCGTTGCAGGGACGTTGGGATTTAGTTATTAACCGAATGAGGGTTTCTCAACTGGCCGAGGATTTCTCACTAAACCTCATCATTTTAAACTTAACTCATTTAATCCTTAATGTTGGAAGTCCATGCTCTGATATAGTAGCAAAGAAGTAAAAGATAGGGCAGCAATTGAATAAGATAGGAGACCAAAACAGAAAGTTTTTCGCTGCAGCGAGACCCAGAAACAGAATGTTTCTAGCTGCAGCGAAATTGCAACCCAGAAACAGAAAGTTTCTTGCTGTAGTGAGAATGTATTTCGCTGCAGCGAGAAGCTACAATGTCATTCTCGCTACAACGAAAATGCATCCTCGCTGCAGCGAGTTTTCTGCCAGCCTACCTTTTCAAAACCTAAGAGTTTCTCGCTGCAGCAAAATACAGGGCATCAAATGAAAATTTCCCTTTCTCCCAAAGAAAACCACCCTGCTTGAAATGTTCAAAACCAATATGAAACACATAACAATTTCTCAAGGTTTAACATGTCAAGTTTCACATGCATTACAACCATAAACCATTATCCATCAATTTCCTATAACACACATATTTACATATAAAGAGAGAGTGTGAAGTTAAGAGAGGTTTTTACTTTCCTTCTTTAAATAAGGTTAGTTACCCCTTTTTCAAAATTCAAATTTTTGGCTTTCAATTGTTGTTTTTCAAGAAGACCGTTTTTCCTTTCCTTATTCTACCGTTTTTTTTTTCTCCTTCAAATAACTTTATAATATTTCAATTACTTAGCTGGTTAAGTTTTACATTTAACTGACTAAGTTAATCACTCTGAATAAAAGGATCAACACATAATGCTTTTAATTAATTAAATGATTTTCTTGATTAGCTAAGTGTCTACTGTCTTATAAAAGGAAAACTAAAGGGATTTACCTAAAGTTCATTTACATTAAGCATTCGTAGATTTCTCCTAATTTCACAAAATCTTTCCTTATTTAAGGGTTTGGTAAATATGTAAGCCAATAGATGCAAGGTGTTGACAAATTCAATCTTAATGTCTCCCTTAAGCACATGATCTTGGATAAAACGATGTCGAGTGATGTCGAATTTCAATGTGCTTGGTTTTAAAGTGTTGAATTGGATTTGTTGAGATGTTTATAGCACTTGTGTTATCACAATATATGGGTTTATTATGCATGGTTACTCCAAAATCTTTTAATTATTGTTTAATCTATATAATTTGAGCATAGCAACTACCTAAGGATATGTATTTAGCTTCAGCTGTTGAGAGTGCAATAGAGTTTTGTTTTTTACTTGACCAGAATACAAGCATATTTCCTAGAAACTGATAGGTGCCACTAGTACTTTTCCTATCCATTTTACTTCCAGCAACATCAGCATCAAAGTATCTAATAAGACTAAAAGATAACCTCTAGGAGACCATAATACTAAACTTTGTGTGTCCAAGAGGTACCTAAAGATTCTTTTTATAGTAGTTAAATGTGACTCTTTAGGATGTGATTGAAAACATGCACACAAGCATACACTAAATTGAATGTCGGATCTACTAGCAGTTAAGTAAAGTAAAGATCCAATCATACCTCTATAAAGTTTTTGATCAACACTTTTTCCTTTTTCATCTTTATCAAGCTTGGTAGAGGGACTCATTGGAGTGCTGATTGACTTCAACTTCATCACATCAAACCATTTTAGCATGTCTTGAATGTATCTTTCTTCATTGATAAAGATACCATCCTTGCATTGTTAGATTTGAAGGCCAAGAAAGAATTTCAGTTCACCCATCATGCTCCTTTCAAATTCACCTTGCATTTCTTCAGAAAAGTTCTCACACAAAGCTTCATTAGTAGCATCAAATACAATATCATCCACATAAATTTGAACTATAATTAAATCATTCAAGTATTTCATAATAAATAGTGTTGTGTCAATACTTCCTCTAATATACCCTTTTTCAACTAAGAACTTTGACAGTCTTTCATACCAAGCTCTTGAAGCTTGTTTTAATCCATATAAGGTGTTATGTAGTTTGGAAACATAATCAGGTTTTTCAAAATCCTTAAATTTGGGGGGTTGTTTGACATAGACTTCTTATTGAATGAGACCATTTAAAAATGCACTTTTCACATTCATTTGAAATAATTTGAAATTCATGAAACATGCAAATGCAAGCAATAATCTTATGGCTTTTATCCTAGCAACAGGAGCAAATGTTTCATCGTAGTCAATAGCTTCTTCCTAATTATATCCTTGAGCCACTAGCCTAGCTTTGTTTCTTATAACATTACCTTGCTCATCTACCTTGTTCCTGAACACCCACTTTGTACCAACAATTGGGTAATTGAATGGCCTAGAAACCAATGTCCATACTTAGTTTCTTTCAAATTGTTCAAGTTTTTCTTGCATGGCCAATATCCAACTTTATTCTTTTCCTGCCTCTTCAAAGTTTTTAGGCTCGATTTCTGAGATGAAGGCTGAGAATTCACATGTTTCTTTAATTCCTCTTCTATTTTTAACTCCATCTAAAGGATAAGCAATAACTTGCTCTTACGGGTGATCGTTGGCATATTTCCAACTCTTTGGAAGGTCATTGTGTTGATTTTCAGTTCTTTGTAGATTTTTTAAGGATGGAGCTTCTACTTCTCTTCCAAGAGATTTTTTCAATTGTTTTTCTTATTCTCTAAGCTTATTTCTTGCATTTGTCTCTTAAGGTGCTCTACATCATTTTCATCAACAAGAACTTCCTTCTACAAGGCATTAGTTCCATAAAAAAACTACATGAATGGACTCTTCAATTGTTAAAGTTCTTTTGTTAAAAATTCTATAAGCTTTTGAGTTCAATGCATAGCCTAGAAATATTGCCTCATCACTCTTAGCATCAAATTTTCCAAGGGAATGTTTTCCATTGTTCAAAACAAAGCATTTACAGCCAATGCTTTTAAAATGGGAAATGTTTGGTTTTCTGCCTTCGTACAATTCATAGGGGTTTTAGAAATCATGGCCCTTATTGAAACTCTATTAAAAATGTAAGCTGCTATATTGACAGCTTCTGCCCAATACTTTGTTAAATTATTTTCACAAAGCGTGGTTTAAGCCATTTCTTTTAAAGTTCAATTTTTTCCCTCAACAACCCCATTTTGCTAAGGTGTTCTAGGTGCAGAAAAGTTGTGATCCAATCCTTTTTCATTACAAAAGTTTTCAAAATCATCTCCTTCAAACTCACCTTCATGATCACTTCTAATACTAACAATGACAAGTCCTTTTCATTTTGAACTTTCTTACAATGATTTGCAAATGCAAGTAATGCATCATTTTTTTGAGCAAGGAAGTGACCAGAGTGTACCTAGAATAGTCATCAACTATCACAAAACCATATGATTTACCTCATAGACTAGTTATGTTGATTGGACCAAATAGATCAATATGCAATAATTCAAGAGGTCTAGTGGTTAAGATAACCTTTTTAGCTTTGAAAGATGTTCTAACTTGTTTCCCTAATTGGCAAGCATCATAAATCTTATCATTCTCGAATTTAAGTTCACGTAGTCCAATAACCAGATTTCTTCTCATTAATTTCTAGATAGTATGCATGCTTACATGTCCAAGTCTTCTATGCCATAACCTGTTATCATTTCCATCATTTTCCATAAAACATGTCTCACAATCAAGCTCAAGATCTTTAAGAAATATAACATACATATTTTTTATTCTTTTTCCTATGAATGAAATTTTGTTGGTATTAATGTCTTCCACTTCACATTTATATGAATCAAAACGTACCTTAAAGCCTTTATCACACAATTGATTGATACTTAATATATTATGCTTTAAACCTTTAACAAATAGCACATGATTAATTTGGGCATGAGAATTCTTACTAATAGTTCCTATACCATGAATTTTACCTTTTAAATCATCTCTAAAAGATACAGTACCTCCTTTTTTCTTGTCTAGTTGGGTAAATAACATTTCGTTTCTAGTCATATGTCTTGAGCAGCCACTATCCATGTGCCATGGTTGCTTTTGCTTTAGTTGAGCTCTCGAACATATGTCTTCTTGATTTGAATCAACCTGCAAGATAGATTTTTAGTTTTTCTTAACAGGTATCTATACCTTAATGGGTCTTTGAAGGTTAGTTGCTACATAGGATCCTTTTGGTATCCAAATCATTTTTCTTTTTTGAGTGCTTCTTTTTCTATAACAGTCATAAAAAAGATGACCAAGTTTATCACAAACATAACATCTAGATGAGAAATTATTAGAATTTTTCTTGAAGTTTGTGTTTCTTCTTGATGTTTCTTTTCTTAAGCTCTTAACACCAATGTTTTCATTTATTGCCTTTTGCAAAGCTTCAGTTTTGTTGTCCAGTTTCAATTTCATAACTTCAAAATCTATTTTTGAATGTTCTAATTCAGTTTGAAAAAAATTTCTTTGTTCAAAAACAGAGTTGAACTCATGTCTTATCTTTCCAAATCATTTTCAAGAGGTGTAGTCTTTCTTTTTAAAGCCTTATATTTTGATGCAAGGTTTTCAAACTCATCATAGAGGCATTTATGTTCTTCTTGAATTTCATCAATTGATATATCACAAAGAGCAAAAAATACCTCGGATTCATCATCTCTGGCCATCAGACATAGGTTTGCTCTTTTTTTCAGTTTTTCTTCTTTAACATGTGAACTTGAAACATCATTATTAGACTAGGTTGCAGCCACCATAGCCTTTTTTGATTTTTTATTTTTCTTAGGAGTTTCATCCTTCAGCAAGGGGCATTCTGATTTGAAATGTCCAAGTTTCTTGCACTCAAAACATATAACATCTTCCTTCTTGTTGGGCTCATTTTTATTTCTAATTTTCTATGTAGAACTTTGATATCTTTTGTACCCTTTCTTAGTCAGTCTCCTATCTCTTTGTCTTATAAGTTTTCTGAATCTTCTTGCTACCATGGCTAATTCATCATCATCATCACATGATAATCTATCTAATTCTTCTTCAAGAGTGCTTGCTTTTAAAGTAATGCTTTTGTTCCTTTCTTTTGCTTCTCTCTTATCTTCTTCTTTTTCTTTCTTAAGCTCCAACTCATGAGTGAGAGAAGATCCACAAATTTCATCAAGAGTGATGACATTTAAGTCCTTAGCCTCTCGAATAGTAGTCACTTTTGGCTTCCAAGTTTTAAGTAGGCTTTTAAGAAGTCTTTTCACAAGTTCATGTTTCGGGATTGGCTTACCTAACTGGCTGAGTTTAGTGGTAATGTTAGTTAAACTACCAAGCATGCTGGTAATGCTTTCACCAAGTTCCATCTTGAACATTTCATAGTTGTGAGTTAGAAGAGCTATTTTAGACTCCTTGACTTGTGAAGTCCCTTCATGGATAATTCTAAGTTTGTCCCAAACTTGTTTGGCAGTGGCATAGCTTGACACTTTATTAAACTCAATAAGGGTCAAGGCATAATGTAGAGTGTTTATTGCCTTAAAGTTTGTCTGAACCTTTTTGGTTTTAGCTTCAGTCCATTCAGACCTTAGGTTAGGAATCATTTCATTGGTCACAACATTTATGGTCGAGGGGATGAAAGGTCCATCAGTGATGGCATTCCACATTTAATAATCTATTGCCTTTATGTAGATTGACATTTTAGTGCTCTAATAGGGGTAGTTTGATCCGTCAAACAGAGGTGGTCTATTTGTGGATTGACCCTCAGCAACTATAGATTTTTGAAGAGCCATTTGGATCTCCCTTAAGATGTTAAGCCTTAAGAATGAGGGATAGGCTCTGATACCACTTGTTGATCCTTAAGATGTGTGAATAGCACTTTGTGAATTACTAAAATTGACTTCAATTTGGGGGCAAGTTAAAGGTCAATGATTAGAAGTTAAATGCAAGATGAAGGAATGATTTAATGAGGAATGAAATGAAAAATAAAACAGAGCAAACAATGCACAAAGATTTATAGTGGTTCGGTCAAATACCTACATGCACTGCCTCGATCTTCCAATCAAAGATTTTCCAAACCAAATCACTATAAACGGTGGAATTCCCAAGCTTCCACCAAGCTTTTACAATAGCTTTTCATAGGCTTAGCCATAACCTTTAACAACGGTTTTTCCCAAGATCAACCAAAACCTAAAACTAACTTTTCCTAGGCTGAGTTAGAACCCATACAACCAATCAAGCTAACCGAAGCTTGATTAATCTCCTTAGAGTGACTCACACACTCTAAGTATTCAAAGTAATACTTATGATCACTAACCTGATCTAAATGGAACAAAGATTGGAGAGAAGTGCAGGAAGGATGGAGAGAGTTTTTGCTATTTTTGAGCTATTTTTTATCTTGGAAGCATCTCTTGTTGTTCTTAGCCGTTGGGGTGCCTTATATTCTTGAAAAGCCAACTCTAATAGATGTTTAACAGTTTCAGACCGTTGGAAATAGTTTGGAGTCAGTTTTAGCCGTTAGTCTATCTTTTAGCATTTAAATTCAAATTTTCAAACAAAGTGCTCTTAGTTGAATAACTATGCTTCTTTATTGATTAAGTCTTCTCTGTCTTGAATTCAGAATTTCTGGTAGTGAGCTCTTAGTTGAATAACTGTGTTTCTTAATCGATTAAGTTTTCTCTGTCTTGAATTTGAAATTTCTGGTAGTGAGCTCTTAGTTGACTAACCGTGCTTCTTAGTTGATTAAATTCTCTTTGTCTTGTAATTGAGATTTCTGGCAGTGTGCTCTTAGTTGACTAACCATGCTTCTTGGAAGATTCAGTATTCTCTATCTCACAAATCTGCTTGAGCTGGCCAACTTCACTTTTGAATTTTAGCTAACTATCTCCTTTGGTTATCCGACTAAGAGGCTTCTATTTTATGGCTCAATTGTAGCTCTTTATTCTTATGATTTTTTATATTTGCTTTTCAGTGATTAATTTATTATTGACATGCATTTTCATCCTGCACACTCAAAAAATATAGTTAGACATAAATGAGTGGGAATGTTTTATTATCATCAAAAACTGATGGAGCCAACATTGCTCCATTAGCACCAACAACGTCATGGTCAATGTGAACACCAGGTTCATCATGTTGCCCATCATCAGCATCATCGTGGTGCTCACCATCATGGTGAGATAAAGCACCGCCCCACAAGACGAGACAAATGGGAAAAGTCGTTAACTCAGAAAATACCATAAACCATAAACCGAAAATATAAATAGGACTACACCTGTTAAACATAAACCGCCAATATATGAGTGAGCTAGAATAACATACTTCTAATTTCAAGCCGTCTAGAATCTAACCAACAATACGGTCCTTAAACATCTGCATTGCAAAAGTCAATGACTGAATTAAAGCCTTCAGCTCCAACATTTCTTTTTTATGCTTGCGCATGATCCGTCGCAGCTGACATTTGGTGACTACACTGTCATCGACTTTCGATGAATGGGTTAACTATAATAACATATATTACTGTGTTATTCAATAATCATTTATAGAATTATTGAATGTAAACCGTTAGAAATTAATATCTTTATGGGTGGCTCATTAGCATTGTGAGACTAAGCAGGATTGATCGGTGGTTAAAGAGCTGTCGTTGCCTTCGTCAACTATAATAACAAAAATTACTATGTTATTTGATAAGCATATGTGAAAATGTTGGACACAAACTGTTAGAACCATACGTACATGCGGCTCGTTACTACTATGTGTCTGAGCAGGTCTTATAAGTGTTTGAGTAGCTATCGCCACCTTCATCAATTGCAATAATAAAGTTTACTATTTTATTTGATAATAAACATATGTAGAAATGTTGGACACAAACCGTTAGAACCATACTTACTAGTGGCTCATTACCACTATGCGTTTAAGCAAGTCTTGTCGGTGGTTAAGGAGCTGTCGTCACATGGGTCAACTACAAACATAGATATTACTATGTCATTTGATAATCATATATGGACTTGTTGAACATAATCCATAAGAACTGTCCTTACTGGCTATTCACTGACATTGCCATGGTTGTCTCCTTCCTTTATCAACTCATGGCTTGAGAGCACATCGACTCCAAAAGCGGTGATGTGGCTCCACTTAATAGAACCACTGGTTCTTTTTTCCTTTAGGTTGCTCTTATTTTCCCTTACACCTAAACCCCAGTCTGCTCGATCCTTCATATACCCTACTGGCATGTACTAGTGCCCATGAGATAAGGGGACATCAATGTCCACAAAATATTCCCGTGTGGCCTTATTCGGGGTGGGTTCCAAGGTTTCGTGTGCCCCCTACTGTAAAAAAGGTATTTTGATAAATTTTATGATAATTATTATTAGATTCACAGCACAAATTAGTAAACGTTCACTTACCTGTTGAGATGACTCCAACTTCTCAACCACCTTGTAGAAGTCTTTCAGCTTTTGATTAAATGGCCATTTGTACATACATGGGTAAATGTCTTTTAGAGCAGAGTGGGCAACTATTTTTTAGAAGGCAGGAATGGCCTTTATTGCCTAGAACTGTAAGTCAAATGTAACCATTATCAGACTGTAAATGATAAACGAGTGCAACCATAAATTATTATGTCATAAGGAAATTGAAAAATGTTACGTGATAGTACCTATATCACTCATGCAAATCCGTAAATGTTGTAGCGTAAACGATTATCTTGCTGCAAGTTTAAGGCAAGCACTTTAAACCCCTTCAATAGGTAGTCCTCGATCTGCTTCCAAACATAGTGACCTTAGGGGAAGACATTCGAAGCGTTGATGTCCTCCAATAATGACAAGAGCCAAAGCATCACCCTTTTACAGTAGTCTTAACCAACTATAATGTTATTCGCAATCAAGACAAGTACCATCTTGGTCGCGTCGCCTAGTCGCTAAAAGTTGCCTCCTTGGAATGCATCGAGCAACATTTGTAGCTTAACACTCTGCTACCCGTTCTAGTATCTCGCATAAATTTCATCAAGAACAACTTTGTACGATTGTGTGAATGCATCGAGCATTAGGCCAAACTTGAGTCTGATGATAAGGCAGTACTCCCACTTTGATAAACGCACCTTGCTCTTGCCAATGGCAAACCATAACTCATGGTCCCTTGACTTTGTCTGAGTGATTTGATGAATCATGATGTTCTGTAGGAGACCAACACAAAAGTAGCCTTATGGATATATGTTCAGTAGCATTCCGAAGCACGTACGCTTCACTACATCGTACTCCCTATTCTCTTGGAGAGTCTTGTTGATGTAATGTAGTTGCGACCACTTGCATTAGGTGTTAATGGAGACCTTAAGCATCCACTTCTCCCTCGGCCCAACAAGCAAATTATCAAGATCATCATACTCTTTGAATTGTATCTGCAAAACATAGCACATATGCAAGTGTGAGTTAACCCATAATGTGCAACACAGTACACTGAAGAAAGAAATAAATGTTGTTACACACTATGCATACCAAGTAAAATGTTGTTACACGCTATGCATACCAAGTCAAATTTTGTTACATGCTATGCATACCAAGTCAAATGTTGTTACACGCCAACGTTAAGCCATGTCGCGACATGCCAATCACTTGTTACACGAACTGCCCTAAAATAAGCAATGTGGTGACACACTAAAAACCCAGATAAAAGTTAAAAACTCTAAAAACCAGTTAACCTACTGCACGCCAAATCAAATGTTGTAGTTCGTGTTACACGATATGCAAACACAAACCCCTTTCAAAACTTTGGTACGACCATAAACCATGTAAGCATAAAAATGTTGTAGTTTTCTCCACAATTTACCCAAAAGCAGTAAACTTGGAAAAACAATTTGGAACATAACAAATGCAAAAATACGAATATGTCATAGCAACCCAGCAAAAAGTGAACAAATAAAATAAAGTTTTAATTTGAGAATAATTGACCTCTTCACTGATAACTGACATTGTTGTTGTGATGTCGTTAAGCTTACAGAGAATGAAGTCGAAAGGAATGAGGAATGAATCAAACTCTCTTAGTTCCGTCACATAGACGTTTGAGAATTCTGAAAATATAATAAAATAAAAAATAAAATGTGGTGGCCTTTTAATATCCATGCAGTGGAAGTTCAAATGGTTTCCTTGTTATTTGTCTACATCTTTTTTTCTATTTCAAGCCATGGTGTGTCACATATTCAAGTCATGGCATGTCGCATATTCAAGCCATGCCGTGTCACACTATCTCACCATGCTGTGTCACAGATTCTCACCATGCCATCTCACACGATTTCAACATGCCATGTCACAATTTCTCACCATGCCGTGTCACAGATTCCCACCATGGCATGTCACAAACTCTAAACTTTTCCATGTCATAGTCGTGTCACATATTCTCACCATGCCGTCTCACACATTCTCAAAATGTCGTGTCACAGATTTTCACCATGCCGTGTCACATATTCCCACTATGGTGTGTCACAAACTCTAAACCTTGCTGTGTCACATATTCTTACCATGACGTCTCACACATTCTCTAACTTCTCAAAATGTCATGTCATAGATTCTCACCATGCCATGTCACACATTCCCACCATGGCATGTCACAAACTCTAAACTCTACCATGTCACAATCATGTCACATATCTCACTATGCCATCTCACATATTGTCACCATGGTGTGTCACATATTCATAGCATGGCCTGTCACATATTCTCACCATGTCATCTCACATATTCCTTCTAAGTCGTGTCACATATTCTCACCCTATTGTGTCACAAACTCTAAACCCTATCGTGTCACAAACTCTAAACCCTGTCGTGTCACAATCATGTCACATATTCTCACCATGACTTGTCACATGTTCCCACCATGCCGTGTCACACATTCCCACCATGGCATTTCACAAACACTAAACTTTGTCGTGACATAGTCGTGTCACATATAGCCTACTGGAGCACGACCAGTTCTTGTTTTGGATTCGCATCTTCTTCCTTTCGATTCACCACCATATCAGGTATTTCTAGTTTCACATCATTCTCGAAGCTTTGAATTCATCACAACTGGTTCCTCGTTTCATTTAATATCATCCTTCTCGTACTATCTGAAACACAATGTCCAAAATATCTAAAAAAACATCTCCTGCAACATGATTTTGTTTTCTATAAGCTTTTTTTTTAAAAAAAAAAGACGTTTTGCACAAAATTAGAGGGAACAAATTTTGTGCAGATTTATTTTGGATTTTCCCCAATATGCATGTGAATGAGAGTGCATATCAATGCAGATGTCTCATTAAGGGAATTTTTGTCCCAAAATCTTTTCTTTTAGCTAAAAATAGTTAAAATTATTTGAAGTGTTATTTCCAAAAACACTTTATGTTTTAGGGCTAAACAAAAAAATTTTCCCCAACTTAAAATTATTCTTAATATAAATAAGAATAATTCAAGCTTATTAACCATGAAATCACTCCACCATAGATTTATGGTTGCACTCTTGCATTAATTATAATTAGAAGAAACAATTCAATACTTAAAGTTTATTATTAGATGTCTAATTGCAAACCTTATAGTGTGAACCCTCATAATCATTTAATGACAAAAGGTTAAATTACCGTTTTATCTTATATGTCAATTTTGTCCCTTAGTTTTAGATTTCATCCAATTAGTGATTCAATACTCTTGATCTAATCTTTTGAGTATCAAGATGTGATGAGTAGCTAATTCATCAATCCACTATGTCACAGCCTAATTTTCGGGCCATGACTAGCCCAAGGGCCCAATGGGCTCAGCCCACTAAGCCCAAGCAAGTCTACTTAATTGATTTTATACATTAATCCTTATTCCTTTAGAATCCAAAGCTCAAAATGTTCAAATACCATTTCTTTAAAAACGATCCATAAAACCCAATCATACATTCATAATGGCATCATCGACCAATATATTCATAAATAGATTAACAAATGATTCTTAATGTTTCACATTAAATATTCATGTACACATAATTAGACCTTGACTGTCAGTGAAGTGACTCTGGGCACGATTGATAACACTTAGTGTCAAGTTAAACCTAGTGAGCACTGTATAGGGAGGAGCACCTCGTCCGAGGATGCAATCACCTTTAACTCAGGAAACCTAAAACATGAATTTTAAAAATGTGAGTACAAACTCAGTGAGTAAACATAGGAAGGGAATAACCAACGTTAAGGAAGGTTTAGAAATCATGATGCACATATTTGAAAACAATGCAACTTAGTTCCAGTTCTTATTAAAATCCCTCCATTAAACCCCTAGTTATTAAATCATTTCAGATGAAAAAACCATTTTTTTTGCATGAAATCAGAAAGAGAGGAAATTTTCAGAAAACATGTTATCTCACCCAGCTCATGTGCATCCCACAACATCGTGCACATAGCCGGACACCACATCTCACCTAGCTCATATGCATCCCACCACATCGTGCATATAGCCAGACATCACATCTCACCCTGCTCATGTGCATCCCAACACATCGTGCACATAGCTGGACATCACATCTCATTCAACTCATGTGCATTCCACCACATCGTGCACATAGCCAGAGTCATAACTATTAGACGAAAATATCATTTAATGTATAATTTGCACATCAACATAATGTAGAAACTCATGAATTCATCACGTTCATATTTCATAATATCAAAACATTTCATCAAGGGCTTGTTCCCAGGCAATTTTAAAGTAAAAATTGATAAAATTCCCAAATGATTCATTAAAACACGTAAACATTTTCCCGAAACATTTTGAAATGCAAGTTCACTCACCTGGCAACAACAAGACATTAAGTCGCTATTTGTTCGGAGGTGTCTCTGATCATTTTCACTGGCTGGTCACTCATTGTTTACTCCAATACGCCACCACAATACTCTAACCTTATCTTTGCAGTTCCTAACAATAATACGAACTCAATATATTTTATTATACGTATCCGAGCAGCACTTCAATCAATTAATCCTTACTCAAATTTATATTTTTCATCCTATCATGAAACCATCTTCAATTAAGTCACATCTTAATACATTTTTACTAAAATTACTTATATCCATTGCTTACGTAACTCCTTAGATTATATCACCGGCAACTTATTTATGATGTCACGTGCCTACTTCAACCTTTCTAAATAATTTCAGCCCAAATCCATCTTATATTTTCCACACATAATCCACATATATGGCAGCAACAATCATTCTCATTTTCACTCGATTATTTCCTAGTTTACATGCATCGTTATCTATCTAACTTTCAATATTTCGTTTCTCAATCCTCCATCAACAATATTCCTTTTTCATTTCTTTCAAACAACATGCCATACAATCTTAATAATTTTCAACTAGCTTAGGCAAATAGATCCTTTCAACAACCATAATTCCTCACAATATTCAATTAACCGTCGGCTTTAAAACATAGTGTCAAGCTTACCGTTTTCCTTTTCCACTTTGAGTCCTCCATGTACCCATGGGTTTATTGGCTTACATGTTACTAATTTTTCTCCAATCAAGCCAATCTTTGTTGCCACAAGACATTTCTCTAAGTCACTAACTCATTTTCAAAGACTACTCAAGCCAAAAACAAGAATTCTTACCATTTCTTGCTTGAATCACCAAAACTAAGCTTTTTCTTCCTTTCTCTCTTTTTCTTTCTTCTTCTCTTAGGGTTTGTATATGCTGGAAATTGGGGTTAGAAGTTGCAACTTTGGTGCATAAGAAGTTGGGAGAAGAAAGAAGCAAGAAGAGAAAGGAAATGGAAAGAAAACAAGGAAAGAAAATGAAAGAAAATTAACTTTCCATGGGAGAATGAGTGAATGGCATTGGAAGCTTCAATAATGAAGAAGAAATATCTTGCTGGAGGAGATAAGGACGGTTTTGGGTTGATAAAGATGAAAGTCAAAGCTTCCTTTGGAAGATTTGACCAAACTTTGTGTAAAATTACCATTTTACCCTCAAAGTTTCTTCCCTTTTTAATTTAGTCTTCCGAACACTCATTTAACTCCAATTTCTTTCTATTATATTCTTTTACACATGTACAAATAAAGTATAAAGTTTGTACTCCAACGCGGTGTCCCCATAATATTTAAAATATTTATTTATCCACGTTATCTTTACTTAATAAAGACACACGACCCCATTAACGTCATTTTTCTCCAAAATTCTCTCATTCTTCTTCTCCCCCACTTAGATTGACCATATACTCCTTCTTCATGGAAAATTTTGACACTGAATAAAATATTAATATTTTAATATTATTTTATTCCAAAAATTTCCTCTTGTCTCCTCTTGTCCCCTTGGTACCCAAAATACCTTATTATACCTCAATCGACTTCCAAATCACTTTTTATCTCACAAATTCTTCTCCAATAAAAATATTATTATTTTATTATTATTTTCTCGTGTGCAGAAAATTTTATCCTAAACTATTCCTTTCATCTTTCATCATTTCTAAACATTATAATTAACCTCAATTGGCATCCAATAAGCTTTATTAGTCACCATATCAAAGTACGGGGTATTATACAATAGGCCCAAATTAAACACCAATCTTCTTGAAATCACTATAAGTGATGTTAATGCTATGAATTCCATTATTTGGATATATGTTCCCAAATGTTCATCTCAATTATAATCCCAAAATACGGAGTTTGGATCAACATTTTGTAATGATCATGCTCATGGTAAATCACAGATTATAAGGACATTAAACAATAGTCCACTATCCATAAGGATTTCAGTTCTATTATAAGCAAATCCAAAAGTATGAGTTCAAGATTTAAGTAATAGTTAAACTTAAATTTGATTCTCACATGATTCCAGTTCATGTTACAGTGTTATTACTCGAAGTCAACCAATTCGATGAGATGAGACTCATCATTCCATTGAAATGAATCACATTCATTTTATTGGAAGTAATCTGGACACTATAGCCTTAACACAATAAAGTGACAAGCTTTATTATATGGCTGTGAACAATTTTTAGATTCAATTAAAATACATGTCTCCTATGTATGACTCTTCATAGAAATGTATTTTAATATCTCAATAGAATCATGGTACCTTAATAACTAGATAATGAATGCTTACTTAAAACAAACTCTTCGTCTTATTATCAAAGTTGACTTTTATTACAAATTTAATGAAATTACGTATGAGAATATATTTGCTTTCCAGGGCACCATATTCTTAAAATTCCTAACAGCACATTGGCCTCACTCACATGGAGCATTGCCACCTTGTAATGGAATTTTTCCTCACCATGTGTGGGGATCACTCTACTCATATCTCTATACATCAACACAACATATGGAATGTTAACTCACACCATGTGAAACACTATCATCATCATACTAGGCACAATTCACCGCATGTGGAATATTACCTCACACAGTGTGAAAGCTCTAGGAAACATTCCCATACAAACTATTATCTCATATCTTAATCTATCATTAATACATAATCAAAGTAGACTCATGCTATACCTTTAAGTCTCTTATAGGGTATGTGGAAACTACATCACATATTATTGTGAAGAACCATGTTTCACATGTTCAAATATTTCTCACATAAAGCATTTTATAAGCTTAAGGGTGGGAACGTCTACCTCTACCTGAACATCAAAAAATCTTTACTCATTTCTCATTTCCTATCTTCACAGAATTGAAGTTTTTGAAGTATAATTTTTGAAAACGCTTGTCCCCTTTGTTGAAAACCAATACATTGTAGAATATTTACATATGTAGTATATTAACAAACTAGTTAAAAATCATTTGTGCCAACTCACATAATAAATCATCATCAAATCAAATATTTCAATCATATTTTTTTACAATCTAGGTGAAAAAATTGAAAGTCAAATTCTTTGATAAACCATCATTCGAAAGAACATTTCATCATACATAAATAATCATGTCCATAGAAATCATGCTCACTTTACATATTAAAATACTCGAAGAGCTGTATCCACTGACCTTCAAAATGTTGACCTTTACCAACAGGCAAGAATTTACTCTAGTGAATTCTTTGGAGTTTCAACTGTTCTTAAAATGTTAAATAATCAATACAATCATAGCTCAAATTATAAATCACATAATAACCTTTCTAAACATTTTTGAAACTAACCAAGTTCGTCTAAAACTAGTTTTCTAACTTAAACCCATTGCTACCTAATTAAATAAATGCTTAGAAACCTACAACTCCTTCATCCTTATTTTAAGTGAGCTTCGATGATAAGAAAAATCACAAAATCTTTGAACGTTAGTATTCAACAAAAAATTTGGGTATAACAATAACATTTTTAGTGTTGGAAAATTCATAAATAAAGATTTAAAAGTTGAAAGATGTCACTTTTGTTTGGAAAACCCAAAACCCCAATCTTCCAAAATAATGATTTGGGGTGAAAATGGGTTTGAGAGAGCTTACAGTTGCTGAAAAACTAACGAGGGGTAGCTTAAAATGAAAAACGCTTGGGGTAGGGGTCATACTTATACTATGCGATGTGAAAAAACCCATTTGCCCTTTTTATGTTTTCGAAAATCGACAAAATGTATTTATACATTTAGCAACGTATCGATATTTTTCGTTCTTGAAAAATTGTATTGATCTATTATGAACATGTATCGATAGATGTTCATCAAAAACCCTTCTAAGCTAAATGTATCGATACATTATGCACATGTATTGATATGTTTGAGATAGAATGCAATTGCTGAGACAGATTGCTTATAAAACATGCCCAACTCATTTACATTATATACCATTTAAGTAAATGTCCTCATTTTTACTTCTTTCTTTTTTACTCTCAATTTAGTTAAGATTTTTAATGTAAATAAGTGAACACACTCCATTTGGATTTAATAAAATATAAAAAAATCAAAATCCATAATAATCAAAATCTAAATTTTGGTTTCAATACCAAAATCGAAAAAGTTTGACTGAATTGAAATTTACAACTCTCATTTACCATAGCAAACGTACTCTAAAAATTATGAAAAAATTATGTTTTGTTATCTAAATATCAAGGGAACCATTACTGCTATTTTTTATTTTCAAAAGATTATTCTATAAAAATCACATATTTTGACCCTTTTAGAGTTGAAAAATTTTTTGCTTCGGCAGTGGCAGCCAACCAAGGTGACAATGAATTCTTTTTGAAGGTTAAAATTAAATTTGATGTTCAAATATGAAATCTTCATGCTCACCTAAGGATTTCTTAATTTATTTTCCTACATTAAGGAGGGGTTTTACACATAACATAACATATTTGCGAAATGTGTGGCTTGTCAACCAAAAAGGAAAATTCAAATAGTGTTATATGAAGATAATACCGCTTGCATAGCTCAATTAAAAGAAGGATATATTAAAAGCATAAGACAAAACATATTTGTCACGATCCGATTTCTTGGCCATGACCGACGCATGGACTCAATGGACATATGTGAGACATTGACCTCTATAAACTAATAGCTAGAAGTAGATGCCATATCACTGGTTAGAGGTAATTTCATCATTTCCTTAGTGAGCCTTTAAAGGTAAGTTTTTAAACAACATTCAAGCCGAAGTAGGCCTAAGGCATAAATGAGTGATGAAAATAAAGGTAAAATGACAAAAAAAAAAAAAAATGATGATGATTTTCATGGTAGGGGCAAAATGGTCATTTTTGACATCGGGTCAAAATTTTTAAGTTTTATGAACTCAAGCATTTCTAGACAATTATGGACTTGTTTCAATATTAAAATAGTAGAAAGATTGCACAAAGGGTTGGAGGAGAACAAGCTAACTAGTTGAGGGCATTTTCGTAATTTAAGAGGAGTGGATAAGCTTGAGCTATAAATATCAGCTTCTTTTCACATTTTCCAGCAGCTTCTTCTTCTCCTTCCTTCTTCCCTTTCACGTTTCTTCATCCTTCATGGAAGCTTGATATGAAACCTCTATAACCTCTCTCAAAATAGCTCCAATTTTCAAGCTTTTGTGCACTTTTGCATAGAACCTTTGAGCTTTTTCACTATCTCACTTTGAAACCCTTGAAAATTCTTACTTACATATTCTCTCTCACTAGCTAGGTGTTTAGAAAGAGAAAAAGGAAGCTTTTCTAATAGCTTGGAGAATTATTGGAAAGAATTTCAAATTCACAAATCTATCAAGGTGAGTAGTAAATTAGAGTTGATTTTTAGTGTTAAGAATGATTAGTGTTTAGACTTGTGGGTGTTTTGGTAATTGAGGTTGTTCATTCACTTTAGAGTGATTAGGATAGGGAACATAAATAGCCACCTAAATGGCAAGGGGAAGATAGCTAAGAGAAAGCTTTTAGAATTTATAAGTATGTGAATTGACATATGGTGACACTAATGAGATGGTAGGTTCCCATGAAGCCCTATCGCCCCATTTGGACCATTAAGGAAGTTAGAATCGACAAAAGGTTTAACAAAATACCGGTGAGTGAACTTGCATTTCAAATTGCTTTGGGAATGTGAATGTGTTTGCACAAAACCTATGAATGATTTTATCCAAAATTTTTCTTAAAATGGGTGCCTTGGGAACAAGCCCTTGATAAATTGTTTCTATGTTGTGACACGTGGCTGTTATGGATTCTTGTACTACTACATTATGTTGATATATATATATATATATATATATATATATATTGTGCATTGATGGTAGATATTGTGTGATAATGATAACCGTGTGTGTGCACGATGTGGGGGGATGCACATGCCGGTGATGACGGTGGTGAGAGAGTTGGATGACGAGAGTGCTTGTGTGCATGATGTGGGGGGATGCATACGATGGCACTAACTGTGTACGATGTGGGGGAATGCACACGATGACTTCGATTATTTGCACAATGTGGGGGGATGCACATGAGTATGATGAGATGATGGTGGTATTTGTGTTTATCTATGTATATATGTGTATATATGTTTATGGAATAAAAGCTCATGAATATAGTATATGATTGTAATGCATGTGAAAATTTGGCATGTTGAACTTTGGAATTTTTAAGAGTTTCATGTTGATTTTGTCATTTCAGCAGGATGGCCTTTTCTTGGTGCCCTGTTTCTCGCTGTAGCTAGAATGATTCTCGCTACAACTAGAAACTCTCAGGTTTGAGAGGTTTGCCTAAATTGGTTTTCTTTGTAGCGAGAATGCATTCTCGTTGCAGTGAGAAAGTTGTTGTAGCTACTCGTTGCAGCAAGAAACTTTTTATTTTGGCTCTCGAAACTCACTGCAGTGAGAAACATTCTGTTTTGGCCACTTGAATTTTGCTGCAGCAAGAAAGAATGTTGCTGTAGTGAGAAACTTTCTGTTCTGTATGCTATCTTGCTGGTTTTTGCCATATTTTTCCATTTCATTTAGACCTTAATTGAGCATGGACTCCCAACATTTAAGGGATTATCTAACTAAGTTTGAAATGAGGAACTTTAGAGAGAAACCCTCGGTCAGTTGAGAAACCCTCGTCCAGCTAGTAACTCAAGCCCAAACTTCCCTGCAGCGAAAAGGCATTCACATAGCAATTGAGGATCCGTCGTTTCATTTGGCTTGATTGAATATCACTGAAATTTTCATCCTTCCATTTCTTGTTATGTGTGGAATTATCATTATCAAGTGATTAAACATTTAAGGGTTTAATGAGGGGTTTTAATAAGAATGAAACTAAATTGCATTGTTTTGAAGTGCATCATGATTTTCAAATTCTTCCTATTGATTGCTTGTTCCCTTCTTATATTCACTCACTGGGTTTATACTCATTATTTTCAACTTCATGTTTTTAGATCAAGAGGCAGCCGATAACTAGGTCGAGGTGCCTTTGTAGATTTGTTTCCTTGGTAGGCATCTCGGCATTCAGTAGCTGTACGTCACCCGGGTCTCTCCGCTGGAATTCGAGTCTCCTTTTTTATATGTATAAACAAACTTGATGTAAATTATTAGAATTCATGTTGTAGACATTATATGCATATTTTGACGGGTAATGCCACTACGAATTGGCAACGGTTATCATTATTCGAATTGAGATTATGAAATATGACTTTAGTGACTTTTGATGGAATGATAAACAGGTCATATAAGTAGGCTTGCTTGGGCTTAGTAGGCTATGTCCATTGGGCCCATGCGCTTGTCATGGCCCGAAATTTGGGTCATGACAACATAGTCCATTAAGCTCAAACAAGCCTATTTATATAATCCTGCTCATCATCCCGTCAACTATTCTTACATTTATATCTCATAATCTTAACCCTTAAGTATTTTAATAATAAGTTATAACAATCAAAAACTACATTTATATTAGCGCAAAATAACATTTAACTATTGCCACTCATGGTGGTTTTACCAATCAAAATATACACGTATGGTCTAAGGTACACATCTTAGTACTTTACATCACATGCACATATTTACAAACAAAAATGACTCTGGGCTTCCAGCGGAGTGACCAAAGTGAAGGTGCGGCTACAGAATGTCAAGATACCTACCAAAGATACGAATTTACGAAGACACCTCGACCTAGTTACCGGCTACCTCTTGATCTGAAAACATGAAGTTGAAAACGGTGAGTATAAACCTAGTGAGTGAACAAAGAAAAGGAACAAGCAAACAATAAGGAAAGTTTAAAGAAATCATGATGCATTTATCTTCAAAACAATGCAATTTAGTTTAGTTTTTATTAAAACCTCTCATTAAACCCTTAATGAGTAAATCACTTGTGGTAATGGGTCCATGCACAACAAAGGATTTGAAGAGTGACAACTTTAATAGCATTCATGCAAATCAAGTCAAGTAAAACAATAGGTCCTCGCTGCAGCGAAAAGGCATTCTCACTGCAGTGTAGCTGGAAGGAGAATAAATTTTCGCTACAGTGAAATTTGGCTTAAATTGTCAATTGGCCAAGGGTTTCTCAAGTGGTCGAGGGTTTCTCATCAAACCTGTTGTTGAATTTTCTACTCACGCAAGTGCACGTATTGTTAATAAGTAATATAGTAATGAAGTAGAGTATCGTTCCCACGGAGAATTGTTTGATTCCTACTGTTAACTACTAAAATTATAACACCTTAATTTTATCTAAACAATTAAAATTAAAAAGGAAAAATTTAAATTAATAAACTATTAACTAAAACTAAAACTAATCTAAATTCTATTAGCAAATTTACTTCTAATGATTAACAGACCTAAGACTATGATATCCCTCAATACTTCATCTGATTATTGTCTCTCTCTCTTAACTTAGTTTAATGGATTAAATTGCTAACCTAGAGTCCTAAATTATTTACAAGTCTCTGTCGAGTTTTTTATAAAAATACCTCTTCCAATTAATTTACTATATGTCTATGCAAATTAAATTGAAGAAAGATTCATTAAGTTTGTGTTCTAATTTTGGCTACGTAGGGCTTATAGGTGTATGTCTACCCTATATGCAAATCAAACCACCTAATCAACTAAGTATATTTGATCATACGCTATTTTATTCAAGGTCTACCAAAATATCTTTCGTCAAGGTTTAACCTAGGTTTCCAATTCAATCTAATTGGTGGCTAGTCAACTAGAAGCATTAAGAACAGAATAAAATAAACAACTTAAATCCATCAAACATAAGTAAAAGAGTGATAAATAATTCAGACTATATATTAAGTTCAATCATAATCTTAGATTAAAAATTTAGTTCACCATCAAGTCATACATCATCATCAAATAAAATATAAACATTAAAATCAAAAGAATAAAAGAATAACAAAAGACAGAAAAAAAACCAAGGACTGAATTCTTGATCTCCAAATCTCCTTGAATTCTTCAAATTCCTTCAATGACTCTGTAGCTTGACTATCAGATGTTAATCTGGTGTTTTTTTTCTTAATTTCGTTCCCTTCAAGTCCTCCGAAAGGTTGTTTTTATAGGCTTTGAAGTTAGACCAAATTGGGTGAAGAAAAAAGTCAATTTCAGCTGAGATTTCCTTATCAAACTATGTAAGTCGCAGCTTTGCCAAATTAATTAATAGAAATCGTAATTGCTCTAGGATTGCTACAGTGCATCAACTTCAACAAGACTTTTAACCATTCTACAGGCCGAACTGGGTGAAGTAGTAAACATAAAAGTTGTGGATATTTCTCTTATCTTTTCATTGGTCTAAGAATTGCTTCATTTGGAGCTTTGTAGAGAAAGTTATGATTAAAATACCAAAATATGTACATTGAAAGTCTGCACCTCGAAATTACTCTCCTTCTTCCATTAAAATTCTTCTTTCAAACACCTACAAAAACACAAATAAATCAATAGCAACCTATCTTAATCATATTAACACCAAATTAAGCATAAAATTAACCAAAATTAGATTGACTCATCTAAAATAACTAATTTAAAATAATTAAATAAAACTTACTAATTTCTATGCATTACTACAAAAATCTAGCCAAATTATTATCAAAATTAAGCCTAAATAACTCTATATAATAGAGTTATCAAAACCCCCCCCCCCCCCCCCCCCTTGATGTTGGAAGTCCATGTTCAACCATGATGTTAAAGAAGTGGAAAATATGGCAACAATCAACAAGGTAGCATGTAGGACAAAAAGT
This sequence comes from Theobroma cacao, assembly GCF_053813885.1. Classification (NCBI taxonomy): domain Eukaryota; kingdom Viridiplantae; phylum Streptophyta; class Magnoliopsida; order Malvales; family Malvaceae; genus Theobroma; species Theobroma cacao. Next base: position 33,804,649 of record NC_142645.1, read on the forward strand.
TTCTTGCTGTAGCGAGATTCAGGTGGTCAAAACAGAATGTTTCTCGCTGCAGCGACAATGGATTCTCACTGCAGTGAGTTGTAGGTAGCAAAAACAAAAAGTTTCTTGCTACAGCGAGAAAGCATTCTCGCTGTAGCGAGTTACAGGCAGTAAAACAGAAAGTTTCTCGCTACAGCGAGAAGCAGGGCACCTAAATAATGAGGGATTTCCTTTGTACCAAACATCCATTTGATGCTACAATAAAATCAATTTGTAAGTACATGGGAGATTTTCAAGATTCATCATGCCATACAATCACATATTACAATCATGGTCTTTCTATTGCATATACATATACCTAAACATATATCAATTTGTATACCATCCCATCTCACCCAGCTCATGTGCATCCCCCCACATCGTGCACATAGCTGGAGTCATTGCGTGCATCCCCCCACATCATGCACAGTTAATGCCATCATGTAGATCCCCCCACATCATGCACACAGGCAATATCACCATCAATCTCCCTCACCACTGTCCTCACCGGCAAGTGCACACTCACCCCGCACATGCACGATTGCATTTGTCACACAATGGTACCATTTATGACATAGCATATATATATATCAACATTATACAAAAACATATGAATTCATCACACTATCCATTTCATAACATAAAGCATTTCATAAGGGCTTATTCCCATGCGAGTTTTGAAGAAACACCAATAAAATGCTTTAGGGGATTCAATCAAACATACATGTGTATATCCCAAAACATTATTTTATGCAAGTTCACTCACCGGTATTTGTTGAACCTTTAGTCGACTCTAACTTTCCTAATGGTCCAATTGAGGCTGAAAGGCCTTGTTGGAACCTATCACACACCGAAAACATCACAGCCAATCCAATTTACATTAATATTGCTCCAAAAGCTATTTCCCAAATCAAGCTTCACTAGCCCTTCCTATCTACTTTCCAATTAGCATTTGATTGGCTATTTAGTTTCTCTTCTTTAGTAACACTAAAAATAGATAAACAACTTCAACAATAACACAACTCATAACTTCAATTACTAGCCATTATCAACAACTTAAAACCACTACTAATTCATCACTCACCTTGGTGGATTGTAATGAAATTCCTTCCCAAGAGTCCTCAAGCTACCATGAAATCTCTCTCTCTCTCTCTCTCTCTCTCTCTCTCTCTCTCTCTACACATTTCAGCTGGTGAGAGAAAGTATGGAAAAAAGACTTTTAAGGGTTTGTTTAAAGTGAGGGAGTAAAAGAGTGTGAAAAACCCTACAACAGGGTGTGAAAAGCACAAAGATTGAGGTTAGTTTGAGAGGGTAATGGAAGCTTGAAAGAAGCTTTCATGGAAGAAGAGAGAAACGTGAGATGGAAGGAAAAAGAAGAAGTTGCTGGAGAAAAATGAAGAAGCTGCTAGAAACAATGAGATCTTTATAGTTAAAGTTTATCCAACTTTACTAAACTACTGAAATGCCCTTAACGAGGCCATTTGTCTTCCTCCCTTCCCATGTTAAATCCTTTCACTCTTTTAACACAAAGATAAGGTCCATAATAGTCTAAAAGTATTCAGGTTCGCAAAACTTAAAATCTTTTATTTGGGGTGCAAAATGACTATTTTGCCCTTATTATGGAAATTATTGTGACTTCTAGTTGTCTTCGTGTTTTCATCATTATACATCATTCATTCGGTCCTTATGCTCACTTAGATATTAAAATATTAGAAAACTTTCTTATGGGGCCTTATTAGAGAAAATGATGAAATTAACCTTAGTTTGTGTTATCGCGTCTACTTCTAATTACGAGTCTATAGAGGTCGAGGTCTCACAATAATTTACCAACATTCTTCCTTACTCATGATCTTCAAGAAAATGGTGATATTAGTATTCAACAAATTCGTTCAAGTGACAATCTAACAGATTTATTTATAAAAATTCTTTCTGCTACAAAATTTGAAAAGTTGGTACAAATTATTAAAATGCATTGTTTGAAAGATTTCAAATAATGTAGTCATTAGTAGAAGTAGAATACGCATTGAATTCTTTTCCTTTACTAAGGTTTTTCCCATTAGGTTTTTCTTAGTAAGCTTTTTAATGAGACATATTTTTAATTGTATTCTTGAAAAGAATTATATTCTATTTTCCTTTCACTAGAATTTTTTTTTCCCATGAGTTTTTTTTTTTCGTAGTGTGGTTTGAAAGATGCATATTTTCAATGCAGTAGACATTCAAAGGGGAATATTATAAATATGTATGAATGTCCATTATGTCATGGCCAAAGTTTATACTAGGCTAGGTATATTAGCAAACAAACAGCCCAAGTCAGACACAAGAGGGCTATCTGATTTAAACTTTTAGATTTGATTATATATTTCTAGATTTGGATGAAATTAAGTTAGAATAAGATCGGGATTTAATTTAAATATTATATATCTAAATTAAGTTTCTTATTAATACCTCAAGCATTTCGTTCATTAATTGGTACATGATCCCTTACCTAAAGAATTCGAATTCCCTTCTTCTAATTAAAAAAAATATATTTGTGCTCGAAAACCAACAAAAACTCACATTCACTAAGGACGGTCAAATAATCGTAGCAAAAACAGCAAGATTTAAGCCGCAGATCTGGTGCAAATATTCATGAATTAATAAAATTCCAAATGGACGGTGCCAGCCAGGAGCCAAACAAAAGAGAATCATGAAAGCCAAAGTTCACGTCGCATTTAGCGGATCCCATTTGGAAACCCAAGAAAAACAAAATGAAAATGGAGTCAATCGTCGTCGGTGGGCTTCAAGAGTCAGAATTTTCAGACTGAAGACAGGACTGAAGACAGAATTTTTGGAAACCCGAACAAAATGAATCAATACAATAAAATTAATAAATATTTTTGAAAACTATTATAATAAATTCAAATGAAATAGTGATATGACTGAGTAAAATGTATAAATATTTCTTGATAAGCAATATTATATATGTATAAATTCACCACTCTTCTTACCTCTCAGAATTTATCACCAATCTTTTAACGTGTGTAATTTAGTGTTATACTTTCAATTTGATTAAGAAATGGTAAAAAATTAATAATAAAAAAATATTTGGTAGAACCATGGAATGAATTATAAAACCCAGAAAAAGATGAAAAAATTATGACATGGCAGGAGAAAATGCCAAATGCCCTGGAAAAAAATAAAAAATAAAGTGTTTTTATTTTTAGCAAAATAATGATATTAATAATTATTATGTTGAATGTGCATGTTTTCTTATGGTTGATGCCTTCATACAATGCAAATCAAGCTACAATTAGGGTTCCGTCCGTCTAACTTAATTATTTGATTCAAGAAAAAATTATAAAAATTTATTTGATTTAAAATAAAAATATATGAGTTTGATTAAACGTAATAAAAATATAAAGATATATTTAATTTTTTTAATAATTTAAGAATTCTTTTTAAATAGTATGTCATAAGAAAGTACGTTTCAATTGACACTATACGTTCACTTTCCCTATCAATATTGCCGAAAGTTTCTTTATTATGTTTTATCGTCTGATTAATTGAATCTAAAGGTTTTAGACTAAAGACGCACACCAATATGAAAAGCTTGAGCTGGAAAGCAACATGGAATTAAACAAAAAATCAACTTGCAACAAGATACAAATAGAGAAGTCAAAATTCAAATCCCGCAAAATCAAACATAACGGTGCAGTTATTTTTTTAGTATAAAAGTAGACGTTAAGCATTTAAATATCTCTTTCTTTAATTGACTAAAGCCTAAACCCTAAAAAGTGACAATAATTTATCATTAATTACTTCAAAGCAACGTCCTATCATATTCCCGTGAATTTGAAAATTTACAGCGGTTCATAAACCCTATAAAAACCCCAACCTCCGGAGAAGTGGAACTCGCATTTTCTTACACACAGACTGATGTTTCTGCCTCTCTTGATGATTCATGGCTGCAAGCAAGGAACCTGAACCGAGAGTTCCCCATAACGCTGAGGCAGTTTTATTTCTCTGGCAAATCTTTACCGTGTTTTTAATACTAGCTTTCTGCTCTGGTTTAATTCTTTTCTTTTCTGATGAATTTCACTTTGCCTTTTGCATTCAACTCTGTTTTATTTAACAAAACTATTGAATGATGGGAGAAAGAGGATAAGGAAGAAGTGAAATGGTTGGGAGCAGTGCGAGTAGAACTGACAGCGAAAATGAACCTCTGGAACTTAGGGCAAAATCTTGGAGACCTTAAACTGTAAACATGGCTTACCAGAAAGAGGAACAAAGGCAAACTTAGCATCCCAGTGATTTGGGTCATATTCAATTTAAGGTCTCCAAGAGTTGCATTTGTGTTCCATGTGGTTCATTTCTGCTATCAGCTCTGCTTGCACTGCTCCCTTTACCATATCACTTCTTGCTTATCCTTTTTCTTCTTATCATTAAATGGCTTTGTGTCAATGTTTTCTCTAAGGATTTGCCAGATGCAACTGCCTTAAGCCTTCTTTCTTCAAGTAATGGTTCTATCTTGGATCTCTCGGTTCACTTTCCTTTCATGCATACATGAAAGAATTTCTCTCATCCCCTGTAAACATGAAGAACGAAGAAGATCAATCAAAGCATCAGAAAATTAAGGGTTATGTTCTTCTTTTATTTATAAACTTTTAATGTTTATACTTTCTTCTTATTATAAAAATTTGGAAAATGAACTCATCACAGTTAGAAATCTTGTATTTTTTGAATGTCTAGGATGGGGGGTTTGGGAAAGTAAAGCAAATCCTTGTTGGTATATGCCCTTGAGTCAATTGGATTAGTCAAGGAATACAAATTGTTATTTAATGCATACTTAATCGCATAACTATATGTGATAGAGCTTTTTCTTCATATTAGTGCAAGAATAAGGAGTTATTAAGTACTAATTGGACAAAGCCCATGGAACATAAATGTCTTGCAAAAGAATTGTAAAGTTGTAACAATTATGAGATCACTATGCATCAAAGCTATGTTCCTATAATTGTTCCTGGTTATTGTATTGTCAAGCCAAGGCATTGATAATGCTCAAAGACTGGTACATGTTCAACCTCCTTACTTGGGAAGTAAGCTATTGATCTCATAGATTGAAGTATATGGGATATTTGAGGATAACATGTATGTGCTTGTTAAAGAACAAGTTCACTGAACATGACTTGCTATGAGAATTCCATTTGCTATTTCACTCAAGTTTCTATGGAATATGTTTTCATGTGATAGTCATGCAACTAGTCATCAAACTTGAGACCCCAGGTCATCTTGTATGGGAAGGAAATACTTTGATTTCATATGTACAGGTCTAGAGGTGACCAAATGCCTAAACAGGGTGTTTTTGGGTATGCCATAAAGCATGCGAAGGTGAATGAGGGGTCAAGAGAGGATTCATCACCCCAAGTGATATGAGGGAATGTATCTCACTTGTTCTCAATTCTTGATTAACTTGTATAAAGCCTTTGACATTAATTTCCTAAATTCATAAAGTTAGTCATGAATTATGCGAACTAATATGGAATGTTATAAGTAGACATCGAACCATACTTTATGACATATTTGGGATATTTGATGAAAGGACCGTATTACACTAAAAGACTTATCATTGAAGGGTTTTATCAAATTCTTTAATTGAGTCTCTAACATTTGGGTGTTCATGATGTATTAGTAGATGCCGCTCATGATCTATAAATATAAATCAATTATCAAATTGATATTTGATTAGGATTTATATTTATTGCCAACAAGTTAGAAGCCTAATAGGTCACACACATTATGTGACATGATTGGGATTAAATAAGGATAATTAATTAAGTTGGACTTAATTGAAAAAAGATCAAAATAAAGTGAGAAATTAATTAAGTTCACAAAGACTTTATTAAATTAAAATAAAACTGTTATATTTAGGGTTACAACTTAATTTTGCCATATAAATATGTTATGTGTGACATCCCATTTCCTAGAAGGATTGTGACTGGTGCAAAGACCTAAACTAGCATAACCTGTTAAGCCCAAGCAATCCTTTTCTCATAACATCATCAAACATTCATCATCACATGTATTGATATGTACTTCTTAACATCATCACATCATCACATTTCACACAAAAAGCGTCTAACGGCAATATGTTTGGAATGTGTTGATATGTACTTCATATGTATCGATACTTTGAACAAAGAGACCAAGTTTCTGAACAATTTCAGAATTTTTGCCATTCTTTAAGCCCTTTTATATCTCAAAAACTATCTTTACGGTTCAATTCTTCTTACTAAGCACATTCTCATGCCATCATAAGGTATAAACCATAAACATTACTCTAATGAACTCAACATACAACATACCATAAACATAACAACCATGATCATTTCATTAACATTAAAATTCATACATTGTGATGGTTTGACACTCATCAACCTTGGGCTAGTAATGTACATCTCCATTGAACCTTGGGCTAGCAACATATAACCCCATTGCACCTTGGGCTGGCAATGTATATCCTCATTGCATCTTAAGCATTTTATGATGCATCATAGGAGTGAAGTCGTCATTTACACCTTGTGAGAGTGGTATCAATCGTACTCTTTGAGTTCTCATACTCATAGCCTGTGGTATGTGGAATGTCCTGCACATACATGCTTACACATCTCATAAGGTATAGGGAATTTACATCATATACTTAATCTCATGGCATTTATGCTAGCTCAATCATCTCATGTAGTATACAGAATATACATCATATACATATTCTCATGGCATTAATCATGCATACTTAATTATCTCATGTAGTATATGGAACACACATCATATACATATTCCCATGGCATTAATCATGCATCACCTCATATGGTATATGGAATTTACATCATAAACACCATCCTATTGTATACATCATGCATACTTGATCATCACATATGGCATATGGAATGTACATCATATACATAATCTTATGGCATTCATCATTCCAACATGCATATTGTAGCATCCATAAATAAGCATACAATATCTTGTACCCATACTAGTCTGAAGACTAGAGTAATCAAGTGGACTTCAAACATAAGGTGCTTGTCCCTTCTTATAGAAAACTAATACAAGGGAGAGTATTTACATACAGAGTAGATTCATAAACATTTTAGAAAATCCATTGAGTAAATCACATCCCAATCATTATCAAATTATTTTCTTAGAAAAATCATTTTCATTCGAGAATCGCAAATCCTTTGATAACCAATTTTAGAGATATAATTTCAACATGCATAAATAATCTTTGTCATCGAAATCATGCTAGCTTTACATATCAAAATAATCTGAAAGTATTGTATCCACTCACCTAATTTGAGAGTCGATTCCAAGCTCCAATCACAACTACTTTTTGACGTTATCCGTTCAGTTTTCAAATGTTTCTATCATATAACAATCATCACAACCATTTCTTAGAATAAGAATTTTGTAATAATCATTCTATGTACTTTCAAAACTACATGATTTTGGCTAAACTAATTTTCTAGCAAAACCCATGCTTAGAAACCCATAAATCTTCCATCCTTACCTTAGGTGAGCTTAGATGCTTAAGCAAATCATAAAACTGTTAAACTTAAATCACTAGCAAAAAGTTTAGGCAATAACACAACTATGCTAGCTCAAGCATCTCATGTAGTATATGGAATATACATCATATACATATTCTCATGGCATTAATCATGCATACTTAATTATCTCATGTAGTATATGGAACACACATCATATACATATTCCCATGGCATTAATCATGCATACTTAATCACCTCATATGGTATATGGAATTTATATCATAAACACCATCCTATCGTATACATCATGCATACTTGATCATCTCATATGGCATATGGAATGTACATCATATACATAATCTTATGGCATTCATCATTCCAACATGCATATTGTAGCATCCATAAATAAGCATACAATATCTTGTACCCATACTAGTCTGAAGACTAGAGTAATCGAGTGGACTTCAAACATAAGGTGCTTGTCCCTTCTTATAGAAAACTAATACATGGTAGAGTATTTACATACAGAGTAGATTCATAAAAATTTTAGAAAATCTATTGAGTAAATCACATCACAATCATTATCAAATTATTTTCTTAGAAAAATCATTTTCATTCGAGAATCTCAAATCCTTTGATAACCAATTTTAGAGATATAATTTCAACATGCATAAATAATCTTTGTCATCGAAATCATGCTAGCTTTACATATCAAAATAATCTGAAAGTATTGTATCCACTCACCTAATTTGAGAGTCGATTCCAAGCTCCAATCACAACTCCTTTTTGACGTTATCCATGGAGTTTTCAAATGTTTCTATCATATAACAATCATCACAATCATTTATTAGAATAAGAATTTCGTAGTAATCATTCTATGTACTTTTAAAAGTACATGACTTTGGCTAAACTAATTTTCTAGCAAAACCCATGCTTAGAAACCCATAAATCTTCGATTCTTACCTTAGGTTAGCTTAGATGCTTAAGCAAATCATAAAACTGTTAAACTTAAATCACTAGCAAAAAGTTTGGGCAATAGCACAACTATGCTAGCTCAATCATCTCATGTAGTATATGGAATATACATGATATACATATTCTTATGGCATTAATCTTGCATACTTAATTATCTCATGTAGTATATGGAGCACACATCATATACATATTCCCATGGCATTAATCATGCATACTTAATCACCTCATATGGTATATGGAATTTACATCATAAACACCATCCTATCGTATACATCATGCATACTTGATCATCTCATATGGCATATGGAATGTACATCATATACATAATCTTATGGCATTCATCATTCCAACATGCATATTATAGCATCCATAATAAGCATACAATATCTTGTACCCATACTAGTTTGAAGATTAGAGTAATTGAGTGGACTTCAAACATAAGGTGCTTGTCCCTTCTTATAGAAAACTAATACATGGTAGGGTATTTGCATACATAGTAGATTCATAAACTGTCACGACCTGAAACTCCCATCGAGCCAGTGACAACCACCACGAAGCCTCGATAGACATTTTTCCCCTGAATGCCCTTCAAGACCTCACAAGGCTTTTATACCAGTTTTTTCATTCCTCTCTCTTTTTTTTTTTGGAATAATAGAATAAAATAAAAATATTAATTAAAATAATCTATTTTAATGTAAAACAATATATATATATATATATTTGAAACATCAAAAATTAATTTACTGCACATAAAAACAAAATAAATTTATACATACTGTAATATAGAAAACTGGAGTATGCAATTTAAATTGCAATGACACGTGGGCCTCCAAATAACTGAGAAGGTTTAAGTCTATAACCTTACTTTCTAGGATGCAACTCCGAAATTTACTTCTCGATGCAATTGACAGTCTACTGCCTATTCTGAGCCTGAAAAATGTATAAGAAAAAGGGCTGAGATTATAAAATCCTAGTGAGTAGACTGACATCATCGAAATAATCTAAAGCCAAGTAATATGAGACAATTAAAATAATTCATCCCAACCCATATAAATAATTGGATTTCATCCAATTACTCAACATGGGTTATGCACTTTTCAAAAACTTGGCCCTTACTAAAAATCCATTATCGGGGATACCCCGCGGAGGCATCTTACTGAGACCGCCAAGGTTGTTTATTGTCACATATACAAACACATTTCACCTCTGACAACACAACCGTTCCTTGGCGTTGGCTGAGTCTCAGTTTCACGTGGTGGCTAGCGTGAAGTGTACTCAAATCCTACCTCGGGAGTTATCCTACATGCCTCTCCAATCGAGGTAAGCTTAATAATTGGGAACCGTGCCCCTCTAATTAAGCTAGCCCACGAAACCCCCGTCACTGCAGTGCCCACTTTATAATCCACCAACCAATAAAATCATAATAGTATGACATGGCTCACTTAACACATTCAAGGCAAATCAAAGCAGTTCACATATTCTTTAAATAATAAAAATAACTAGTCATACCCACAGTTATCATAAGCCATTTAATGTAAAATCATGGATAAACAACACAATCGTAGTATAGGTCTCCAATTACTCTATTTTTGAAATCATTATTAAATTTTCAAAATTTTTATAAAATTATTTTATAAAATTCCATTTTCCCATAAAATACAATAATTTTTCAATTAAATCATATTTCCATAAAATCACACAATTAAATAAATCTACTCTAGATAATTAAGACGATAGTAAGTTTACTCACTGTACTAGGAGTAAATATACTCCTATTCTCGATCCTCGGGTGTAGTCTTTTACTCGTATCAAATAGCTCAACACTTATCCATAATACATGACACAAAAATTTCAATAATTTGTGTTAAATCAATATATATTATTTCAGGCTCTTATCCATGCATATGCACTAGATAGGGTGTGAAATGTTTGGACAATTGCTTAATCACAGTGTCCGACCTAACTCGCCTATACACGGTGTAAATTTCTAAAATCTCCTATTCAACTCCAATTCCATCCATTTCAATTTCAATTATCCAATTATATCCACAATACCTCAATGACTGTGAATGTGGTCCAATTTATCAATTCAGACCACAAATTATGCTTTTATCCCTAGTGGGTAAAAATTTTAATTTTTTTGCACCAAAAATTCCCATTTAATTTCCAACCTCATAATTCATCATTTTTCCATCTAATTCTCTTAAAATAAAGTCAACCTCATCCTCACACACCATTGGCTAGATTCGGCCTAGAGAAATTCATGGAGAAAACGAATATTTTTCTTGTTGTTTTACTCATAAACATGCTAAACTAATACTAAACACTAACATAGTTCAAAATCAAACTAATCTAACAACTTTCTCTCTCTAAACCCATATGATCAGATTTGAATCCATCATCAAAACACATAATTTAACCATGAAAAATAAGGAGAAATGCATGGAAATGATAAATCTCAAGCTAAGCTTGAAAAATCATACCTCTAAACACTTGATTCCTTGAAAAATCACACTTTTTCTTTGAATTTTCTCACTCTAGGGTTTGTTCTTATTTCTCTCTCTCTCCTGATGGTTTTGGCTGACCCTCCCAATGAAGAATTCTGGAATTTTCAAGCCTTTTAATAGGTTTAATAAAATATTATTATTTTATTTACCTTTTGAATATTTTATTATTTTATTTTTTTCTAGCCATCTTTTTGACTTTCTTTTTCTACCACTCAATTCTCTTCACTTATCCATGTCTTCCATGAAATTTCTAGACTTTTCCAAAGTTTTGGTGGAGTAAATTTTTAAAAATTACACTTTTACCCCTGTAAAAGTGAAAAATTACATTTTTGCCCTAAAAATTGAAAAATTACCAAAATCCATAATTTTCACTCCTTATACTCATATCATGCTCCATTTAATCAAATTTGATCTAAATTCTCTCGAAAAATTCAATTTTGCCCTCGAGTGGTAAAATTACCATTTTACCCCATAACCGGTCAATTTTCCTGATTGATTTCAAATTGATCCTCAAGCTCTGAATCACCATTCTAAGTAGATTTTGAGGTTTCAGAACTCTCAAATTCCTTTTAAATTTTTCATTTGAACTAGCTCGAGGTATAAATCAACTTCATAGCACCTCTAGGGGCAATACCATCTTTTGTCGATTTCTCGGGCTTCCTCAATATACAAACATTCTATCGAGCATGTGAATGACATCATAATTATTTTACAAAGTAGGGTTTCACATAAACATTTTAGAAAATCCATTGAGTAAATCACATCGCAATCATTATCAAATTATTTTCATAGAAAAATCATTTTCATTCGAGAATCTCAAATCCTTTGATAACCAATTTTAGAGATATAATTTCAACATGCATAAATAATCTTTGTCATCGAAATCATGCTAGCTTTACATATCAAAATAATATGAAAGTATTGTATCCACTCACCTAATTTGAGAGTCTATTCCAAGCTCCAATCACAACTCTTTTTTGACATTATCCGTGGAGTTTTCAAATGTTTCTATCATATAACAATCATCATAATCATTTCTTAGAATAAGAATTTCGTAATAATCATTCTATGTATATTCAAAAGTACATGACTTTGGCTAAACTAATTTTCTAGCAAAACCCATGCTTAGAAACCCATAAATCTTCCATCCTTACCTTAAGTGAGCTTAGATGCTTAAGCAAATCATAAAACTGTTAAACTTAAATCACTAGCAAAAAGTTTGGGCAATAACACAACTATGCTAGCTCAATCATCTCATGTAGTATATGAAATATACATCATATACATATTATCATGGCATTAATCATGCATACTTAATTATCTCATGTAGTATATGGAACACACATCATATACATATTCCCATGGCATTAATCATGCATACTTAATCACCTCATACGGTATATGGAATTTACATCATAAACACCATCCTATCATATACATCATGCATACTTAATCATCTCATATGGCATATGGAATGTACATCATATACATAATCTTATGGCATTCATCATTCCAACATGCATATTGTAGCATCCATAAATAAGCATACAATATCTTGTACCCATACTAGTTTGAAGACTAGAGTAATCGAGTGGACTTCAAACATAAGGTGCTTGTCCCTTCTTATAGAAAACTAATACATGTTAGAGTATTTACATACAGAGTAGATTCATAAACATTTTAGAAAATCTATTGAGTAAATCACATCACAATCATTATCAAATTACTTTTTTAGAAAAATCATTTTCATTCGAGAATCTCAAATCCTTTGATAACCAATTTTAGAGATATAATTCAACATGCATAAATAATCTTTGTCATCGAAATCATGCTAGCTTTACATATTAAAATAATTTGAAAGTATTGTATCCACTCACTTAATTTGAGAGTCGATTCCAAGCTCCAATCACAACTTCTTTTTGACGTTATCCATGGAGTTTTCAAATGTTTCTATCATATAACAATCATCACAATCATTTCTTAAAATTAGAATTTTGTAGTAATCATTCTATGTACTTTCAAAAGTACATGACTTTGGCTAAACTAATTTTTTAGCAAAACCCATGCTTAGAAACCCATAAATCTTCCATCTTTACCTTAGGTGAGCTTAGATGCTTAAGCAAATCATAAAACTGTTAAACTTAAATCACTAGCTAAAACTTTGGGCAATAACACAACTATTTGAGTTATGAAAATCCAAAGCCAAAAGATTCATAAGCTAAAAATGTCATCTTTTCCCATTGAAAGAGCGTAAGAATAGGTGTTTTACCTTGCAAATGTGGCTAAGGGTTGCCAACCTTCAACAAATGTGATATTTATAAGCTAGGGAATGAAAATACATTTTTACCCCTTTTGTTTTCTTTGAAATCGACGAAATGTATCAATACAATGGCCTATGTATCGATACATTTGGTTGTGGGGAAAATGTATAGATACATTATGAACATGTATCAATATGTGTTCATCAGAAACCCTTTCTAGGCTAAATGTATCAATACATTTGAGATAGAATACCTACAAAACCTGCCCAGTTTATTTACATTAAATACCATTTAAGTAAATGTCCTTTTTACTTTTTACTTTCCATTTACTTAAGATATTTAATGTAAATAAGTAAACAACGCCCTTTTTTGTATTCAATAAAAATTTCAAAAAAATAAAAATCCAAAAGAATCAAAATCTAAATTTTGCTTTCAAGAACAAACTCGAAAAAGTTTTATTGAAATTAAATTTGCGGTTCCCGTTTACCTTAGCAAATGTGCTCCAAAAATTAAGCAAAAATAATTTTTGATCACCTAAAAACCAAAGGAATCATTACAGTAATTTTTTATTTCCACAAGATTGTTCTATAAAAGTCACATATTTTGACTCCTTCCAAACTTAGAAAATTTTTTGCTTCAAAAGTGACAGAAAACATAAAGTGTCAATAATTCTTTTGGAAGGTTCAATCTACGTTTGATGTTCAAAACGTGTAATCCATATGCTCAACTAAGGATTCCTAATTTAACATCCTATACAAGGTGGGATTTCACATTATGTTAGCAAACTAAAACTCTATACCTCTAGCCACTTTTCAACCGTTTCATAAAATAAGAAAAGGAAGATAGTTTTCTTTGTCTGACAAATATAAGATTTGGTAAGAATTTTGGTCTTTTTGTTTTAGAAACAAAACTTGTTAGCACAAGTAAAAAATCCTACCTTTGAGAGGGTCTTATTCGGTCATTGTATGGTTTACTGTTAAAGGCCAAACACTTGGGCGGCTAAAGATTTGACAAATCCTAAAAAATGAAGAAGTAAAGATTTTGATTTAATGGCTCTTGATTACGATATCTAGAGTAAGGTATGTAACTTTCAAACTTCTGAACGTTCATAATTAATTAGAAAATTACCTGTAAAACACAAACACTTATCCTACAGGATTCAGCGGTTTCTTTAATTAAATGCTAATTTATTATTTCTATGCATTATGTTTTTAATTTATTGATTATTTTTACATTTGAGCATAAGGTCGAATCAAGAAATCCTTTGGTTGCACTATCCTCATTTTTTTGATTAATAATTTAGCTTTTCATGGGTTATTTTCTTTTAAAGTAAAAAACTGTCACTGAAAAGAAAGAATAATTATAATGAGAGAGAGATCAAAAAGAAAGTGTTAAACCATATACAATCTAATGGGATAATTGGATGACATGCACATCCACTTTTTCTTGATGTCTTCTCGAGCTGGCCAGTTTATTTACTTGCGAGAACCAAAGAAAATCGCACGATTTGACCTGTCCAAAGGACGATTAGTGGGGATCGCGGGATAGCCTCAACTGAAGTCAAACCTTGGATAACATTTTTTTAAGCTCGGATCAGTGTGAGTTATTTTCTTATTAAATAGTTTTATTTAATTATAATTTTAAACTATGTATTACTTGTTAAAATATTAATATAAAAATATTTTTAATATTAAATAATAAATAATTTTTAAATGAAAAGATCTAATGAAAACGAACTTGAGCATACCTTTAGGAGGTGTTAGTTGAGTTTGAGTCAACTCAACCTTATTAGAGGAATCACTCCACCTACTTAAGAGATCAACACATCTCAAGAAATCAACATATCCTCTGATAAGATGAACATCCATCAAGAGGATATTACAATATCTCAAAAGATCAATATATCTTCTGATAGGATGAACACACAACAAGATGATTTTCCAATCAACTCACACTCAAAACCCATGCTACAAGAAGTAAGAAAGAAGTGTCAGATTGAGTCAAACACACCTAGATTACAAAAGTTTTATCCTCACCTCAATCATGTATAAGATAACTCAATAATGTTTTATCTTAGATAAGATATCTTGATAACATTTTATCTCTATAACAATCTATCCAATCTTATACTTGTAATATAAATACATTGAAACTGAATGCAAATGAGCGCTTTTCTTTCATATTAAATATTACTTTTTGTCATCTCTTTTCACATGATATTAAACCCTCAAGCTCCATCGAGCATAGCTAAACAACCCATGGCCTCAGTAAACTCTAATAGCACAACCTTTTCTCCTATAGTTCCTTTAAATCCCACCTTTTTTTAGTCAAACCAACAAATACCATTAATTACCATTAATGCAACAACTTATCTTCCTATTAAGCTCATTTCCCTCAATTTTCCTCCGTGGAGAACCCAATTCAAATCCCTTCTTATTGGCTACAAATTGTTAGTATATGTGGATGGAACCTTCCTTTGTCCTCCTACCTTGGTAACTTAAGAAGGTAGTAATCCTGCTACAATGGTTTCCAGCCTTTCCTTTGACCATTAGACAAGACAAAATCAACTTATTCTTCATGCCATAATCTCCTCTACTGCAGAAAATGTCATCTTTTTTTTTGGCTCAATTGAAACCTTCTTTTATGCTTGGAATAAGATCACCAATCTTACGCAAACAAATCTAGGTCCAAGATGATGAACTTGAGAGAAAAACTAACCAAGCCTAAAAAAACAAGCTCAGTGTTTGAGTATTTTCAAAATCTTAGAAATGTTATAGATGAATTAGCTTTGGTAAATTGCTCTATGAGTGAAGTAGAGTTGGTTATCCATGACTTGAATGGCATTAGTATTGACTTCAAAGAGATTGCTATTGGTGTAAGGGTTGAGAGTACTACATTTCATTTGAAGAGTTGTTAGACAAATTCTTAGATTATGAATAACTACTAAAAACATAAGACACTTGCTATCAATTTAATACACGTAAATGCATGTGGTTGTACAAGTAATATAAAGGTAAGTCAAGTATCATTTCCCACAGAGATTAGTACCTCTTCTTACTATGTACTAAATTTATAACAAAATCTATCTTATCTAAGCACTCAATTTTGAAGGGTTGATTAAACTAAAAATGCTCTTTAAAAGTAAGTAAATAAAGAAGAATAGACTTTCACCAATAGAGATATTAATTCAAAAGCCTAGGATTAAGGTATCTTCATTTGAATTCAATCATTCTCCTTAGCTTAGATTAATGGGATACATGGCTAACCTAGATTCATATAATGTACAAGTTTCTTTCGAGATCTTGCACACATACCTTTTCAAAATTAATTACATGTCTACGCAAACTAATTAGAAAAAGGTTCATTACATTCGTGTTCTAATTTGGCTGCCTAAGGTATTTAGGTATATGTCTATCCTAAATAAGAAACTATCACCTTACTCCGAAATAAAGTGAACAAAGGCTATTCAAAACAATGGTTTATTTTAAACTCCCTCTGTCGAGCTCAATTTAGAGACCTAATACATTTCAACTAGTGATCAAGCAATGAAAAACATAAATACAGAATTGAATAAACCATGCATCATCCATTAATACTAAGCAAAGAGAAATCATATCTTCAAACTACATAATGAAATAACCCATAATCTTAGAAAACAAATTTAGTTCATCATTGTTTTTATAGTAGACATAATTATTTCAAAAGAAAAGATCATTTCAATAGCAAAAGAACAAGAAAAAATTGAAGAGTAATAGAAACATCAAAGCCTCTTTTGATTCTCGATCTTTGGTTGCCTTCAATTTTTTCTTGTTTCCCTTGTCAAAGAACTTTTTTGTTTTCCTTAAAAAACTACCGTTCATTCATTGTCCAAGCCCCCCATTCAGCTACTGAACATCACATATTTATAGTCTCTAAAAAGCCCTAAAAATTAAATTCCTGAATAGTTGAATCCTATTGAAACATGTCCAAGTGCCACAACCTTGCTTTTTGGGTGCCACGACTCTCCACACCTGAATATTTTTTTCAATGTTTTCCCATTGGCGTAGCGGCACACTTCCATGGGTGCCACACCGTTGAGCTCTTGGGAATTAGTGTGGGAGCAGTGCTACCTCCCTTGGGGGCTGCGACCTTGAGTTTTGCAAGGCTACGGCGCTACTCTTTATGCTGTCTTGGTGTAGACTACTACAGTACCTCATTTTTGAACATGGTTTTTGCCAACCTCGATGCTGATCTAGGTGAAATGGTAATGAAAGCTGTAGGTTTGCCTCTTAGCTTTCATATGGTCCAAGAATCACGTTGATTGAATCTCTGTAACTCGAGTTATATTCGAATTACCACAACATATTCAGTAAAAATCTGCATTTAGTCTCCATTGCATAGTTCATCACTATTTAACTTTATGCATTTGAAAATCTACAAACATAAGGACTAAATCAGCATTGGCTTAAAATATGACTTCCAACATGAAAATAAAGTAGAATTACTTGAATTAAACTAAGTATACATGATCTAAAAATCAATTAAAAACATAAAAACTATCTAAAGACTACTTAAAACACAAGGACTCATCTACATTAAGATCTCAAAATGTGGCTAAATAACTCTATATAATAGAGATATCACACCCCCAAACTTAATATTTTGTTAGTCCTCGAGCAAAATTAAAAATAAAACTAAAAGGCATAGTTGAAAACATCAAGCATGGAGATTGCATCAATCCATTAATCACCTTTAATTTTCTCATAAATTTTCTTGTTTTCCCAACTCACAACAAAGCATCAATATTGTGTCAGTTTACATCTGATTCCAATGCAAGCTTATGTTCGAATGAATTTTTCGTGTGTGTGTGAAATCTCTTACAAAAAGTATCATCTACTTCAAATAAGATTATGCTCATACAGATTTCAAAATAGCTCATAATTTTATAAAGAGCATTTTTTAAAAAAATTTGATTCTCAAATCAACACCCTCAAACTTGTTTCTTTCAATGATAGTGGGATGAATGATTTACATTGAATTTCAAATTTTTCTCCACTTCATTTTTTCTATCTCTTATCAAATAATTCAACATATATTTCTCGAAACAATGTACATGCTTAGGAGTGTGTAGAATTGGAAAATTATTTACAAGCTAGACTACTTATATGGGTGACAAAGTGACGGGATAAAAATTTTTAGCTCAAAAGGTGTATACTAGGGATAAAATGTAGTTGGGTTGGCTTGAAAGGCTCAATCGATCCAAGGATGGCCTAAGTCATTTCCCTAACTAAGTGTAGCCTATAATTTCACCTCAAGACAGATCAAACAAATTCTAAAATTCCAAATATGGTCTAAAAATTTCCATTCACATAATCATTCTCTAAATGTACACATGATTTGATATAAGAGATAAGGTGCTCAATTGTGGAATTTTCATCTTACAATAATGCTACACATCAAAATTCAACTTGCTACTTTAACTATATTTATGTTGTACTAATAGTAACAAGAATAACAAGAACACTAGGTTTCATCATTGGATAGGTAAATAAATTTCGTAATGCATTGACTCTAACTTGAGTTCTTCAAAACATGCTCAAAATCTAACTAAGATTGAAATTTAAAGGCAAAAATGCAAAAAAGAAAATTAATAATGCTTAAAAACTTAAACTCCCCCCAAAGTCAAGATTAACATTGTCCTCAATGTTGTAAAAGAAAAGAAGAAAAGAAGAAAAGTAAAGCATACTCCCCTGGATAGTGGAGATCTTCTATCCTTCCACTTCATCCTCCTCATTATAGAAAAACTTGTTGGGATAGTGTGGCAACCGACAAGAAG